>NC_139146.1:120657844-121857844 GCF_964270905.1 Leucopleurus acutus | reverse complement strand
TTCTCAATACCTTTTTCATTCCAATGGCTCTTTATTCATTAGTTCATACTTTGTTGAATTATTTTGGTGCATTTAGTCCTCACTTTCTCCTCCATTATATTCATTCTCTTTTCAGCCTCCCCTTTCCGAGCTCTTACCCACACTCTGATCTGCTCTGAAAACATACCCTATTTTTCAATCACCAAAATTATACTATCTATGTAGGAGGAAAAGAAGACCACTCAATGTTGAATTCAATTTGGAATGATATAACTTAAATACTTCAAACAATATTGTAGTTCTAGCCTACCTGGTTATCTCATAATATTGCAAATTTGAGTGCTCCTTTTTATCTTAGGGAATTCAACAAACAGAATATCCAAAATAAACAGACTGCACCAACTCACAGACTATTTTCAAACCAAACAGGTCTTTTTCTATAGTTCATGCAAGAAAAGATATTATTCAGCATGAATTTCATTTAAAAAGTGTTGATAGGAAACAGATGATACTAGGCTATAGAAAAATTAGAGATTACGATGTGATTCTTGCTTTAAAGATTACAACAGAGTAGGGCACCAAGTACATTATAAATAACTGTTCACCCAAAGAAAAGTGAAATTAATGCCAGTGAAAATTACTAACAAAGTGCTTTAATCCGGCCTTAGGTGGTTATTTTCCCTTGGTGAAGATGTGTGTTAATAATTTCAAAGTTGAATTCAATTTTTTTAAAATCCTTCAAAATTTTCCTTAATGAAGAAATGACTGGCTGCAAAGAGTTGTTTGAATTGAATATATAATCTAAAGCAGTGGTTCTCAACCCATTTAAGTCACAGCAGCCTTTGAAAGCTTGGTGAAAGCTTTGGCTTCCCTACGGGGGAAAAAAAGCCTATGTATAAACACATAGTTTTGTATATACAGTGTGTAATAGCTAATTTATGTGCTATTTTGAAAGACTTTCTTGATAAACAAGGAAGAAGTCATTTTCTACATGGTGTCAGTATAGGTTCTTTTTCTCTGAGCAAAGTCAGTAACAAACTGACACTAAAAAATATTATTTGTTTAAAATTCTGGAGTAAAGGGGAATTCCCTGGTGGTCCAGTGGTTAGGATTCCAGGCTTTCACTGCCAAGAGCCCAGGTTTGATCCCTTGTTAGGGAACTAAGATCCTGAAAGCCATTTGGAGCAGTCAAACAAAAAAAAACTTTGGAGTCTATAAACTAAAGTATTTCTAGTGGGTGGTAGGATTTGAGATGATTTTAAATTTTTTTCTAGTGTCATCTCTGTTGTCAAGATCTTTCCAGGGTGGTTGGTTTTTTTTTAATTTTGAGTTTTATTTTGACAGTTAAAAATTCAACTAAAATATTTTCATAAGAGAAATGCTATTTTCATTTTGGATCAAGAATGCTGTGTGATTATAAATAATGTTACAAAAATATTATCCAGGAGTTAGAAACCTTTCTTTCTTTCTAAATATTTATTTATTTATTTATTTGGCTGTGCCAGGTCTTAGTTGTGGCATGCAGGATCTTTTTAGTTGTGGCATTCGGGATATTTAGTTGCGGCATGCAAACTCTTAGTTGAAGCATGCAGGATGAAGTTCCCTGACCAGGGATCAAACCTGGGCCCACTGCATTGGGAGCATGTAGTCTTAACCAGTAGACCACCAGGGAAGTCCTTTCTTTTCTTTCTTTCTTTTCTTTCTTTCTTTCTTTCTTTTCTTTCTTTCTTTCTTTCTTTCTTTCTTTCTTTCTTTCTTTCTTTCTTTCTTTCTTTCTTTCTTTCTTTCTTCCTTTTCTTTCTTTTTTCCTTCCTTCCTTTCTTTCTTTCAGCTTTTTATTATACAGACTTCTAAAATATATTTTAAAATAGTATAATGACTCATATACCCGTCACGCTGCCTCTACAATTGTCAGCTTTTTGCCAGCTTGTTCGATCCTTATTTCTAACTGCTTCCACCTCTTCTACTATTTTTTTAAATTGTGACTTTAAAAACTACATAACATTAAATTCACCACCCTAACCACTTTGAAGTGTACAGTTCAATAGTGTTCATTGTATTGACATTCTTGTGGAACAGATTTCTAGAACTTTTTCATCCTGCAAAATTGAAACTCTCTGTCCATTAAGCACTAATTCCCTCTCCCCTCCTGCCCTCAGCTCTTAGCAACCACCTTTCTACTTTCTGTTTCTAGGATTTTGACTACTTTAGATACTTCATAGGAGTAGGACCATACAGTATTTGTCCTTTTGTCACTGGCTCACTTCATTCAGCATAATGTCCTCAAGGTTCATCTATGTGGTATTATGTGAAAGGATTTTCTTTTTTAAAGCTGCATAGTATTCCACTGTATGTATACACCACATTTTATCTAGTCATCTGTCAATGAACATTTGGATTGCCTCCATTTCTTTCTTCTATTATTTTTTAATATATTCTATATATGTTATTGGGAATATTCCTTATTTCATATCAATCTAATCCAAGTTAGGCCATTTCATATTAAGTAAGTCAAGCCCCTAATACAATACTATATACATCTGGGTTATCATTATGTTACATGATATATCATTGGGCAGAGGGCATAATCAAAGAAGAGAAAGAAATTTTCAGTGGGTAAAATATTCAATTTTTTAAATCTAGAAATTGTTGCATTGTTATTGAAGTTCACAAATTCATCTTTCCAGAGTTTAGAGGAAACAAATTTCCCATTCAAGCACTAAAACTGGATCATTTATAGAGAAAGTTTGCCTTAATATGACAATTTCAGATTTTCACCAGCATCAGTGTTTCCTCTAAGATTACAAACAACTCAGATGGTAAACACATTTTAGGGAAAAATTCTTAAATCAGAAAACTACATGTTATCAGCTACATCTTACTACAAAATCAGCTTGAACATTTTAAAATCAGTGAGATAACTGGCAAAATTTGAATAAGATCTGTAGATTATAGAATGATAACAATGTTAATTTCCCAGTTTTAATAATTGTACTATGATATGTGTAAGATATTAACATTTAGAGAAATTGGTTGAAGGTTACACTTGTATTATTTTTGCCACAGTTGTGCAAATCTGAAATTATTTCAGAATAAAAAAGTTTTTGAGTGCTAGTTTCTCTATAGATAATTGGTATCTTCTGAATAAAACTTAGATTTGCCCTTATAAAATCCCAAACTTGGTGGATTAGAGATTGAGAAATGCATATCCTGGAGGAAGGCAAAAATAAAAGGGTGATAATCTTGGTTATCCTACATCTAAGCAAGAGTAGGGCATGCTGGGAGATTCCTGCCCAGAAACCCAGCTACCTTTCCGTGGGTAAAGGACAGCTAGGTGTCAACAACCAAGCAGAGATACCCAGAAAGTTCCTAATCTTTGACTTTTTTGTAAGAACATAATTTTTATTAGCAAAAAGACAAACTAAATATGAAACTTGGAGCTATGTAGAATACAGGAGAAAGGGAGCCTAATATCATTTTAATTTATTATTTTTAGCATAAAAGAAAATATACCAGTTAAATGAACTAATTCAGCCTTCCTAATAATTGGACATCATTACATTTTTATGAATTTCTTCTCCATGCATTATTCCTGTGTGCCTGCATGAACTTATCACAAGCTCTCCCTCTGTTCAATAAATGTGAGCTAACACTTGACCCTTTATTGTGCAATTAATATCATCTCTGAGCCTGATATTAAAAGCTATGAGTAGCTATTAATTTCACAGTTGTCATTTTGCAGTAAGCAAGCACAAGTCTTATCTTAAGGATAAAGCTCTAGAGAGTGGAGCCAGGTATGAAAGAAAACTCTGAGCTAAATTCATATACCACAAGTTAAATAGCTGGCTTGAGAAAAATTCAAACAAGCAACCATTTTACTTAAATGGTGCCAAAGTTCCAGTTTCAGTAAACCAGATGGTTTTATATCATATAGACACTGTTGGAGTTCCTTTTCTAACTTTCTAGTTAAGTTAATATGTTGTAGATAAGACCAGCTTCATGGACGTGTACATTTGCACAGAGTCTTATGTCCAGAAGAACCCCATGAATGATTTAATGCTCTGCTGTTGCCATCTTGAAATTCTTAATAGTTTAGGAACAAGGGATCCTGCATTTTCATTTTGCTCAGGGCCCTGCAGATTATGGATCTGGTCCTGGCTGAAGGCACCTCCAGTGCCAATCAGCCCTCATCCAGGGTAAGACTTCATTGACATCATGCCTAAACCCCAGCCTCAGCCTCTGTCCCTTCAAGCTGGAAAGTGAGACTCCACCTCAAGGTGGTTTACCATTTATGTAGAGGTACTCAGTGATGGTTAATTTCCATCCCTTTCCCTCTCTCGTCCTTATTTCCCATTTTTCTGTTCCCCTTTCCTTCTTTCCCACTTTATTCTCCCTTTCTCCTTCCATTTCCTCCCCCTCCTAATTCATCTACCACATTGCCAAGTCCTTCCCCCTCATTCTGCTCCCTCTCTCTCATTTCTAATGTTTTCTAATTTCTAACCATTTGTAATGTTTTAAATTCCCATTCCTCTCTCCCCCTTCCCTTTCTATCTAACCCTCACCCACCTCCATTCCCCATTCAAGTGGGACCTTTGAGAGCTGGTGCCGCAGGACCCAGTGTGGCCAGAGACAACGAGGCTTGGTGTTTCAGCTAAGGCCATCTCTGAACTCCAAGAGTGACCATGCTCTGAGGGCCTTCTGATCCCGCAGAGATGGAGTCAACTACAGTCCCTTGACTTTTCCAACACACATTTCAAATTTTTTATTACCTGCTTTTTAATCATTCTAGATTGAATCCAAGGAAAATTCACCTGTCAGTTAAAGGATATCTTAGAGAGCAACTTATCTTTTTGAAATGGCCTGAAAATAGATTTGAGGGAAGAAAGCTCAGAGATCTCTAGGGCTCCTGGAATCCTGGAAATCTGGGTGGAGAGTCTGACTCTGGGGTCATTCTCATCAGCATGGAAACTGTTAACGTGTTTTATTTACACTTATGTAACTTATCACCCGATGGTGGCTGCATCATATCCGAGTCTCTACACTATTCATAGAACGCTCTGCCCTCTTTTTTCAGGACCTTGCTGAACAGGAGAAAGTTGAACATTATAAACTCTGGCTGGCAATGCTTAAACAAAAACAAACCAACATAACACATCTGGAGGTGGTGTCAACACAAATGGCAGCAGTTGCTCTTGATTTGCCAGGGCCCTGCCAAGTGGAGGCCTGATGATTTTGGTATGAAGAACTCGTTTCAGTCTCAGTTAAAGAAAATTCATTATTTGAACTGAAACATGATCCATGTTCACACAGAAGGATATCTTAGTTCAGTCAAGGAGAGATACAGGCTAATCTAGAATAGGTGCCAGAAAAGACATCACAATTCCTACTTTTAGTGGTGGGGGAGGGGGACGGGGAGTGCAAAGTGCCACTTCATTACTGTTTGCTTTCTTGATTTTTAAGGGACTGTGGTTTTCTAGAAGCAGAGAAATTTTGGAAGTAAAGAGAGAAAAAAATATTTTCATGGGTCAGTGACCAAAAAATGGTCACTGGTCAATGGTTTTGCCAAGTAAAGGAGTATGAGAAGCCTGATAATGCTTGTTGTGGTAAAACAAGATACTGTAGCAAATAACCTCCACACTTCCAGTGGTTAGCTAATACAATGAAAGTGTTTTTCTTATTCATATAAAGGACCCAGGCAGGTGTGCCTGGTCAGAGGGCAGCTGTCATGGTTATTCCAGGGTACACGGCCCTTCCTTCTTGTAGTTCTGTTTTCTAGGATCTCAGAGTTCTCTGAAGTGGATGGTGTAAGAGAGAATGGAGAAGAATGGAGAAGCCTCAGCCACTTCTAAGAAACCTGCAGCCCCACCTTATCCACAGATCAATGGAGAAACGAAATGTGCTATATCCATACAATGGAATATTATTCAGCCTTTAAAAAGGAAGGAGATTCTGACATATGCTACAACATGGGTGAACTTTGAAGATGTTATGTTAAGAGAAATAAGCCAGACACAGGAGGACAAATACTGTGTACTTCAAGTTATATGGGAGGACTGGGGATTGTACCTTTAAAAGGTACAGAGTTTTAGTTTGGGATGATAGAGAGTGGTGATGATTGTACAACAACGTGAATGTACTAAACACCACTGAACTGTACACTTAAAAATGGTAAATTTTGGGGCTTCCCTGGTGGCGCAGTGGTTGGGAGTCCGCCTGCCAATGCAGGGGACGTGGGTTCGTGCCCCGGTCCCGGAGGATCCCACCTGCCGTGGAGTGGATGGGCCCGTGAGCCATGGCCGCTGAGCCTGCACGTCCGGAGCCTGTGCTCCGCAGCGGGAGGGGCCGCATCAGTGAGAGGCCCGCGTACTGCAAAAAAAAAAAAAAAAAAAAGGTAAATTTTATGTTAAGCATATTTTACCATAATAAAAATAGGCCTCAGTGTAGAACTAGTCAAGACCATCCAGGAAAAAACAATCTTTGGCTGAGCAGCTGCTTTCCAGTGATACCTGCATACTGTGAGAGGGAGCACGGATTTTGGGTGGACATCTAACTTTTTCTGCCAAACTGGGAAGGAAGAGGTACAAAGCACTGAAATATTCTTTTTAAAAATGATCCAGGGCTTCCCTGGTGGCGCAGTGGTTGAGAGTCCGCCTGCTGATGCAGGGGACGTGGGTTCGTGCCCCGGTCCGGGAAGATCCCACATGCCGCGGAGCGGCTGGGCCCGGGAGCCATGGCTGCAGAGCCTGCGCGTCCGGAGCCTGTGCTCCGCAACGGGAGAGGCCACGGCAGTGAGAGGCCCGCGTACTGCAAAAAAAAAAAAAAAAAAAAGATCCATTCCTAGGGACTTCCTTGGCAGTCCAGTGGTCAAGACACTGTGCTTCCTCGCAGGGGGCACAGGTTCGATCCCTGATCGCGGAACTAAGATCCTGTATGCCACGTGGCATGGTCAAAAAAAAATAATGCTTCTTGTCAAAAGAAGCATTTGAAAATGCAGCTGAGGCATCCTTCAGACTTCAGCTTCCATGATCACCCCATCTAAATTAGCCTCTTTATCCTGTCATTCTTCACTTTATTGTATTTCTTTCATAGCACCTCCCACTGATATTTGTTTACTATTTATTTTCTTATTTGCTTAGTGGTTCTCTCCCTTCTGAGGGAATGTAAGCTCCAAGAACTTTATCAGTCTTATTTACCACTGTATCGTAACTACCTGATAAAAGTGCCTGCTATTTATTAAGTGTTAAGTATTTCTTGAATAACTCAACATGCAAAATAGTTGTGTAAAGAAGTGTATTCATTAAGGTAACAATAATCACTTTTACAGATAAATCCCCAAATCCCAGCTGTTCATAGAGTAAGATTTTATTTATCATTCACATTGTTACCAAGAAAGGACTCGCTGCCCAACACACATAGAAGCCAATACTGTAATAGGGAAGAAACTTGCATTCTACTACAGGTCAATCGCTAAAGGGATGTTGCCTATAAGCTTAAATTATACATAATGGCCTATCTCTAGGAACCCTGCCTCCCAGGTAATGAGCATTAAGCTAAAATACCTTTGTTTAGCTCATAGGAAATAACCTGACCAGGCCCCCCTGTGAATGACTGCAGACAGGAGGAAATTAACACATCCCATCCAGAGGCTGATGGGAAGCTGGAAATGTTTGACTTTACTCCTTCTCCTTTCAGCATAAAAGAAGCCTGAGTACCAACTCAGGCAAGATGGTTTGGGGGGACATGAATGCACCATCTTCTCGGTCTGCTGGCTTTCCAGATAAAGTTGCTGTTCCTTGCCCCAACAGCTTGTCTTCTCGACTTATTAGCCTGTTGTGTGGTGAGCAATACGAGCTTGGACTCAGTAACACTACTATGGCACTGGCTTTTGAGAAAAGAGCTTGATTGTGAGGTTGACGACAAGGAAACAGGAGACAGGCCTCAAATCTGTCTCCCATATCTGGGGTTTGGGATGAAATTTAAGGTGTTGGGGAACAGCTTGGTATGTGGAAATGCTGGTGGGGCAGGTTTCCATCAGAGGTTTGGAAATTGGCCATTTATGGCAAAATACGGCAAAGGGCTTCAGCTCTGGATCTTCCTGGACAACAGACCCTTGGCTTCTGAAAGGGTTCCGGTGTTCAGGTTTCAGTCACATCCTGGTCCTTTGGTTCTGAGTGTTATTTGAGGTCAGAATCTTCTGTGCGCATGCTTCAGCTGCATGACTTGTGGCTTTGTTCCCTTGTCTCTGAAAAACAACTCAGAATCTTGTCACTGACAGAGTAGAACCAGTTCAAGCTGGTTCTGTGGTTACAACATGAAATCCTTTCAGGAGACCAATTTACTCTCATGTGGCTCTGACCTCCTAGAGGGCTTTGTCCTCGACATTCTGTCACCAGAAGGTGAAAAAGAGAATGGAGGTTTTGGTAGGCTAAGCTTACAAGTGACATATGTTGCTTCCTCTTGCCTTATTTTGGCTGGAACTCAGTCACATGGCTACCTCCATGCAAAATTTGTTTTGAAGCTGCAAGTTTTTGATGGATGGATGAATCGTCAGTATTAGAAGCACTAAAATTACTGTTCTTTTCCCAATGTTCCCAATGACAGCAAGATGTTCAAACATGAAAACCTAAAGGTAAATTGTTTATGTAAAATGCATTCAGTTATAACAGAATTGTAGTAAATTTGAAGGAAAATAAAATTATAAAATTACTTTTTAATAAATACTTATGGAAACTACAAGTTTAAAACATTTTATTTCCAGTAAACCTCTGGCCATATTTTTGTTGGGGGTGTCCTTAATGGCTGTGTGCTTCTCTTCCCAGCTCTGCATTCAGGGATATCACATTGGTAGCTTGAAATCTGCCATGGTGGGAGTATTTACACAGGAGAAGGGAAAAGCCAGGGTTTTTAACCTTCCCACCCCAGGAGAGCTAGTCGTTAAACATTTACCAGCCCTGAACCTAGCATTTGCTGCTAAGTTTACTATATGGAAATTGATATTAAGAGGTATTTTACAAACCTATTGGGAATTGTGGGCAAGTTGATCCATAAGTTCAAAAGAAATCAAACAAGTGGGAAAAAATGAAGCAATTATTATCTCTAGAAAAAGCAAAACATATAAATATACTATAATTATAATGCATTATCTGGCTCAGCTAGGGGCAAAATTTTATATAATCATTATCATGAAAGCACCGAATATGGGTTTACTCAAAACTGATGTGTAATTATATTGGAGGGAAGAAAAACAGGAAGGAGGTCTGTGTAAGGGACCTAAAATCTTTACCTGTTGTATTGGAAGTGGTGACAGGCATGAGAATGTCCCCTCTCAGATCTCTAGATGCGGGGAGCATATCTACCATGGGCCCAGTTACTGCACTTTGAAATCCATCACCATGTTTATGTGGAGGTCATACCCATGGTGTGCTCCCAGCCAATGACTGAGAGATAGGGGATTCTTCCAATGGGTCACTGTGACTCAAGGACTCCCCAGTTGCCTTGCTGACCTTTCCTTATAGCTGCTCTGTGGTCTAAGGTAACTCCACCCTATCTTCTGCCTTTCCCTATCTCTTGACTTAGTAAGACCTGCAGGCAGTCTGACAGCATTTCCTAGCCTTCTCCAAGGTCCCTTTCCATTTTTTCTCACAGGCATTTACCCTAAGGAAGTTCTCACTTCTCTGTCTGCCTCTTAGAGGGACTGGGCTAACACTGAAGTCAATAATATCTAAAATTGATGAATCTAATGATTATATCTTTTTTTCTTTGAAATACACATGTAAGTATCAGAAGAAATAGCTAAAAGCAGTAAAAGTGGTGAAGAGACACACATTTTTAAGTCTTTAGCACTACTTGACTTTTTAATATGTGTATGTATTAACTGTTTTTAACCACATGGTTTAAAAAGTAAAAGACCACTGCTCTAAATATTAGTTGCTTTAGATTGTTGAGGGGAAACAAAATTTTATCTAAACTTTATCATCTGTTCTTCTAGCAATGACTCGTTTCATTTTCATTTTGGATACCAGCAGTGACAGGCTGATTCAATAAACTCCTTGCAAACAGCTCCTCCCAGAGGGAGCAAAATTACCTGCCATCTAAGCGCCACTGCGATGAAAGTACTATTGGCAATGCCCTTGAGTTGTTTTTTCTACACTTAATATATAGAAAAGGATAGTTTTGAGAGATGTTATTTTTTTTTCCTTGTCTCCTCCCCACTTCAGGTAGATAAGCCCTCACTATGACTTTTCCTTGGGGATTTTTGCCAAGTCCATAAAAAGTTATATAAATCCTCAAGAAATTCACTAGAACTTTTAAACAAAATGTAGAACACATTTTCACACATAGAAAATGTTTGATAAGGGCTTCCCTGGTGGCGCAGTGGTTGAGAGTCCGCCTGCCAATGCATGGGACACGGGTTCGTGCCCCGGTCTGGGAAGATCCCACATGCCGCGGAGCGGCTGGGCCCGTGAGCCATGGTCGCTGAGCCTGCGCATCCGGAGCCTGTGCTCCGCATCGGGAGAGGCCACAACAGTGAGAGGCCCGCGTACCGCCAAAAAAAAAAAAAAAAAAACCAAAGAGACAAAGTTTTAAAACAAAAAGAGAGAAGAATAGAAAACAGGAGAACCAGAGTTCCAGAGAATACAAGAGGGGAGGAATTAACAAAGAACTATAACCAAAAAATTCCCCTATTTATTTAATCATGAATTCATTTGTTCTCTTTTCAGTTAGTGCCTTCTATATGCCAGACCCTGTGCTGGGTGATGAGAATTCAGCAGTAAACAGGAAAGCAGTAAAATTCCTTATCTCACAGACCTTACTCAGAAATGAAGGTTGTGACTTCTCAAGTAGAAAGAGCCCACTGAATAACATGTGGAATAAATGAAAAAGATTGACAGTGAGACACACCATCATAAATATTCAGAACACTGAGGATGATGAACAACTCCTAAAATCTCCCAGAAAGAGAAAATCGTTTATACATAAAAGATTGTGAATCAAAAAATAGGCTTATCAACATTCACACTGGAAGCTAGAAGACAATGAAACAATGTCTTCACAATCCCAGGGGAAATTTTCTACCTAGAATTACATTCCCAACCTATTAATCAATATGAGGGTAGAATATAGTCATTTTCAGACATTCCAAATTTTCAGAAACTTTACCCATCATATGTCCTTTCTTGGGAAGCTACTAGAAGAGGTTCTTCACAGAATGGAAAGTAAACTAAAAAAGGTGTGGGACCTAGGAAATAGGAACTCCAACACAGGGAAGCAAAGAAAATTCTAGGACAGGATCTGTGTGTCAGACCTAGAGGACAACCAATCCCAATCAGAACAGAAGAAAGCTCCAGGGGACAGCTGTTTGCAGAAAAAGGAAGGGGTGGGGGATAAGTAGGGGGGGAGAAAAACAGATTACTTACCTGATATACAGGTATAACTTAGAGGAGATTGACCCTGCTCTCAAGACTTTTGAATGAATAAGGGGTGTGTGGATAAAAAAAGAGTATCATTGTTTTTTTAAAAAAAAGAATAAGCTTTTTAAAAAGGCAATTACTGGGATTTCCCTGGAGGTCCAGTGGTTAAGAATCCTTACTTCCACTGCAGGGGATGTGGGTTCAATCCCTGGTCAGGGACTAAGATTCCAAATGCCTTGCAGGCAATTAAAAAAAGGGGGGGTGGGAATTGTAAAGGAAAGGAAAAGTAATCATAGTATGATATATGGCTCCCTTGTGAATAATGCTTACACAGTCATAATAATGTAAACTCTCAATATGTGTTTAATTAAAAAGGATCATATAACTATACTGGGAGGTTAGATGGAGGAAGATTGTGCAAGTTTAGAGAGAAGCTGTTGGAAGTGAAAGATGGTTAATTTGTAGAAAGCAATTGGGAATATGTAAAATGACAGAAAAAAACCAAGAAATAGTAGTATAAACATGTTATTTAGAAATGGGGAAATAAATTCCATGAATAGCTAGTTGAAACAAATGTGAGAAGAATGATGGTGGGGATGAGTGTGGCACTGGACACTGTGTTTCAGCACAAGTCTTGTTAAAATCTGAATACATGTATTTCTCTGATAAAAATTTAAATTATGAAAAGGCAGATGGTTAAAAATTGATGCTACTTAGAGCAGTTGTCAAAAAGTATGTAATGAAATATAAAAAAATTGCTCAATAAATCTATTTTCTTTAACAGCAAAAAAAAGTGGACTTCTCTGGCTAGTTCAGACACTCATCTTCTGAATCTGAAGGAAGAGCATAGGAATAAGTCATCCATGAAAGTAAGTCCAAGATTGCAGAGCAAAAAGAAATCAGGAAGCATGCTCACTTCAGCAGCACATATACTGATTCACTTTGTTGTACAGTAGAAACTAACACAACATTGTAAAGCAACTATACTCCAATAAAAAAAAAAACTATAAAAAAATGAAATAAAATTCGAATCACACAGAGAAGATTAGACACTCAAATTTTATGAAGTGTTCCACATTTTGGGGGAGTTTGCGATTAGCAGAGGCAAACTAGTATATATGGAATGGATGAATAACAAGGTCCTACTGTATAGCACAGGGAACTATATTCAATACCCTATGACAAACCGTAATGGAAAAGAGTATGAAAAATAATGTATATTGTATATAATGTATATTGTATATATAGATGTATAACTGAGTCACTTTGCCCTACAGAAGAAATTAACACAACATTGTAAATTAACTATACTTCAAAAAAAAAGAGAAAGAAATGAGGAAGGGCCTAAAGCAATTTAGAAGTGGGTCTACAGTAAATCATTAAATAGACATAAAGTTCTGATCTGCCTTCTGTTCAGCATTTCTAACTGTCATGGAAGTCTTGTTTATAAGGGAACTCTGAGTCATTTGGCAGCCAGATTAGTACTCATATTCTCTTTCCTTCCTAAAAGGGAAGTGGTATAAAATTTGTGGTGTCCAAAAAGAGTGGAAACAATGTTAAATAATGATAAAATATTAAAAACCGAAAGAGATGGGGAGCAGGGAAAGAAAGAGATGGAGCGAGCAAGCAGGTGCATTAAACAGAATTTTATGACTTGACAATTTTTGTTACATTATTATATTGATATAAACTTCAGCAAAAAACTCTTTGAAGCTCCATCTGGAATGAATTTACTACTGGACCAGAAAAATAACTCAGTAAATTCTCGAAGTATTTGAAATGAAAGAGTACTATTCTTTAAATTCCTTCATTTAAATTTTGACAAAATAAGTAAAACACAGAGATTCTCCAAGAAAGAAAAATAATGGAATAAACAAAAGGACCAAACCTCTTTTCCTCCCCTCAATGATTAATGATATAAATAAAGAAGAAGAAAATGTATTTCTTTATAATCCATTCTCAGCCATGTATCTCATTAATAGTTTGTCCTCCCTTTCACTTACTGAAATCATGCTTAATAATGTGTATCAAATGGAAGTTTTCTTTCAGAGCATATGTAGTGTCCTCTACTCGAACAGGACAGCCCCAAGCCTTCAGATGGCCTTTGTAGCAAGTTAGGGGGGAAAAGGAACAATGATGAAGGAGCCCTTCTCCTCCTTCCTCTTCTCTTTCTTCTTCCTCCTGCTCCTTCCCCTTTCCTCCTCTTTCTTTTTGAACAATCTGCTTAAACAAGAGATAAGGAGATCAGCAGAAAGAGAGTAGCTCAGCTTTGCTTAGCACCGCAATAAACAAAAACCAATTAATTACACTAGCTGAGAGTCTTCATCAGCTTAGAGTCTTAAGGAAAGGAGACGCAAAAAGAAAGCATTACCAAATCAACAATATGTGGGTCAAGGGTGAAGTATTTCTCTATCTCAGGAGCCTGTTAAAATTATTCTAGCTTGTGCTATTTGAGGCTATTTGGCAAAATCAACTAAAAAAAGCAATAGACTACAAAAGTAAAGATGAAATATTACCTCCTCCCAAAATATGACACTGTAAATAGTTCCTGTCATAGCAGAACCTTTCAAAATCTATTTTTCTAGTGTAATGAAGTGGAAAAATTGAATTCCACAGAATTCCCTTCAGGGAGAATACTGTATCTGCACAGAAGAAATGCCTTGTCTAACCTGTGTAGGTTGGAAGCTAAGAAATTGAGAGGGTCTGAATGTGGGTAGAAAGCCCTACATAAGACAAGTGGATGGATTTTGTGGTAGTTTCAGAAGAGGAAGAGAGAGAGAAGGAAGAAAAGAAGGGAGGGAAGATGGGGAAGATGGCGGAAGACTAAGACGCGGAGATCACCTTCCTCCCCACAGATACATCAGAAACACCTACTGAACGCTGGCAGAAGACCTCAGACCACCCAAAAGGCAAGAAACTCCACCACGTAACTGGGTAGGGCAAAAGAAAAAAGAATAAACAGAGACAAAAGAATAGGGACGGAACCTGCCCCAGTGGGAGGGAGCTGTGAAGGAGGAAAGGTTTCCACACGCTAGAAGCCCCCTCGTGGGCGGACACTGCGGGTGGCGGAGGGGGGAAGCTTCAGAGCCACGGAGGAGAGCGCAGCCACCGGGATGCAGAGGGCAAAGCAGAGAGATTCCCGCACAGAGGATCGGTGCCGACCAGCACTCTCCAGCCCGATAGGCTTGTCTGCTCACCTGCCACGACTGGCGTGGGCTAGTAGCTGAGGCTTGGGCTTCGGAGCTTACACCCCAGGGAGAGCACTGGGGTTGGCGGTGTGAGCACAGCCTGCAGGGGGTTAGTGCGCCACGGCTAGCCGGGAGGGAGTCCGGGAAAAGTCTGGAGCTGCTAAAGACGCAAGAGACTTTTTCTTCCCTCTTTGTTTCCTGGTGCGCGAGGAGAGGGGATTAAGAGCGCTGCTTAAAGGAGCTCCAGAGACTGGCGCGACACGCGGCTATCAGCGCGGACCCCAGAGAAGGGCATGAGACGCTAAGGCTGCTGCTGCCACCACCAAGAAGCCTGTGTGCGAGCACAGGTCACTCTCCACACCTCCCTTCCGGGGAGCCTGTGCAGCCAGCCACTGCCAGGGTCCCGGGATCAAGGGACAACTTCCCCGGGAGAACACACGGCAAGCCTCAGGCTGGTGCAAAGTCCCAATGGCCTCTGCCGCTGCAGGCTTGGCCCACACTCCGTACCCCTCCCTCCCCCTGGCCTGAGTGAGCCCCCGAATCAGCGACTCCTTTAACACCGTCCTGTCTGAGAGAAGAACAGACGCCCTCCTGCGAACTACATGCAGAGGCAGGGCCAAGTCCAAAGCTGAGCCTCAGGAGCTGTGCAAACAAAGAAGAGAAAGGGAAATCTCTCCCAGCAGCCTCAGGAGCAGCGGATTAAATCTCCACAATCAACTTGATGTACCCTGCATCTGTGGAATACCTGAATAGACAATGAATCATCCCAAATTGAGGAGGTAGACTTTGAGAGCAAGATTTATTATTTTTTTCCCTTTTCCTCTTTTTGTGAGTGTGTATGTGTATGCTTCTGTGTGAGATTTTGTCTGTATAGCTTTGCTTTCACCATTTGTCCTAGGGTTCTATCCGTCTGTTTTTTGTTTTTGCTTTAGTTTTTTTTAACTTCTTAAAACAATTTTTTAATAATTATTTTTTATTTTAATAACTTTATTTTATTTTATCTTTATTTTATTTTATCTTCTTTCTTTCTTTCTTTCTTTCTTTCTTTCTTTCTTTCTTTCTTTCTTTCTTTCTTTCTTTCCTTCTACTTTTTCGCCCTTTTATTCTGAGCCATGTGGATGAAAGGCTCTTGGTGCTTCAGCCAGGAGTCAGTGCTGTGCCTCTGAGGTGAGAGAGCCAACTTCAGGACACTGGTCCACAAGACACCTTCCAGCTCCACGTAATATCAAATGGCGAAAATCTCCCAGAGATCTCCATCTCAACACAAGCACCCAGCTTCACTCAACGACCACCAAGTTACATGCTGGACACCCTATGCCAAAAAACTAGCAAGACACCCATTAGCAGAGAGGCTGCCTAAAATCATAATAAGTCCACAGACACCCCAAAAACACCACCAGACGTGGACCTGCCCACCAGAAAGACAAGATCCAGCCTCATCCACCAGAACACAGGCACTAGTCCCCTCCACCAGGAAGCCTACACAACCCACTGAAACAACTTTAGTCACTGGGAACAGACACCCAAAACAATGGGAACTACCAACCTGCAGCCTGCAAAAAGGAGACCCCAAACACAGTAAGATAAGCAAAATGAGAAGACAGAAAAACACACAGCAGATGAAGAAGCAAAACAAAACCCCACCAGACCTAACAAATGAAGAGGAAATAGGCAGTCGACCTGAAAAAGAATTCAGAATAATGAGAATAAAGATGATCCAAATCTTGGAAATAGAATAGAGAAAATGCAAGAAACATTTAACAAGGACCTAGAAGAACTAAAGATGAAACAAGCAATGATAAACAACACAACAAATGAAATTAAAACTACTCTAGAAGGGATCAATAGCAGAATAGCTGAGGCAGAAGAACGGATAAGTGACCTGGAAGATAAAGTAGTGGAAATAACTACTGCAGAAAAGAATAAAGAAAAAAGAATGAAAAGAACTGAGGACAGTCTCAGAGACCTCTGGGACAACATTAACTGCACCAACTATCGAATTATAGGGGTTCCAGAAGAAGAAGAGAAAAAGAAAGGGACTGAGAAAATATTTGAAGAGATTATAGTTGAAAACTTCCCTAATATGGGAAAGGAAATAGTTAATCAAGTCCAGGAAGCACAGAGAGTCCCATACAGGATAAATCCAAGGAGAAACAGGCCAAGACACATATTAATCAAACTGTCAAAAATTAAATACAAAGAAAACATATTAAAAGCAGCAAGGGAAGAATAACAAATAACACACAAGGGAATCCCCATAACAGCTGATCTTTCAGCAGAAACTCTGCAAGCCAGAAGGGACTGGCAGGACATATTTAAAATGATGAAGGAGAAAAACCTGCAACCAAGATTACTCTACCCAGCAAGGATCTCATTCAGATTTGATGGAGAAATTAAAACCTTTACAGACAAGCAAAGACTGAGACACTTCAGCAGCACCAAACCAGCTTTACAACAAATGCTAAAGGATCTTCTCTAGGAAAGAAACACAAGGGAGGAAAAAACCTATAATAACAAACCCAAAACAATTAAGAAAATGGGAATAGGAACATACATATCGATAATTACCTTAAATGTAAATGGATTAAATGTTCCCAAAAAAAGACACAGACTGGCTGAATGGATACAAAAACAAGACCCTTATATATGCTGTCTACAAGAGACCCACTTCAGACCTAGAGACACATACAGACTGAAAGTAAGGGGATGGAAAAAGATATTCCATGCAATGTAAACCAAAAGAAAGCTGGAGTAGCAATTCTCATATCAGACAAAAAAGACTTTAAAGTAAAGACTATTAGAAGAGACAAGAAGGACACTACATAATGATCAAGGGATAGATCCAAGTAGAAGATATAACACTTGTAAATATTTATGCACCCAACATGGGAGCACCTCAGTACATAAGGCAAATACTTACAGCCATAAAAGGGGAAAACAACAGTAAGACATTCATAGTAGGGGATTTTAACACCCCACTTTCACCAATGGACAGATCATCCAAAATGAAAATAAATAAGCAAACACAAGCTTTAAATGATACATCAAACAAGATGGACTTAATTGATATTTATAGGACATTCCATCCAAAAACAACAGAATACACATTTTTCTCAAGTGCTCATGGAACGTTCTCCAGGATAGATCATATCTTGGATCACAAATCAAGCCTTGGTAAATTTAAGAAAATTAAAATTGTATCAAGTATCTTTTCCGACCACAATGCTATGAGACTAGATATCAATTACAGGAAAAAGTTCTGTAAAAAATAAAAACATATGGAGGCTAAACAATACACTACTTAATAATGAAGTGATCACTGAAGAAATCAAAGAGGAAATAAAAAAATACCTGGAAACAAATGACAATGGAGACACGACGACCCAAAACCTATGGGATGCAGCAAAAACAGTTCTAAGAGGGAAGTTTATAGCAATACAAGCCCACCTTAAGAAACAGGAAACATCTCGAATAAACAACCTAACCTTGCACCTAAAGCAATTAGAGAAAGAAGAACAAAAAAACCCCAAAGCTAGCAGAAGGAAAGAAATCATAAAAATCAGATCAGAAGTAAATGAAAAAGAAAAGAAAGAAACGATAACAAAGATCAATAAAACTAAAAGCTGGTTCTTTGAGAATAAACAAAATTGATAAACCATTAGCCAGACTCATCGAGAAAAAAAGGGAGAAGACTCAGATCAATAGAATTAGAAATGAAAAAGGAGACGTAACAACTGTCACTGCAGAAATACAAAAGATCATGAGACATTACTACAAGCAACTCTATGCCAATAAAATGGACAACCTGGAAGAAATGGACAAATTCTTAGAAATGCACAACCTGCCAAGACTGAATCAGGAAGAAATATAAAGTATGAACAGACCAATCACAAGCAGTGAAATTGAAACTGTGATTAAAAATCTTCCAACAAACAAAAGCCCAGGACCAGATGGTTTCACAGGCGAATTCTATCAAACATTTAGAGAAGAGCTAACACCTATCCTTCTCAAACTCTTCCAAAATATAACAGAAGGAGGAACACTCCCAAACTCATTCTACGAGGCCACCATCACCCTGATACCAAAACCAGACAAGGATGTCACAAAGAAAGACAACTACAGGCCATTATCACTGATGAAGATAGATGCAAAAATCCTCAACAAAATACTAGCAAACAGAATCCAACAGCACATTAAAAGGATCATAAACCATGATCAAGTGGGGTTTATGACAGGAGTGCAAGGATTCTTCAATATACGCAAATCAATCAATGTGATAAACCATACTAACAAATTGAAGGAGAAAAACAATATGGTCATCTCAATAGATGCAGGGAAAGCTTTTGACAAAATTCAACACCCATTTATGGTAAAAACCCTGCAGAAAGTAGGCATAGAAAGAACTTTCCTCAACATAATAAAGGCCATATATGACAAACCCACAGCCAACATCGTCCTCAATGGTGAAGAACTGAAAGCATTTCCACTAAGATCAGGAACAAGACAAGGTTGCCCACTCTCACCACTCTTATTCAACATAGTTTTGGAAGTTTTAGCCACAGCAATCAGAGAAGAAAAGGAAATAAAAGGAATCCAAATCGGAAAAGAAGAAGTAAAGCTGTCACTGTTTGCAAATGACATGATAGTATACATGGAGAATCCTAAAGATGCTACCAGAACACTACTGGAGCTAATCAATGAATTTGGTAAAGTAGCAGGATACAAAATTAATGCACAGAGATCTCTTGCATTCCTATACACTAATGATTAAAAATCTGAAAGGAAAATCAAGAAAACATTCCCATTTACCATTGCAACACAAAGAATAAAATATCTACGAATAAACCTACCTAAGGAGACAAAAGACCTGTATGCAGAAAATTATAAGACACTGATGAAAGGAATTAAAGATGATATAAATAGATGTAGAGATATCCCATGTTCTTTGATTGGAAGAATCAACATTGTGAAAATGACTCTACTACCCAAAGCAATCTACAGATTCAATGTAATCCTTATCAAACTACCACTGGCATTTTTCACAGAACTAGAACAAAAAATTTCACAATTTGTATGGAAACACAAAAGACCCCGATTAGCCAAAGCAATCTTGAGAATGAAAAATGGAGCTGGAGGAATCTGGCTCCCTGACTTCAGACTATACTACAAATCTACAGTAATCAAGACAGTATGGTACTGGCACAAAAACAGAAAGATAGATCAATGGAACAGGATAGAAAGCCCAGAGATAAACCCACGCACATATGGTCACCTTATCTTTGATAAAGGAGGCAGGAATGTACAGTGGAGAAAGGACAGCCTCTTCAATAATTGGTGCTGGGAAAACTGGACAGGTACATGTAAAAGTATGAGATTAGAACACTCACTAACACCATACACAAAAATAGGCTAAAAATGGATTAAAGACCTAAATGTAAGGCCAGAAACTATCAAACTCTTAGAGGAAAACATAGGCAGAACACTCTATGACATAAATCACAGCATGATCCTTTCTGACCCACCTCCTAGAGGAATGGAAATAAAAACAAAAATAAACAAATGGGACCTAATGAAACTTCAAAGCTTTTGCACAGCAAATGATACCATAAACAAGACCAAAAGACAACCCTCAGAATGGGAGAAAATATTTGCAAATGCAGCAACTGACAAAGGATTAATCTCCAAACGTTATAAGCAGCTCATGCAGCTCAATAACAAAAAAACAAACAACCCAATCCAAAAATGGGCAGAAGACCTAAACAGACATTTCTCCAAAGAAGATATACAGACTGCCAACAAACACATGAAAGAATGCTCAACATCATTAATTATTGGAGAAATGCAAATCAAAACTACAATGAGATATCATCTCACACCAGTCAGAATGGCCATCATCAAAAAATCTAGAAACAATAAATGCTGGAGAGGGTGTGGAGAAAAGGGAACACTCTTGCACTGCTGGTGGGAATGTGAATTGGTTCAGCCACTATGGAGAACAGTATGGAGGTTCCTTAAAAAACTACAGATAGAACTACCATATGACCCAGCAATCCCACTACTGGGCATATACCCTGAGAAAACCAAAATTCAAAAAGAGTCATGTACCAAAATGTTCCTTGCAGCTCTATTTACAATAGCCAGGAGATGGAAACAACCTAAGTGTCCATCATTGGATGAATGGATAAAGAAGATGTGGCACATATATACAATGGAATATTACTCAGCTGTAAAAAGAAATGAAATTTAGTTATTTGTAGTGAGGTTGATGGACCTGTCATACAGAGTGAAGTAAGTCAGAAAGAGAAAGACAAATACCGTATGCTAACATTTTGTTATAAAGCAGAAACTAACACACCATTGTAAATTAATTATACTCCAATAAAGATATAAAAAAAGAAAAGAAAAGAAAAGACGGAGTAGGGTGGTGGAAGGAGGATGACAAAAACCTACATGGTGACATCTCTTTGGGACCACCACCATTCTTCATGCAGATCTGCAGGAAAAAAATCATGAAACGCTGGAAGTTTACTGAGTAGAAAATGGTGAATACACAGATTTAATCTCCAGGGTCTCACGGGGCTGATCAGAGACAGTCTGAAGGGATGGAGAATGTTGAAGGCAGAGAGCAGTGTGTGGAACCAGGAGGACGCTGGACCTTCACAGACCACGATATGAGGGTTTTAAGCAGGGTTTAGCTAGCTCTTTCAGGGACCAGGCGTCCAAATGACGTAGAGGTAACCAGTTTTTTTGTTTTATTTTGTGATTTTTTTTTTAAAGTCTCCAGGCTGTTTTGAACTAAGGTGGAAAATTCAGTTCGATCTCAGATGAAATCATAATTTTAGAACCAGATTTGCCTCTCATGGTTACTACCAAACTATTAGACTCCTGGTGACAGAAGGGGAATAGACCCTAATATAGCATGACCTCTGAGGGCCTTTGGAATTCAACAGTCAGTGTCACAGGGAAATCAGGGAAACTACTGAGACAGTGACTACAGACTGGAGTTGGGGGGAGTGAGGGTTAAGTGAGGTGTAATCTAAGAAAGAATGTTTCAGACAGAGACCCAGACATACCCAGTGCCATATGACCTTCTCAGAATGCAAAAGTCCAAGAAACTCCTGATGACCTAGGTGGCTGGATATTGATTTTCACCCCAACCCTTATCCTACTTTACCTACTTAAAAAGGATTTTCTGAAGACCAAATGGCTTCTGTGGGGTTGCTGATCAGGCAGATATGAGGAACTCTGGTCTAGACCACATATCACCAGTAACTAGAAACATGTTAGAAGAGAACAGGGTTGGGAGAAGAGAATTTGAAGTTGTAAGTAGAACATACCACTGACATAGCAAAAGGATGGCAATTAATATAATGTGCCGGATCCAGCATTGGGAATTGGCTTGGACTCAAAGACACCCATGCTTTTATATTGGTGAAAAAATGCTGGCCAGAGTTCAAAAAACATTGCTACAACTCAAAAGAAAATTGCTACAACTCAAATTGGCAAATTTGGGAGCTATGCACAAATGGGAATTTGAAAAGACCTCCATATATGTGTTAATACACAGAGGACTTTTGCCATGAGAGATGCAATAAGGTGGTAGAAAACACAATTTGGAAAATAGGACCAGTTGGAGGACATTGCTCTAATAGCAATTTAAGCAAAAATTACCGTAAGAAGTCAAGTTGAAAGACCTCCTCTCCTCCCCCCACTCAGGGTGAAAAGATATATCACTTTAGATTTGGGAGCAGATGCAAAAGTAACTCACTTCCCCTTGTTCACCCTGGATCTTAGTGGCTGATTACACATACATGTATTATACCCTCTCTAACCAATAAATGATATTCATATACAAGTCATTCGCCTAAAAAAACCCACAACTTTCCAAATTTGATTCTTGGCTGTCTTTACATATTCAGCAAACTTTGGTCCCTACTTCTGGTCTCTACCCTGGCACTCTGTCCTAACACAGGGCATTGTTTACTGTGCACAGCTCTATGGCAGAAGCAGCTCCTGTTGTCTTAGGTGAGGATTCCACAGCCTTGGGGCTGGACCCAAGATGTAAAGAGAAGGAATCCAGATGAAAATCAATATTTATGGCCTTAGAGGTTCAAATAGCAACATTAAGTAAACTTAAGCAATATGAGAGGTAAAACAGGTCTTTCTCCAAGGATAAAAATCCTCCTAAAACAAGAACACTAGATACAAAAGATTCTAGAATAGTCCCGAGTTGTGTCTAGCAAGTGTAACTACTTGAATCCTAGCTTCTTCTAATTTTTTTCTGTCCTTGAAACAGCTTCAGGATCATTTCTAAAGAGTCCCTGCTATAGCAGGCCAGATGGAAAAAAAGAAAAAGGACGTTGTTTTCATAGTGCAGATTACAACATTGCTCTCCTTGCATCAGGTGAAAAGCAGTGATCTGAAAATTTCCTGACTTGCTCAACGATTTTATCATGTAAAGAAGGTGACCGGGGGAATTGCTCCTCTGTGAAAAACTCTGACCAGTAGGGAGGAATTTGTTGGTGAAATGGAAATGACAAGAGTCTTGGGAGAAAGTTACATGTCAGTTAGTATTAGAAATACTTAGGATGAAGAGGCAAGGGCTCATGAGGCACAAAATTGCTACCTTTAAAATTCGAAGAGCATCCATGTGAAAGAGAAATTTAGATTGTTTTATGTACCCCTAAGAAGGGAAATTGGATCCAATGAATAGAAACTGCAGGGTAATAGATTTCAGTTATTATAAAGAAATAACTCTCAAAAACACTCAGTGCTCTTCAAAGATTTGATAACTATAATTATCAGTGTCACCTTTCTTGGGTTTTGTTTTATTTTTAATCTCATATTACACAAAAGTAGAGAAAGTTACTGTTAAAGGTGGGAAGTTCTCTGTTGCTAGGGGTGTCCAAGCAATGACTGGGAGGCCTTGTGGTTAGAATTTGTCTTATATGTATTGGAATACTTAGTGACATATTGGTACATAACCAACTACTCTGAAGTTTAATGGCTGAAAACAAAGGTATTTACTTAGCTCATGATTCTGTGGGTGGGCACTTTGTTGTAAATTTAGCTGGACAATTCTTTCCTGGCTAGGTCCACCCATGTGGTTATACAGCAGGGAGGAGGGTCTCAAGAGAGGAAATGTACAAAGCAGTGGCAGAACATCACTGCATCCTGTTGGCCAAAACAAGTCATAAGGTCAACCAAGATTCAGGGAGAGGGGAAATAGACTTACCTCTTGATGGCAGGGGTTAAAAAGTCATGTTGAAAAGGGCCTGGTACTTCCCTGGCAGTCCAGTGGTTAAGACTCCGTGCTTCCAATACAGTGGGTGCGGATTCGATCCCTGGTCGGGGAACTATGATCCCACATGCCACGAGGTGCGGCCAAAAAAAAAACCGGTGGGGGGGCCTGGCTACAGGGAAGATGAGGGATTGTGTTCAATCTCACAGTCTTGTACAAAAAGTCACTCAATTATCTTTAACAGAGGAATGATGTAATCAAATAAGTGTTCCAAAATGATCACCCAGGCAATATGTTGAGAGCCATTGCTTTAACATTTCTCAACTTTTACTAAAGAAAGCATGCAAATTATATGCAGTCAGTCTTCACTTTTCATGGTTCTGATATTCACAATTCAGTTCCACAGGATAGTTAAATAACACCATCCCCCAACAATCTCTATTACCAATCTCTATTACCCTGGTAGAGTAACTGAGTAATTACGTAAGTATCAACTTTACAGCTTGCTTTTTAGTCCACAAATCACTATGTAAATAGCAGATGCACACATGATCAGTGACCAATCATGTCACTCCTTTTGAAGTCTGGCAGTGATTGGTCACTGCACATCTGGAATTCAGTTCACACACAGACAGCAAAAATGTAGTTGTGGTCCCTTCTTGTTTCCCAGCGATAAACCCATGTGACATTTTACAAAATGGATCATGGAAAGAAGGAATTGGCCAAGAAAGATGAAAGTACAGTAAAGAAACAAAAAGTGGTATCACTAGATATAAAATTCAAATCAAACATAAATGGACTTATAAAGAGCAGACCATGGGATATTGACATTACATATGCAGCCAGAGAAACTTAGTGAAGGCAAACTTATTGACATAAATGAGGAAAGCAGTTGTAATGAAAAAGATAGAGATGCCCCAGGGGAAAAGGCAACAGAAAAACACTTTACATTAAAGCAACTCTTGGAGATATTTTACAACATTGAAAACACAAAAGATAAAATATTGGAAGCTGATCCAAACTTAGAAAGGAATATGAGAATTAGTTAAAGCTTAGAAAAGTTACCTACTCCATATCATAAGTTATGCAATTAGAAGGAGGCAGGCACTACTCAAACTATTTGTGATACATTTTTTACAAATAAACATTTAAATTCTCAATATGTCTAATGTTTTAAATTACAATGTACTAAATAAATATTAGTTTTACTATTTTTTTGATTTCCTTATACATTCATAACCAACAGTAAAACAGTTTTAATGTTTTGACAGAAGGCCGCGGAACAATTGCAGTTCTTCCCATTGATGCTGAAGATTGCTATGTATGGTTTCAGCCAGACTAGTCATTTTTATGGTCCCATAGTACCAGGCAGAGAGGACTCCCTGTTCAAGAAACTTCCTTCTCAGTCCATGAGATTGTTTTTTATAGTTACTAGATTTGGAATTGTTTTGAGTGTAATAACTCTGCAATTAATAAACAAAGAAAAAAATTAGATGTTAGAAAAACAAATTGAAAACAAATTGGGTTTTAATAAATAAAAGTATTTTTTAATTAGAACTTATCCCATAGCTTTAAAAAAAAAAAAGATTAGGGGCTTCCCTGGTGGCGCAGTGGTTGAGAGTCCGCCTGCCAATGCAGGGGACACGGTTTATGCCCCGGTCTAGGAAGATCCCACATGCCGCGGAGCGCCTGGGCCCATGAGCCATGGCCACTGAGCCTGCGCATCCGGAGCCTGTGCTCCGCAACGGGAGAGGCCACAACAGTGAGAAGCCTGCGTACCGCAAAAAAAAAAAGATTAAACTGCTTTAGGATCTAGTAAAATCCTCCCAGAAGGAAAACTGGAGATATGCTTTTCCCCAAATATACTTCAGAGGCAATGATAATGATCCATAATGAGCAAGAAGCAGATCTTTATCAAGAATCAAAGCTTCCTGCTAAAGAATGGAAATCAGTTACAGTCTCATCTAAAATGAAACGCTTCCAATTTTAAAAGCATGCCAGTGCTTTTGGTGGTGGAGGCTCACTGCCAGTCTTGGACCCAGCATACTCTGTTTGCATTGGTCCCTCTGGTCATATGAGCTAGAGGAATGAATAAAAGCACCTCAAAGGCCACTTCTTCAAGTAACTTTCCTATGCCCTTTTGGTTCAGTTCAAAAATGCTGGTGAAAGCATTAAGGCTGAACACCAAATTATGTGTTCATCAAAACAAGTTCACACACCAAAAAAAGCTTTAAAAAGATAAATGACTGAATCATAGCTCTCCTCTCCCACAATTAAATGGATCCTAATAATATCTTTTTTTCTGGAAAAGAAGAAGAAAATAGGAAAAACAGTGAAAATGCAAAAGTGGGCCTTGTATATGTTACAGGAATTTCTTCTGAGACGCTCTTCATACTAAGTTACCCTTACAATCTAAATATGGATTTGTTGGGAATTCCCTGGTGGTCTAGTGGTTAGGACTCTGCACTTCCACAGCAGGGTATCTGGAGTTTGATCCCTGGTCGGGGAACTAAGATACTGCAAGCTGCATAGTGTGGCCAAATTACTATGGAGTTGTTTTTAGGTAATAAGAAAACTCATATTTATTTATTGAGCAAATATCTACATAGCTTTTACTATATGCCAAGCACTGTCCTAAACACTTTATGAATATTCACTCTGGGAATCATCTCAACAACTCTTTTGGGTATTTTTATTTACCTCATTTTAGAAGAAACTGAGGCACAGAGATGTTAAGTAACTTGCCCCTTATCATGTTGCTAGTGTAGTAAAGCTGGAATTTGAACGCTGGTAGACTGGTGACAGAGGCTGCACCCCTTTTCACTATGCTGTGACCTGTTGTTAATTTTTTCCATCGAACAGTTTAGTTTGGTGTGTTTTTGTATCTCTTTTCAGATCCCTCCCACTGATCTCTATTCTGCTGAAACTTGTAAAGCATTATCCTCTTTACCCATTTATAGGAACTTGGATCTGATTCCTAACCTATGATTTTCATTCAGCGTAATGGTCTATGAACATTCAGTGAGATCCCATTGTATATAAGGAAGAGATATGTCTTTGTTTATTAAAAAGACATGTCTTTGTTTATGTCTATGTCTTTGTCATGTCTATGTCTTTGTTTATTAAAAAGACCTATTTTTATAAAGTGACAGTCTTTGAAGAAATAATTATAGTTATCCACTTTTAGTATCAGCATGTATCAGGCAATGTGCTAAGCACTTTTATGTGCAGTTTCTCCCATGCTCCACACAATAACTCTAAGATGGAGGTATCATTAGAATTCCTATTTTATAGATTAGAAAACTAAAGTTAAGAGAGGTTAAGTAACTTGTTCAAAGTGACACAGCCAGTAGGTTGTGGAGCCTAGATTCAAGGCTTAGGTTTATCTGACTCTGAAGATCATTGTTTTGTCTGTATTTCTATGCCATTCTACATCACTTTATTTCCTTAAAAGGATAGTCAAAGATAAAATTCTCCTTCTGTAAGATGATAAGCCACACAGATACCCAATGTGGCTAACCTTTTATAGTCAACAAGTCATTGATGTATGCCAAACCAGAATAAATACTACATAAGAAAATTTAAAGGGAAGTTAAATCAAACTGTAACGTAAACATCCCTTCTAAGATAAATTGTCATTATTTCTTACCTATTCCAGACCATGTCTCAGAAAAAAAAAAAATTCAGACACTTTACAAACACCTTACACAAGTCTTGCACAAAACACTTAACACTGATGACGTTTCCAAAAACAATTACATTTTTCATAACCTAGATGGCCTTCAAAGTGTTCAACAGTCCCAGTCATAGTTTTCAAAACCACACATTTCTCAATATTAGTGAATGAATATAACACTTCAAAAAATATGCCATGTACCCTTTCAAGCATCACTTCCTTTGAAAAAGAAATAAAAAGATGGGACTTCCCTGGTGGCACAGAGGTTAAGAATCTGCCTGCCAATGGAGGGGACATGGGTTCGAGGCCTGGTCTGGGAAGATTCCACATGGCGCGGAGCAACTAAGTCTGTGTGCCAGAACTACTGAGCCTGCTCTCTAGAGCCTGTGAGCCGCAACTACTGAGCCTGCTCACCTAGAGCCCGTGCTCTGCAACAAGAGAAGCCACCGCAATGAGAAGCCCGTGCACCACAATGAAGAGTAGCCCCCGCTCGCCGCAGCTAAAGAAAGGCTGTGCGTGGCAACAAAGACCAAACACAGCCAAAAATAATTAATTAATTAATTTTTTAAAAAAGAGAAATAAAAAGAGCGCAAAAAGAAACAGTGTGTATTAAATTAGTTTTAGACACGGTGCCTAATGTTTTTTCAAAGCAGATTAGCTTATAACTTGGAGGCTCTTCTACATGCTTATTTATAACTTGGCTATTCTATAGTAAATGATTTTTTTTTTTTTTTTTTGCGGTACGCGGGCCTCTCACTGCTGTGACCTCTCCCGCTGCGGAGCACAGGCTCCGCACGCACAGGCTCAGCGGCCATGGCTCACGGGCCCAGCCGCTCCGCGGCATGTGGGATCTTCCCGGACTGGGGCACGAACCCGTGTCCCCTGCATCAACAGGCGGACTCTCAACCACTGCGCCACCAGGGGAGCCCAAGAGTAGTAACTTTTAAGGTAAAAACTCCATTCATTTCAGAAGAACTTGTTTGGTTATGATCTTTTTACATGAACTTTACCTATTCCATTGGGAATTTAACAAAATACATTTAAGAAAACATAAAAGAAACCTGGTTTAAAATGGGATGCTTCATTACACGGCCAAATTAACCATAAAGCATCTATTCACTACTTCATCACATCTTAATTCTCAAATTTTCCTCAGCAAGAACTCTTTGTCATTTCTGCCCCACACCAAAGCCCCATATTTTTTAAAGTTTGAATTTTCAAGAGCAAATATTTTTAAGTAATAAACAATTTCCTCCATTTTATAGATGTTGGACAGAGGGGTGCAGGAGCTGACCTTGCAGTTGTTCCCTCAAAGCCATGGGTCAAGCCTGTCCTGGGAGTGGAGAAGGAAATGAGATTCACATAGAATTTGAGAGTGAAGCAAGAAACTAAGATGGGTCTGATGAGAATTAGATGAAGTAACCCCAGGAGCATCTTTGCCTTCAAACAGTGGTGAGAAGATAAGCAGGGCAGCAGGAAACTCTCCCTCAGCATGCAATTACACAAATCCACAAATACATTCCTTCCTGATGCATTTCCCACAGTCCCTTCACCAGCCCCGGATATCTAAATCAAGTGATTTTTACCTGCATCACCTAAAGCTTGAATAAAAGTTTGAAGAATTTTTCTACACATCACTGAAAAACACATGCTATGTGGCATGGTCTCTCTCAGAGCTCACACCTGTAGTCAAATTCCTAGGCACCTAAAATAAAGGTAGCTGCCCACTCTCAAACCAGCGCCAAAGACAAAGTGTATCTTGCCCCCCTCATCACAGCCACCATCCCTTTTTACATGTCACTCCCCCACGCTCTAGCATTACAGGGAGTTACAGCTAACGCTAGATTGAAGGGCTTAATGAGTGGAAAGATTAAACAAAACAAAAGAAAAACAAAAGAGCCATCACAAACTGCAAATTAAGGGATCAGCAAAACCCCTGCTGGTTTAAAAATCCCATTCGACCTTGCCAATGCACTAATTAATATAATAAAAGGCACAAAGATCTCGCTTAAAATTAACCGAGCAGGCTGCCCACGCAGGGCTTGCTGCCCACTCTCCGAGCAATCATCTGCTTAGAATGTAACCAATTGTCTCCTCCGGAGGTTAAAGGAAGGGAGGGAAAATTACTTTGGCAGAGAGTCTAGCAGTTAACTATGCCCTTTTGAAAATAGAATTCTTATCCTGCTTTTAATGCCAAGCACATACAATGTCAAGTAAATTGGTCTTAATACCAAACATGATAGAACTGCAGCAAATGGATAAAAGTGCTACCGTTTATATTAACAAAAATAATAGGAAAAACATGGATACAATTTATCTCATAGTGTTAACCAGTATTTGAAATTTTTCTTCTTTTCAACTTTCACTCGTCTCGTATCTAGAAAAGGGCTTGGCACATACTGGGCACTCAATAAATATGTGTTTAATAATTACTCTAGTTAAAAAACTATACCCTTGTTGATGTCCCACAGACACTGTTAAAGTTAGCGTTTCAATATTAGTTCTTTTTTAAAATTTATTTTATTGAAGTATAGTTGATTTACAATGTTGTGTTAATTTCTGCTATACAGCAAAGTGATTCAGTTATACATACATTCTTTTTTACATTCTTTTCCATTATTGTTTATCACAGGATATTGAATATAGTTCCCTGTGCTATACAGTAGGACCTTGTTTTTCATCAATACTAGTTCTTGATGCCCAAACTCAGAGGCCAAACATCTCGTTTTGCTTTATTCAATCCATAATCATTTATTATGCCTCTCACTGTCCTAGGCACAATAAACAACATAAAAATATTAAAGCTTCCCCGAGCAGCTTACATTCTGGTCCTCAAGAGAAAAGTGCACAGATAGGAAAAGGTAACAGTACAGAGAAATAAGAACTGAGTGACTTATAGCTGGAGTAAACTGCTATACTTCTATTACTGTTTCTTGATAAATAGTAAAAGATGCCATTTAAATTTTATTTATTTATTTATTTGTTTTGGGTCATCATTTCTGTGCATGGGCTTTCTCTAGTTGCAGCGAGCAGGGGTCACTGCCATTTATTAAACATCTTCTATGCACTGGACACTGAAGTAGGTGGTTTATGTACATAATTTCATTTAATTCTCACAGATTGCTTCACAATAGGTTTTATAATCCCTAGGTTTATAGAAAAGAAAACAGTTACTAAGAGTTACTCAAGGTGATGCCATTAGTAAAAGACCAAGTTGAGGATTCCAGATGTCTTACTTCAAAGATTACATATTCTTTCCAAGATGTCATGCTGTCTCCTATTTTTAAAAGGTAGAAAGTATGCTGTGCCTCTCCTCAGAGCTACAGAGATATTTAGGAGATGTAGCCTAGATAGTGAAATTCTGGAATTGCTAGGACCTTTTGAGAAATTTATGAGAAGAAAAATGGTCCAAGAATTTGAAATCTGGATTATTTAGGAAAATTTGTGCTCTCTGTTCACTGTACATATGTAAAGAATGAAAGATCACTTAACGATAGGCAGGGAAATTTCATGAAAGGGGTGAGATTTGAGCTATGCCTAGAGGAATCTAAAATTAAGATTCATCCTTAAACTCAAGGAGCAAATGGTCAAACAAAGGAGAAAGATATGAATCAATGGACATTTATACAGGATAAAGACGCTTAGAACTGAACTAATTTTTCCTCTACACAATTAAAACATGGGTTTTGTAGTTAGTATGTTTAGCCTCAGGCACAGTTCTTAGTGATGGCCGTGACTCATATTGAACACATTCTTCATTTTCCTAGGACATGAAAACCAGGGTTCTTATAACTCGAAGGACCAGTGATACTATACATTTCAAAACTAAATACAGAATTTGTAATTCTGTTATATATCATTTTAAATAACAAAGGCAAAATATAATCATAAAAATTCTAGCAATAAAATAATGTATAAAGCATAAAGTAAAAGTCCCCATTGCCCCCCCTTAATCCTACTCCCCTGGAATCCTTCCTTTCATTGATTATTCAACAAATATTTATTGAGTACCTACTTTGTGCCAGGCAATGTCCTATCGAGACTCTTGGACAATCCATGAACAAAATAGACAAATATTTTTGTTCTCATAGATTTTACATTCTAGAGAGAGAAAAGCAACAAATAATAAATATTTAAATTATATGGTATATTAGAAGGTGCTAAGTACTATGGGAAAAAAAAGTAAAGCAGGGCAAGGAGGGTTAGGAATGCAAGATGGGTGGGTGCAATTTTAAACAGGGAGCTCAGGTTAGGCTTCATTAAGAAGCACCATTCTCCATGCAAATCCAAATACACACTCACTATTATTTTTACAACATAAGATCATATTTTAACATCATTTTTTTCAGTTCAGAAATAGATTGTGGGTGTAATTCTGTGTCATTATGTATGGATCTGCTTCATTGTTTTTAGTCATGGCATGGTATTCCATTATATGGAATTTCCAAGTTTTCTTACTACCACAAACAATGCTGCAGTGAACATCTTTTTATATGTATCCATGTACCTACAGAAATGCTACTGTAGGACCAAGTTCTAGAAGTGGAATTGTTGGAGCAAAGGATGGGCACATTAAATATTTGATAGAGAATGCTAAAGTGCTTCCTGAAAAGTTGTACCAATTTATACTCCTATCAGCATTATTTAAAAGTACATGTCTTTTCTCCTACACCTTCATGATCACTAGGCACTACTATTTCATTTAAATCTTTGCCAATATGATTGGTTTTTAAACAAAATGCTCTTGCAAAATATTTGCAGTTCTCTGATTATGATTTTATCATGTGTTTATTTTTCATTAATTCATAATAAGTATTGGTTGTCAAAATTAATTTATAAAGTAATCTACTTATGTGGTTATCTAATATTCAATTCTACAATTGTCTCCTACAAAATGCTTTAAATATTTATCAATATTAATTGAAATATTATTATTAAATTACAGAGTCCTCATAGTAGTATTCTTTAAAATGTTCTGACTTTTCACTAATTCTAGAGCCTTAATTTTCTCTTGTCTTATAAACTGTAAGTATATCATTTTAACTTAAGACTTTCAATTCATTCTCACAGCCCCTATAACATTTTATCAAAGATCTTGCTAGCTTTTCAACAAACTGGATTATGACCCAGAAAAGAAAAACAAATGCACTTCTTTAAAATACTAAGTACAATTGGGAGCTTGAACAGTGTAAGGAGTGGGACTTTATTACAACCACCAATGAGCCAAGGAAACTCTTCAGAATTATAATATTTGGGACTGCTCATAAGATTTATAGAAGAAACTAACTTGATTCAAAGGAGATTCAGCCATTCAGTTAAAGACTAATGGGAAGAGCTACAACATTTGCTTTTTATTTTACCTCTTCTTGGCACTTCTAGGTTTTCTTTCACCCCTGACTTGTGTGTTAGATATGGTTAAGCATCCTTAATTCCCCTATGTTACAATCTTCTTTTATATGACTCAAGTTCATCTTGAGAACACGAAAATGACCACGTGAAGTCAGAACTGGGGGACACAAGAGTAAGGGCATTGCCTAAGTACTGAAGGCAGAAAGAACTCTGCCTGTTTCCACTCTTGTCCCACTACAATCCAATGTCTGCACAGTAGTGAGAATGAGAGCAAGGCTAGAAAAAAAATCAGATCACAATATTTTGCTTTCCTGATAGCTTTCCACTGCCCTTCAAGTCTGACAGCATTTGGCCCCTGAGTATACACCTGACTTCCCTCTTCTACTTCTCTCCCACTCTGTCACCACATTCCAGCAAAACTTGCCTTTTTTCTGTATCCCAACACATCGAGTTTCTTTATACCACCAGACCTTCATATGTGCATTTCCCTCCAGCTCCAACACTTTCCCTGGGTGATCATGGGATAAGATCTTTCATAGCACATTACGGTAGGCTGTTGATAAATATTTGTTAAAGGAAAAAGGTGGTAAATATTAGAGTTGGTCATATATTAATTCAGTTAGCACATTTTGATCATCTATTATGTGCTAAGCATTGGTGATACAAAGATGAACATAAGACAAGTTACAGCCTTACTTTTCTTTTCAGTAGGAAAAGGATTGTTGTTTTAGATGCTTACAGAAATCTTAAAATACTGACTTGAAAATACCAACTTTGAAACATGATTTCTAAATCAAGAGTTAAATTAATATGGAAACAAACTAACAATAAAGCTGAAATTCAAAGATCCTTCCCCATTGTGCAAACTGATTTTTGTTTTCTTATTGAGTTTTTCCAGATGCAATTACCCAAATGTTTTCATCTTTCGGGATAGTCCTGTGACTAACTCCATGTCTGCTATAAAAACAGATTTTGGATTCTTCCCTGAGGCAGTGGTTAAGAATCCACCTGCCAATGCAGGGAACAAGGGTTTGAGCCCTGGTCCAGGAAGATCCCACATGCTGCAGAGCAACTAAGCCCATGCACCATAACTACTGAGCCTGCGCCCTAGAGCCCACAAGCCACAACTACTGAGCCTGTGCGCCACAACTACTGAAGCCCCCGCACCTAGAGCCCATGCTCCGCATCAAAAGAAGCCACCACAATGAGAAGCCCGCACACCGCAACGAAGAGTAGCCCCCACTTGCCGTAATTAGACAAAGCCCACATGCAGCAACGAAGGCCCAACGCGGCCAAAAATAAAATAAATAGAATAAATAAATTTATTAAGAAAAAACAGGGGTTTCCCTGGTGGCGCAGTGGTTGAGAGTCCGCCTGCCGATGCAGGGGACACGGGTTCGTGCCCCGGTCCGGGAAGATCCCACATGCTGCGGAGCGGCTAGGCCCGTGAGCCATGACCGCTGAGCCTGTGCATCCGGAGCCTGTGCTCCGCAACGGGAGAGGCCCGCGTACCGCAAAAAAAAAAAAAAAAAAAGAAAAAACAGGTTTTATGATCTTTGATACATGTTTGCATACGTAAGTATATAAAAAGATTTTGTAAAATCTTTTTATATACTTATAAAAGATTTTTGTAAAATCTTCTTATCCTTGAATTCTGGATTTTGATCCTATCTGAATTATGTTTGAAATGGACAAGTATTACATATAGTAGAAGATCAATCAAATAAAAAGGATCCAGAGTAAAATTTATCCAAGAAATAAACATGGTAAATTTCAAGAACATATGGTCAAAGAGAGGTTTTTAGAAGGCAAAGAGGAAGAAAGAGATTTCATGCTGGATGACCTAAGCCTTCAAAGGTGAAGTAGAAGACCACATCTTCTGTTGGAGTGGAAGAGTCACAGGATCTGAGGGCCTGAGAATGTGGGTAAATCTTAGAGAAACACAGTGGAAAAGGTGGGAGTAATTTAAGAGGACATGAAAGTGATCAGATAGAAATTTGCAGTAATCCCAACCAATAGGGTTTTTTTTTACAGTTTCGAAATCAATAAAGAGAACAGTGATAGTGTCCTAGGTTTGGAGATAACTAATAGAAATGGCAAGTGGGCAGAAAAGTCAAGGGCCCTAGGAAAAGTAAAGAGAATAGTATAAAAATCCCATGTGCTCATCATCCATCTTCAGTAATTACCTCCTCCTAGTCAATCTTATTTTATTTTTACTTCCACACTCCTCAATTCATTAGATTTTTTTGAAGAAAATCCCAGATATGATACCATTTCACCTAGATTTTAGTATGTATCTCTAAGAGCTCTTAAAAAAAACCACAACATAATCACAATACTGTTATTACATCTGAAAAACTAAATTCTTAATACAAATATCCAATCCATGTTCAAGTCACTCTAACTGCTTCATAATTTTTTATAGTTTTGTCCAATTCAGAATCCAACTGGAATGTACGCACTACATGCGCCTTATAGGTTTTTTTTTTATCTTGTATATTTGTTTTATTTTTTTTAACATCTTTATTGGAGTATAATTGCTTTACAATGTTGTGTTAGTTTCTGCTGCATAACAAAGTGAATCAGCTATACCTATACATATATCCCCATATCCCCTCCCTCTTGCGTTTCCCTCCCACCCTCCCTATCCCACCCCTCACAAAGCTCTGAGCTGATCTCCCTGTGCTATGCAGCTGCTTCCCACTAGCTATTTATTTTGCCCACTAGCTATCTATTTTACATTTGGTAGTGTATCTATGTCAATGCTGCTCTCTCACTTCATCCCAACTTCCCCCTCCCCGTGTCCTCAAGTCCATTCTCTACGTTATAGGTTTTTTAAGTTTCTTCAAACTTATAGTTTTCCCTCCCACTCTTTCTTTCTTTGCAACTTGTTGTTGAAGAAACTAGAAGTAGGAGACACACTTAGATATGCAGCCTGGTCTAGATTTCGTAGGGCTTTATAGGCGATCGTAAGAACTTTGGGTTTTAAGTGCAATGGAAAGCCACTAGGAAAGTAAAACGTCATCTCAATTTTTTTAGCCTCGTTCTCATTCTGGCAACTGTGTGGACAATGAATTATGGTAGGCGAGAGTGGAAACAGTCAGAGCCATCACCATCTCTAGCACTTAGGCACTGCCCTTAGTCTTATATCTCTCAGTTACTACTTCACATGAAGATTTTCCTGTTTTCAAGAAAATCAATGACTACATTGGATGTATGTAGAGGTTTTCTACCAAATAGCTCTCTTTGGGACAAAAGACAACCTTCTTTTTGGGATTCTTGATCATGAACATGAGTGAACATACAGCAGATTAATCTTGGCATGGCAGGGAATAAGTCATCACTTGCTCTGAAGTGCTCCCCTCTGTGCAGAGACAAAGTGGACCTTGGCCAGACTCTCCAGTATGAACTGAATCCCACTGTTAGCAGCTTGCAGCACAAGCCTCACTGAGTCTGCTTGAGTTGGCAGCATTAAAAGAAACTCAGCCCTTGTTAACTATCAGAGCCAAATGTCCCATCCTGTTTTTTTCCCAGCTGCCACTTCAAAATAAAGTGAATGTTTCAAAGTCTATTGAGTACTGCAAACAGAGCTCAAAGATTTAATAAAAACATACATTTCAAAGAGAATTCATATGGAAGCTTTTGAGATTGCATGCTGCTGATAACATCTGAAATGTAAGTGCCAGGAAAGGGCCTTTCCTAACCCAGGATAATTAATAATAAAAAAAAATTGTTGTATTCCTCTGCTTAAAAAGATTAAAATTTCCAATATCCTCTAGAAGGCACAATAATAGTTGTCACCATGAATTATTTTTTATAAACATATTTCCTGTTTACCAGTTCCTTTGGAACTTTGTTGCATAGTCACAATGGCAAGCCAAATAATGTGTTGGTTGAATGGATTCCATGTCAGACTGCTTGGGTTTGAATTCTAGCTCTGTCCCTTTCTTAATTGCATAACCTTAGGCAAGTTACTTAATCTCTCTGAGTTCAGGTTTCCTCCTCTAAAAAGTGGAGATAGTAATAGGACTATGTCATAGGCTTGTGATAAGCACTAAATGAGTTAATATCTGCAATGGATTTTGAACACTAACAATAGTGTTAGAAAGTGTTAGGTATTATTAGCTACCTCCGAAGCTTTAAAATGTTGTTGAGGCTATGATTGTTTTGTTTTGATTTTTTAAGTGCACAATTTAGTGGGTTTTGGTATTTTCACATAGTTGTGCAACCATCACCACTATATAATTACTAGTCATTCTCCACTTCCTGACAACCATTAATACACTTTGGGGCTCTATAGATTTGTCTACTCTGGCCACTACATTTAAATGAAAGCATAGGATATGTGGCATTTTGTGTCTGATTTATTTCACTTGGCATAATGTTTTCAAGATTTATCCATGTTGTAACCTATATCAGTACTTCATTTCCTTTTAGGGCTGAATAATATTCCTTGTATGGACATACCACATTGTGTTTATCCACTATGTATCAGTTGATGGACATTTGGGTTGTTTCCAGTTTGGGGCTATTACAAATAATGCTTCTATGAATATTCACATACAAGTTTTTGTACGGACATAAGTTTTCAATTCTTTTCAGTAAATACCTGGAGTGGAATTCCTGTGTCATGCGATAACTTTACTTTTAACTTTTGGAGGAACTGCCAAACTGTTTTCCAACGTGGTTGCACCATTTCATATTCCCACTAGCAATGTATGAGGGTTACAATTTCCTTACATTCTCGTCAACACTTGTTATTGTTTGTATTTTTTATTATAGCCATCCTAGTGGGTGTGAAGTAGCATCTCACTGTGGTTTTGATTTGCGATTTTGCTAATGACTAATGATGTTAAGCATTTTTTCACATGCTTGTTGGCCATTTGTATACCTTTGTTCGAGAAATGTTTATTCAAGTCCTTTGCCCATTTTAAAATTGGGTTGTCTTGGGCTTCCCTGGAAGCGCAGTGGTTGAGAGTCCGCCTGCCAATGCAGGGGACGCGGGTTCATGCCCCGATCCGGGAGGATCCCACATGCCACAGAGCCATGGCCGCTGAGCCTGTGCGTCCGGAGCCTGTGCTCCGCAATGGGAGAGGCCACAGCAGTGAGAGGCACGCATACCGCAAAAAAAAAAAAAAAAAAAAAAAATTGGGTTGTCTTTTTATTGTAGGATGTAAATATTCTTTATACATTCTGGATACAAATTCCTAATCAAATATATTATTTGCAAACATTTTCTCCCATTCAGTGAGTTGTCTTTTCACTTTCTTGATGATGTCTTTTGAAGCTCAGAAGTTTTAGGGTTGAGGAAGCCCAACTTTAAAAATTTGCTTTTAATACTTGTGCTTTGGGTGTTGTATCTCAAGACCTAATCCTAATCCATTGCCTAATCCAAAGCCACAAAGATTTATGCCTAGGTTTTCTTCTAAGAGTTTTACAGCTTTAGTTTTGTTTTCTTTTTAATTAATTAACTTATTTATTTTTTATAGCTTTAGTTTTTACATTTAGATCTTCAATCCATTTTGAGTTAATTTTTGTGTATAGTACAAAATAGGTATCCAAATTCATTCTTCTACATGTGAATATCCAATATGTCTATCCTTCCACCAGTACCACACTGTCTTGATAACTGTAGCTTTGCAGTAAGTGTTTTTTATTTTTGGCCACACTGCCTGGCATGTGAGATCTTAGTTCCCCGACCAGGGATTGAACCTGTGCCCCCTGCAGTGGAAGTGCAGAGTCTTAACCACTAGACCTCCGGGGAGGTCCATGTAGTAAGTTTTAAAATTGGGAAATGTGAATTCTCCAACTTTGTTAATTTTTTAAAGACTCTTTTAGTTATTCTGTGCGCCTTGCATTTCCACATGAATTTTAGAATCAGCTTTTCAATTTCTGCAAAAACGGTTGCTGGGATTATGTTGAATCTCTAAATCAATCTGGAAAGTATTAACATCTTAATGTTATTAAATCTTCCAATTTATGAACATAAGATGTTTTTCCATTTATTTAGGTCTTCTTTCACTTCTTTCCACAATGTATATGGTTTTCAATGTACAAGTCTTGGATTTCTTTTGATGCTATTGTAAATGGAATTGTTTTCTTTTTTTTTTGCGGTACGCGGGCCTCTCACTGTCGTGGCCTCTCCCGTTGTGGAGCACAGGCTCCAGACGCGTAGGCTTGGTGGCCATGGCTCATGGGCCCAGCCACTCCGCGGCATGTGGGATCTTCCTGGACCGGGACACGAACCCGTGTCCCCTGCATCGGCAGGCGGACTCTCAACCACTGCGCCACCAGGGAAGTCCTGGAATTATTTTCTTAATTTCATTTTTGAATTGTTTATTCTAGTATATAGAAAGACAACTGATTTTTGTGTATTGATCTTGTAACCCGCAAACTTGCTGAACTTATTTATTAGCCCTAATAGTTTGTGTGTATGCATGTACTCCTCAGGTTTTTCTACATAGAAAGTCACGTCTTCCATGAATAGAGAAATTTTTACTTTTTCCTTTCCAATTTGTATGTCTTTTATTTCTCTTTCTGGGCTAATTGCCCTGGGTAAACCTCCAGTACAATGTTGAACAGAAGTGACAAGAGAGAACATCTTTGTTCCTGATATTAGGGGGAATCTTTTAGTCTTTCATCATTAAGTATGATGTTAGCTGTGATTTTTCATAGTTATTCTTTGTCAGGATGAGGGAATTCTCTTCTGGGTCTAGTTGTGTGCTTTTATCATGAAATGGTGTTGGCTTTTGTCAAGTAGTTTTTCTGCATCTACTGAGATGATCATGTAGTTTTTTCCCTTTCATTCTTTAATATGGTATATTAAAATGATTGATTTTCATATGTTGAACTATTCTTATATTCCTGAGATAAAATCCCTCTTGATCAAGGTGTACAATCTTTTTAATGTAATACTGGCTTCATTTCACCAGTATTTTATTGAAGACTTTTGCATTTATATCCGTAAGGGATATTGGTCTATAGTTTTCTTTTCTTATGTCTTCGTTGGTATCAGAGTAATACTAGCTTCATAAAATGAGTTGGGAAGTTGGAACAAATCTAGGAATCTGTCCATTTCACATAGGTTATCTAGACCTATAATTGGCATATAATTTTCATAGAATTCCCTTATAATCTCTTTTTAATTCCTGTAAGGTTGGTAGTAATGTCCATGCCTATATTTGTGATTTTAGTAATTTGAGTCTTCCTTCTTTTGTTCTTGGCCAGTCTTGCTAAACCTTTGTCATTGTGTTGATCTTTTTCAAAAAGACAGCTTTAGATTTCTTTCATTTTCTCTCTTGTTTTCATATTTTCCATTTTATATAATTCCAGTCAGTTATTATTTCCTTCCCTCTGTTTGCTTTCAGTTTAATTTTCTCTTCACTTTTTAGTTCCTTAAAATATACAATTAGGTTATTGATCTACAGTTTTTCTTCTTTTCTAATGTAGGCAAGTGCAGCTATAAATTTTTTTTCCTGCTCTAAGACTGTGCCTGTTGAGAAATCATTAAAGGCTAAATGCATGAAATATAAGATAATGCTTAGCATCCAAGGATCTTAAAGTATTAACAGGACACAGATTTTCTTTTTTTTGGAAGGGAGAGCAGAAACAGAACACCTTATCATTACTAATGGTAAATTTGTATTATTATCTTTAATATACCAACTAAAAGCTATCAAGCCTAACATTATTTTCAGAAGTAGGATATAAATGATAAATATATAACTTATAATCTTTCTCTCCATTAATTTCTCCCTGTACATCAGCCAATATTTTCCTTATTCCCATGCCGATATATTTATCTCAGTCTAGTAATTTATCTATTAAACTAATGGTTGCATCAGTATGTTGCTTATTAAGACTTCCAATGAAATAAACTAGAACTAGGCTAACTTTCTGTTCCCCTAATTATCATGTTTTTAAAAAGTGTTTTTGGAAGAGAGTTCCTACTAAGAACAGCTAAATAAACTAAAATTTTAAGAAAGAAATATATACTGGAAAGTACCTCATCATTCAAGTCCCAACTCAAACAAAAAGGCTTCTTTGAAGCCTTTTCTGACCATCTAGAAAATTATGTGTCTCTATAACCTTCCAATACATTCTTTTATAGGATTTGCCATGTTTTTTTTTGTTACTGTTTGTGTTATTATAGTGTCTTCTCCCATAGGCTGTTAAACTGTGAGTTCTAGGAGGGTGAGGGACAGTCTTTATTCATCACTGTGTTACCAGGACCTGACACAGTGCCTGGGACTCAACACTATTCATCTGGGAACATGGTTACCAACCAGTTCTGGGATTTTAGTCACGAGGATATGTGACACCTTGGAAGTTTGTTTCACATCTTTGGCTTCTCATTTACCCTTCATTGTCAAAGAGTTTGGGGTTGTTATTGTCATCTTCATTTTAAAATTAGAGCAACACAATACAGAGAAGTTAAATGACTTTCCAAAAGTTACATAATGAATAAAAGTCTAGTCTATAAATACATTTTCAGTCATCAACGTTCTAGAATGTTGTTATGCTCTTCCCTGAGGCTGCTCCCATAAGGTGTCAATTAATGAATCAAGATAATGCTTTTTGTACTATAAGGCAAATATCCCTAAAGTAGGAGGAAAATGACAAATTTTACAAAATTTGTCTAGAAGAAAGTCTACTGTTGTTTTAAACTTTCCCTTTAACCTGGTATCAAAGCTAACTTTTAGATTGTTTCCTTTTGTTTCCATTTCTTCTACCTTGGAGGTAGAGTGCTTCCTACACTACTGTTCTACTGCACTACCACGACTAGTATACCAATATATTCCAGCAGAGGGAGCTCCAAGTGTTTTACAACTATTACTATGGTGCCTTCGCTTCCTCCCACTGTGCCTATCTCAAAGACAAGCTTTGGCTTAATTCTGGTGCCAAGTCATTGAGTGGGTCTGGCTTTCCCCTGGGGGTATATTAGGAACTGGTAGGGTTTGAAAAACCTGAAGAGAGAGACTCTGTGTTTTATCATTCATATTCCATTAAGGAGCTCATATTTAAATATACAATATGAAGTATAGAACATAATTTTTAATGCTTGATTTGTTATAGTTAGAGATCATGATAGATCATGATTCACTGATAACAACCATGCTTTTTCCCCCACAAAGGTGTAGCTTATCCAATTCATCTCAAAGGATGACACAAGTATATTTTTACATTTTATTCATTTAGCAGATCAAATACTTAAAAATATCTCTACAATCTACACTATCTATCCCAGAACTCATCCCACTCTAAAATCTAGTGGTACATCCAAGAATTTAATGCTGATTGTGGTAAATCGTTGGCTTGCCTGTGTTTTTAGTAGTTTACGCAACATCTAAATGATAACGAAGAGTACGTTGTGGAGTGCTTCTAAAAGATTCATTTAGCTTGAAATAAGCATTTTTTAAAAAACATTTATTTAAAATAATAAATCAAAGAATAAAAAAAGAAGTGGAAAAATACTGGGTATCTTCTATAGGCTGACTATGGTGTAAGCATAAATGGTAACATGATAACAATTTCATTTACAAAAATCAATTCAAATAAACTAAGGATTTAGATATAAAATGTGAAACTCAAAAGTTTTAGAAGAAAATTTTTTAAGTCTCAGTTGGAAAGTGTTTCTTAAAGGAGATATAAAAACCTCAACCCATTAGGTAAAGATTGATAGATTTTATTATCAATACATTCTAATTAAAAACTGATTATCAAAAGATATCATTAAAAAGTAAGAAGCGGGCTTCCCTGGTGGTGCAGTGGTTGAGAGTCCGCCTGCTGATGCAGGGGACACGGGTTCGTGCCCCGGTCCGGGAAAATCCCACATGCCACAGAGCGGCTGGGTCCGTGAGCCATGGCCACTGAGCCTGCGCGTCTGGAGCCTGTGCTCCGCAATGGGAGAGGCCACAACAGTGAAAGGACCGTGTACCACAAAAAAAAAGTAAGAAGCCACAAACTGGAAGATGTTTAATACTCAGATAATGAACAGAAGATTACTATTTAGGATATTGAAAATTATTCCTAAAAACTAATCAGAAAAAAGAACAAAAATCCAATAGAAAAATAAGGAAAAAATTGAAGAAGAATTTTGCAGAAAAGGAAATCTAAATTGGTAGTAAACATATGAAACATTAAAATCTCATTCATAACTAGATAAATTTAAATTAAAACCAAGAGATACTATTTATATTTACCAGATTGGCAAAACTTACGAAATCTGACAAAACTAAGTGCTGGTCAGAGTGTGGGATGACTGAAATCCTCAGAAACTTTCCTAAGTGTAAATCTTGGAAGACAATTTGGCATTATCTAGTGATATCAAAGTTATGAACACTGTGAAATCACAAATTCCACTTCTAGAGAAACTCTTGCATTTGCTATGTAAGCTTGTACATGTCACAAATGTACATAACAGCGTGGTCTGTAATAGAAAAAAGAAAAACTGGAAACAACTCAATACCTATCAACAGGGGGGATGAGTAAATTGTGGTATAGGCATCCAATGCAATACTACACAGTAGTAAAAAAAATGAATAAACCATCAACAAGGACAAATCTTACATATAATGTTGAGCAAGAAAAGCAAGTTGCAAAAAAAATACATATAATATGATATTGCTTATTTAAAGTTCAAAAGCTTGCAAACTAAATTCAAATAGAGTAATATATGCAAACAAAGCAATATATGGGAATGATAAACATACATTCAGGATAGTATTTACCTCTGTGGGAGAGAGAGAGGAATGTGTTTGGAAAGGAACCCTCAGAGTAAGACTTTAATTATTCTTTTTACCTTATGTATACACATATACTGTTAAGTGCAGGATAAATTTAATTCTTTTAAAATATTGAAAATTGTACGCATAAAACTCTATTAGCTCTGAAGGGAGAAGTCCTCTAGATAGAATGTGATGGGTCTAAATTAGAGTCATGGTTGTAGAGATAAAGCTTTAGGAGAAAATCTGTGAAATATTATGAACTAAGAAAATGCGTAATCATGTTTGATTGGATTTGAGTACAAAAAAGAAAAAAAGATTAAAAAGAAGCTCTGCTATTTCAAATTTTGGAGGCCAAGAGAGTTTAGATGGAACTGAGAGGGGTGGGAATGGCAACAGATTGGAAATCAGGACTCAATATGCTGAAACTGAATATTGATAGGAAAGCTAATGGGGAGATGCAGTAGGTTGCTAGGTTGCTTTCACTGATGTGAAAGGTCATTGGTACAGGGGTTGAGGTTAAACTTAAGTGTGAATTAGATATCTGAAGCATGGAGAGGTCAGAGTTCTTTCTTAGGACTGTTCTTGGAGGAAGAATAACCAACCAATTAATAAAAAGCAATGAGATCAACACTGTAAAGCAATTATACTCCAATAAAGATGTTTAAAAAAAAAAGCAATGAGATCATAACCTCCAGCTAGTATTACAGCAGCATTGTCTTCCTACAATTGTCTTTATGTACGGAAACAAGGCAAATCATAAAAAAAGGAAAAGAATGACCAATGGGAATATTAAAAAGTTCATCCTTGTTATTAATCAGAGCAATGAAATTAATTATTGGCAAAGGCTTAAAGAAGAAAATAGAGTTGATAGAACTGTCAGGAAATAAACAACCTCACACATTGCTGGTAGGAGCCACTTAGGTAAGATGTCAAAAATCTTTTGAATATATGTGTTCTCTGAGGTAGCAGTTCCACTTTTGCGGAAGTACCTTGATGATTTAGTTAGAAGTTACATTTAGTTACAAGTTATACAACCTAGTAATTTTTTTTTGAAAACTGAAAAACTCAAAATAACTAAAAGTGAAACTTGATTGAAGGAACAGTAGTAGTAAGTCCATACAGTGAAACACTCTGCAATCATTTTTGAATGTTGTTAAACATTAAGTATTTTTTGACTTGTCAAGTTATTCAACATATATTCTTCAGTGGGGAAAAAAAGCAATTAAAAAAGCCTACTTTAATTCATGTAAAGAAAATGTTCCAAAATATTTTTGGAAGGTAATATTTCACATTGAGAAGTAGAGGCAGGTATTTTTGGAACTGGCAAGATATTACCAGTTGCTATTTTAGAATAGTGGTGTTATTTTTATTTTCTAATTTTTTAACAATAAGCATATATTGCTTTTATAATAAGATTAAAAAAACACTAACTTTATTTTTAATTTTTTTAAATGTCTTTGGAATTTTTCTTAGGTGGATCAATAATATGTTTAGATATGAAAGCAAAGAAAGAGGAAAATGTCAGGACAGAGAAGGTATATAAAGAAAAGTACATCTTGTATATTCCTACCACAAATGGGTTGCATATTATTGGTGATGTCACATCATTCTACCCTAGAAGTAAACTTGAAGGTAAGAATTTAAGTCCGTATTTCATTTGGGAGGTGATTCCAAGAAGCACTGGCAGCAGCAGAGAGGGAAAGAGAAAAACAAAGGGAAGGAAGCTAATTAAGGATGAATTATCATGCAGATCACCCCTGTGGGCAGCTGGGCTCAAACCCCAGGGGAATTCTGGGAAACCGTGTAGAAGGTACCTCAGAGTTGCCTGCCCCCTCCCCCCATCAGGTCGGTGAGGTTGCTTGATTTTTAGTCACCAAGTCCCTTCAGTCACTATTTGAGAGCTGCTTGTGGGGAGATGGGAGACAGTAGAACTTCCCAGCGCTTCTAGTCTCCTCTGCCTTTGGGCTAGTGAGGCAGATAGAAAAAGCCATCAGGTAAAGAGTTGCAGGTGTCTGCTGATAGAAGTCTAGCTTTGACCTGCATATTCCACTATCCAACTTCAGAAACACCCCTACAAACATATCTAGACTTCTTGTGCTTTCTATTGGTGATTTTATTTATTTATTTTTATTAAAAAATTTTTTTTACATTTTTATTGGAGTATAATTGCTTTACAATGTTGTGTTAGTGTCTGTATAACAAAGTGAATCAGCTATATGTATACATATATCCCCATATCCCCTCCCTCTTGAGCCTCCCTCCCACCCTCCCTATCCCACCCCTCTAGGTGGTCACAAAGCACTGAGCTAATCTCCCTGTGCTATACTGCTGTTTCCCACTAGCTATCTATTTTACATTTGGTAGTGTATATAGGTCAATGCAGCTCTCTCACTTCATCCCAGCTTACCCTTCCCCCTCCCCATGTCCTCAAGTCGATTCTCTACATCTGTGTCTTTATTCCTGTCCTGCCCCTAGGTTCATCAGAACCATCTAATGGTGATTTTAGATAATTTTTTCACCTTGAGTGTCCACAAAATAATATGAAGGTATAAGCATCTGCTGGGGCAGGTAAGGGGTGGGGATAAAATCAGGGAGGGAATTAAGAAGATTACAATTTGTTTCAACTGGTCTGTGCTGAGCACTGTGTTAGGTACTATGGAGATAGAACAGAAGCATAACTCGTAGATTCTGGTCCACAGAGCTTACAATATAACAGGATACTCACATACATTTAAAACATTTATGTGATAATAAAGGCTGTATATGGTTAAGTGTCAGCGTGAATGATGCAGCTAAAAATGCCAACTGAGGAGAGAAACGTTTCTCTATTTAAAAGGGGGTCATACACTTGAATCGTAGACCAGACCAGTGGATTATATGACAGTTGAAAATGAGGGTAGGTGATAAGCCCAGCATGAACAAAAATGTCAGAGCAGGTGACAATATCTTCCAGTTGTCTTTCTAAATCCCTCTTCACCCTTCTCTATACAGCTTTGTGCCAGAAAATCTACATTGATGGACAAAATTAACAGACTTTCTTATCCACTGGCTTCCAGAAGCTGCCTTTGGCAGGGGTTGTCACCTGAAGTCAAAGAGAAGGAGAGGGAGATTGGGGTACTTCTATCCTAGCACCCTTCCTGCAGGGAGTCATCAAGGCTTTATTACAGTCAGCAGGCCTCTACACACAGCTTTCTCTCCCCTCCAGTTCTGGTAACTGCTCTCTTACTAGCTCAGGAGTACTGCATGCTCCTTTTAGCTTTCCCTAGAACCTGTCCACACCTTTATTAAATTTGCCTCAAATGGCTCATTAAATGTACCGTGAGTCATCTGCCAGCAGCCTGCCTGAGAGGGTGAGAGTGGGCTTCTTGGGAGGAGAGAGGAGGAAAACTTTTGTTTTTTATATAAATTTATTTATTTATTTGGCTGCGTAGGGTCTTTGTTGCTGTGTGCGGGCTTTCTCTAGTTGCGGCGAGTGGGGGCTACTCTTCGTTGTGTTGCGTGGGCTTCTCATTGCGGTGGCTTCTCTTGTTGCAGAACACTGCTCTAGGTGAACGGGCTCAGTAGTTGTGGTTCGTGGGCTCTAGAGTGCAGGCTCAGTAGTAGTGGCACACGGGCTTAGTTGCTCCGTGGCATGTGGGATCTTCCCAGACCAGGGCTTGAACCCATGTCCCCTGCATTGGCAGGCGGATTTTTAACCACTGTGCCACCAGGGAAGCCCGAGAGAAGGGAAACTTTTGGCAGACCTTGAGGAAAGGGTTCACATTGAGAAGTAGAGGCAGGTAAGATGGACACTGCTTTTAAATTTTTTCTAAAGGAAAAAGGTAGTCCAGATTTAAGGACAGTAGCCTGAGTGAAGTTTAAAACTCCTTGACTGACATGTAAATGACTGCTTGCCAAGGCAGCACGCAGCAAAGGTGATCACATATCTTCTATCCTGAGCCCTCTTTGGCCTCATCTGTTTTCTATTCAACAGTTGTGAGCATAAAGCAAGAGTCTTATTGTGGCACCTCCAACCAGGTAGGCACAGGCTTCTGACTCAAGGCTCAGTTGATGATAAAAGTAGCAACTGAAACTTCACATATAGACTGAACAACAGGCTACTCTATTCTAATAACCCAGTTTTGCCTCTGAGGAAATTGGCTGAAAGTTTTTCTTTTGGTTCTGCTTCCTTGAAAATGAAATGCAATTATAATAATATCTCTTTTTCAACGTTGGCTTATAAACGTCCAAAGAGAATCACTTACAAAGAGGATCTGAAAATTTGAGCTTCTTTCTGTACCATCTGTGCAGGGATTATGAGTGCGTGAGTCTGTGGTTACAGGACAGCCTGTAACCATTTAGGGGAAAGTTACACCATCATCCCAAGGTTGCAACATGATAACCTCAAAGTATTGTCTTAAGGTTTCTGTGCAGAACTGTCAAGGCCTAGTGAAATAAATTCACACACCCTATCTGATTACTCAACCCTGGTTTATCTCTTTCAATCAATGGTTTTCACCTGCTGATCTCTTCCTGTCTCCTGACTATTGTTCTTCCTTCTCCACTGGCCCAGTGAAAGAACAGTCCTAACTCGTTAATTAATAAGGAAAGAAAGCCTGCAAGCCTGGGCAGTCCACTTTGCCAGTTCTAAAATTTAGAAGCAGTCACATTTTGTTTATCACATACAAATATTATCCTTTTCACAACTGGAACTTCTAACACTGGAAGGCTTGTAGTAGGACTATTATCGTGGCTCAGTGGTCATGAGGGACCTAGGCTCTTTCTGTCATTCTTCCATCATCCTGTACATGACTTTCACCCTCAAATAACCTCATAGTCCAAGGTGCCTGCTAAAACTCAAGCCATTATTTCCAGGAAGAAAGAAGGATAAGAGAGGTACCTTCCAGCTGAATCAATTCCCTTTAAGCAGCCATCCCTAAAGTCCCATGCAACACTTGTACTTACACCTTATGAATAGAACTTTGTCAGGGAGCGTGGCAAATAATTTGTTAGCTGGGTACCTAGTTATCCCTTCAAAAAAACTGGGGTTCTTTCATTAATGAAGAAGGCAGGAAGATACTGTTTAGGAACTAGCAGTATCTGCCATTCTGCACTGTAATTTAAAAAATTCCAAAAAAACCACCACGAAACCTTTGAGGGATAGAATTTCTTTGAGAATGTGAAGATGATATCAGAAAGCTAATGTAATATAGATCTACAGTAGTTTTCATAGAGATCATACATTTGGAATAGTATTGGAATTGAAACACGATTACATTTATATCACTGTACCACTTTCTACCATATATATGGATACAACTTTGCTCAGAAGTGTATTGCACACATTTCTAACGTTGGAAAACAAAGTTTCTCTAAATGGGTTTTTCTAATAATTAAAGTCAGGAGACTTCTGGAGTGTGGTAGGGATAGAGGCAAAATGCTCTTATCCTGTTATGTCACATATTGCGGGAGAGAAGATTCCACAGCTCCCACAAAGGCAGCTTGAAAGTTCAACCATGTCTAGGCAGGTTCATGGGAAATGGAAAGTGATTTAACTTGGGCAGGATGGAATAGCCAAAGTGAAATGTTAAAAGTGGAAGGGGAAAAAGCAAACCTGAATTAAATGATACGTTTTAAAAACTCACCAACACAACAGGTAATTTTCCAAAGAAATAATTTAGTGCACAACCTTAACTGGCAGTGGCTATACCAAGGATGCCTTCTGTTTTAGCTCCATCTACTGACCTGCCCCCAAACTACCCAAAATAAATAATCACTCTAAACAAGAACAGTGTACCTGCTATGTAAACATATCCTCAAGTACTGTCCTCTGGTCGACGCTGCAGCCCCACTACTTCCATTCAAATCTTTAACTCAAATTCCCTGTTATATAGATACTCTGGAGGCACCAGTGAGAATTAGCCATCGTGCTTTAAGAAGCAGAGTTGAATAGTTGCAACGGAGACCTGAAGGTCCGCAAGCCTAAAATATTTTCTTCACAGAAAATATTTGTTGGGTCCTTCTTTATTGCACAAAGTTGATATGCATTCGTTTATTTCCCAAGTATTTGTTAATCAGCCACCTTATATCAAGTACTGTGCTCCTACTTTCTATTTAAGAAGTTTTCAGACAAATGAAAGAATAGATATCTAACTAAAATGCTCACTGACATGTGCTACCTGAGGGGCAAAAATAGGTTGTAATGTGAGCATGTACAGGAAGCATTAGAGAGGAGGGGAACTGTAACCAGGATAGACTTCCTGATGAAAACAGTAACTAGGTTGATGTTGGTTGGCGAGTAGGAGTTAACCAGGCAAAGAGGGAGAGGGCATAGCAATTACAAAGGCCCAGAGAGAAATTAGGGAAATTTAAGTATTTCAGAGATGAGAGTGAAAAATGGTCAACAAAGGCTTAGAGATACCTGTGTCAGATTAATGGCAAGGGTAATGGATGGAAGAACTATCATAAAGTAACTAAAATAGGTTAAGTCAGGCCACTAGGGTGAGGCCAGAAAATGCAGCCATCCAGTATATCATGGGGCAGAAGGCAGGAAGTGATTGTTAAGGGAAGATGAAGCTGGCAGTTGGCTGAGGAGGAGGGTGATAAAATGGGAGTTGAGGAGTGGGAAGAAAGGTAACTGCAAACCAGTGACTCTGACCTGGACAGGAGGGGTGGTCTTGCTTGTTCAGACTCTTTAAGGAAACTTTCATAGGCAGGCAGCTGTCCAAGGGACTGCCCACTGACTGAAAGCTTTGCCTCCACTGCAAATGAAAATAAAATGGTCCCCTTCATTAGTGTTTCCAAATCCCTTGGCAGGCCCCATTTGAAATTCTTTTGGAGATTGTATAAAGCCTTTTATTCCAGGATTAGAGATAAAGACTTAACATGCAAATGTCAATTGAGGTTAAAACATTGCAATTTATTTGGACCAAAGTACAACAGACAGTGAGCCAATAGATATCAGATCTTTACCAATTTTAATTTATGGAACTTTAGGGAAGGTAAGGGGTCTCTAATGAAAGGTCCTTACTTATTAAGGCTAGTCCTGTTTATTCTCAAATGGAGCTAGGGAAGAATGAATAAAAGCTAAGAAGATATCTTTGTCATATTTAGGAAATGTGTGTTCTTTTCTTTCACTGAGGTTGTAGCAGAGGAAAAAGTTATCCTTGACTCTCCTAGGGTCTCTGTCTACCTCTGAAAACTAAACGGACAAAGACAGATGAACAGGATAAAAGCATACACATTTTACTGAATTTTTACGGGTATGTGGGAGACTTCATGTACATTCAAGAGAATGAAGACTCAAAAAAGTGACCTGAGCAAGAAGCTTTTACACCTTTTAGACAAACAATAAGTGTGTGAAGAATTGACAAGACAGTGGTGTTTGGGCTAGGGTTAGTAAGTGGTGAAGAAGTAACTAGGAAGATAAGGGTTAGTTTATCTTATGTATGTTTATACAGACTTCTCGGCCCTAAATTCCATCTCTGGCAGTATAAATGTCTTCTTTACTCCTGGTATAGGGAGGATACTTTTTATATGGGAGTTTGATGACCTGTTTTGGGGAAGAAGAGTGAGGCGGGAATGAAGAGTGACCTTCCTGCTTCTGTTTTCTCAAATTCTTTCAGTTTAAGATATTCAGTATTACAAGGTGCCATATTTTGGGGTAGCATGTTCTGAATCCTATCAAGATGTATCTTGTTTTGTAAGATTTTATTTTTAAAAATAATTATTTGAGAGCATTGTTGTGGATATATCACATTTTAGGGAAGGATTCCCCCCCCCCCAGTTTATTGTTATTTGGTTTGTGAATTTAACTTTCAGAATTTTTGCCTGACTCCCCTCTCCCAACAAAAAGCTCTATATTGGTATACCTTATATGTTCCCCACTCCCGTTGCCACCCTCTGCATACCTTTTTATTTCTTATTATCTGTTTAGTCTGTCTCCTCCACTAGATCTTAAGTCTCCATAAGGGCAGGGACTATTTGGTTTTGTTCACTGTGTATCTCCCAGTTCCTAACTCAGTGTCTGGCATATAGTAGATGCTCACTAAATATTTTTGAAAAAATAAATGGTAACAATATTGAAATATTGTGTATATTTCTTTGATGTTGTTAGTAACTACAAGTAGTTTGGTATTTGTCAATTAGCAGAGGAAAAAAGAGCAGTTCTGTTCCATAAGCATTTTTTAGAAGATACTGCACATGCAATTAAAAAGAATTTCAGATTATAAAAAAATTCTATTAGAACATGGTCTTATTAAATATATAGTATTACATCATGCTTCCAGACAAATTTTACAATTTGTGTGTGTGTGTACACTAAAACTGGTCTTGCTCTATTTTTCAAAATGTATTTACATTAAATTTGAAAAATATAATGTTCTGAAGAGAAATATTCTGAAGTATTAAGATTTATTTCTATTTCTGCTATTTAAAAAAATAAAAGTGATTTTTTTTCCCCTAGAAACGAAAATTCAAAGTCATTTTGGGGTTTTTACATAAGATGCTAATGTTAAAAAAAAAAAACCTCTTTTCTAGCAAAATCAATCCAAACCTATGTGTTAATATTTATAAATGTACCTAGGATTGAATTTATTCTGAAACAGATTCCTAGGGTTGTGAAAGCTAGAGCTTGCTCTAACAAAAGACACATTTTGGGGAATATCCTTCTTCAAAGTTTTTTCTTTGCTCTCTCATTATCCCCCTCCTCCTACATTTCATTGACTTTATCGAAAAGTCAGTTTATTTCAACATCATTTTTACTTGCAATGGTTGTTAGCAGCGAGTGCTTAGGTCAATCAACGGCTTCCGTGGGCTTATAAACTGTGGTTATGTGCTTATAAACACCAGCTGTTTTAGGTATCCTTTGTAGAGCCTGTGGAGAAACTGACAGTAATAAAAGTAGAAGCCTTTTTTTTTTTTTTTTTTAGAGACATAAACCCTAAGAACCCTCACCATGATCAGGAGGGGACTTATAGTACTGCCACAGAAGTGAAGAAACGGGTAACTCCACAGGTATTTATGCCATGGCCTATCTAAAAATGTGTTTTGGGGACGTCCGCTAGGCCCTGGCCCGTCGGCATCCGGCAGGATAACGCTCCCAGTCGGGTGAAAACTCCAGCTACCCAAGCCGAGCTGGGCTCGGAGAGCACGTGGGGCGGGGGCGGACCACCGGAGGAGGTAATTGGAAACCACACTTCCCAGAGTGCTGTGCGCAGGCGCGGGCGAGAGGACGCCAGGCACCGGCTGGGCTCGGCGAGGCCGCGCAACAGAGCGCGCGTCCGTCGGGTTCTCGCTTGGGGCTGGTAAGGCGCCGCTCGGGGCTGCGGGAACCTGATAGCGCGGCTGTATCCTTGGCGAGGCCGGGAGGAACCAAGCGGAGGGACGAGCAGAGGACTGAGGTAACCGGACGCTCGTTCCGCCTCACTCCCCTCTTCCTTTGTGCGGTGCTGTCCCCTCCTGCCAAGTCCTCCCTACCCCAGATCGTAGAGCCGCCCGGGCTCGTGCCTGCGGCGCGGGGAAACTCCAGCCCTGCGCGCAGTAACCCAAACTCCACAGCTGATAGGGTTTGGGCCCATTAAACCGCTGCACTGTTTCTGTGGCTCTCACGGGGTCGCGTTCCCCGAGGGAAACCCCAGTCTCTGACTCTGTCATTCTCGCCAGCGGCCCCCTGGCTGGCTCGTCTGGGTCTTTCGAAGAAGAGAGGGGCAAGCAGGTGGTTCTCGGGGGTCCCGGGCATGAGCAGTGCGGTGCGGCGGGCACGGGTTCGGGGTCCGGGGAGGGCGGCCCTACACCCCTGGGACCCGCGGCCTGTGGGGGTGGGGCAGGCAGGCTGACTCCAGGCTCTGCGGCGCCGGACGCGCGGCCCGCCGGGGGTTAACCGCTGTGCTGGATGCCCTCCCGGAGGGTTAGCCGCCCCTCTGGGACTGGCCCACCTGAGGGGTTCGTGGCCCGTCGGGACTGGCCGGTCCGCGGGGCTCGCTGAGTATCGGACTGCCTGGTGCTGGGGGCTTGCAGCCCGCGCCCGGTGGACCATCCGCGGGGGTGGAGACCGGATCGAAGAGTGCCTCCCGGTGAGACACCAGAAACTGCAGCCTCTTTCAAAACACGCAGCTGCTCAATGGAGTTGTTTTACAGTCGCGGATGCCTGCTCTCTCCTCCTTTCTCTCAGTTCTGGGCTTAGCTTGCTGGTTTCCTGCGGGAGGCGATTTATCTACTTCGCTCGAGTTTTCTAGCCCAGGGCTGGTCCTTTACTGGATTCGCACTGTCCTAGCGTTTGGGTGCCTGCGTTTGAAAAGCTTTTTATATGTTTTCGCACTTGGCAGTGTTGGATCGGATGACTTTTTGTAGAAAATTGAACTTTTCTCAGTATTCCTTCTAATCTGCATTAATAGCATAACTACGTTTGGCCCTTTACCTTATGCTAATGTTACCACTTTGGGAGAAAGTTCTTGAAAGAAACTGGTTCGACACAGGTATTTTATCTGCTCGTTGCACGTTTTTTTTCTTTGTTTTCTTTGCATTGTTTTTTTTCCTGTGTAGGTTGATACTTGCTGACCCTTGGTGTTCTTCATTTTCATTCTATGAGGAAATCCTTTTCCTCCACCTCCCTCGAGTCTTGATCCTGCCAGAGGGTAGACTTGGGTAAGCAGAGGATCTCTCTACTTGGCGGTGGCTTTTTTCATTGGCTGCTGTTTTTCCTCCTCCTTCCTAGGAGCACCCACTTTAGTTTGTCAGTCAACCCATGACCTACTTCAAACTTTCAGTCACTTTGTATATCGCCCTTAAGATACGAAGAGGATAAATATCAAAAGAAATCTTAGGATAGCATACTCTATTGCATTTAGCTTCATCATGTTAACAGTTAAAGCTGTTAATTCTTTCAGCATTTGATAAGATTACTATTATTTTCTAAGATGGTAATATATTCTGTAATAATTGCACAGTCTGTATCCTGGCAGGAAATTTAATTCACAGCCAGTGAGGGCAATTTAAAAAAATACTATTTCCTCATTTGTTAAGAAGAAAGTGAAGCAGATAAATTAGACCCCCCCCCCACCCTTTATCAAAATAGTTTATATTTAGAGCAGTTTTAGGTTCATAGCAAATTTTTTTTTTTTTTTGCGGTACGCGGGCCTCTCACTGTTGTGGCCTCTCCCGTTGTGGAGCACAGGCTCCGGACGTGCAGTCTCACAGGGCATGGCTCACGGGCCTAGCCGCCCCGCGGCATGTGGGATCTTCCCGGACCGGGGCACGAACCCGTGTCCCCTGCATCGGCAAGCAGACTCTCAACCACTGTGCTACCAGGGAAGCCCCGTAGCAAATTTAAGTGGGTGGTGCAGATTTCATATACCCTCTGCCCTCATATGCCCCCTGCCTTGCCCCATGTATGCACAGTCTCCCCTAACAAAATCCCCACACCAGAATGGTACATTTGTTACACTCGATGAACCTGCATTGATACATCATCACCCAAAGTCCAGAGTTTACATGAAGGTTCACTCTTGGTGTTGTACATTCTGTGGGATTAGACAAATGACCCTTTTTCAAAAAATCAAGAACTCTTTTAGAGTTGTAGAGAACTGAAAATGGGTTTGTCATTTTGAAAAGATTAAAGGGGCTATTTTGAACCTCCTAAAAATTAATTTCAAATAGCTTTTGTGTTTTAAAACATTGGATATTTAAACTGGTTTCTTATATTTGAATTTTCAACAAAGAGTCATTTATTTTTGTGTATTAAGAACTAAAGAGTTGAGGGAGAAGAAATGCTTCATAGAATAAGAAAATGTCATATTTTTCAGTCCTGAAACTCATTAGCTTGAGAGTTTCTTCACTTTTCTGAAAAACATGTTTTATGTAAACCAATGAAGCAAGAGGAAATGGAACATTTGAAATATACTTTTTAAAAAAAATTGATGTCATTACTCAAGATACAACTACACTAAAATGTGACCCATTAGGCTTTTTAAAAAAAAATCTATTTTCTTTGTGTGAGGGGCTCTTGTGGAAGCATCAGGATATAATAACATATTGAGCTCAGTTCTGGAACTAGGCAACTCTGGATTACAATACCAGCTCTTCAGTTGTTGGCTCTGTGACTCTGTCAAGTTATTTTCTGAACCTCTATTTCCTTAGCTGTAAAAGGGGGTAAAAATATTCATTTTTATAATGTGAAGTCATTTTATAAACTGTAATGCACTATCATATTTATCAGTATCATTAGTCACATGCTATATTTCAAAATGTTGCCAGTGTAGTTTATTTTCTGTTGAATACTGCTTATGTAAGTACTGTCAAACTTCTTTTTTTAAGGGTTGGCTGTACAAGAGAGTTCATTGTCTGGTTATGAATAATTTAGTTGGTTCTTGTGAGTCAGAGGTAAAATTATGGAAGAGGGTCAAAGGGACCTTGAGAAAATTTCTACTTTGTCTGTGGTTCTTAACCTGGATCTGTGGATGTGTCCATAAATGGTCTTCCAAGAATCTGAATTCTGTGTAAATTTGTGTTTTTCTGGGGAGAAGACCCACAGCTTTCAATGTATGTTTAAAAGGAGTTCACGGCCCTTTTTAACTGAACTGAAGCATTAGCTTCAGTTATCTAAGGAGGTTTCTTTACTAGATATTTTGCAGATTATTTTTAAAATTATTTTTTTGATAAAGGAAAGTGAACAGAATTTTGTGTGTTTGCGTATGTGTATACAGATAATTTTTGAAGCACCGTGAGTGCCTGTTTTTCTTCTAGAAATAGAGGTTGATATTTTTGATATATTATGTTCATACCAATAAGAGTGCTGCTGCTTATACCTGGAGCGCACACCACTGATTGATCCATTATTGTTAGGCAGATAATGTCCACTCCTCCTCCTACCCCTCCAGGCTTGATGGGCATTAAAATGCATGGCAAAGAATGTCACCCTGATACAATCCAGCATGTTAGAATATGATTTTGAAATGCTAAAAGATAATTTGGTTTGTTTATTCTAAAATTTGGACTTTTTTTCTTTTCTCAACAAAACACCAGATGCTAAAGAAAACTAAGCATTTTCTCTTCCAAACTAGATGATGATACTTACATAGTATATTTATGTTGTAATATTTCTTTTTATATAACACGGAATGTGAAGTTATATTGAATTCTAATTGATGATCATTTTAACATTCAGCATTGCTAGTTTGGAAAGAATGTGAAATTTACAGTCAGCTTATGTAGATTAAATTTTAATTTGTGATTTTAATTATGACATTTAAAATTAATCTTATTTGCATTTTGGGAATTTCAGAAGTAGGTTAGTGTTCTAAGTTTGAGTTCATTCCTGTAATAGAGTTTGGAAGTAAGCTATATCAAACTGCCCTATTTTCTTTGTTAGTGATAGATTGCTGGGCTATAAGGCTTTACAGTGTGAAGCCAACTTCTGTTTCTGGATCAGTTACCAGTAGCAGTCACAAGGTCTGAAGAGTATGAGGTGGATGAAGTGATGGTATACAAACTTATGAATGAGTGTATCCAGTGGAGTAATGTCTTTTTATTTTATTTTATTTTTTTTGCGGTACGCTGGCCTCTCACTGTTGTGGCCTCTCCCTTTGCGGAGCACAGGCTCCAGACGCGCAGGCTCAGCGGCCATGGCTCACGGGCCTAGCCGCTCCGCGGCATGTGGGATCCTCCCGGACCGGGGCACGAACCCGTGTCGCCTGCATTGGCAGGCGGACTCTCAACCACTGCGCCACCAGGGAAGCCCGGAGTAATGTCTTTTAAAAAAATTATTAATTAATTAATTAGTTTATGTGGCTGCGTCGGGTCTTAGTTGAGGCACGCAGGATGTTCGTTGAGGCGTGCAGGATCTTCCGTTGAGGCGTGCGGGTTTTCTCTTCTGTAGTTGTGGTGTGCGGGCTCCAGGGCGCGTGGGCTCTGTAGTTTGCGGCAGGTGGGCTCTCTCATTGAGGTGCATGAACTCATCAGTTGTGGCCTGCAGGCTTAGTTGCCCCGTGGCATGTGGGATCTTAGTTCCCTGACCAGGGATCGAACCCGCATCCCTTGCATTGGAAGGCAGATTCTTTACCACTGGACCACCAGGGAAGTCCCCCTCTTTTTTGAGTTTTTTTCTTTTATTCCCCCCTCCCTTTTTTTTTTTTTTTTTTCCCTGCGGTACGTGGGCGTCTCACTGCTGTGGCCTCTCCCGTTGTGGAGCACAGGCTCCGGACGCGCAGGCTCAGCGGCCATGGCTCACGGGCCTAACCGCTCTGCGGCACGTGGGATCTTCCCGGACCGGGGCACGAACCCGTGTCCCCTGCATCGGCAGGCGAACTCTCAACCACTGCGCCACCAGGGAAGCCCCTCTTTTCCCCTTTGGTATTGGTATTTTCATTTGATAGCTGAATGCTTTTCAAAGTTCAAGGTTCTAAATAAATACTTGGTGATTTATAAAGTAGCAGAACTATGTTCAGCTCTCTAGATTTGCACTTTATAAAAGTAGTCTGAGAGGTCTATATGGATCTTGAAGATCAGTTAGAGATGAATGTCAGCATTTGCATAGTGTGTGTATATCTGTATACACACACACATATATATAAAAGTCACTGTGTTGCATCTTTAGTTATTTTAATGCAGAGGATTGTGTATTTCTTTAATAATGAAAGTTTGAGTTAAATTAATTGGATACAGAAAACAGGAATCATTTTAGCAAAAATTTTATCTATGGAAATACTGTCATGTTGAGAAGATCAGTGATTTTATAAGGGAAAAGAATCTGAAAAAAGAAAAAAATACGTATAAGTGAATCACTTTGCTGTTCACCTGAAACAAACACAACATTGTAAATCAACTATACTTCAATTTTTAAAAAATCTGTGATTTTATGTGTGTTCTCTTACTCTTGAACTTTAAAAAAAATTCAAAAACATTTTCTGTATGGGGAGAATATTATTAACATCCATATTTAATTCTTAAAATCTATACATACCATACAAAGATGTAGTTACATTCCCTGTACAAAGACAGTTAGTGCCATCTTTGGCCTAGTGTTAAGAGTTTTGGTTGTATAGTCACGCAAGCCTGTGTTGAGTCTTGGGCATTGCCACTTAATAGCTGTGTGACCTTGGGTAGGTTTCTTAACTTCTGTGAGCCTTATTGTCTACAACTGTAAATATAGGAATAATACCTCTTTGAGTTGTCCTGAGGAGTGGAATGAATAAATGTGAAATATCTAACTCAAATAATAGCAGTTACTTGTATAACTTATGTGCCAGACAATTTATTAACTCAGTCCTTATAACAGTTTTATGGATTATGAAATTTGTACTGTAACTTTCCTCATTTTTACAGGTAAAGAAACTGAGGCTGATAAAAGGTTATATAACTTAACCAAAGTCATACAGTCATACATACAAAGTAGATAGTAAGCACTCAACTAATGCTGACTGTTTATTTTTTTTAAAAAAAGACTTAGAGTAATATAGCCAGTTCTCATCTTTTGCTATAGTGAAAAATGAATCTGAATGTAGATCACTATATAGCATATTTTGTTTCTTTGCTGGAAAAAATGTTGATTGGAGGATTGTGTTCCTCACCAAGGGCTGAGGATCACATAATTTGTAAAAGTAATAATGTCCATTTATTGAATGCTTGCTGTGAACTAGACACAGGGCTAAGTACTTTACTTATACTACTTCATGTATCCTTCCCAACAGTCTTACAGAAAGCTGAGGCTCAGAGTGATTTTAAGTGACTTGCCCAAGGTTACACAACTAGTAGGGAATCTCAAAACTGGCTCTAAAGTCTGCTATTAACCGCTAGTTTATGTGCCTTGTGTTAAATACGACTATAGATTTCTCTAAAAAGAAAGGCAACAGCTTAAATAATTTTAAATAGGAAAAAAGTACTCTCATAGTTTAGAACTAGAAGTACAATAGGCTCTCTGTATTTGCAGATTCCATATATGCAGGTTCAAGGAAACTCAGATGGAAAATATTCAAGAAAAAAAATTCCAGAAAGTTCCAAAAAGCAAAACTTGAATTAGCTGTGCACTGGCAACTATTTACATAGCATTTACATTGTATTAGGTATTATAATTAATCCAGAGAGGATTTAAAGTATATGAGAGGAGGATGTACATAGGTTATATGCAAATACCATGCCATTTTATATAAGGGACTTGAGCATCATTGCATTTTGGTACGAAGTGCCGTGTCCTGGAACTAATCCCCCAGGATATCAAGGGAAGACTGTAAACAGCAATTTCCCAGATCTATGGTCTTGTAGGCCAAACCCAGCTTGCTTCTGGTTTTGTAAAGTTTTATTGGAACACAACCACACTCATTACTTTATTATCTATGGGTGCTTTCCTACCACAATGGCATAGTTGAGTAGTTGGGACAGTCTCAATGACACATAAAGCCTGAAATATTTACTGTCTGGCCCTTTACAGAAAAAGATTGTTGACCCCTGACCTAGACCAATGCTGTTCTTTTATAAATGAAGAAACTGAGACATGAGAGATTAGGTAACTTCCCAATAATGCAGTAGTTAAAATCCAATTCTCCTGATACCTAACTCACTGTTTTTTCTCCTATACCGTGCTACTTCTTAAGTCCTATAAAATCAACAAGTGTACCATATAATCATTATATAAGGGACTTTAAAGTATTATAAAATGTTTATAATATATAGGAATATTTAACCTAGTTAAAACAATGCTAGCTATAATAAGAGTAAACATTTAGTCATTTCTCTTTCTTTCTTAGAATTTGAAGAGCTTTGGGATTACACTTTGTATAGCCCATGCCTTAAAGTTCTGCAGCCAGCTTTAAACTTATATTTCCTTATTTTCCTTCACAAATTTCTCTGTAAAAAATAGAGGCTTTGGAATTGTTTCATTAATTGATTGTAAACAGCAGTTCAAGTTAGAAACCTATCACATATACATCTATAAAATACAGATCATACAGTTTGTACCTAGTTTCTTCTACTTACCGTTACATTATCCATGGAAGTTTTTAAGCATTGAGGTGATGTGATGAGATTTGAATTTGGGAATGATAACTGGCAGCAGTAAGAAGGATGTATTGGGGAGAGAAGAGGCTGTGGGGAGGCTATAATAATAACGCTGTGGGGAGGCTATAATAATAACTGTGAGATGATGGGGCCTGTGACTAAAGTGGTGTGGCTGGAGAAGCAAGGCCAACAATATGAGAAAAATTTAGGGAGCAGAGTGTATGAAACTTGGTTATAGTTGGATAAAGTGGAATGGGAACTTTGAGTACATGTGAGCTATTGCATTCAATGGGCAGACCTCTTGATCACCAAGGCTAGTTTAGGCTCTCCCATATTATCCAGCACATTTCTCTACTATTGCCTTTACCACATTATTATTATCACCTGTTTGTGTCCCGTCTAGATGATTCAAGCTCCTTAATGTTGGGAATTATGTCATGTCTTATTCAAATTTTGGGGGGACAGATTACTTTAAAAAATTAGATTATGCTTTTGCATACATTTTTTTTTAAAAAAAGAAAAATACAAGAGATAGATTGGTTAAGGTATTCCTAAATTTCTTCACATTTAGGATCTGACTCTTGAAGCATTTTAATGAGTCCCTTGTTTTTCCATTCATTATAATCTCATCCATCTAGAGGATTGATGATGCAGCCTTTCTTAAGTGTGCTGTATCATCTTCTGAGGGATTTTCGTCTAGGCCACTAACAACACCATTCTTCAGATTTTAATGTGGGTACTTTCTTCGTGTAATACATGTTATTTTTGCATGTATCTTAGTAGCAAAACATAATACAGCCTCACCTATTGTGGCTACCTGCCTTGCTTGAGTCCCATAAAGTAGTGCTTTTCAGACGCTGTAGTGAAAAACTAGTTTGTGAACTAATACTTTGGTAAAGACAACAAAAATAAATTAATTACTGGAAAAATGAAATGAAAAAAAGGACATTCAAACTTCAATTTTTTATGAAATTCAACAGACATAAAATTACTTTCAAATATAGCTTTGCTATCAGAGTTTTCTAGACACTCCATTTGTGTACTGCCTCACTGCAGACCTGTTTAAAAAAAAAACGTTTGTGGACCAGATCCATTTTGAATAGTACTGCTAGTACTGCTGTAAAGCACTTTGTTGTTGCTTTTCATATTCATCTTTGAATTTCCAGAACCTGCAATATAACGTGATGACTGATTGAATGATTAATATAAGACAGATGGTGTTTATCCTTAACACTGACAGTGTTTGTTTTTTAATTGAAATTTCTTGAAATGTTATAAAACCACGAGTAGTATATCCTTAGTATATATATGCATATGTTGGTTTATGTGCTTATTTTGTAAAAAGGAAGTTCCCAAACTCCAAAGAGAAGACTGATTCTTGTATAGCCATGGTAACAGTTAGTCATCAGAACCAATTTCAAATCTGCTTACTCAATAAATGACAGTTCTTTAGCATTCATTTTAAGTCAGTGTAATAAATCAACAACAACTTCCCTTAGTGAACAAGATTTTGCAAGCCTCTGCAAGTCCACCAGCCACTGAACGCCACACTTCCTCGCAAGCTCTATGTAAGATTAGCAATGTGCTCTACTCAGAGGGACTATGCCTGACCAGCATGGCTCTCTCTGAAGTAAGAATTATTATTTAACTTTGTGTTTTTTGCTTTATTTCATATATTGAGTGGGAAATATCCCATCTTTTGACACTTGGAAACAAATTATTGGTAAATTAATTTTTTAGTAGGCTTCATGTTTTTATTCAAGTAATTATCATCTGTTATCTGAGTACAACCCTGTGACTTCTATGACATTCTCAAGTAAAAATAATAATAGGGGCTCCTCTTAAGAGTTTGCAAATGCAATTCACATATTTAGGTAAACTTCAAGTCCTTTTTTTTAAAAAAACTGTTTATACTAGACCTTTAAACTATTGTGACTGTAATAAATTAAGTGGTCCAGTTCAGACAAAGAAATGATTATTGGTAGTGAAGCCTCAGTAGAATGCCTTCTCAATAAAACAGACTCTAAAATAGAAACATCTTTCAAAATATACAGTGCAGTGAAAATGTTGTTTTTAGACCAGGGAAATGACAGTAGTATTTAACAAGCAGATTCTGATAACAAATAACAATTGTATCTAAACATGCTAATGCTAAGAAACACAGTTTTTTGTAAGTCACAGTAAATTCTTGGAAGTTTCATGTACCTTTACTGAGTAGGAACTACTGAAGCTGTAATTCAGTTTGTCAAAGCAGCAAATTTTCCTTTAATTATTGGCATAATATATTTTTTTCTGGACCATTTGATTCAAAATTTAAAATCTCTATACTCTTTGCTTTTGTAAATAAAAAGGAAATAATGAGTATAGCTTAATTTTTTTCTGACTTAAAAGTAAAAAAATAAATTTTAAGAAACATTTACCTGTGAAATGAAGTAATTCAAAAATGTCTGCTAAGTGACATCCTTTATGATTGTGATTAAAATAATATATGCAGAATGCAGTGTTATTTTAGTTAAGATAATTTATATGTTGATTTGGATAATAGAAAAACAGTCTCCAGGGTTCATAATTAATCTGTTCATCCATTCCAAAAGTATTTTTAGCACCTCTGTTTACCATGTGTTGTGCTCAACATGGGAACAGTAGGAGTGCGTAGAAAGTGCCTATATTTTGGGGACTTACATAGTGTTACGGTAAAGACTAATAGTGAATAGGCAATTATTACGAGTATTATAAATTTGACTAAAAAGTTGAGTATGGTATAATCCACTATATAAGTACAATGAAAAAGATGTGATTAAATTGTTATAGGAGCACAGAGGAAGTACACCCAATCCAGGCTAGGAATAAGGGAGATTTTCAGGGCTGGCCTTTTTGAGCAAATGAACTGCAGCTGAGTCTTAACAAATGAGTAGGTGTCAGTTGATAAGACTGGGAGTTGGTAAAGGGCATTTCAAAATGAGAAGATAGCCTGAACAGAGGCAGAGAGGTATGAAATAGCATGAAGTGTGTGGAGAATTACGTGCGGTCATGTTTTCCTCTATACAACATAAGGTGGGGTTTACCATCTTATTTCACAAATCCACACGAGTTAAGTTTGGTAAATACACACACATTCTCTGTCAACTTTCAGATATAGCTCTAAAATTAATCAGAAACTGCTATAAAATATATTTTGTATCATTTAAAATCTTCTAACTGAATTGTAAAGAGTACAAACTAAGGTTATTTTAAAGAAGAATGAGTCTAATAGCACTATTGCTGCCTGTAGTAAGTACTGCATCAGTAACTATATAGCATTGAGTTTACTTTAGAGGTGCTTTCAATCAAAGTGCCATTTGGAATTCTTTCTACTTAGTACTCTTCTGATTAATATTTAGTATAAAAGTCACTCTTTGCCTGTAAAGACCTTTCTGAGGATAATACAGTATGAGTTAATACAGTATTCTGCATAATAGTATTTCATCTTGATAGTACATGCTAAAATGTCAGATTATAAATGCAAAGAAGTTTGAAAAAAGAAAATAAAGTGGGCTGACTTCACATAGTAGTACCTTTATGCTTTTGCTGTAAGGCCTCTTTTCTGTGATTGTGAATTGTTGTGTTTACATGTAAAAGTACATTATTTTTTGTTGTGTATTTCCTGCAGTGAACCAGTAAAACCTATCTTCTTCTGTTTGAAGTATTTTTTTCTTCAGAACTTCCTATTTTGTTGGTTGATGTGACTTTACTGGCTCTTAGAGGAACAATAAAAATGGCCTCAACTTCCTGTCTGCCTCAGTGTCATAATGTGCCAGGGTATGATAGAAACAAACTTCTGTGGACCATCTCCTTTTTTCTGGTGTTTTTAATCTCTTAATATATTGGGGGAAGGAGGAGTATCATCTTTTTTTCTTCCTAGGAGTCAGAATCTTAGATACATTAAAAAAAATTCTGGGTTAGAGTTTAGGTGGAGTTACACTTGCACTCATTATTAATATGCAGTCTTTATAAGTCTCACAGTCAGTTCTTATTAGGATGTTATCTCTTTTTTTTTTTAACGTCTTTATTGAATTTGTTACAGTAATGCTTCTGTTTTTTATGTTTTGGTTTTTTGGTCGCAAGGCATGTGGGATCTTAACTGGCCAACCAAGGATCGAACCTGCACCCCCTGCATTGGAAGGCAAAGTCTTAACCACTGGATCACCAGGGAAGTCCCTCGGCTAAGTTCTATAGAGTGAGTGTCTTAGGGTAAATATTTTTTTCCTGCTCCTGTCTTCCTGTTCTACTTTATATAATAGACTTTTTAAAAAGTTGAAAACATTGCATTCTTTAAATAGACCATTTTAAAAGAATTTAGTGTAGAAAGTTTTTGAGCTGTTGTGTCTTGCCCAAATCTGATGTCAAATGTAAAAGTAATTTTATCAAAATGAATATTTGTTAATGCCCTTTTTATAGAGCAGTCCTCTGACAAAGGAAATAATTTTATGACCATAATAAAGCCTTTTACTAGATAGAAGCTAGAGTAGTTTGATATAAGGTAAGATACGTAGATGTTTTTGAGACATAATCTTTTCAAAGAGTTCACACTGTATTAAGCAGATATGTCTAAAACACAAGGGGAAGAAAACTAAATGAATTAGAGAAGTCAAACTACTGTTTGTGTTCATAGAAGGGAGATCACATCCCATTGGAAGAATTAGAGAAGACTTCATGAAAGAAGCATTACTTAATACGCTAGGCTTTCACATCATTGCCCCATGAGGAACAGCTTGAGAACTTGTACATAAAGTTGAGGAAAATGGAATAGTGAAGTCTGTGATATAGTAGAAGAAGAATGGGCTTAATCAGAACTGAATTGAAACCCTAACTCCCACCATTTTTTTAAAAATAAATTTATTTTATTTATTTATTTTTGGCTTCATTGGGGTTTTGTTGCTGCACATGGGCTTTCTCTAGTTGCGGAGAGCGGGGGCTACTCTTTGTTGCGGTGCGCGTGCTTCTCATTGCAGTGGCTTCTCGTTGTGGAGCACGGGCTCTAGGTATGCGGGTTTCAGTAATTATGGCACACGGGCTTAGTTGCTCCGCAACGTGTGGGATCTTCCTGTACCAGGGCTCAAATGCACGTTCCCTGCATTGGCAGGCGGATTCTTAACCACTGCACCACCAGGGAAGTCCCTTCCACCATTTTCTACCTGTGTGACAGCAAGTCAGGGATGTTTAGGCTGTCTATAATGTAGTTGTGATGCTTAAATGACAGAGTACAGTCTGCCCTCTGTATCTGCACATTCTGCATCTGTGGAAAGGGAGGGCCAGCTGTATTATGCCATTTTGTATAAGAGACTTGAGCATCGCTGGGGTTTGGTATTTGAGGGGGGTCCTGGAACCAATCCCTCATGGATACTGAGGGACGACTGTATATGTAAGATTTCTGGAAAAATATGTGACACCCAGTGGTTTAGTAAATAGTCTTTCCCCTCCTTTTCCCTACTTTATGTCAAAAATTAGGGAGGAAAAGATTGGGAGGTAGGCTGAAGTCAGAGCAAGGAGAGTCTTGAATGCCTGGATAAGCTGTTGAAATACATAACATTAAGCAGTTTGGAAGGGACACTTATAGCTAGATAAATCTGGCAGCCTTGCCCTTGATGGATGTTTAGGGATGGGACAAAGGAGCATGGTGATTGGTTAATGGAAGATATGAATTAGAGTACAGTGAAAGAGAGTAGAGTTCAATGAGAGTAGGAAGAAAGAGATGAATAGGAGAGAGATTTTTCCCAAGTAGAAATCAGGGGAATTAAAACTGATGGGTTATGTAAGTCGAAAAAGGAGTCAGATTGGCTCAGGATTTGAATTAGGGCAACTGAAAAAATGGCGTTGCCACTTGCAAAAGCAGAGGAATTAGAAAAAATAGCTGGTTTTACAAGGGGGAATTAGACTTTGATTTTTCATGTATTTTTGTTCTGTAATTCTGTTTCACTTGCAGTATGCTCTGAACAGTAGTGCAGGGGTTAATAGCACAGACACTTGGAGTCCTGCTGGCTAGGTTTGAGTCCTGACTCCACCACTTAAAATTATTATATCTTCTTGGTGAATTGACCCTTTTATGTATGTAGTGTCTTTTTTTTTTTTTTTGAGGTAAACTACTCACAACATAAAATTTCCCATCTAAACCATTTTTAAGTGTACAGTACATTAGTGTTAAGTGTGTTTACATTGTGCAAAAATGAAATGCTTATACCCATTGAACGGCAACTCTTCTTTTTCCCCACCCCTCAGCCTCTGGTAACCACCATTTTATTTTTTTCTAAGAATATGACTACTTCAGATACCTCATATAAGTGGATTCATGCAGTATTTGTCTTTTTTGTGACGGCCTTATTTCACTTAGCATAAATGTCCTCAAGGTCCATCCGTGTTGTGGCATATAACAATTTTCTTCTTTTTTTTTTAAGACTGAATAATACTCATTCTATGAATAATACTCATTCTATGTGTATGCCACTTTTTCTTAATCCATTCATCCATTGATGGGCATTTAGGTTGCTTCTACCTCTTGGCTATTGTGAATAATGCTGCAGTGAACATGGTTACGCAAATATATCTTCTTGGTCCTGTTTTCAGTTCTTTTGTATATATACACAGAAGTGGGATTGCTGCATGATGTGGTAATTCTATTTTAGATTTTTGCGGAACTGTCATACTGTTTATGTTCTATCTGTACTGTATTAATATTCCCAGCAACAGTGTGTAAGGATTCCAGTTTCTCCACATCTTGGCCAGCATTTGTTATCTTCTGTTTGTTTTGAAAGTGTGAGGTGGTATCTCATTGTGATTTTGACTTGCATTTCCCTAATGATTAGTGATGTTAAGCACCTTTTCGTATGTTTATTGGCCATTTGTATTTCTTTGGAGAAATGTTTATTCAAGTTCTTTGCCCATTTTTAATTGGATTGTCAGTTTTTTATTGTGTGTTATAGGAGTTTATTATGGATATTAACCCCTCATCAGGTATATGGTTTGCAAATATTTTCTGCCATTCTGTGGGTTGCCTTTTTACCCTGTTGATTGTTTCCTTTGCTGCACAGAAGTTTTAACGTTTGATATAGTCCCCGTTTGTCTATTTTTTTTCTTTTGTTGCTGGTGCTTTTGGTCATATATCCAAGAAATGATTGCCAAATCCAGTGTCAAAGTGTTTTCCCCATGTTTTCTTCTAGGAGTTTTATAGTTTCAGGTCTTACATTTAGATCTTTAGTATACTTTGGGTTAATTTTTGTGCATGGTGTAAGGTAAGAGTCAAACTTTATTCTTTTGCATGTGGATATCCATGTTTTATATAGTGTCTTTTTATTATCACTAGTAATTTTCTTTACTCTGAAGTTTGTGTTTGATAATGCAGCCACTTCCATTTTCTTTACTATTGCTATTAGCATTACTATTAGCATGGTATATCTGTTTCTATCCTTTTAACTTATTTGTATCTTTATACTTGAAGTGGCTCTTTTCTTGTAGGCAACTTATAGTTGGGTCTCACTTTTTTTTTCCCCCACTTTTTCTTATCCAGTCTGTCTTTTTCTTTTTTTAGCCTTTATTTGAGGTAATTGTAGATTCACATGCAGTCGTAAGAAATAATAGATCTTGTATATCCTTCACCCAGTTTCCCTCAATGCTAATATCTTGCATAACTTTAGAACAATATCACAACCAAGGAATTGACATTAATATAGTCTGCTTACCTTATTCAGATTTCTCCTGTTTTACATGCACTAATTTATGAATGTATATGTTATCACATGTGTAAATTCATGTGACCACTACCACAGTCAAGATATAGTATAGTTCTATCACAAATATCTTTTGTGGTACCCATGTACAACCCCAGCCACTGCTCTTCCTTCATCTTTCCCTATCTCCTGGCAACCACTAATCTTCTCTCCATCTCTATAATTTTGTCATTTCAAGATTGTTACATAAATGGAATCATATAGTATGTAACCTTTTGAGACTGTTTTTTTTTCATGCAGCATAATGTTATATGTTTCAATGGCTTATTCTTTTTTTATTGCTGAGTAGTATTCCTGAGTCTCTGTCTTTTAGTTGGGGGTGTTTAGACCACTTATATTTAACATGATTATTGACATAGTTGGGTTTAAATCAGCCATCCTTCTCAGGTTTTGGCAAACTATGACCCAAGGGCCAAATGACACCAACTGTTTTTATAAATTAAGTTTTACTGAAATACATCTATGCTCATTTACTTACTATTGTCTGTGGTTGCTTTTGTGCTACATTGGCAAAGTTGAGTAGTTGTGATAAGAGATTTACCATCTGCGAAGCCTGAAATGCTTACTATCTGACTGTTTACCAAAGAGGTTTTCAACTACAAATTGGGGTATTTGTTTTCTATTTGTTCCATCTGTCCATTGTTTATTCTGCATCAGAAATGTGAGCTTAAAAGATAGTAGAGTGGTTGCTGCCTATTAGAACATCTACACATGCTTTCCTCAGATAAAAGTTTAGACCTGACAGAAGGTGTCTGTATTAGTTCTCTACTCTGTTTAACAGACTACCATTAACTTAGTGGCTTAAAACAACACACATTTATTATCTTTCGGTTTCTGTGAGTAAGGAGTCTGGCTTATCTGGGTCCTTTGCTCAGGATCTCACAAAAGCTGCAGTCAGGGTGTGGGCCAGTCTTTGTTATCCTGTGGATGCTTAACTATGGAAAAAATCTACCTCCAAACTCATTTAGGTTGTTGGGAGAATTTCTTTGCAGTTGTGTGACTGAGGACCGTAACTTTTTACTGACAGTCAGGTGGAGGCCTCCCTCAGGTCCTGGGGATTGCCTATAGTTTCCTGCTACGTGGCTCTCTCCATGGCACTTAGCTGCTTCAAGGCTTGCAGGAGAGGCTCTCACACAAGCTTATGTAATGTAACATAATCAAGAGAGTGACAGTTCATCACCTTTCCATATTCTGTTGGTTAGAAGCAAGTCACAGGTTCTTCTCATACTCAAGGGGATTATATGAAGGCATGACTCATTAGGGGTCACCATCATGTGTCCACCACAGTAACTTTAAGAAGATACTAATAACTATTGGGATTTCCCTGGAGGTCCAGTGGTTAAGACTTCGCGCTCCTAATGCAGGGGGCATGGGTTCGATCCCTGGTTGGGGAACCTAAGATCTTGTATGCTGCGTGGCGCAGCCAAAAAAAAAAAAGTATATTAATAACTATAATCTGTAGTCTTACATTGACCATTTTGGTTCCTGTCAAAAGCTGGAAATAGTTGATGCAATTAACAGTAAAGAGGTAATACAGGAAAAGACTAGTTAAGGTATTTATCTTTTTCAAAAACTGCATAATAAGTGAAGCTTCCACGCTAATAATACCAGTATTTGCAACATGGGTCATACTTTCATAAGCACTTGTAAATCCATTATTGCGTTTGATATAATTCTCAGAATAGTCTTATGAAGTAGATAGGTATACCTATTTACAGATAAAGAAATTGAGGTTAGCAAAGACTTCAAAAAAAGCCAGTAAGTGGTATAATCACGGATTTTAACTTAAAGTCTCTTTGTTTCTGTCACTAAAATAGGATTGTAGCATAGAACTATTGGTGGTGTGAATAGTCATCAAATATGCTTTGATAATGAGTAAGTTTGACTTTATGTAAATACTAGTAAATTCGATGTGAAAATGCAAATGAAATGAGATTTTTATAATGCAAGTGTCCGTGTTTAGCAACACCGTATCTCTAATCCCCAGAATATTTCTGTAAGGTAAGTAACTGGTTTCTCTGTTTCACAGAGGAGGTAACGAAAGTTTAAGCAGATTGTCATTTACCCAAGGTTATTCAGTTGGTAAATGGTGGAACCATGATCTGACCTCAAAATCTAGGATGAACCTATTTCAGTCAAAATACCCTCTTTTTTTTTTTTGCGGTACGCGGGCTGCTCACTGCTGTGGCTTCTCCCGTTGCGGAGCGCAGGCTCAGCGGCCGTGGCTCACGGGCCTAACCGCTCCGCGGCATGTGGGATCTTCCTGGACCGGGGCACGAACCCGTGTCCCCTGCATCGGCAGGCGGACTCTCAACCACTGCGCCACCAGGGAAGCCCTACCCTCTATTTTTGCTTTGCATCATCGGATAGTCTTTAAACTTAAAATTTTTAGCTCATAGCCTCTCTTTTTGGAGATAGTGCATTCCACATCCTGAAAGTCATGTGCTATTGAATTATTCTCAAATTAGATTTCTGTTTAATGTGATAAAATACACATAGCATAAAATTTACCATCTTAATTATTTTTTTTTTTTTTTTGCGGTACGCGGGCCTCTCACTGTTGTGGCCTCTCCCGTTGGGGAGCACAGGCTCCGGACACCCAGGCTCAGGGGCCATGGCTCACGGGCCTAGCCGCTTCATGGCATGTGGGATCCTCCTGGACCAGGGCACGAACCCATGTCCCCTGCATTGACAGGCGGACTCTCAACCACTGTGCCACCAGAGAAGCCCAACCATCTTAATTATTTTTAAGTGCATGTTTCAATGGTATTAAATACATTCACATTGTTATGCCGTCATCACCACCATCCATTCCTATAACTCTTTTCATCTTGTAAAACAAACTCTGTACCCATTAAACAAGCCCCCCATTCTCCTCTCCCCACAGCCGTTGGCAGCCATCATTATACTTTCTGTCTTTATGATTTTGACTACTTGTACCTCATATATTAAATCATACAGTTTATCTTTTTTTGACTGGCTTATTTCACTTAGCATAATATCTTTAATGTTCTCAAGGTCTTCCACATTATAGCATATTGCAGAATTTCCTTTTTAAGGCAGAATAATATTTCATTGTATGTATATACCAAATTTTGCTTATCCATTTGTCTATGGACACTTGAGTTGCTTCCACGTTTTAGCTATCGTGATTAGAGCTGTTATGAACATGGGTGTATAAATATCTCTTCAAGACCTTGCTTTCAGAGTCACAGACATAGAAAACAAACTTATGGTTACCAAAGGGGAAATGAGGGGGGGAGGGATAAATTAGGAGGTTGGGATTAACATATAGGTAACCAACAAGGACCTACTGTATAGCACAGGGAACTATATTCAGTATTTTATAATAACCTGTAAGGGAAGGTAATCTGAAAAAGAATATATATTATATACTTATGTATATATGTGACTGAATCACTGTGCTTTACACCTGAAACTAACATGACATTGTAAATCAGCTGTATACTTCAATTAAAAAAAAAGATCTTGCTTTCAGTTCTTTTGGATCTATATCCAGAAGTGGAATTGCTGCATGATATGGTAATTCTATTTTAAATTTTTTGAGGAACTACCACACTGTTTTCCACAGTGGCTGTACCATTTTATATTCCTACCAATAATACACAGGGGTTCCAGTTTCTCCCCATCCTTGCCAACACTTCTTGGCTTTGGTATCAGGATAATGCTGGCCTCATAGAATCAGTGAGGAAGTGTTTCTTCCTCTTCAATTTTTTGGAAAAGTTTGAGAAGGAATGGTATTAGTTCTTTAAGCGTTTGGTAAAATTTACCAGTGAAGTCATAAGGTCCAGGGCTTTTATTTGTTGGGAGATTTTTTTTTTTAACATCTTTATTGGGGTATAATTGCTTTACAATGGTGTGTTAGTTTCTGCTTTATAACAAAGTGAATCAGTTATACATATACATATGTTCCCATATCTCTTCCCTCTTGCGTCTCCCTCCCTCCCACCCTCCCTATCCCACCCCTCCAGGCGGTCACAGAGCACTGAGCCAATATCCCTGTGCCATGCGGCTGCTTCCCACTAGGTATCTACCTTACATTTGTTAGTGTGTATATGTCCATGACTCTCTCTCGCCCTGTCACAGCTCACCCTTCCCCCTCCCCATATCCTCAAGTCCGTTCTCCAGTAGGTCTGTGTCTTTATTCCTGTCTTACCCCTAGGTTCTTCATGACATTTTTTTTTTCTTAAATTCCATATATATGTGTTAGCATACAGTATTTGTCTTTTTCTTTCTGACTTACTTCACTCTGTATGACAGACTCTAGATCTATCCACCTAATTACAAATAGCTCAATTTTGTTTCTTTTTATGGCTGAGTAATATTCCATTGTATATATGTGCCACATCTTCTTTATCCATTCATCTGATGATGGACACTTAGGTTGTTTCCATCTCTGGGCTATTGTAAATAGAGCTGCAATGAACATTTTGGTGCATGACTCTTTTTGAATTTTGGTTTTCTCAGGGTATATGCCCAATAGTGGGATTGCTTGGTCATATGGTAGTTCTATTTGTAGTTTTTTTAAGGAACCTCCATACAGTTCTCCATAGTGGCTGAACCAATTCACATTCCCACCAGCAGTGCAAGAGTGTTCCCTTTTCTCCACACCCTCTCCAGCATTTATTGTTTCTAGATTTTTTTGATGATGGCCATTCTGACTGGTGTGAGATGATATCTCATTGTAGTTTTGATTTGCATTTCTCTAATAATTAATGATGTTGAGCATTCTTTCATGTGTTTGTTGGCAGTCTGTATATCTTCTTTGGAGAAATGTCTATTTAGGTCTTCTGCCCATTTTTGGATTGGGTTGTTTTTTTGTTATTGAGCTGCATGAGCTGCTTGTAAATTTTGGAGATTAATCCTTTGTCAGTTGCTTCATTTGCAAATATTTTCTCCCATTCTGAGGGTTGTCTTTCGGTCTTGTTTATGGTTTCCTTTGCTGTGCAAAAGCTTTGAAGTTTCATTAGGTCCCATTTGTTTATTTTTGTTTTTATTTCCATTACTCTAGGAGGTGGGTCAGAAAGGATCTTGCTGTGATTTATGTCATAGAGTGTTCTGCCTATGTTTTCCTCTAAGAGTTTGATAGTTTCTGGCCTTACATTTAGGTCTTTAATCCATTTTGAGCTTATTTTTCTGTATGGTGTTAGGGAGTGATCTAATCTCATACTTTTACATGTATCTGTCCAGTTTTCCCAGCACCACTTATTGAAGGGGCTGTCCTTTCTCCACTGTACATTCCTGCCACCTTTATCAAAGATAAGGTGTCCATATGTGCGTGGGTTTATCTCTGGGCTTTCTATCCTGTTCCATTGATCTATCTTTCTGTTTATGTGCCAGTACCATACTGTCTTGATTACTGTAGCTTTGTAGTATAGTCTGAAGTCAGGGAGCCTGATTCCTCCAGCTCCTTTTTTTGTTCTTAAGATTGCTTTGGCTATTCGGGGTCTTTTGTGTTTCCATACAAATTGTGAAATTTTTTGTTCTAGTTCTGTGAAAAATGCCAGTGGTAGTTTGATAGGGATTGCATTGAATCTATAGATTGCTTTGGGTAGTAGAGTCATTTTCACACTGTTGATTCTTCCAATCCAAGAACATGGGATATCTCTCCATCTATTTATATCATCTTTAATTTCTTTCATCAGTGTCTTACAATTTTCTGCATACAGGTCTTTTGTCTCCTTAGGTAGGTTTATTCATAGATATTTTATTCTTTTTGTTGCAATGGTAAATGGGAGTGTTTTCTTGATTTCACTTTCAGATTTTTCATCATTAGTATATAGGAATGCCAGAGATTTCTGTGCATTAATTTTGTATCCTGCTACTTTACTAAATTCACTGATTAGCTCTAGTAGTTTTCTGGTAGCATCTTTAGGATTCTCTATGTATAGTATCATGTCATCTGCAAACAGTGACAGCTTTACTTCTTCTTTTACGATTTGGATGCCTCTTATTTCCTTTTCTTCTCTGATTGCTGTGGCTAAAACTTCCAAAACTATGTTGAATAACAGTGATGAGAGTGGGCAACCTTGTCTTGTTCCTGATCTTCGTGGAAATGCTTTCAGTTTTTCACCATTGAGGATGATGTTGGCTGTGGGCTTGTCATATATGGCCTTTATTATGTTGAGGAAAGTTCCCTCTATGCCTACTTTCTGCAGGGTTTTTATCATAAATGGGTGTTGAATTTTGTCAAAAGCTTTCTCTGCATCTATTGAGATGATCATATGGTTTTTCTCCTTCAATTTGTTAATATGGTGTATCACATTGATTGATTTGCGTGTATTGAAGAATCCTTGCATTCCTGGAATAAACCCCACTTGATCATGGTTTATGATCCTTTTAATGTGCTGTTGGATTCTGTTTGCTAGTATTTTGTTGAGGATTTTTGCATGTATGTTCATCAGTGATAATGGCCTGTAGTTTTCTTTCTTTGTGACATCATTGTCTGGTTTTGGTATCAAGGTGATGGTGGCCTTGTAAGAAGGAATTTGGGAGTGTTCCTCCCTCTGCTATATTTTGGAAGAGTTTGAGAAGGATAGGTGTTAGCTCTTCTCTAAATGTTTGATAGAATTTGCCTGTGAAGCCATCTGGTCCTGGGCTTTTGTTTGTTGGAAGATTTTTAATCACAGTTTCAATTTCAGTGCTTGTGATTGGTCTGTTCATATTTTCTGTTTCTTCCTGATTCAGTCTTGGCAGGTTGTGCATTTCTAAGAATTTGTCCATTTCTTTCTAGATTGTCCATTTTATTGGCATAGAGTTGCTTGTAATAATCTCTCGTGATCTTTTTTATTTCTGCAGTGTCAGTTGTTACTTCTCCTTTTTCATTTCTAATTCTATTGATTTGAGTCTTCTTCCTTTTTTTCTTGATGAGTCTGGCTAGTGGTTTATCTATTTTGTTTACCTTCTCAAAGAACCAGCTTTTAGTTTTATTGATCTTTGCTATCGTTTCCTTCATTTCTTTTTCATTTATTTCTGATCTGATTTTTATGATTTCTTTCCTTCTGCTGGCTTTGGGGTTTTTTGTTCTTCTTTCTCTAATTGCTTGAGGTGCAAGGTTAGGTTGTTCATTCGAGATGTTTCCTGCTTCTTAAGGTGGGCTTGTATTGCTATAAACATACGCCTTAGAACTGCTTTTGCTGCCTCCCATAGGTTTTGGGTCGTCGTGTCTCCATTGTCATTTGTTTCTAGGTATTTTTTTATTTCCTCTTTGATTTCTTCAGTGATCACTTCATTATTAAGTAGTGTATTGTTTAGCCTCCATGTGTTTGTATTTTTTACAGATCTTTTCCTGTAATTGATATCTAGGCTCATGGTGTTGTGGTCGGAAAAGATACTTGATACAATTTCAAGTTTCTTAAGTTTACCAAGGCTTGATTTGTGACCCAAGATATGATCTATCCTGGAGAATGTTCCATGAGCACTTGAGAAAAATGTGTATTCTGTTGTTTTTGGATGGAGTGTCCTATAAATATCAGTTAAGTCCATCTTGTTTAATGTATCATTTAAAGCTTGTGTTTCCTTATTTATTTTCATTTTGGATGATCTGTCCATGGGTGAAAGTGGGGTGTTAAAGTCCCCTACTATGAATGTGTTACTGTCGATTTCCCCTTTTATGGCTGTTAGTATTTGCCTTATGTATTGAGGTGCTCCTATGTTGGGTACATAAATATTTACAATTGTTATATCTTCTTCTTGGATCGATCCCTTGATCATTATGTAGTGTCCTTCTTTGTCTCTTCTAATAGTCCTTATTTTAAAGTCTATTTTGTCTGATACGAGAATTGCTACTCCAGCTTTCTTTGGTTTCCATTTGCATGGAATATCTTTTTCCATCCCCTTACTTTCAGTCTGTATGTGTCTCTAGGTCTGAAGTGGGTCTCTTGTAGACAGCATATATATGGGTCTTGTTTTTGTATCCATTCAGCCAATCTGTGTCTTTTGGTGGGAGCATTTAGTCCATTTACATTTAAGGTAATTATCGATATGTATGTTCCTATTCCCATTTTCTAAATTGTTTTGGGTTTGTTATTATAGGTCTTTTCCTTCTCTTGTGTTTCTTGTCTAGAGAAGTTCCTTTAGCATTTGTTGTAAAGCTGGTTTGGTAGTGCTGAACTCTCTCAGCTTTTGCTTGTCTGTAAAGTTTTTAATTTCTCCATCAAATCTGAATGAGATCCTTGCTGGGTAGAGTAGTCTTGGTTGCAGGTTTTTCTCCTTCATCACTTTCAGTATGTCCTGCCACTCCCTTCTGGCTTGTAGGGTTTCTGCTGAGAGATCAGCTGTTAACCTTATGAGAATTCACTTGTGTGTAATTTGTTGTTTTTCCCTTGCTGCTTTTAATATGCTTTCTTTGTATTTAAATTTTGACAGTTTGATTAATATGTCTTGGCGTATTTCTCCTTGGATGTATCCTGTATGGGACTCTCTGTGCTTCCTGGACTTGGTTAACTATTTCCTTTCCCACATTTATTGTGTTGTTCATCATTGCTTGTTTCATCTTTATTTCTTCTAGGTCCTTCTTAACTGTTTCTTGCATTTTGTCTATTCTATTTCCAAGATTTCGGATCATCGTTACTATCATTATTCTGAATTCTGTTTCAGGTAGACTGCCTATTTCCTCTTCATTTGTCAGGTCTGGTGCATTTTTATGTTGCTCCTTCATCTGCTGTGTGTTTTTCTGTCTTCTCATTTTGCTTATCTTACTGTGTTTGGGGTCTCCTTTTTGCAGGCTGCAGGTTTGTAGTTCCCGCTGTTTTTGATGTCTGTCTCCAGTGGCTAAGGTTGGTTCAGTGGGTTGTGTAGGCTTCCTGGTGGAGGGGACTAGTGCCTGTGTTGTGGTGGATGAGGCTGGATCTTGTCTCTCTAGTGGGCAGGTTCATGCCTGGTGGTGTGTTTTGGGGTGTCTGTGGTCTTATTATGATTTTAGGCAGCCTCTCTGCTAATGGGTGGGGTTGTGTTCCTGTCTTGCTAGTTGGCATAGGTTGTCCAGCACTGTAGCTTGCTGGTTGTTGAGTGAAGCTGGGTGCTGGTGTTAAGATGGAGGTCTCTGGGAGATTTTCGCCGTTTGATATTATGTGGAGCTGGGAGGTCTCTTGTTGACCAGTGTCCTGAAGTTGGCTCTCCTACCTCAGAGGCAGAGCCCTGACTCCTGGCTGGAGCACCAAGAGCCTTTCATCCACACGGCTCAGAATAAAAGGGAGAAAAAGTAGAGAGAATTAGTAGAAGTATGAAGAAAGAAAGGAAGGAGGGAAGCAAGGAAGGAAGAAAGAAAGAAAGAGGCAAAGAAGTAAAGAAGGCAAGAAGGAAAGAAAGGAGGGAGGGAGGGAGGAAGGAAGGAAGGAGGGAAAGAAGGAAAAAAGACAGAAAGAAAGAAGATACAGTAAAATAAAATAAAGTATAGTAAAGTTATTGAATTAAAAAATACTTATTTAGAAAAAAAGGGACGGATAGAACCTTAGGACAGATGTTGGAAGCAAAGCTATACAGACAAAATCTTACATAGAAGCATACACATACACCCTCACAAAAAGAGGTTAAGGGGAAAAAAATCATAAATCTTGCTCTCAGAGGCCACCTCCTCAATTTGGGATGACTCATTGTCTTTTCATGTATTCCACAGATGCAGGTACATCAGGTTGATTGTGGAGCTTTAATCCTCTGTTTCTGAGGCTGCTGGGAGAGATTTCCCTTTCTCTTCTTTGTTCTCACAGCTCACAGGGGCTCAGCTTTGGATTTGGCCCTGCCTCTGCGTGTAGGTCGCTGGAGGGCGTCTGTTTTTTGTTCAGACAGGATGGGGTTAAAAGAGCCGCTGATTCGGGGGCTCTGGCACACTCAGGCCGTGGGGGAGGGAGGGGCACTGCGTGCGGGGCGGTCCTGCGGCGGCAGAGGCCAGCACGACGTTGCACCAGCCTGAGGCCCGCCGTGCGTTCTCCCGGGGAAGTTGTCCCTGGATCCCAGGAACCTGGCAGTGGCGGGCTGCACAGGCTCCGCGGAAGAGGGATGTGGATAGTGACCTGTGCTCGCACACAGCCCCTTGGTGGCGGCAGCAGCAGCCTTGGCATCTCCCGCCCGTCCCTGGGGTCCGTGGTTTTAGCCGCGGCTTGCGCCCGTCTCTGGGGTCCGCGCTTTTAGCCGCGGCTCGCGCCTATCTCTGGGGTCCGCGCTTTTAGCCGCGGCTCTCACTCGTCTCTGGAGTTCCTTTAAGCAGCGCTTTTAGAACCCTCTCCTCGCGCTCCAGGAAACAAAGAGGGAAGAAAAAGTCTCTTGCCTCTTCGGCAGGTGCAGACTTTTCCCCGGATTCCCTCCCGGCTAGGCTAGCCGTGGTGCACTAACCCCTTCAGGCTATGTTCAAGCCGCAACCGCAGTCCTCTCCCTGCGCTCCAACCGAAACTGTTGGGAGATTTTTGATTACTGATACAATCTCTTTACAAGTTATAGGTCTATTCACATTTTCTATTTCTTTGTGATTTAGTCTTAATAGGTTTTGTGTTTCTAGGAACTTGTCCTTTTCATCTAGGTTATCCAATTTGTTGATGGACAGTTCATAATTTTCTCTTATAGTTCTTTTTATTTCTTTAGAATCAGTAGTAATGTCCCCATTTTCATTTCTGAATATAGTGATTTGAGGCTTATCTCTTTTTTCTTTTTTTCACGGTACGCGGGGCTCTCACTGTTGTGGCCTCTCCCGTTGCAGAGCACAGGCTCCGGATGCTCAGGCCCAGCAGCCATGGCTCACGGGCCCAGCCGCTCCGCGGCATGTGGGATCCTCCTGGACTGGGGCACGAACCCGTGTCCCCTGCATCGGCAGGCGGACTCTCAACCGCTGCGCCACCAGGGAAGCCCTTCTTTTTTTTTCAATTTTATTTATCTTTGGCGGTGTTGGGTCTTCATTGCTGCGTGGGGCTTTCTCTAGTTGCGGCGAGCAGGGGCTACTCTTTGTTGCGATGCATTGGCTTCTCATTACGGTGGCTTCTCTTTTTGCGGAGCACGGGCTCTAGACGCACAGGCTTCAGTAGTTGCGGCACAAGGGCTCAGTAGCTGTGTCCCGCGGGCTCTAGAACGCAGGCTCAGTAGTTGTGACACATGGGCTTAGTTGCTCCATGGCATGTGGGATCTTCCCAGACCAGGGATTGAACTCATGTCCCCTTCCTTGGCAGGCGTGTTCTTAGCCACTGCCCCACCAGGGAAGTCCCTCTCTTTTTTTCGTAGTCTGTCTAGCTGAAGTTTTGTCAATTTTGTTGATCTTTTCGGAGAACCAACTTTTGGCTTGATTGACTTTCCTCTATTGTTTTTCTCTTCTCTGTTTAATTTCTCTTTGCTCAAACCTTTATTATTTACTTCCTTCTGCTAGATTTGGGTTTAGTTTATTCGTCTTTTTTCTAGTTCCTGAGGTTTTAAAGTTAGGTTGTTGATTTGATTTTTTTTTTTGATGTGTTTAAAACTGTAAATTTACCCCTTAGTGGGAAATTAGCTTAGCTTTCACTTCATCTCATGTTTTAGTATGTTGTGTTTTTGTTTTCATTTGTCTCTAAGTATTTTCTAATTTCTCTGTGATTTCTTCTTTGATCCATCAGTTGTCTAAAATTGTGTTAATTTCCACAATTTTGTAAATTTTTCGGTTTTCTTTTTTGTTATTGATTTCTAACTTCATTGTGTTGTGGTTAGAGAAGATACTTGGTATATCTATCTTTTAAAATCTGTTGAGTCTTAATTTGTGGCCTAATATGTCATCTCTCCTGGAAAACGTCCCATGTGCATGCACTTGAGAAGAATGTGTATTCTGCTGTTGTTGGGTAGTGTTCTGTATATGTCTGTTAGATCTAGTTGGTTTATTGTGTTAAGTCCTCTGTTTCCATACTTATGTCTGGTTGTTTTGTTCATTATTGTGAGTAGGCTATTGAAGTCTCCAACTATTATTGTAGAACTGTCTGTTTCTCCTTTCATTTCTTAGTTTTTGCTCCATATGTTTTCATGACTTGCCATTATATATGTAAATGTTTATAATTGTATATTCTTGCTGTATTGAACCTTTTATTAATATATACTGTCCTTTTTTGTTTCTTGTAACATTGTTTATTTAAAATCTTATTTTTGTCTGATACTAGTGTAGCCACTTTGGCTCTTTTTTTGGTTACTGTTTGCATGGAATATTTTTTTCAATCCTTTTCATTTCAACCTGGTTGTGTTTTTGGATCTCAAATGAGTCTTGTGTAGACAGCATATAATTGGATCATGTGTTTTTATTCATTCTGCCAATCTCTGTCTTTTGATTGGAGTGTTTATTAATTCATTGATGTTTGTAGTAATTACTGATTAGGAAGGACTTATTTCTGGTATTGTGCTATTTGTTTCCTATGTGCCTTAGAGCTTTTTGAGCCTCATTTCCTGTATTACTGTCTTGTTTTGTGTTTAGTTGATCTTTTTTTGTAGTGAAATGTTTAAGTTCCTTTCTTATTTTCTTATGTGTATACTCTATAGGCATTTTCTTTGTGGTTATCATGAGGATTACATTTAACATCCTAAAATTATAATACTCTAATTTGAATTTATACTAGCTTAGCTTCAATAACAAAAACTCTGCTTCTTTACAGTTTCATCTCTACCCTTTTCAGTTGTTGATGTCACAAAATTGCATCTTTATACATTGTGTGCCTAAAAACATGAACTAAAAATTCAAATTATTAAAATTGTTTAATTTAAATTTTATTTAAGTTTTATTTTTTACTTATTATTTTAAGTATTCTCCTAAATTATGTAGGAAACGTGATTTGGTGTAACAAAGCAAAATTACAGTAAAACTAGCTTTTTACATTAATAATTCTTTAAAAATGTATTTGTCTCTCAAATATAAAAAGTACAGTTACAAACCACTGTTACAATAATACTAGCTTTTCTACTTACCCATGTATTTACTTTTATATTCATATAGCTTTGAGTTACTGTCTAGTGTTCTTTCATCTCTTTCATCTTGTAGGTCTCCCTTGAGTTGCAGACCAGGTCTAGTGATCATGAACTCCCTCAGCTTTTGTTTATCTGGGTGTGTCTTACTTTCTCTCTCACTTTTGAAGGACAGTTTTTCTGGATATAGATCCTTCATTGACACATTTTGTCTTTTAGTACTTTTAACATATCCGCCCATTGTCTTTTGGCCTCCAAAGTTTCTGATGAGAAATCTGCTGATAATCTTATTGAGATCACTGGTATGTGATGATTCACTTCTCTTCTTGTTTTCAAGATTCTCTCTTTAGCTTTTTGGAAGTTTAATTATAATATGTCTTGGTGTGGGTCTCTTTGAGGTCATATTTTTTGGAGTCTCTTGGATGTTTATGTTCATGTCTTTCATTAAATTTGGGAAGTTTTCAGCCAGTATTTCTTCAGATATTCTCTCTGCCCCCTTCTCTGTCTTTTATCCTTCTAGGACTCTCATGATATGTATGTTGATCTGTTTGATGGTGTCCTCCAGGTCCCTTAGGTGCTGTTTATGTTTCTTCAATCTTTGTTTGTCAGACTTGATGATTTTCATTGTCTTAGCTTCAACTTCGCTAAATCTTTTTTCTACCTGCCCAGATCTGCCTTCAAATCCCTCTAATGATTTTTTTTTACATTTATTTATTTATTTTTGGCTGCATTGGGTCTTCATTGCTGCACGTGGGCTTTCTCTAGTTGTGGCGAGCGGGGTCTACTCTTTGTTGTGGTGCATGGGCATCTCATTGCGGTGGCTTCTCTTGTTGCGGAGCACAGGCTCTAGGCATGTGGGCTTCAGTAGTTGTGGCTAGTGGGCTCTAGAGCGTAGGCTCAGTAGTTGTGGTGCACAGGCTTAGTTGCTCCATGACATGTGAGATCTTCCCAGACCAGGGCTTGAACCTGTGTCCCCTGCATTGGCAGGCGGATTCTTAACCACTGTGCCACCAGGGAAGCTCCCCTCTAATGAATTTTTAATTTCAGTTATTAATATTACAGTTCCAGAATCTCTCTGTGGTTCCTTTTTAGGTTTTCTGTTTCTCTATTGATAGTTCCATTTTGTTAACACAAATAACTTTGTTCACATCTTCCTTTAGTTCTTTGAGCATCTTCAAGACAGTCTTTTTAAAGTCTTTGAAAAAGAACTAATGGCATTTTTACTAGACAGAGACAGTTTCTGTTGATTTATTTTTCCCCTTGAATAGGCCATACTTTTCTGTTTCTTTGTATGCCTTGTGATTTTTTTGGTTGTTAAATACTAGATGTTTGAGTCTAATAATGTGGTAACTCTGAAAATCAGATTTTTCCCTATTCCTTAAGGCTTGTTGTGTTTTTTTTGTTGTTTGGCTTTTTTTTTTAATTGTTGTGGGCTGTCTTTATGATGAAGATCAGCTTGAGGTTTAAACTTAAAGTCTTCTCAGTTCTTTTCTGAGCCTTTTCCTGAGCATGCATGGTCACTTTCTGATTTTCCTTGTATATGCAGTTGTTTTTTAATGTCTTAGTCTTTAGTGTCTTACTTCCAAAAGGGGAAATAGTAAAAAATGCAGCGGTAAAGGGCACCAGCCTTTAAAATATCCTGGAAGTCACTTCAGATGAGAGGGAGGGGCCTGCAACAGTGGGAGGAGGTGCAATAACAGTGGCTGGCCACCTCTTTGTCTGCACCTCTGTGATCAGAAACAGTAGTGAGCAATCAGAGGACAGATCCCTGATATTCAGAGGGTAGAGTCCTTTTTGCCTACTGTGGCTTCTGCAAACTCTGTGCAAGCTGCTCCAGAAACACATGCACAGCTGCTTGCCACATGGCTGAGGGTGGGCAGCTGCTACTGTACACAGAGCTGACATTGACCAAAGTCAACTGTAATTTACTGACTAAGTCTTCTGGAAGTTGTAATCCTTCAGCCGACTCCAGAGTTTCAAAACAGTTACATCAGACAGATTCTGTCAGTGCAGTTGTTGTCTATGTGGGGAGACAGATTCCTTGTGCTTCTACTCCACCATCTTCCCACAATTTTCCAATTAGATTTTAAAGGAGTCCCTTCACTGATACAATTAGCTGAGGTGGCTTATGTGACATTTAGTGTAAAAATACAAAGTCACCTGTTCTTCTTTCAACAGTGATTTATATGGTCATTTTACATATACGGTATTGGTAAACTATAATTTCTAGTAATCATTTTTTGAGTGGTTGTTTTATGTGTGTTTTGTTATTTTTTTTCAGTCTCAGCTAACTGGACAATGGCAGTTGAGTAGGTTTTGAAAAATGTCTGAAGTTTAGTGGACTGCATCTACCTTCTCCCCATCTACCTCTAAATGGGATGTTTGAGAAGAGAATTGTATTAAAAGAAGAGTGTTACAAATGGCTTCAGAATCTGTAAATGCAAAACAAGCTAGGAATCGCTTCACAAAAGGGAAGAGGCAACAGCCCCAGCAAGTAAAGAACAGATCTTCACTTGGTGATGGTGATGGAGAAGACTCCTTTATCTTTGAAGCAAATGAGGCTTGGAAAGATTTTCATGGTTCTCTTCTTCAGTTTTATGAAAATGGAGAACTCTGTGATATCACATTGAAGGTAAGACTGTCTTTTTTTCTTTCCTCAACCTCTTCAGTGTATTATATAAAATAAAGGTTTCTATAACCATGCAAGGCAAATTTTTGTTGCTTTACTTATTATAGTCAGAACGGTTTTAGTTTCAACCCTTTATTACATTGAAGGGGAAGGGACATAAGGGAGGGTAAGTAAAGGGAACCTAGCATAAGATAAAATTATTATACTAATTAAATGTTGATATTCACTATTTCTTAGTTTCACTTCTGAAAGTTCTGGAGCCCTAAAACAACAAATAGTTATTATTTGTGAAATGGATAAATTGCTGTTGACCAGATAAGCTTCTTTTTTTTTTGGCTGCACTGTACGGCTTGCGGGATCTAAGTCCCCTGACCAGGGATTGAACCCGCACCCTCCTCAGTGAAAGCGTGGAGTCCTAACCACTGGACTGCCAGGGAATTAGCAAAACATCTTGATGTTGGGAATTCCCTAGTGGTCTGGTGGTTAGGACTCCATGCTTCCATTACAGGGGACATGGGTTTGATCCCTGGTCAGGGAACTAAGATCCTGCATGCTGCCTGGCGCAGCCAAAAAAAGAAAAAGGAAAAAAAAACCAACTTGATGTATTCACTTACTCTTGATGTTGGTTAGAAGTCAGAATTCTTGGTTGTATATGTAGCTGCACGAGTGTTTAACTGTGTGTTCCTATTCTGGTGTAAGCATATCTTGTTTTTCTGCACTTTTTTGCTTTATTGTGTTTCTCAGATAATGTGTGTTTTTGTTTGTTTGTTTGTTTGTTTTAAACAGATTGAAGGTTTGTAGCAGCCCTGAGTTGTCAGGTGATGGTTAGCGTTTTTTAGTCTAAACATAACTTTTATATACACCGGGAAACCAAAAAATTCATGTGACTTGCTTTATTGAGATATTTGCTTTATTGCAGTGGTCTGGAACTGAACCTGCAGTATCTCCAAGATATGCCTGTAATTTAATCTCTATTTCAATATTACCGTCTTTAAGTGAGATTGTTTATTTTTACGTGATAGTGAAGTAGAGTGTTTTTTAGACTTGGATGAAAAAGTCTTTAGTAAACTTTGTCTAAGGCCTATATGATCATGTTGCTCTGCTACAAAGGACAGTTTTAATAAAGTTGGAAAATTGATAAAGCAGTGTTGAAGAGCCTGTGTTCTAATTGTTTCTCATAGCTCATTTAAAGTACTTCTTACTATTCCTATCTCTCAGTGTAATATTAAATTTTTTTGAGGATTTATGTGTATACATGCAGCATTTTCCACATGAGATTTGCCACTTTGGGATCTTTTAGATTTTGCTTTCTGCTCCTGATCAGCCAGGTTCTTAGAGCTCAGAGTTGTGGGGATTGAGGACACCCTTAGAGAATCAGATCAGGGACAGTCAGCAAAAATCAGGTCTGTAAACTGAATGCATAAATTCTGAGTTTTAGGCCCAGAATGTCCAGGAGTATAGTGTTATACTGTAAATAAATGACCTACATTCTCTTTACTTAAACTTTTAATTAGGACCTACAAATATGTAAGGACACTAAGATATTGAGAAGAAAACTATTAAATAATTTTACTAGCTTTATGTGAAATTTAGCCATGTATAAATTTTAATGAAGGAAGACCTAAACTGTAGGTGTAGAACACCTGATCTGTATAGTATATTATGTTTAATCTAATGCCATTGTTCTGATTTTCAACGCAAGTGTGAAATTCAGTGACCCACACTGGATTTGACAAAAATAAAAATGTAAAATAGATTATTTGAATTTAATAAATTATCAGTTCATCGTATCAGTATATGTTGGAAAATAATTAAATAGAATATTATTGATTGTATACATTTTATAATTGGATCTTAGAATAATTTTTACTAGCTACTGCATGTAAACTTTCTTAAGTGAAAAGTAAGGATACAGCCATTTTAGGGCAAGTGATAACTAATCTCATAACTTTTCTTTGTTTATTGGGTAACTTCAGCAATAGGTTGAAGTGAAAACCTCAGAAGAATCTATGGTGGAAAAAAAAAGAATATGGTGGAAACCCAAAATTACTGTGTTTGAAGCAGTGATAGAAGTCATTTAGCAATGAGAAACTTTACTAATTTAAAGGAGCTATCATTTTTATTTTTTCAACTGTAAAATTATGATGACGATTAGGTTTTTGTGAGGAATAAGTGAATTGATAACATGTGAAGTCCTTATAACAGTGCTCAGTACATAATAATAAATAATCAGCTGTTAGGATCATTATGTGTACTATTCTTGTTGTTCCAAAAGTATTAGATATTGCTGCTACAGTATATTCTTATCATTAGAAAGAACTGTAGCTTAATCTTTTAGCAGGTCTGTTATTGGATTTGTTTCTTAATTCTAATTCAACATTTCTTAAACTTTCAGAATTTTAACTGTCACAGAACAACTAAACCAAGCAGGATTATGGGTAGTTTACAATGCTCTGTTCAATACAAACTTCACTTTTTACATTCATATAACCTTGAGGATTATACTTTGATATATTCATCTCCTTTTTTTATTAGTATGCTTCATTAGATCATTATTGCTTTTAGGACAAGCATTTTAGAAAGACAGTTATCAAAACTGGTTTTATTGTTCATATGTAAGGCCATTAGTGTGTTTTTAAATTCCAAAGTGAGCACTGATATTGGAAAAACAAACTCATTTAGCAGATATTTACTAAAGTCTTACCCTAGTATATGGAGAGTATAAATAAATCTGAATAACGTGCTGTACTTGCATTGAGGGAGTTTGAAATTTAGCTGGAGATAGGCACATACACCACTAACTAAAATACAATTTAGTGATTGTCATTTTATGATATTTTTATGGAAGCATAGGAGAGGATCTGTTAACTATGTCTGAGAGGTGATTGGAAAGGCTTCACATAGGAGATTGTATATAATCTTGAGGTCATTCCAGGGAAAGGTAAAACTTGTTTATATATTATTATGTATTTATTAGTGAAAATATTTTAGAACAGTATATCTAGTGGCAGCTCTAAAGTTATGTATGAGGGAAGATTCTTAAGGGCAACAATTTGGTGGGGAAAAGGCAGAGGGAAATTGTCTTGAAAGGGGTATTGCATAGCTCTCATAATGCTTAAATTATACATCATAGATCAACAAGACTAGCATCTACAAAGATGCTTTTATTTATGTTTTATGTAGTTTGAGGAAATGTCATTATCCTCGTTAAAGATCATAGTTAATTTTACCTCAAGAAGTTGATAGAGATTATTAGAGGACCATCCCTTACATCACCTCTTGATGCCATCACTGATTATGTTTCAGTCATGTTGTTTGGCATTTTTTTTGAAAGTGCACGTTTCTGTGATTTTTTTTTTTAAACAAGTATTTATAGGATTCTAATGAACACGTTCAAGACGCTAAGTGTTATAATTATTGGCTGTCAAAACTTTCAACTGATCAGGTAAGAATAAGTGCTCTGAAAGATTGCAGAGAAACAAAGTATTTGAACTGCATTATAGTAGTGTACTTCCAAGAGGTAGAAATGATAAAATTGTTATCCTTATAAATGTAGCAGTTAACTCCTGACCAGAGAGCAGGCATAATCTAATAAAAGAGAAATGATAAAGGAGAAAGTGATTTTTTTTAAAATATAAATTTATTTATTTTATTTATTTTTGGCTGTGTTGGGTCTTTGTTGATGCACGCCAGCTTTCTCTAGCTGCGGTGAGCGGGGGCTACTCTTTGTTGTGGTGTGCGGGCTTCTCATGGCGGTGGCTTCTCTTGTGGAGCGCAGGCTCTAGGTGCACAGGCTTCAGTAGTTGTGGCTCGCGGGTTCTAGAGCACAGGCTCAGTAGTTGTCGTGCATGAGCTTAGTTGCTCTGCGGCATGTGGGATCTTCCTGGACCAGGGCTTGAACCCATGTCCCCTGCATTGGCAGGAAGATTCTTAACCACTGCGCCACCAGGGAAGCCCGAGACAAACGTAAGGTAGATAGCTAGTGGGAAGCAGCTGCATGGCACAGGGATATCGGCTCGGTGCTTTGTGACCGCCTGGAGGGGTGGGATACGGAGGGTGGGAGGGAGGGAGATGCAAGAGGGAAGAGATATGGGAACATATGTATATGTATAACTGATTCACTTTGTTATAAAGCAGAAACTAACACACCATTGTAAAGCAATTATACCCCAATAAAGATGTTAAAAAAAAGTGATTTTATATTTAACACTTAAGCATTCTGTGTTAAGAAGTCTAATAAAATGATCACTTCTACTTTTGTCCATTCAAATAGTAAGTCAGTATTTTGATTTTATTTTTAATGTTGCTCAGAAGAAGGGATATTTGAGTGTTTATATCCATAGATCCTTGTTTATTTGACCCCCAAAATGCTACCTAAAAATTATTGTTTTCATTGTGTAGGTTTTTAAAGTAAACGTAGTGAGATAAGATTGTAGAACAGTGAATGTGACTAGACATTGTGATATGGTAATTCACTACAAGCCAAGACATTGAGTCTTATACATTTAACCCCTTCTTGACCTGGCAATTAAACATGTTTATGGCTACTCTGACTGAATAAAATTGGTGGATTATTGAAAAAGAGTAGCTAATTGAGATAAAAGGGCAAAATTACAAGGGCTTAAACTGAAAAATTAGAATACAGCTTATACATGTACATAAAAGGAGACTTGGGTATATAGGCTTTTTTCCCTCCAGTCTTCATTTCTGTTCTATGTGTTTTCTACACTTTTATTTCAATATCGGTCTCAAACATTTAGCTTGAGTTACTGTTAAGTGACATAATTGTAAACATTTCAACCTGATATATACTTTAGTTTTTAATGATTAAAAAATTTTTTTATGTTTGTTTTCAACAATCCATGGTAATGGGATTATACAGTTAATACTTAGAAATGAAGTAAATCTATGTAAGAACAGTTTGCAAAAGAATAGTTCATGGGATAGCCAGATTTTTTAAAGTACTAAAAGTGTCAAAGAAGTAAAAATTAAATCAATTGAAAAATTGTTCAGTTATCAACATATTGAACATTATTTATTGCTTTGAAATTTTGATGAAGGGATTATTCTCAAACACTGCTGATGGATATGTAAATTCATTCCTTGTTTTTCATGGATGGTTTGGCCGTATGTATCAAGAGCTGTAAAAAGCTTATATTTATTGACTCATTGATTCTGCTTTTCAGATTTTATCTCAAGGAAGTATTCTGAAATGTTGAAAAAACTTCCTGTTCTAAGATACTGTTTATATTTAAAATATGGAAAAGTTGTCTTAATGGCTGATATCAGAATAAATAAACTGTGTTACATCCACTGTGTAGAATAAGCATGAAGAGTTGAAAGTTTTCAGAAACTTAGGAAAAGGTGACAAAGTTCAGGACAGTCTATTATGTTTCAGAATGCATGGGAAAAAGTTAAAAGGAAATATGCCAACAGGTTGACAGTATTTGTTGAATTGTGAGTAAATTTTTTCCCTTATATTTTCCTGTACTTTCTTGATTTTACACTTTAAATATATATTGTAGTTGAGGGGAAAAAAGAAAACTTGAAAAGTAAGTGACCTTTAATGTAAGATAATAGATAGGTTCCTTTTGAAAGTCAGGGCTGATAGTTAATGGAATTTTTTATATATATATAAATGTATTTATTTATGGCTGTGTTGGGTCTTCATTGCTGCGCGCAGGCTTTCTCTAGTTGCAGCGAGCAGGGGCTGCTCTTCGTTTTGGTGTGCGGGCTTCTCATTGCAGTAGCTTCTCTTGTTGCGGAGCATGGGCTCTAGGCGCGCAGGATTCAGTAGTTGTGGCTAGTGGGCTCTAGAGTGTAGGCTCAGTAGTTGTGGCGCACGGGCTTAGTTGCTCCGCGGCATGTGGAATCTTCCCAGACCAGGGCTCGAACCCATGTCCCCTGCGTTGGCAGGTGGATTCTTAAACACTGCACCACCAGGGAAGTCCCTGTTTCATTGTATTTTGATCCCTATTGGCTAATCCATGGACAGTTACTCAAGGTTTGGATTAGCGGTTTGTATTTCAAGCTTTTGTTAAAAAATAAAGGATCATTATGTTAATGTTGATATTCAACATATTTCACTACTTGGGTTTAAGCTTGACGTGTTTTCTTTTCCCCGAGCATCTTGAATTATTCATATGTTCACTTATCTAATAAAAATGTATATTAGAAAATTCCCTAGTATCAAGGACATATGCTGTAGTATTTATATCATTTTAAATGGTATAATAATGTCTAATATTTTGTAGTTTGTGTATTTTTCACCCAGTTTTAAACATCTAGTCTTTAGACTTCGATTTCTTTCATTTTAAAATTTCTGATAAAATATTTTTGGTAATTGATACTTATATTTATGTACCAGAGAAGAAAAATTTAGAAATAAACTCTTAAGAACATGAGACTGCATAGTGTCAAAGGAAAGTTAATAAATGCATAAAAGCCCATATTTTTTATTTTTGGCTGTGCTGGGTCTTCGTTTCTCTGCGAGGGCTTTCTCCAGTTGCGGCAAGCGAGGGCCGCTCTTCGTCGCGGTGTGCGGGCCTCTCACTGTCGCGGCCTCTCCTGTTTCGGAGCACAGGCTCCAGACGCGCAGGCTCAGTAGTTGTGGCTCACGGGCCTAGTTGCTCTGCGTCATGTGGGATCCTCCCAGACCAGGGCTCGAACCCGTGTCCCCTGCATTGGCAGGCAGATTCTCAACCACTGCGCCACCAGGTAAGCCCCTTGGAAGGAGTTCTTTAGACCCAACCAAGTTGTCAGTTACTTGCCGCGCAGTCTTACTTTGGATGTTTGGTGGTCGTCTGGGTGGATCTTTTCAAGTCCAAAGACATAGAGCAATAGGAGAATGAGAAAGACTTGAGTGGGAAAAGCCTTGGCCTCAGTGCACTTCTTCACGGCCAGAGAACTGGTCTCTGCCAGATCTTGCAGGCGACGTCAGCTGCCACTTAACGGGCTACTTGAATCTCCATGGCTCAGGATAAGTCCCAGCCACCCTTCAGAGGGGAGCCATAGCCCAATAGGCGGATCGAGATTATGGCCTTTGAGGCCCCGCATTGGGTGCCAGAAAAGGTGTTGCAGGAAAGAGAGTGGGGTGCGAGAGGATGGTCACATCCCAAGTCATGTCTGAGTCCCTGGGATGGCCACCAAGTGTGGGTTCTTGCCTTTGTGCAGGCAAGAATTCAAGAGCAAGATATAGTAAAGTGAAAAGTTTATTCAGGGAGATACACACTCCATAGACAGAGTGTGGGCCATCTTAGAAGGCAAGAGGCCAAGCCCAAATTTTTTGATGTTCCTATTTCATATATAAGGCTCAAAGATCTTTCTAAAGTTAAGATGGGTATTTATTTATTTATTTTTACAAAGATGTTAGTTTGCATTAGCCCCACATTCACAAAACTTAGAAAACAAAAGAAAATGTCCAGCCGTTGTAGAACTCTAACATCCAAGTATCAATTCCTTTATTCCAATCAAAAACAATGTTCCCAGAATTCAGCACAAAACTGAAAACACTGCTGCTACTAGCCATAGTCCATAACAGTAACTTTAAATTGTCCAAGGGGATTAAGGAAGCATTTTAAATCACTGTCACTCCTACCGAAGGATTTTAGGCAACGAGAATTTATTCTCATACAAGAATAAATTTGCATTTTATCATTAAACAGTATGAGGGCCTTAACTGGGAATTACCAGTTTATAAACTTTCTCCCCCAAATTTGTGAATATATCTGAATGTTAAAATTTTCTTATTTAGACGATGGGTATTTATTCTAAAAGGGTGCATAAGGGTATGATTTTGTGTGTATGTGTGTATATTAAATATACATGTTTTAGTTTATTTGAATCAAATTAAAGTTACAGAGGGACAGAGCCTTATAAACAACATGAAGATAGCTTGAGGGCCATTGATTTGTACAGCTTGGATGAGAAGGCATTGTAAAAATGATGTTTATCTGAAAATTGTAGTACTTTCTTTTCTTAAAAAAAAAAATACTAAAAAAACACAACAACTTTGTGTCGAGGGCTGACTTTCAGTAGATTGCAGCGAGGGAGCTCCTCTGCTACCTATAAAACCCCGACCCAGAAGCAGTCGTCTACGAATGGTTTAGCACCAGTTTCCCAATGAACGTGCAGTGCGTGACAGGCAAGGGGGCGGCCGCCTTTCTGGCCGCACCTGTAGTACCTTATTTTATAGTACTATTATGTAATAGAGTCTTTGTAAGTTGTTTAATTGAGCAGGTTTATGTCATGTGAGATTTACAGATATTTACATAGAAACTAAATCTCAGTGGTGGCCAGTGCAGATGATCAAAAAAAAAAAAAAAGATATTTTTAGACTATTTTTTAAATGTTTAATATCAGCTTTCAGATCCCATTTTAGGGCTAATGTGAATTTGAGAACATGCCAAGCTTTCTGCTGTAGTATAGTTTACAACTTGAATCTCAGTAGACTCTAAATCCTGCCTTCTAAATTATTTTAACAAAGTGAATATAGTATAACCAACAGAAACAATCATCTTGTACTTGTTGAAATAAGTGATATTCATTCTTCCTCTACATTAGTGAAAAAAGCTGGGTAAGGGGCATTTATAAGCAAAACCTTTTATACATTGTAACATTCCTCAGGCCTTTTTCTTTAGGAGTTCTTATTTTAAAATTAGTTCCCAAATAATGAAACACAACTATAAGTGTATTACATAATCAAAATGTTACATGGAAACAGGATAATTGCTAAAACACTACTATCCTATTACTTGTACTCATTGATTATTTAACATAAAGTGCTGGGAAAACTGGATAACTACTGTGTTAAAAATAAGATGAGTAAGAGGTACAAACTATATGTATAAAATAAGGTACAAGGATATATTGTACAACACGGGGAGTATAGCCAATGTTTTATAATAACTGTAAATGGAGTATAACCTTTAAAAATTGTGAATCAGTATATTGTACAACTGTAACATATAATATTGTACAGCAACTATACATCAATAAAAAAAGATATCTGTCTTCTCAGTACCAAAAAATTCCAGATGGAAATAGATTTGTGAAAAACATAAAACTCGAAAAAATACCTGTAAATATTTATGGACTGTTAGAATGATTCCCATTTCAAGCATAGCACCTAAGGCAGAAGTCATAAGGAAAAAGATTGATTGGATTATATAAAAGTCCATAGGGAGTGAATAAAATTTTGAAGCATACTTATAAAAGAGAAGTTTTGAAATGTATATATGACAAATGACTAATATTCTAAATGTCTGAGGAGTTCTTACAAATGAGAAAAAAAGTCATAGAAAGAGTTCTTAGAAGAAATAAACGTAGTCTAAAATTTATGAATGATTCAATCATATTAGTAACAAGTAAACTAAAACAATGAGATATTTCATACATTGAATTGGCAGATTTTTCTTAAGATAACATTCAGAATATGGCACAAATATTGTAAGCAGATCAGAAATGGACAATTTAGTAGTATGTATCCAAATTGTACTTATCCTTTGAAACAGCATTTCTGTTTTTAGGAATTTATCTCTAGGAAATAATAGAGAATGTAAACAAAGATTCTCCTACAACAAAGTTCACTACTGTGTTTGTAATGGCAGACTATTGGAAGCAATCTAATTTTTCAACAAAGTGGTGAGATTTCAGTGTTATTACATTTCTATAAAATATCATTTCAAAATGATTTAAATAGGAAATGAAAAAACTTCAGTTAAGCTCATAGTAAATACTAACATTGATTTGTTTACTCTCCTTCAATTTTCTCACTGGTAAATTGTGGATAATAATAGTATCAACTCATAGGGGCATTGGGACAATCGAGTGAGTTAATATATGAAAAGCACTTAGAATAGTGCCTGACACGATAACTGTAGTTAACAATATTGTGTTGTATATTTGAAAGTTGCTAAGAGAGTAGATCTTAAAAGTTCTCATCAGAAAGAAAAAAAATTTGTAATTATATGAGGTGATGAATAGCTTACTAAAACTGTGCTAATCGTTTCACAATATATACATATATCAAATCATAATGTTGCATACCTTAAACTTATACAACATTGTATGTCAATAAAATTGGAAAAAAAGGGACTCTTAGACCAAAAAAAACGTATAGTGCCTGATACATAGTAAGTGCTAGGTGATGTTTGCTATTAGCCTCATTAATTCACAAAATGCTTCTGAAATGTGAGATAATACAGAAAAATCATAGTTTATGGTATAATACATTATAGATACATGTATAAAAGATTTGACTCTAACTTGGAAGAAGAAAATTGCCTGACCTTAAGAAATTGGCCTAGATTGAAAGTAAGTGACAAAGGATTACACTGCTAAAACAAATACACTAAACTTGTCTGGAGTTTTTATCCCTGCTATACAGCATGTACTCAATGCTGATCTCAGGCTAATTTTGATATTAAACTGAGTCTCTCTTTGTTTTGTTTTGAACAGGTTGGCTCAAAGCTAATCTCTTGTCACAAACTGGTATTGGCTTGTGTTATTCCCTACTTCAGAGCTATGTTTCTCTCTGAAATGGCTGAAGCCAAGCAAACACTGATTGAGATCAGAGATTTTGATGGTGATGCAATAGAAGACTTGGTAAAGTTTGTCTATTCTTCACGACTCACTTTGACTGTTGACAATGTCCAGCCTCTCTTATATGCAGCCTGTATTCTACAGGTTGAACTGGTGGCTAGAGCTTGTTGTGAATACATGAAGTTACATTTTCATCCCTCCAATTGTCTGGCAGTAAGAGCCTTTGCAGAAAGTCACAATCGAATAGACTTAATGGACATGGCGGATCAGTATGCCTGTGAGCATTTTCCTGAAGTGGTGGAGTGTGAAGACTTTGTAAGTGTGTCACCCCAGCATCTCCATAAGCTTTTGTCCTCCAGTGATCTAAATATTGAGAATGAAAAGCAGGTCTATAGTGCAGCCATCAAGTGGCTTCTTGCCAATCCTCAGCATCATTCCAAATGGTTGGATGAAACACTTGCACAGGTAGGGATGAATAAGATTGTGTATAGAAATGAAATGATATGGAAGCAAATCAGCATGTTCCATTTATCATAAAAAGTGTAGATTATCTGTTGATGTAATATGATGTGAAAATGGCTTTGACTCTTTCCTACTTACTAAATCATTTAAGGATAAGTCTGAATATGTCTTATTTGAATTAGAAAGATCATTACTTGCTTTTTAACCTGAATATTTTAAAAATCCCTTTGAGATATCTTTAGATATCATCTAAAGCAATCTAAATTGCTTTAGAACTTGGCACATTGAGCTTCATTCAGATTTTAGAAGGTAAATGAGTTTTAAAAAGAGAACATGCTGCAGTGAAAGTAGAGAATGAACTGTCCAATTGCAACTTAAATTTTATATCTGCAACTATTCACAATCTTAGGTTCGTTTGCCGCTGTTGCCGGTTGATTTTCTTATGGGTGTTGTGGCAAAAGAACAGATTGTCAAACAAAATCTAAAATGTAGAGATTTATTGGATGAAGCAAGAAATTACCACCTTCACTTGAGTAGCAGAGCAGTACCTGACTTTGAATACTCCATTCGGACTACCCCAAGGAAACATACTGCTGGTAATTAAATTACTCATTTTATCAACTCTGCTCTAAGGAATTTTGTTGTATTTGAGGGTTGGTTATGTTTGCTGAAACCTAATTGTAAGATAATTAGTATCTGATTGTCTTAAAGTAATAATTGGCAAGTAAGGTTATATATGAATTCTTACTGTGCATGATTTCAGATAGTTTTACCAATAAGCCAATTTTTTAAAAAGCTGTACCAAGACTTATACACTCTGGAGAGCCTGCTGAAATATCTTTTCTTTGGGGGTCTTTTTGATTCTTCTAGGCAGAATTAGATCCTCTGTCATTTTTGCTTAAATGACACTTGCTTTTCACATCTTACTATGTTGCATTGAAATTTATTTGACATGTTTTGAGCCCTTCAGAGACAGGTAGGTATCTTAATAACTTTGTATCCCTGGTACCAAACATGGAGCTTAACACATACTGCATATTTAAATGTTTATTTTTGCATTTTATCACATCAAAAGAAAGGTACTTAATACATCTAATGTTAATAGTATAACAGACCACATTAAACTCTTAGAATATAAAGCTCTTATACTTGAGGAGGCATGCATTTTCGCCTTTATTTGCCATAATTTACAGACTTCCATGTTTTCCCAAGAAAATAGTTTTATGTTCACTTATGTTACTCTTTAAAAAGAATATATTCGTGGGATAAGGGAGAATAAATGTGGTCAGTGAATTCTGGAATCAGTACTCTGAACACAGACTTCCTGTACATCTGCTGTGACCTAATGTGGTTATTAAAAAAAGAGATCCGTGGAATAGCCTAAAAACAACAAAAGGCAGTACATGGTAATGAATAGTGGGACTTTATCTAGATAGTATAAAGAAAATTTGAATGTTGTAGATCTGCCTATGAAGAAGTAGTTCTTCTAAATAGTTTAACATGAAAAGGATGGCTTATTTTTCTTTTATAGGTTGGTTTCAAGTATTAAATTTTTGAAGTGTAGATTTTTTTAGTTGTGAATCCTGTTTTAAGAAGTCAAGGTATTTAATTCTTCAGATTGAGACTTGAATTCAAAGATTTTGGCAGTCTAGGTTATATGCCAAATGTATTAGACCCTCATATACATGATCTCTTACATGATTGCAAGAACTTTATGAAGTAGGTTTTAGTGAAGGATTTGATCCTTATTGTGAGAAAGGTGGTGTTATTCCATTTTATGGATGAGGAAGCTAAGAATCAGAGTGAAAGGATGCCCAAGGCTACACAGAACAGTGGAGAAAGGATTTGTGTCGTGATCTTTTTACTTCATTTTAATTTTTTTCCTTCCATGTCATGTCCCTAGGTGACCTATGTAGCTGAAATATTAGGGTCCACTTAAATAAAATCTAATCAATAATTGGGATTACATTCTGGGATTATAATTCCAGCTGTGCCATAAAACATCTGTAATTTGGGGCAGATTTCTTAATCTCTGAAGGCTTCAGTTTATAAATAATTTTGACTGCAGGATCTTTAACATCTCTTTCAACCTTAATTATTTCATTTAATTTAATTCTTTAATTCTTTTTAATTTTCAACTTTAATTCAACTTTCAACTTTAATTTAATTCTTTAATTTAATTCTTTTTAGTTCTTTCAACTTTAATTCTCTGACTTAAAACATTGAATTGGTTGGAAAAGATAGCACAGGCAGTTCTGGTCATTCATGTATGTAGTCATTCAGCAAACATATATTAAGTGCCTACTATGTGCCGGGTTCTGGGTTAGGCATTAGAAATGCAAACACACAAATAGACTACAGCCGTTCCTATTTTGAGAGAACTTTCAGTCTGATCTAGGGAAATAGACATATGAATAAGTAAATGCCATAAAGTATTAAAGGTACTTTGATATAATCAAAAGGTATAGTGGGAAGCAAAAAGAGTGGTTATTTTTACTTTGGAAGGGACAGAGGTTTTATAGGGAAAATAACCCCCAGTCTTAGTTTTGAATAATAAATAGATGTTTTTCTGGGTGCCAGTTAGAGAAAAGGGTATTCAGTTTATTTTACATTTATTGAATGTTTAGTACACGCCAGGCACTGTACTCGTCTTTATTAGTGCATAAACGCTTAACACACTATCTTAATCTTGCTTAGACTCTGGTGACAGATATCAGCATAATAGATCATTTCAATACTGTATGTTACATGAATGAGAGTTACCAAAAGTTGTTACCAGAACATTGAGGATGATCACTATATGGGTGATGCAGGAGCTTAAACATTAAAGGAAAGACAGGGAGAAAATCACGTTGGACAATGCAAGGCCTTTATGCTCTACTAAGGCTTTATCCTGTAGAGCAGTGGTTCTCATAGTGTGAAGCAAGTGGTGGCCTCTTGACCAGCAGCATGACCATTCACTTGGGAAGTTTTTAAAAATTCAAAATTTTGGACCTACCCCAAACCAACTGAATCAAACTCTTGGTGGGGGAGGGGTCAGGCCCAGCAATCTGTGTTTTATAAAATAGCTCCTCTGGTGATTCTGAATCAGAATAAAGGTGTTTTTTTTTCCTTTTTTTTAATTTGGCTGAGTCGGGTCTTAGTTGTAGCACACGGGATCTTTGTTGAGGCATGCAGGATCTTTTAGTTGCAGCATGTGGGATCTAGTTCCCTGACCAGGGTTCGAACCCAGGCCCCCTGCATTGGGAGCATGGAGTCTTAACCACTGCGCCACCAGGGAAGTCCCCAGAATAAAGTTTTGATTTGTTAAGAAAAATTGTGGTAAAACACATATACCATAAAAATCACCATTTTAACCATTTTTATATGTACAATTTAGTGGCATTCAGTAAAATTTTTAAGAACTACTGATACAGGTAATGAAAAGCTGTTGAAAGAGCCTTTTAATTAGATTATTCAGTTGACAGTCTGAAAGCAAAAGAGTACTAAGTGATAAGAGAGAACAAGATTTTGCAGTAATAGCTGATGAGGGCCTGAACTAACAGTGGCTGTGGGAATAGCGAGGGAGAGAAAGGATACCTCAGGGAAGGACGAAGGTCTTTAGGTGGGTGAGGAAGGGAGATCTTTTATGATGGGTTTGAGGTGCCTCTGGGACATCAAGTGGAAATGTGGCTTAGAAGTGTAGATTGGAAGGCATTATGATACAGATGGAATTTTAAGTAAAGGGATTGAACTTTTCCTGTGTAAGCATGAAGTATGTGAGAAGTAGGCTGAGAATGAAACAGAAAACAGAAAAGAGAGAAATGATTGGAGACAAAAGGAGACTTTGATATTATGGAAATCAAGAGTTAAGGAGTTTCCAAAAAAACTAGGGTGATCAGTATATCAAATGTTGTAATTGTATTCAGTCAGAAATTAACTTTATGAGTTTGTTGGATTTTGTCATGACCTTACTAGCAAGAGCAATTTTTCAGGGTGGGTGAGGAACTCAACCGTATTATAGTGGAATGTTAACAAGCTGAGATAACTGATGTATTCTATTCTTTGAAAAGTTCAAATGAGGGGGAAAAAAAGAAAATTAGATTTTTAGTGGTATAATGACGTTAAATGCTATCCAAATAATTTTTTTTTTCCTGTTAATCAAAATTTTGAGTTCGTAAGTTTTTTTCCACACTTATTTATCTTTTTTTTTTTTTTAGTTAGGGGGAATTTCCTGGCAGTCCAGTGGTTAGAACTCCATGCTCTCACTGCCATGGGCCTGGGTTCAATTCCTGGTCAGGGAACTAACATCCCACAAGCCATGTGGTATGGCCAAAAAATAAAAAATAAAAATAAAATTAGCTGTTAAAAAAAAAAAAAAAGGGAGCTGTGATTTTAACCTCTATTTTGTGGCTTTACCTTTAGGTGTGCTATTTTGTGTAGGTGGTCGAGGTGGATCGGGTGACCCCTTTCGCAGTATCGAATGCTATTCTATCAACAAAAACAGTTGGTTCTTTGGACCAGAAATGAACAGTCGAAGGCGACATGTGGGTGTAATCTCAGTGGAAGGTGGGTCTGCTTTTGTGTTAAATCACATCGTGTCACCACAATGGTCTTTTAAATATCTGAACTTTGAGAATTTCTTTCTATAAGAAAATTCCTACATTATAAAATATGTTTCAATATATCAGATTATTTGGTGAATGTTTACTTGCTTTATGCCCATAGATGCTCAGTGTACAATCTCTTGCATATGGATGCTTAACAGGAGATGAGTATTAAGGAAAAGGGAGTTAAACTATTCTGAGTTACATTTACAAAATAACCAAACTAAAGAAAAATATTTATTGAACACAAATAATAAATATATGTTAACTTTTTTCTATACCTAATTATTATTATTGAAATGAGGTTTTTTACCTGGTTACTAAAAATGAATTAATTGCAGAACCATGGATAAATTGTTAGGAGAATTAAAAAGTCACTTTTCTTCCAGTTATAGAAGTATAAATGCTTTGGGGAGAAATAAGAAAACATATTTTAATAAAAAACAAAAATCATCCGTAACCCAGACACCTAAATAGTCACAGTTACCATTTTGGTATGTTAATAGTTCCAATTTTTATTTGTTTCATTTAGAAAAGGTTTGATATATTAAGAGTTTTATATTTTCTTTATATAAGAGCATTTTTTCATTTTATTAAACATTCTTTGCAAGGATGATTAGTGATTTCATCTACTAAGTAATAAAAAGTTGGGAAACCTAAGGGCAGGATAATGTTTGAACATTTAAATAACTTGTAAAACAGCGTGTTTCAGGCATTTTATTAAGCAGAAGCTTACATTTATTTTCATTTGACTACTGAAGTGACTTGATCATAACGTTGAACAGAAGAATATTTGTTGAAAGTTAATTTATTGTGCTATTTTAATTATATATTGATTATATATAAATTTATTTACTTGGAAACAAATGAAAATACTTCTTTACTTTACAGGTAAAGTGTATGCAGTGGGTGGACATGATGGAAATGAACATTTAGGTAGTATGGAGATGTTTGATCCTCTCAATAATAAATGGATGATGAAGGCATCAATGAACACAAAGAGGTAGATGAGCATGGACATTTATTTTGATTTGTTGGTGGAAAATAAAGAAAGCTTCCTATAACTGAAAGGGCTGATTTTTTACTCTACATTTTTAGAAACTTTAAATACCTTCCTAAACACATTTTGTTAAAGCATCCAATGTGATGCTTCGTTATAACTTTCAAAATTTTCCTGAGAATTAAGAATAGAATCATGTCTTTGAGTATGATAATGATTGTCATAGTTTTGACTCATACCTGAGCATTTATTTAACTTTTTATTTTGAAATAATTTAAAATTTTCAGAAAAGTTTCAAAAATAGTTGCGTTCCTATGTACTAGTGGTGCTCAACTGAAGATAATTTTGCACATGGGGATACGTTGACATCTAGTTTTCTATTCTTGATTAATTTAACATAGTATTTTTAACTGAGTTTTCTTGTGTGTTAGAAGTATGAAAACTTAGATGAAAATGTGAAGAGAGTTCGGCTGAAAAGAGATTTTTGGCCTTTTTTTCACTCATGAGGAGAAAGCATCTTAGTGGAGAAAACCTAGCCTTAAAATACACTACTTATCTATAAATGACATTTTAATACTTCAGTAGGGCTTGATTTATGCTACATGGTAACTACAAACAGTTTAAATTCTAACACATGAATTAAAATAGGGGAGAAAATCCTTAAGTACATTTTTAATCTTTATACTCTTGCCTCCTTATCATGCTAAGCTGGTTTTTAGCTGAGAATTGAGTGAAACTTGTCTAACAAAATAGCAGTTGAATTTCTTTAATCTTCTAAAATATACTCTGAGCACTACAATAGCTTTCAACTGTATAAAAAATAATAGAACTGCATTTATTTTCTCAGGTTATTTGTTTTTATAATTTGTATCCCCCCAAATCATTGTTTCAGTGTGTATTCCAAAATAATATTCATATGTTAAATACCTGGTTTTCTGTTTTTCCCCCTTTTTCTTTTTCATCTTTTCACTAAAATGGATACTGATGTTTGTTCAAGGTATGGTTTTATTGAAACCCATCATCCTAACAGAGCATCTCTAGGGGTTGATTTATTTATTCAGCAAATACTGGTTAAGTGCCCATTACAGGATATACCAAGTGCTGAAGATAACAGCAATAAATAAGACAGTCAGGGTCCCTACCTCCATAGAGCTTACATTCTAAAAGGCAAGATAGAAATAAAGACATAATTACAAGGGTAGTAATGCTAGCACTAGCGTAAGTAAAGAATGCTTGAGAGTGGAGTCCCATTTAACCTAAGGTCTGAAGGAACAAAAGAATTTAGACTCATTAAGTGGTGGCTGGTGGGTGGTGTAAGGTTGGTGGATGGAAAGAGATGAAGAGCCTTTGAAAATCTGGAGATGAATGAGAGCAGAGAACATGAAAGAAGTCCCATGTGGCTGACAGATCAAAGGGGGGGGGTGGATAGTGTCAACAGACAGCTGAAATAGCAGGCAAAAAATAAGGGCCTTTCAAGTTTGCCAAGATTTTTTAATCTGGTGCGCTTTGAAATACACACACGTTTTTTTTTTTGATAGTAGGGGAGTGATAGAATCAGATTTCTCTTTTCAAAGATCCTCTGCTATGAAATGGAGAATGTATTTGAGGAAGACCAGAGTGAAAACAGTCTGGGAAACCAAAAGGGTTATTGTAATATTTTTAGTCGAAGAAATAACGGTGGCTTGGACTAAAGTGGTAGAAGTTGAGGTAGAGGAAAGAGGACATATTTGAGAGAGTTCAGAAGTGTACAATCAACAAGAGTTTATAATAATTAGATGTGGGAAGTAAAAAGAACAATAAGGAAGAGGCTAAGATGATCCTTAAGTTTCTGGCTTAAACAACTGGATGTAGATAGTGGTGTGACTTTCTGCATTAGGAAGAACAAGACGGTGTACAGGATAAAGTTTTTGTTTGTCTTCTAATGGTTATATTAGTTTTCTCTTGCTGTGTAACCAATTATGACAAACTTAGAAGCTTAGAACAACATCCATTAATTAGTTCACAGTTCCACAGGTCAGAAGTCCAGGAACTGTAACTGAGTTTTCCACTTAGGCTCCACAAGACCAAAATCAAGGTGTAGGCTGTAGGCTCTAATGGAGGCTCTGGGGAAGAAACTACTTCCAAGGTCATTTAGGTTATTGATAGAATGCAGTTCTTTGTGATTGAAGGACTGAGTTTCTTGTTTTTACTGGCTGTAGGCCAGGGATCACTCTCAGCTCCTAGAAGCCATTCTGAGGCCCTTTCCAAGTGCTCCCCTCAATCTTCAAACTAGCAGCGACTTGCAGAATCCACCACGTTCTTTGAGTTTCTGACCTGTCTTCTGCTACCAGCTGGAGAAACCTCTCTGCTTTTATAGGGCTTACGTGGTTAGATTAAGCTCATTCAGGTAATCTCCACTTTGCCATGTAACGTAGTACAATCATAGGAGTAAAACCAGAGGGTGAATATTGTGGAGGAAGACATCTTAAAATCTGCCTAGCACAGGGAGGTAGACAGTAAGTTTCACTTAGATTAAAGTTAAGGTTGAAGATCCAGACACACAGATTTGAAGTAGAAGCTGTATATATATCTGGAAATACATATTAGAGTTATAAATCTATGGAAAGAATGAAATTGCCTACAGAGAGAGTATAGGGTGATAAGAGGCCTTAGGGAACTTCATAATTCAGTGACAGAATAGAGAAGAAGGCACTGGTAAAGGAAGCTGAAAAGTACCAGCCAGAGATGTAATGGAGGAGGAAACTCAAACATGTGATGTCACAAAAATCAAGAGAGTTTTGAGGAGTAAGAAATAATCAATAGTGTCTTATGGTCTTGTGATTTAGGGAGTGGAGGGAGGGGGGAATTATATGGTATACTCACTTCTGCCACGATATAACACTCGTATATTCTAGCGTGTACACGCATGTGTTCACCCACACCTGAAAGTTTTTATAACCACAGTATTTTGTAAGTCATTGCTTTATGCTCAAGGGAAAAGAAGTTAAGGACACAAAATGAATGACAACATTATCCTTAAGAATTCTTTCCTAGGATACTCTTTTGGTAAACTGAGAGTTATAATCTCAGTAGAGCAGCAGTTCTCTCCAGAAATAATAATAGCTAATACACAGCACTGAATATGGGCTAATCACTGTTCTTGGTGCATTACCTATATTGACAAATTAATATCAGTTGTGTCTACTGCTTTCTCAAATGGGTGACAGATGAAGAAGCAAGGTAGTAAAGGTTTAAGCAATACACATTATCCAAAGTATATACCAGGTCAGTGACAGATTAGAATAGTTCAACTTTTGATTGCTGCAGTGTGTTTTTTAAGAAATTGATATAATTTTTTTTTCAGTCACCATTATGATGAATTAGCTTTTAACACGGGCTAAGTCTCTTCTGTTCCAAGATAAATAGATGCCCTTCAGAAGTTAAGCAATGTGATATAAAGCTTGTAATATAAAATTGATGTTCTTTTGTGTGATGTAATGAAACACTGCAACAAAATGTGCTCTGCAATTACGTGAATTTAGTAATGAGATTGACTTCTGACCTCTGTAGTAGACCATCTCTGTCAATTCATCAGTCTCTTAATTATGCAACTGAGTGTTTTACTAACTGAATGTTTTGGACTCCATTTATAGTATTTTGTTGGGTTTTCCTTTATTATTTCATTTAAGTTTAAAGTAACCTGTGTAGGCTATGCATTATAAAACTCCAGAGGGCACTGTTCACATAGACTTGCACAATTTGGCAACCCTGTAGCCATCTATTCAGAAGCTTTGATAAATCTAAAAATAACGGGAAAAAGCCACATTGACATTTAATGTGATAAATGGGTACATTAGCACAATTATTTTGCTACCCTTTTTCTGGAAACAAATGGAATGCTGAAGTGTCTTTTATTGTTTTTGCAGGCGAGGAATTGCCTTGGCCTCCTTGGGAGGCCCAATTTATGCAATTGGAGGGTTAGATGACAACACTTGCTTCAACGATGTTGAGAGATATGACATAGAATCTGATCAGTGGAGTACAGTGGCACCAATGAATACTCCCCGTGGAGGAGTTGGCTCTGTGGCTCTTGTGGTAAGTTATGTTGCAGCTTGCTCACTGGATTGCATTGCGTCACATACCTAACCAAATAAGGAAAGGTCTGATGTATTCATATTTCCAATATGCAGATATTGATTACACACCAGATTTTATTATATGAAATACTGCTCTCTTGCACATTCTGGTCTACCATTAGGACAGCATGTAAATCAATTCAAAATCTAATGTCTTGTGTTTTTTTTTCTTTCTTTATTTAGAACCATGTTTATGCAGTAGGTGGCAATGATGGAGTAGCTTCTCTATCTAGTGTGGAGAGGTATGATCCACATCTCGATAAATGGATAGAAGTTAAAGAAATGGGTCAGCGAAGAGCAGGCAATGGAGTTAGTGAGCTCCATGGTTGCTTATATGTTGTTGGTGAGTGGATATTTCTCTAGTTTAATTTTTTACAGGACATACAATGATAGTGTCAGTGACACAAATTTACATTGCATTTAGGCCCAAGTGGAATCAGTCCTAAGATTTGCTTTTGAATTCTTAAGATTCATATTCAAGCTTCTTTGTTTACATCTTCATCTTTCATGTTTAAAACTCTACCTCTGTATTTTTACTTTACTTTTCTTGTCTTCATTTCAAGGGAATTGTGTTGACTAAGCAAACCAATAGGTATTGCATATGCATGATGGCAGTTAGTGTCTCTGTATTGCCTTTTGACTTACTGTATAATAGAGTTGGAGGGGAATAGCCAAAGCAATCTTGAGAAAGAAAAATGGAGGAAAAACGGAGCTGGAGGAATCAGGCTCCTAGACTTCAAACTATACTACAAAGCTACAGTAATCAAGACAGTATGGTACTGGCACAAAAATAGAAATACAGATCAATGGAACAGAATAGAAAGCCCAGAGATAAATCTACACACATATGGTCACCTTATCTTTGATAAAGGAGGCAAGAATATACAGTGGAGAAAAGACAGCCTCTTCAATAAGTGGTGCTGGGAAAACTGGACAGCTACATGTAAAAGAATGAAATTAGAACGCTCCCTAACACCATACACAAAAATAAATTCAAAATGGATTAAAGACCTAAATGTAAGGCCAGACACTATTAAACTCTTAGAGGGAAACATAGGCAGAACACTCCATGACATAAATCACAGGAAGATCCTTTTTGACCCACCTCCTAGAGAAATGGAAATAAAAGCAAAAATAAACAAATGAGACCTAATGAAACTTTAAAGCTTTTGCACAGCAAAGGAAACCATAAACAAGACCGAAAGACAACCTTCAGAATGTGAGAAAATATTTGCAAATGAAGCAACTGACAAAGGATTAATCTCCAAAATTTACAAGCAGCTCATGCGGCTCAATCTCAAAAAAACAAACAACCCAATCAAAAAGTGGGCAGAAGACCTGAATAGACTTCTCTCCAAAGAAGATATACAGATTGCCAACAAACACATGAAAGAATGCTCAATGTCATTAATCATTAGAGAAATGCAAATCAAAACTACAATGAGATATCATCTCATATCATCATGATGGTCAGAATGGCCATCATCAAAACATCTACAAACAATAAATGCTGGAGAGGGTGTGGAGAAAAGGGAACCCTCATACACTGTTGGTGGGAATGTAAATTGATACAGCCACTATGGAGAACAGTATGGAGGTTCCTTAAAGAACTAAAAATAGAACTACCATATGACCCAGCAATCCCACTACTGGGCGTATGCCCTGAGAAAACCATAATTCAAAAAGAATCATGTACCACAGTGTTCATTGCAGCTCTATTTACAATAGCCAGGACATGGAAGCAACCTAAGTGTCCATCAACAGATGAATGGATAAAGAAGATGTGGCACATATATACAATGGAATATTACCCAGCCATAAAAAGAAACGAAATTGAGTTATTTGTAGTGAGGTGGATGGACCTAGAGTCTGTCATACAGAGTGAAGTAAGTCAGAGAAAAAGAAATACCGTATGCTAACACATATATATGGAATCTAAGGGAAAAAAAAAAAAAAAGTCATGAAGAACCTAGGGTCAAGACAGGAATAAAGACACAGACCTACTAGAGAATGGGCTTGATACGGGGAGGGAGAAGGGTAAGCTGTGACAAAGTGAGAGTGTGGCATGGGTGTATATACACTACCAAACGTAAAATAGCTAGCTAGTGGGAAGTAGCCGCATGGCACAGGGAGATCAGCTCGGTGCTTTGTGACCACCTGGAGGGGTGGGATAGGGAGGGTGGGAGGGAGGGAGATGCAAGAGGGAAGTGATATGGGAATATATGCATAGGTATAACTGATTCACTTTGTTATAAAGCAGAAACTAACACACCATTGTAAAGCAATTATATTCCAATAAAGATGTTAAAAAAAAAACTTAAAAGAGTTCTTGATAAGAGAGTGGGATATTGTTAGCACTTAAACATCTACAAGTAATAGAAGTAATACTGAGTATTTCAGTGCTTATGTGTATTGAAGAAAAGAAATAACATAATTTTCACAGCAGCTCTTTGAGGTAGTGAGAGACTGAGAGAGTGAATAATATAGTCACAGGCCTAAATAAGTTGACAAGGCTGGAATTTGAAGCAGGGTCTGTGAGAACCCAGAGTTCTTACACTTAAACCATTGCTACCTCTCTCAGCTCCCTATCTAGCACAGGCATTGACATATGTTATATCTCAACAGGAGTATCATTGTTGCTGTTACTTCTTAAATCTTCTGGGCACTTATAGTAGAACAGACATGGTAAAAATAAGACTGACTCAGGTAGAACCTTAAAATAAAAACCCTCTTGTCATTCAAGTTCTACTTAAAACAGGTACAACTGATTTGAATAAGAAAACTTTGAAGGTAACTGTATGTACAGGAAGCTAATTGCATCCTCCCTTTTCTGTTCCTCTGCTTTGAGTTCTTTGTTCAAAATTTATATGCATTAGCTAGGGAAATGATAGGGAGCCCATGAAAAAGAGGGCCGTGAAAAATATAACTACCCTGTATTAAAAACTTAATCTCTTCTACATTAGCATTAGCAATAATTAAAAGTAGAGCCTTTGTTACAGTGAAAAAATGTTTTTTATCATGGTTGTGGTGGTGATAACACTATTACATTTGTTAAAAGTCACTGAATTATGAACTAAGATCAGTGAATTTTATTTTTTAATTAATTAATTCTTGGCTGCATTGATTCTTTGTTGCTGTGCGCGGGCTTTCGCTAGTTGTGTCTAGCGGGGGCTACTCTTTGTTGTGGTGCGCGGGCTTCTCAGTGCTGTGGCTTCTTTTCTTGTGGAGCACAGGCTCTAGGCGCATGGGCTTCAGTAGTTGTGGTGCATGGGCTCAGTAGTTGCGGCTCGCGGGCTCTAGAGTGCAGGCTCAGTAGTTGTGACTCACGGGCTTAGTTGCTCCACGGCATGTGGGTTCTTCCCGGACCAGGGCTCGAACCTGTGTCCCCTGCATTGGCAGGCGGATTCTTAACCACTGCACCACCAGGGAACTCCCGATCAGTGAATTTTACCTCAATTGATTTAATAAAATTAAACCCATTAGAGAAGTTAACTTTGTTGATTTTTTTTTTTTAACCTGACCTTGTTTCTAAATAGACTGTCATAATATCAACACTTCTGTCCTCAGGAAAATAGGCTTAGTCATCAGGGAGACCTATTACTCATGTAGACTGAGGTGGAGCCTAAAAAGAGACACATATATTTTTAAAGGAAAGAGCACTGTTAAAATAGCAGTCTCTGTGTTTAACAATCAGGAACATAATAAGTAACATTGTTAAGATGATCTGTAGAGAGGACTGTCGTCATCTAGAATAGGGAGCATGAAGATGTAGTTTTGGCAAAAATTGGTAAGAATTCAGTCATAGTCCACCATCTCTGTAATTATGATTACAATTATAGTACTAAGGGAAACAGTTGGAAAACTTTGACATATCTAAATGAGTCAAGTGACTTAGTGTAGTTTATTCTCTTCTCAAGCCTTCTTACTGTTTAAAAATCTAATATATGCATGTACACACAAAGAGAAGGAATCTCAGTACTTTCTTGCTTGTCTCTAGGAAGCTAGGAAAATTATATGAATGTCCGTGGGTTTTTTTTCTCCTAAATTATCTGCTTAAATATAGGGACTTTAGTTTTTCTCACTTTAAGATTTTTAATCCTAATATTGAGGAAAATACTATTTAAATTATCTTGAATTGTAGTAAATGTATAATAGGAGTTGGTAGTAGTGATAGATGTTGGGGTTTTCTAAAATGTTTTGAAAAGATTGGTTTGTAGAAGCTATTGAATTGAAATTTAATGGTTAATTTCTATGAAACATAATGCTATTTTAAAAATCTTTCTTTATATAGGTGGTTTTGATGATAATTCTCCTCTGAGTTCAGTTGAGCGGTATGATCCTCGAAGCAACAAGTGGGATTATGTAGCAGCCCTTACCACTCCCAGGGGTGGAGTGGGGATCGCAACAGTGATGGGCAAAATCTTTGCAGTTGGTGGTCATAATGGCAATGCATACTTAAATACAGTAGAAGCATTTGATCCAGTGCTGAATAGGTAATTTTTATTTCCTTTACACTTTAATGGGATCTTCCAGTAACAGATTATTCCGGAGTGCTAAAATGCTGCTACATGTAGTTAATAGAAAACTTTGGGGATAGCTTACTATCTTTCAAAACCAGTCCCATAATAGGGATTTTTTTGTTTTGTCTTTTGAGTAAAGTAAATCATGATTTGTTTTAAGATAACATCCTTTCTCCTCTATCTTTTCAGGTGGGAGCTTGTTGGATCTGTGTCTCACTGCAGAGCTGGAGCAGGTGTAGCTGTGTGTGCCTGTTTAACTAGCCAAATTCGAGATGTAGGTCATGGATCCAGTAATGTGGTTGACTGTATGTGACTTGAACTCCAGCCACCAACAATTTAATAACATCTGATAGGCAAGAAAGACTACCAGTATTTTGTAATGGCCACCTTTGAACAATTTTAACTACTACTAGAGTCTCATTTAGATGTAAACTGTTGTATTGTGACTAAGTGCAACTTTTGAAATGGTAGCTGAAACTACTAGTAATAAAGTTCATACTTCCCACTTTAACAAATAATGAAGTAGGGAAGGAAGACACTCTAACCTGAAACCATCTCTCCTCCAAAAAAAAAGTGTTTAAAGGAGTGCCAAAACCTTGAAATTCCTTTTTTAAAAAAGTGTGTATGAATCAAAATGTAAAATGAAGTCATTTGCTGAGCTTTACCTTTTGCCTAAAGGTGTTAACCTTAGGCAGTGGATTTTTCCTAGAGGGGAGATTGGAACCTATTCATCAACACAAGGATATCAGGACACATAACAGACCTGCTCCATTTGAAGATCTTTTCTATTTGGTGCTGATGAATTTATGCCTTGCTTTTTCTAGGTGTTGAGTTTTCAATTCCTTGGCTATTACAGAAATAGGAAAAATGTTTCATCTTTCTGAGTGCCCTTTAGTTGTGTTTTCAGAAGCTTATAGGAATGCTGTGGGAAGCCCTTAATTTCAGTTTGAATTGTTAGGACACCAAAAGATCTAACTGAACTAATTCCCTCTGAACGAATCTGCAGTTTTATTTTTTCATTGCATGCCGAAAGGATTTGTTTCATAATCAAAAATTGAACCAGGGGGGATATTAGAGAAGAAGGCTTTAAAGTCGACATTATTCTAGTGCCCATTTGAGAGCCTTGAGAGGGAATGGTGTCCATTACATGACTCCCTAATGAGGAGACTCCAAAAATATGTTTAACACTCTTCTTTGATTTAGTCATTTCATTTTGAACCCAAGATTTATTATCTTTCTATTTTGTTATTTGCCACCATCATAGTTTTTCTAAACTGTACAGAGTCTGGATTTATTTATTTTCAGTAAATGAATGCATTTTTACAAAAACCCTTTATAGATTGTAGTTGAACTGTTGAATACTTCAAGTCCATCATTACCAATAAAAGATATTGTAAAAACAGAAAGATTGAAACTGTTTTTCCTGTAATATTTAATTCTCTCCAGTATATTTATTGAACTTTAATTGAAAATATTTCTTTAGATTACTTTAAAGCCCAGGATATTGATATATCTACTGATCTAACAGCTCTTCATGGTTTTAGCAGCATTATAAAGTGGCTTATTTGTTATATGTGTTATATATTTTTATAAATATTTATGAAGAATATTAAAATATTATATTTTGTATTTGCAGTGCAAGTTTGGTACCTCTCTTTTAGGACTTCCTAAATTTTCCTTTAGTCATGCCTTAGAATTTAGTATAGTTTACTGCTGTCAGTCATCTTGTTCACAAGGAAGCTGGGGCAGTGAAGAACACTACTCCCATCTGTCCAGCCCTGAAGCTCATTGCCTAGTAGCTGTGATGGTCCTTATTAAATGGCAACCTAGGCTTGTCAGTACAGTAAGGCAGAAGGCCACATTCCAAAAGCCAGTGCCTTGGATATATTAGATCAAAATAATAAGAAGAAAAAATTGTAAGTGGGCTCAGCTAGCAGATAAAGGTCTATCGTGAAGCAGATTTAAATGTCCCAGTTTTTTGCTCTCAGCCTGTGGGCAAGTCCATAAGTCATTGCTGGATCTGAACCAGTGTTCTCTTGTACAATTGTAACCGTATTTCAGTCAATCCCAAAAGCATTTAACTCCGTAGCACTCAGTGGACTGGCTACAACTGGCTGGATGTGGAGAATAAGGCTCAAAACCTGGCTTCAGCTATTTCTTATGTCTAATGGAGTTCTTGTATTATAATGCTTGTCTAGGTATGGTTACTAGTGTGTTACATGTATTTTTGTGGGGGAGGGGATCTTTTATTCTTTCTAAGATTATTTAAAATGTTTTTTTCTTTAACATATTTCTGCCTTTGTCATGTGTATAGCATTGAGGAACATGAAGGTGTTACATTTCCATTACTGGTTTTATCTATACAGTAGTCATCTAACATTACTAAGTTGGTACCCTAGCTACCTATAAAATATGAACTACTCATAAGGGAAGTAAAGTGAAGTAAATGGAACATGTGGCTGGCTGTTACATCATGTGTGGGTAGTCAGAAGCACAGCCTTGAAGGACCTGACAATGGTATGAAAAGATTAATAGTAGAGTCAATATGCACCGTCTCTTTATTAGAAACATATTCTTTGAGATATGAAATGTGAATCAGGCTGAAGGAATCATGCAACTGAAAGGTGATTATATTCACAGGAACAGAAGGATGAAATATTCAAAGAAGATGGCTACTTAATTGTGAGGCCTGTCCCTTTAACCTCAGATGTTAAGATCACCTACCAAAAAGACATAAAGTAGAGCTAAAATTCTAAATTATAAATGGAAAAAAGAAAAAGTAAAAATTTGCATATTTCTTTGAAAAGTATTTCTAGTTGCTTCTGTGTGATTCTCCTGAATAGTTATTAAAGCCACTGCTTTTACTGTGTTGTACTGCCACTTTAAAAACAAATTACTTGATACTGTTTTTGACTAATTTCACTATATTCTGTGTAACTAATTTATTTTTAAATGTTTGAATAAACTGTGTACTCTAAGGAGTATTATTCATTCTCTTAATTCCTAAATGCATTTTAAACTTACAGTGCTGTTAAATGCCTAGATAAGAGATTGTTGAAATTGCAGAAACTACTCTTGCAAATGGTACACTTGAGAGTTTTGTTTCTTTTTTCTCCATGTCTTATATCATAGAAAATGCATTTAGAATCTAATTCATGTCTTATTGGTTAAGAATGTTTTCTGTGGTTTCTCGTATCAGACTTCTAAAGAAATTATATTGGGGTGTCATTGACTCTGTCTCTTTTTCTCCTTTATGTGGAGTAAACAAGTGGCAATAAAACTTCTCTGTAATATTTTCTTAAAACCATGTATTAGTGTAGTAGTATTCCAGCAAATCAAAATAATAAATTATCATATATACTACCAAGTACTGAGATCAGAAAGTTGCTATTTATTGATTCAGAATATGTTGCATGTACCTATTATAAATAGGAACTTCTTCCTATGTAGTGTTCATAACTTTGCTTTTCATTGTTTGATTGCTTTTATAGAATCTTTTCAAAACTATGTAATTGTTTATTCTTGATCCTTCAAATACAAAATTGATTTAGTAGTTGCTGGAATATTTTTCTCCTCAAAGAAAAGATCTTTATGTTTAACTGAAAATAGGAAGATTTTTGTTAACCTGTACAAAAATTAAAGGTTAAAGGCAACTGATTTGAGCAATTGTCTCTTCAGCAATTGTAGACTTGTACTATATAGAAATAAGATTCTTTATGCATTAAGATGTTGTCCTTCCAATTAGTAACCTCATGAAGCTATAATTATGTTTTTCTACTTGCCATTGCTAAAAACTTTTCTGAAACTTCTCTTTGAAAACAACCTGAACATCCATTTGTAAGTCATCTAAGAGAATTAGTCTCATCGTAGTTATGTTAATTTGGACCAGAATCTTAATAATGGCCCTATGTAGTTTATTCATCAGACTTGATTCAAAATATTTTATGACTATCACAGGTTAAATCTACCCTCAAAGAATTAGGTTTTCCTCTACTGGAAAAAAATTTTTCAAGAGTAAACAGTTCCAATGGAAGATTTCTAAAATTACCCTGAGCAATAGTAACTTCAGTGAAAGAAGTCTATATCATCTTTAGAAAGTCAAATACTGTATGATTTCAGTTATATGTGGAATCTAAAAAAAACAAAACGCATGAACATAACAGAAACAGAGTTATAGATACAGAGAATAAACAGGTGGTTGCCAGAGAGGAGGATGGGGAGAGGGGAGAGAAATAGGTGAGGGAGATTATGAGGTACAGACTTCTAGTTGCAAAATACATGAGTCATAGGTATGAAAAAAAGGGGGGGTCTTTGAAAGGAAACTATTTAAATGCAAAAATTCTGGTGGTTTTTGTTTTAACAAGTCATTTTTCCATTATCTTATTGGTTGTGGCTGAATTTAGTCCATCTGAACCATAAGGAGTTTCTTAAATTTGGGTAGTAGTCATGGGGAGTATTAATAACTACAATTTGTTTAATGTAGAGTCTTCACCAGTCGATTGATTGATTGATTGATTAATGGCTGTGGGTCTTTATTGCTGTGCGCAGGCTTTCTCTAGTTCTGGTGAGCGGCGGCTTCTCATTGCAGTGGCTTCTCTTGCTGAGGAGCACGGGCTCTAGGCGAGCGGGCTTCAGTAGTTGTGGCGCACGGGCTTAGTTGCTCCGCGGCATGTGGGATCTTCCCGGACCAGGGCTCAAACCCGTGTCCCCTGCATTGGCAGGCAGATTCTTAACCACTGTGCCACCAGGAAAGTCCCACCAGTCACTTTATAATAATCTTTTAATCTTTACAGTCCCAAGCCCCACAGCATGCGGGATCTTAGTTCCCTGATTAGGGTTTGAACCCGTACCCCCTGCAGTGGAAGCATGGAGTCCTGACCACTGGACCACCAGAGAGTTAAAGATTAGATTCAAATACAATAACTTGTCCAAGATCCACAACTAATCACTAGTTGACCAGTATTCTTTGTGACTGAAAAATTCCACTGTTCTACCTAACCACCTATGCCTCTGCTTTCTCAAATAGCTGTAGATCTATATTTAAGGAAAGGTGATTTTCTTTTTCATAGTTTCTTCGTAGCAGTATGAAAGTATTTATGGTCACCATTTCTCTTTTTTGGTCACTTTCCATTTATTGAGATATAATTGACATAAGTTTTAGGTGCGCAACGATTCAATACATGTATGTATTGTGAAATGGTCACCACAAGAATCCATCATTACACATAGTTACAGTTTTTTTTCTTGTGATGAGTTTTAAGATCTCTCTTAGCACTTTCAGATATGCAATACAGTTCTATTAACTATAGTCACAATGGTGTATGTTACATCCCCAGGACTTATTTATTTTATAACTGGAAATTTGTACCTTTTGACCTCCTTTACCTATTTCTCCCACCCACTACATTGCCTCTGGTAACCACTGATCACTATATTTCTCTATGTAATATTTGATACATATACAAAAATATATGTAACATTGAAGTTATTAAGCACAGTAATAAAACACAGTAATAAAGCACAGTGAATAAAATTCACTCCCTAATTAAGAACTAGAACATTTCTGGTAGTATTGACTCTGCCTTTGTGTTCCTTCTCTATTCCAGTCCCCAGCCTCCCCTTCTCCCCAGAGGTGAGTACTGTCCTGAACCAATCATTCATTCCTTTGCTTTTTTTCTTTTGTTTTTATACAAATATACCAAAGCCACATATTGTTTACTTTTGTTGGTGAGCTTTATAAAATATAGTATTCTGTATGTAGTCTTAGTAATTTGATCTTTTCATTCAACAGGTTCATTTTTATAATTTATGTTGGGTATAGTTTTCCATATTTTTGCTTTTACAGTGCTAAAATGAACACTTGTATACAGTTTCTTGGTACACATGTGCAAGTTTCTTTAGAGTATAAACCTAAAAGCAGAGTTGGTTGTAAGACATATGCTTGATCAGCTTCATAACAGTTTTATAAGGTAATGTGAAATTATTTTCCAAAATTGTGTGAGTTTACATTATGGTTTATTATTTACTTTCTATTGTAAGACCTGATTCTTACCAATCTGTTAGGTGTAAGATGATATTTCATTGTGGCTTTAATTTGCATTTTCTTGATTGTTGAGCTGAACATGTTTCCATGGTTATTAGTCTTTCCAGTTTCTCCTGTGAAATGCTTCTTGATGTCCTTTTTCCATTTTATCTATTTTTTTCTCACTTACATGAGTTCTTCATAATAGGATACTAATATTTCCATTTATTTTTATTGCACATATCTTCTAGTTTATGGCTTTTCACTTGGTTATGGTTTTTTTTTGCGGTACGTGGGCCTCACTGCTGTGGTCTCTTCCGTTGCGGAGCACAGGCTCCGGACACGCAGGCTCAGCGGCCACGGCCCACGGGCCCAGCCGCTCCGCCGCATGGGGGATCTTCCCAGACCGGGGCACAAAGCCGTGTCCCCTGCATCGGCAGGCGGACCCTCAACCACTGCACCACCAGGGAAGCCCTTCACTTTGTTTTTTGATAAAGAAAACTTCTTAACTTTAATGTATTCACATGTTCTTTTTTGTGTCTTAAGAAACTTATTGTCTCTTCTGAAAGAAAATCTCTCATATATAGACTTTAGTCCACCTGGAATTGATTTGTGTATGTGTGAGAGAGAAAAAATTTATTTTTTTACTTGTGGATAGCCAGTTTTCTTCACACTGTTTAGTGACTAATCCATGCTTACCTCTGAACTTTATCTACATGGCCAATTTCCATGTAAGTAAACATCTGGGACTTTCTATTCTATTCCATTGGTCAGTCTGTCTAACCAACAGCTGAGTGACACATAGGATGAATTACAAAGTATTCTCTCTTTTCTATTCTCTGAATTATTTAACATTGAAATAATCCATTTCTCAAATATTTAATAGAACTTACTTGTAAAACCACCTGAACCTACCACCTTTTGAGGAAAAATTAACTACCAATTCAATATCTTATTGGTTATATGACCTTTTAGGATTTTTGTTTTAAGTCCATTTTGGTAAGATTTACTTTTTAAAATATCATTTGCTGGATCCCACAAGTTTTATTTGCACTGTTTTCATTAATGTTCACTTCTAAACATTTTGTAAATGTTCATTCCATGTTTTCTTTTGATCTGTGAGTTTAGAAGTATATTTAAAATTACCAAGTATGTTTTTTTCTTTACTTTGGTCTGACCATGATCTATTGGACTCCACTTCATGGAAATGTATTGAGACTTGTTTTATTGCCTGTTATGTTAAAATTTGTTATTTGTGTATTCTTGAAAAGCCTGACTAATGTTGTAACGCAGTTTCTGTATTTGTACATCATACCAAACTAGCTAATTGTGTTCTCAGTCTTCTACATATTGCTGGTTTTTTTTTTTTTTGGTTGTTTGACCTATCAATAGACAGAAGTGTGTTGCCATTCCATATTGTGATTAGTTTTCTGTGTGTGTGTGTATGTTGAGGTTTTCTGATGTACATTTATGCTAATTTTAAAAAATTGAATGTTTTGTTTTTAAGTAGTGTATTTTCAGGTATGTATTTGATTCTGTCTGTTCGTAGGGGCTTTATCCTGGACTGGAACTTGTATTGGTTAGTTTTGAAGAGTTCACAAGGCCCAGCCATTTCAGACCTGCCTCAGACCCTTTGTTCTCTCTTGCTATTGGAGAAGGCAAAAACACCTTCCAGTTTCAGTGCTGTTCTGGAGTTGGTCCTCCAAATATCTCAGTGAGTGCCTTTGGCTCTCTTGTGATTCACATACTGCTTGCTTCCCCCCTGCTCAGTTATTAATATTGTGCAGGTCTTATATCTGCTCAAATTGTGGGGTTCCTGAAACACCTAGTTTGATTAGGATATTGTTTTAAAATTTTTGTTATCCTACTTACCCTGGCTGGTTTATGTTTTTGGAGGGGTGAGGATTAACTGGTCAGAAATTTTACCACAGTTGTCCAGGAACTTTTTTTTAAATGAAGGTTTTTTGTGTTTCCCCTCCACCTCCTTCTTTTAGTGGTTAACTTTGGAATTTTTATGGCGTAGTTAACAATCTAAAGTTAATCAGTGTGTTTAATGTCTTTCTGAACAATGAGGACCTTAGAACACTAAAATTCATCACCTTTCTTTCCAACCTTTGTTCAGTATTTCAGTTATTTCCCAACCCACATTTAAACATTATTAAATATTTATTTGGGTTTACTTTGATCGTATTTCTTTTGTGTATCTCAGACATTCCTTCTGAACTAATTTTTTGCTAAAGGATGTATTTCTGGAAGTTATATGAGGGAAATTCTGTTTAAATAATCTCAGTTTTGGTTCATCTGAAAAATGTCCTTATTTTACTGTCATTTTTAATTTTTTCAGCTTTATTGAAGTGTAATTGACAAAATTGTATATATTTTGATGATTTGACATATGCATATTGTTATGCAGGTTAATTAACACATCCATTACCTCACAGTTACCTACCTTTATGTGTGTGGTGAGAACACTTAAGGTTTACACTCAGTAAATACATGTACTGTTATTCCTGATAGTTGTACTAGGATACAAGTCTAGTTGGTTTTCTCTTGGTGTTTTGAAGTTGTTATTCCACTGTCATCCGTTTTCCTTTGTACTTCAGTACAGCTGCAGTCTTTCCTTCCTACAGATCTCCTTTTTCTCTTCTGCTTTTTTTTTTTTTTTTTTTTTCCTGCGGTACACGGGCTTCTCACTGCTGTGGCCTCTCCCGTTGCGGAGCACAGGCTCCGGATGCGCAGGCTCAGCGGCCATGGCTCACGGGTCCAGCCGCTCCGCGGCATGTGGGATCTTCCCAGACCGGGGCACAAACCCGTGTCCCCTGCATCGGCAGGCGGACTCTCAACCACTGCGCCACCAGGGAAGCCCTCTCTTCTGCTTTTAAGATCTCATCTGTTCTGTAGTTTCCCTATAATGTATCTAGATGTGTCTTTGTATTTGTCCTGCTAGTATACATTGTGCTTCTTATATTTGTGATGTGTATCCTTCTGATCTGAAAATTTATTTCATGGACTCTTTGAATATTACTTCTGTCCTCTTTTTCTGGGATTTGAAACTGTTCCTATTTACTAATTTTCACTTCGGCTCTGTGTAATCTTTTGTAAAAACCATTGAATTTTTAATTTTAATTACTATGTTTTTCATTTCCAAAAGTCCTACTTCGTTCTTTTTTGTTTTTGTTTTTTTGGCGGTATGCGGGCCTCACTGTTGTGGCCTCTCCCGTTGCGGAGCACAGGCTCTGGACATGCAGGCTCAGCGGCCATGGCTCACGGGCCCAGCTGCTCCGCGGCATGTGGGATCTTTCCGGACCGGGGCACGAACCCGTGTCCCCTGCATTGGCAGGCGGACTCTCAACCACTGCGCCACCAGGGAAGCCCTGTTCTTTTTTAGATATGCTTGGTAATTTTGATGGATTCTTATTCTTCTTTTTCTTTTGTTTGTATCTTTTTCTTTGGGCAGTTTATACATGTTTAATTCTATATCCTATGGCTGATAAATCCAGTATCTGAAGTCTTTTGGGGGTCTAAATCTGTTTATCGTCTCTGAAATTTTCCTTATGGTGCCATTCTTTCCTGTTTGGTGATTTTATTTTGTAAATGTACACTTAACTGAACCTGTGGAAATCCAGAGGTTCCAAATTGGGCATGTTCTGAGAGGTTTTACATTTGCTCCTCTAGGCCAGGAACTGCCCCTGGGACTTTTTTTTTTTTTAACATCTTTATTGGAGTATAATTGCTTTACAATGTTGTGTTAGTTTCTGCTTTATAACAAAGTGAATCAGCTATACATATACATATATCCCCATATCTCCTCCCTCTTGCGTCTCCCTCCCACCCTCCCTATCCCACCCCTCTAGGTGGTCACAAAAGCACCGAGCTGATCTCCCTGTGCTATGCGGCTGCTTCCCACTAGCTAGCTATTGTACATTTGGTTGTGTATATAAGTCCATGCTACTCTCTCACTTCGTCCCAGCTTACCCTTCCCCCTCCTCGGGTCCGCAAGTCCACCCTGGGTCATTTTTGCTCTCTTCTTGGCTCTTGGCCTAATGTGAGGTGCTCAGGTTCAGCTCCTCCCCTTACTGTGGGTTCAGTGGTCTCCCAGCGCTGATACTGGCATTTGTCCTTGGGGCAACTGTGGCTTTTCTGTTTACTTACACTCCTGCTCAGGTTCCCACTTATATATTGGCCTCGGCGGTTTCCCTGCTTTCCTGAGAATCCAGCAAAGCATTTAAAATTATGTTTATAATTTAAGAACTAACAGTAATAGGAGAGCCCTTCAGACTATGTAGTCTTTCATAACCCCCACAAGCAAAAAGTTGCCACTACCATCTGTAGAGCCCCCAAAAGGGCATAGTTTTGTCTTAATTGATATTTACTTACCTTATATACTACTAGATATCTCTAGTAAAACTTATTTGTTGAATATCTTTGTAGACCTTAACAGAAGAAGCTTTTTGGTCCCATGTATTTGTCATGCCTGAAGTTTTTTCTTAAATTTAAACTGGGAGTTCATAATTCATAAAATGTAAGATTCCTTGGCATAGCTGTGTCTGTCACTTGGTGCCTCTTTGCTCTCAATGTCTCAAGTATCAGTTATTTTATATATACCACTCCCTTAGCACATTGATGTTATAAATTCCTTCATAAAGATGACTAAAGTACTGATGTAGATTCAGAAAATAACTGCATTCTGCCTGAAACTTTGCAACCTTTCTTTTGTTTAAAAAAAAAAAAAGTTTCTGTTTTGGCCTTTGGCCAAAAGTTATAAAGTTCTTACCTGACCATAAATTCCCTGATTTCCTCCTATTCGACTGCAAACAAGTATCTTTATTCTTGTCTGGAGACCAGAGTTCAGGACTGAGTGACACAGTGGCTATTTGTACTACATTCTAACACAGTTGTCTGGTTTTCCTCCTACTTGTTTCATTTCTCAATCCCTGTTTTAATGCAGTACCGAATCAGTGTGTTTTCTCGGGAGTCAGCTTTATTGAATTATAATTCATATGATACAAAATTGACCCACTGGGTTTATAATCCATGATTTAGTAAACTTAGAGTTGTGCCAACATCACCATAATCCAGATTTAGTTCATTTGCATCATGCTCCCAAAATTTTCATGAGCCCTTCTTGGGGTTAATCTCCACTTCTCCACTCCTTTCCTCCCTGCCTCTTGCTCAAGGTAATCATTGATATGGTTTCTGCCCATAACTTTGCTTTTTCTGGGTATATCATGTAAGTGAAATCAAACTCTATATAGTGTTTTGCACCTGCTTGTTTCACTTAGCATAATGTTTTTGAGGTTCATTTCATCCATACTGTAACATTTTTAATACTGAATAGTAGTTCATCTTATGCATATACCACATTTTGTTTATCCATTTACCAGTTGATCATTTGAATTGCTTCCAGTTTGGGGCTGTTATGCAAAATGCTGCCATGAATATCCATAAACATGTCTTAATGTGAATATGTTTTCATTTATCTTCGGTGAGTTCATACAAGTGGAATTGCTGTTTCTTTTAAGAAACTACCAAAATGTTATCCACAGGGGCTGTACTATGTTATTATATTCCTATCAGTACCGTATGAGGTTTCTGCTTTCTCATCATCTTCTCCAGCACTTTGTGTTGTCTTTCTCTTTGATTATAGCAATTCTCGGGATGTGAAGTGGTATCTCATAGTGGTTAAACCAATGTGGGTTTTTTGGTGGTGGTTTTTTTTTTTTTTTAATAGCATTTTCTCCCTAAAGGAAATGGCTGCTCTCTAGTGGTGCGTTCCTCACATTACACTTGGGAAAAGGGCATTTATAACAAGCCTAAAGCATGTTAAAACTTACATTCATTCATGTTGTGCCTATATTGTTTAGCACGCTGAGTGCAATTTGAGGACCAGGTTCAAAATGTTTTCCTGGGCTTCCCTGGTGGCGCAGTGGTTGAGAGTCCGCCTGCCGATGCAGGGGACACGGGTTCGTGCCCCGGTCCGGGAAGATCCTACATGCCGCGGAGCGGCTGGGCCCGTGAGCCATGGCCGCTGAGCCTGCGCGTCTGGAGCCTGCGCTCCGCAACGGGAGAGGCCACAACAGTGAAGGCCTGTGTACTGCAAAAAAAAAAAAAAAAAGTCTTCCTAATTACCCCTATTAATAACCCTCAGGACCTGGTTGGTCAGCTGTGGCTTTTACTTAATCCTGGAGGTGCATTATAGTCACACCAAGTTTTTGTGCTTCAGATCTCATCCACTTTATATACTCAAATCTTTTGGCATAAAGGTTGACACCTGTGGAGTGGCTAATGCCTACGAAGATAGGGAGAAAAAGGCCAGAAACAGTTTTGTTGACTCAAACTTACCACATCCTTTCAAACCAGAGCCAGAGGAGTAAATAATTCTTACTAGTGGAATGAATGTAAATTCCTTTTAATGAATTGCACACAAATGGACTGTCTGGTGGCTCCTTCGTATTTTAAGGTAACACTTTGTAAATATGCCTGTAGAGAGTTGTAAAATTTTAGAAGAATGGGTCTCAGGTGCCCCTAGGCTCCTGGGGCTCTGCTGAAATGAGAGCACCATGCACATTAAAAGCAGTGAAGAAATTGAGCTTAAGGAAGGAAACTAGCCAGGGACTAACTTAAGGGATGGTAAGTAAACAAAGATGTGGCTTCAGGAAATTAGGGTAGTAGAACTAAACATTTAATGGTTTAAAGTAAGAACTTACAAGTTTTGCTTTAATGCAACAGGATATCATTCTTTTAAAAGTGGAGAGAATGTACGTATGTGAAATTTCCCTAACCTCTTATGCCTTAGCACAATGCATTTACCTAACAATGCATTTTGCTCTCCTGACATGGCTGTAAAATGATCATACATATGTGTATACATACATAGCACACACACAGATGCCTGAATACAAAACAGTAGCATGAGGGATGGGCCTGCTCATGGTTGATTTACTGCTTCAGTCAAATGGAGGCAAGAGGAGAGCCAGACTATGCATCTGTGAGTGACATTTTGGTACACAGTAATTGTACTCTATAGTAAATGGAATTATGTTATCAATTGGGGTGGCTAAAGGGGTATAAGATATAGGATAGGAGATACATAGTTTATTCAGTTTCATGATAAACACTGGATAGGAGGGAAATTGATATATTGGGGGATTAAAATTTAAACATGCATCAGAACTTTAAAAATGTTGCTATAACAAATATTGTTTTTCAAAGGATTAATATGTGGAGATTTTGATTAATCTGATGTTATCATTGTCAAAACAAAATGACTTACAGAGATACTGTTATTTAACAAATTTTTATCCTCAGCCTTTGTGTTTTGGGACCAAGTCTGGTGATGTATATGAACAGAATTGTTTAACTCTTCCCAGAAAAACTATCGTAAAGTAAGTAGGGTGTGTGTATGCTTGCCCATCCAGTTCTGCAAAGCATGATAATGACTAATTTGAAAGGTGATTTTAAAAATACAAACTATGGAAAGTACACAGCACATGTAGCTTAACACACATTCCTCTCCACTTCATATTTTCACTTTCTAGGTTTGTTGTGCTAAAGGGATGGGAATGTATCATGAAACATAAGAGGAGTGTTGTCCTCTAACAGATAAGCTGGCTTATGCCATGCTGTCAAGCTTGAAATAACTCAGTCTGAACAGTATAGCCACAATGATGGCTTGAGAATAGCATCTAGGTTAGAGAGGGCCACAATAATGGCTTGAGAATAGCATCTAGGTTAGAGAGGGCCACTGAAGGCAGGGACAGTGGCTGTTTGAATGGGAAAATACCAGAACTGAAGTCACCTGTCACTTGCATGGAGACGAGACATGCAGTTCAGAAGCTGGGCACCCTGACTTATGCTTTATGCCAACATACATTCTGAAGCATGTCACTTTGCACAGAGCAGTCAAACTATTGAACGGATAGAGTGACTCTCACAGGGATGAAAAGTCAGCCTTCCCTTGCTTTTTTATTTTTAATTATTTATGGCTGCGTTGGATCTTCGTTGCTGCGCACGGGCTTTCTCTAGTTGCGGCGAGTGGGGTCTAAGTTGCAAGGTGCGGGCTTCTCATCGCAGTGCCTTCTCTTGTTGCAGAGCACAGGCTCTAGGCGCACAGGCTTCAGTAGTTGTGGCTCACGGGCTCTAGAGTGCAGGCTAAGTAGTTGTGGTGCACGGGCTTAGTTGCTCCGTGGGATGTGGGCTCTTCCCGGACCAGGGCTCGAACCCGTGTCCCTTGCATTGGCAGGCGGATTCTTAACCACTTAACCACTTCTTAACCACCCGTGTCCCTGGACCACTTGTCTTCCCTTGCTTTTTACCATTATTTAAAATAAGCAGGAGAGGAGGGGAAGATGGCGGAAGAGTAAGACGTGGAGATCACCTTCCTCTCCACAGATACATCAGAAATACATCTACACGTGGAACAACTCCTACAGAACACCTAATGAACACGGGCAGAAGACCTCAGACCTCCAAAAGGCAAGAAAGTCCCCACGTACCTGGGTAGGGCAAAAGAAAAAAGAATAAACAGAGACAAAAGGATAGGGACGGGACCTGCACCAGGGGGAGGGAGCTGTGGAGGAAAGGTTTCCACACACCAGGAAGCCCCTTTGCAGGCGGAGACTGCGGGTGGCAGAGGGGGAAGCTTTGGAGCCACGGAGGATAGCACAGCAACAGGGGTGAGGAGGGCAAAGTGGAGAGATTCCCACACAGAGGATCGGTGCTGACCGGCACTCACCAGCCCGAGAGGCTTGTGTGCTCAAACGCCGTGGTGGGCGGGGCTGGGAGCTGAGGCTCGGACTTCGGTCGGAGGGCAGAGAGAGGACTGGGGTTGGTGGCGTGAACACAGCCTGCAGGGGGTTAGCCGTGCGCCACGGCTAGCCTGGAGGGAGTCCGGGGAAAAGTCTGGATCTGCTGAAGAGGCAACAGACTTTTTCTTTCCTCTTTTTTCCTGGTGCGTGAGGAGAGAGGATTAAGACTGCTGCTTAAAGGAGCTCCAGAGATGGGCGCAAGCTGCGGCTATCGGCGCGGACCACAGAGACAGGCATGAGACGCTAAGGCTGCTGCTGCCGCCAACAAGAAGCCTGTGTACGAGCACAAGTCACTATCCACACAACCCCTTCCTGAGAGCCTGTGCAGCCTGCCACTGCCAGGGTCCCAGGATCCAGGGACAACTTCCCCAGGAGAGCACACGGCGCACCTCAGGCTGGAGCAATGTCACGCTGGCCGCAGGCTCGCCCCGCACTCCGTGCCCCTCCCTTCCCCGTGGCCTGAGTGAGCCAGAGCCCCCGAATCAGCGGCTCCTTTAACCCCGTCCTGTCCGAGGAAGAACAGATGCCCTCCGGTGACCTACACACAGAGGCAGGTCAAAATCCAAAGCTGAGCCCCAGGAGCTGTGAGAACAAAGAAGAGAAAAGGAAATCTCTCCCTGCAGCCTCAGAAGCAGCGGATTAAAGCTCCACAATCAACTTGATGTACCATGCATCTGTGGAATACATGAATAGACAGACAATGAATCATCCCAAATTGAGGAGGTGGACTTTGAGAGCAAGATTTATGATTTTCCCCCTTTTCTTTTTGTGAGTGTGTAGGTGTATGCTTCTGTGTGAGATTTTGTCTGTATAGCTTTGCTTCCACCATTTGTCCTAGGATTCTATCCGTCCATTTTTTTGTTTTCATATTTTTTCTTAAAAAAATTTGTTTTGCTTAATAATTATTTTTTATTTTAATAACTTTATTTTATCTTCTTTCTTTCTTTCTTTCCTACCTCCCTCCTTCCTTTCTTTCTTCCTTTCTTCCTTTCTTTTCTTTCCTTCCTTCCTTCCTCCCTTCCTCCCTCTCTCTTTCTCTTTCTCTCCCTCTCTCTCTCTCTCTCTCTCTCTTTCTTTCTACTTTTTCTCCCTTTTCTCCTGAGCCGTGTGGATGAAAGGCTCTTGGTGCTTCAACCAGGAGTCAGTGCTGTGCCGCTGAGGTGGGAGAGCCAACTTCAGGACACTGGTCCACAAGACACCTCCCAGCTCCACATAATATCAAACAGCAAAAATCTCCCAGAGACCTCCATCTCAACACCAGCACCCAGCTTCACTCAACGACCAGCAAGCTACAGTGCTAGACACCCTATGCCAAACAACTAGCAAGACAGGAACACAACCACACCCATTAGCAGAGAGGCTGCCTAAAATCATAGTAAGTCCACAGACACCCCAAAACACACCACCAGATGTGGACCTGCCCACCAGAAAGACAAGATCCAGCCTCATCCACCAGAACACAGGCACTAGTCCCCTCCACCAGGAAGCCTACACAACCCACTGAAACAACTTTAGTCACTGGGAACAGACACCCAAAACAATGGGAACTACCAACCTGCAGCCTGCAAAAAGGAGACCCCAAACACAGTAAGATAAGCAAAATGAGAAGACAGAAAAACACACAGCAGATGAAGGAGCAAGATAGAAACCCACCAGACCTAACAAATGAAGAGGAAATAGGCAGCCTACCTGAAAAAGAATTCAGAATAATGAGAGTAAAGATGATCCAAAATCTTGGAAATAGAATAGAGAAAATGCAAGAAACATTTAACAAGGACCTAGAAGAACTAAAGATGAAACAAGCAACAATGAACAACACAATAAATGAAATTAAAACTACTCTAGATGGGATCAATAGCAGAATAACTGAGGCAGAAGAACAGATAAGTGACCTGGAAGATAAAATAGTGAAAATCACTACTGAAGAGCAGAATAAAGAAAAAAGAATGAAAAGAACTCAGGACAGTCTCAGAGACCTCTGGGACAACATTAAATGCACCAACATTCGAATTATAGGGGTTCCAGAAGAAGAATAGAAAAAGAAAGGGACTGAGAAAATATTTGAAGAGATTACAGTTGAAAACTTCCCTGATATGGGAAAGGAAATAGTTAATCAAGTCCAGGAAGCACAGAGTCCCACACAGGATAAATCCAAGGAGAAATACGCCGACACATATTAATCAAACTCAAAAATTAAATACAAAGAAAACATATTAAAAGCAGCAAGGGAAAAACAATAACACACAAGAGAATCCCCATAAGGTTAACAGCTGATCTTTCAGCAGAAACTCTGCAAGCCAGAAGGGACTGGCAGGACATATTCAAAGTGATGAAGGAGAAGAACCTGCAACCAAGACTACTCTACCAAGCAAGGATCTCATTCAGAGTCGATGAAGAAATTAAAACCTTTACAGACAAGCAAAAGCTGACAGAGTTCAGCACCACCAAACCAGCTTTTACAACAAATGCTAAAGGAACTTCTCTAGGCAAGAAACACAAGAGAAGGAAAAGACCTACAATAATGAACCCACAACTATTAAGAAAATGGGAATAGGAACATACATATCGATAATTACCTTAAATGTAAATGGACTAAACGCTCCCACCAAAAGACACAGATTGGCTGAATGGATACAAAAACAAGACCCATATATATGCTGTCTACAAGAGACCCACTTCAGACCTAGAGACACATACAGACTGAAAGTAAGGGGATGGAAAAAGATATTCCATGCAAATGAAAACCAAAGAAAGCTGGAGTAGCAATGCTCATATCAGACAAAATAGACTTTAAAATAAAGACTATTAGAAGAGACAAAGAAGGACACTACATAATGATCAAGGATCATTGGATCAATGATCCAAGAAGAAGATATAACAATTGTAAATATTTATGCACCCAACATAGGAGCACCTCAATACATGAGGCAAATACTAACAGCCATAAAAGGGGAAATCGACAGTAACACATTCATAGTAGGGGACTTTAACACCCCACTTTCACCAATGGACAGATCATCAAAAATGAAAATAGATAAGGAAACACAAGCTTTAAATGATACATCAAACAAGATGGACTTAATTGATATTTATAGGACATTCCATCCAAAAACAACAGAATACACATTTTTCTCAAGTGTTCATGGAACATTCTCCAGGATAGATCATATCCTGGGTCACAAATCAAGCCTTGGTAAATTGAAGAAAATTGAAATTGTATCAAGTATCTTTTCTGACCACAACGCTATGAGACTAGATATCAATTACAGGAAAAGATCTGTAAAAAATACAAACACATGGAGGCTAAACAATACATTACTTAATAACGAAGTGATCACTGAAGAAATCAAAGAGGAAATCAAAAAATACCTAGAAACATGGAAATGGAGACTCGACGACCTAAAACCTATGGGATGCAGCAAAAACAGTTCTAAGAGGGAAGTTTATAGCAATACAATCCTACCTTAAGAAACAGGAAACATCTCGAATAAACAACCTAACCTTGCACCTCAAGCAATTAGAGAAAGAAGAACAAAAAAACCCCAAAGCTAGCAGAAGGAAAGAAATCATAAAAATCAGATCAGAAATAAATGAAAAAGAAATGAGGAAACAATAGCAAAGATCAATAAAACTAAAAGCTGGTTCTTTGAAAAGATAAACAAAATAGATAAACCATTAGCCAGACTCATCGAGAAAAAAAGGGAGAAGACTCAAATCAATAGAATTAGAAATGAAAAAGGAGATGTAATAACTGACACTGCAGAAGTACAAAAGATCATGAGAGATTATTACAAGCAACTCTATGCCAATAAAATGGACAACCTGGAAGAAATGGACAAATTGTTAGAAATGCACAACCTGCCAAGACTGAATCAGGAAGAAATAGAAAATATGAACAGACCAATCACAAGCACTGAAATTGAAACTGTGATTAAAAATCTTCCAACAAACAAAAGCCCAGGACCAGATGGCTTCACAGGCAAATTCTATCAAACATTTAGAGAAGAGCTAACACCTATCCTTCTCAAACTCTTCCAAAATATAGCAGAGGGAGGAATACTCCCAAACTCATTCTAGGAGGCCACCATCACCCTGATACCAAAACCAGACAAGGATGTCACAAAGAAAGAAAACTACAGGCCATTATCACTGATGAACATAGATGCAAAAATCCTCAACAAAATACTAGCAAACAGAATCCAACAGCACATTAAAAGGATCATACACCTTGATCAAGTGGGGTTTATTCCAGCAAGGAAGGATTCTTCAATATACGCAAATCAATCAATGTGATACACCATATAAACAAATTGTAGGAGAAAAACAATATGGTCATCTCAATAGATGCAGAGAAAGCATTCAACAAAATTCAACAGCCATTTATGATAAAAACCCTGCAGAAAGTAGGCATAGAGGGAACTTTCCTCAACATAATAAAGGCCATATATGACAAACCCACAGCCAACATCGTCCTCAATGGTGAAGAACTGAAAGCATTTCCACTAAGATCAGGAACAAGACAAGGTTGCCCACTCTCACCACTCTTATTCAACATAGTTTTGGAAGTTTTAGCCACAGCAATCAGAGAAGAAAAGGAAATAAAAGGAATCCAAATCGGAAAAGAAGAAGTAAAGCTGTCACTGTTTGCAAATGACATGATAGTATACATGGAGAATCCTAAAGATGCTACTAGAACACTACTGGAGCTAATCAATGAATTTGGTAAAGTAGCAGGATACAAAATTAATGCACAGAGATCTCTTGCATTCCTATACACTAATGATTAAAAATCTGAAAGGAAAATCAAGAAAACATTCCCATTTACCATTGCAACACAAAGAATAAAATATCTGCGAATAAACCTACCTAAGGAGACAAAAGACCTGTATGCAGAAAATTATAAGACACTGATGAAAGGAATTAAAGATGATATAAATAGATGTAGAGATATCCCATGTTCTTTGATTGGAAGAATCAACAGTGTGAAAATGACTCTACTACTCAAAGCAATCTACAGATTCAATGTAATCCTTATCAAACTACCACTGGCATTTTTCACAGAACTAGAACAAAAAATTTCACAATTTGTATGGAAACACAAAAGACCCCGAATAGCCAAAGCAATCTTAAGAACGAAAAAAGGAGCTAGAGGAATCTGGCTCCCTGACTTCAGACTATACTACAAAGCTACAGTAATCAAGACAGTATGGTACTGGCACAAAAACAGAAAGATAGATCAATGGAACAGGATAGAAAGCCCAGAGATAAAGCCACACACATATATATGGTCACCTTATCTTTGATAAAGGAGGCAGGAATGTACAGTGGAGAAAGGACAACCCCTTCAGTAAGTGGTGCTGGGAAAACTGGACAGGTACATGTAAAAGTATGAGATTAGATCACTCCCTAACACCATACACAAAAATAAGCTCAAAATGGATTAAAGACCTAAATGTAAGGCCAGAAACTATCAAACTCTTAGAGGAAAACATAGGCAGAACACTCTATGACTTAAATCACAGCACGATCCTTTTTGACCCACCTCCTAGAGAAATGGAAATAAAAGCAAAAATAAAGAAATGAGTCCTAATGAAACTTCAATGCTTTTGCACAGCAAAGGAAACCATAAACAAGACCGAAAGACAGCCCTCAGAATGGGAGAAAATATTTGCAAATGAAGCAACTGACAAAGGATTAATCTCCAAAATTTATAAGCAGCTCATGCAGCTCAATAACAAAAAAACAAACAACCCAATCCAAAAATGGGCAGAAGACCTAAATAGACATTTCTCCAAAGAGGATATACAGACTGCCAACAAACACATGAAAGAATGCTCAACATCATTAATCATTAGAGAAATGCAAATCAAAACTACAATGAGATATCATCCCACACCAGTCAGAATGGCCATCATCAAAACATCTAGAAACAATAAATGCTGGAGAGGGTGTGGAGAAAAGGGAACACTCTTGCACTGCTGGTGGGAATGTGAATTGTTACAGCCACTATGGAGAACAGTATGGAGGTTCCTTAAAACACTACAAATAGAACTACCATATGACCCAGCAATCCCACTACTGGGCGTATACCCTGAGAAAACCATAATTCAAAAAGAGTCATGTACCAAAATGTTCATTGCAGCTCTATTTACAATAGCCCAAAGATGGAAACAACCTAAGTTGTTTTATCCATCATCGGATGAATGGATAAGGAAGATGTGGCTCATATATACAATGGAATATTACTCAGCCATAAAAAGAAACGAAATTGAGATATTTGTAGTGAGGTGGATGGACCTAGAGTCTGCCATACAGAGTCAAGTAAGTCCGAAAGAGAAAGACAAATACCGTATGCTAACACATATATATGGAATCTAAGAAAAAAAAAAATGTCATGAAGAACCTAGGGTAAGACAGCAATAAAGACACAGACCTAGTAGAAAATGGACTTGAGGATATGGGGAGGGGGAAGGGTAAGCTGTGACAAAGTGAGAGAGTGGCATGGAGATATATACACTACCAAACGTAAAATAGATAGCTAATGGGAAGCAACCGCATAGCACAGGGAGATCAGCTCAGTGCTTTGTGACCACCTAGAAGGGGGGGATAGGGAGGGTGGGAGGGAGGGAGACGCAAGAGGGAAGAGATATGGGAACACATGTATAACTGATTCACTTTGTTATAAAGCAGAAACACACCATTGTAAAGCAATGATACTCCAATAAAGATGTAAAAACAATAATAATAAGCAAATAGAAAATCAATAGGAGTAGTCAAGTAAGGCTCAGGACTGTACAATCAAATTTTAGATTAGATCCATGGGCCAGAGAGAAACCTATGGTGAAATTCATTTTGGACATCCAGTGAGTTTCAAAACTTTCCAATATTTTATAGATTCTAAGTTATCCAGGACAAATATCATTTACTTGGACCAAGCAATAAGTTTTAAGGATTAATGGAGCTTCAAATCGTGAGGCCCCACGTCAGTGATGTGAATGGAGTTTAACTCAGGGATTGATCATGGCCTGCAACGTTGGAAAAAATGGGAAATGCTGTAAGCAGCTCATGATGCTTGTTCTCAGCGGAACAAACTTGGGAAGTGTCGTGTGATCATCAACCTAGTCCAAGTTTCTTAATTTACAAATTAGAAGCAAAATATAATCTCACAGAAATGAGCTAAGTATAGGAAAAGGCCTTCTACAGAACAAAATGCCAAGTGGCCAAATAAATCTGGCAAAATGGTTAACTTCAGTTGGCAGAGAAATGCAAACTGAGGTAGTATAAGACTTTTTTCAGGAATTCCCTGGCGGTCCAGTGGTTAGGACTCCACACTTTCACTGCCGAGGGCAAGGGTTCAATCCCTGGTCAGGAAACTAAGATCCCGCAAGCTGCGAGGTGCGGGCAAAAAAAAAAAAAAAAAAAAAAAGGACTTTTTCATTTTGCAAGCAAAGCTGGCAAGAATGTTAAGCTCATCCACAGTTGGTATCAGAGCTTTTTTGGGAGAAGTGGTTTGGTGACAAAAAAAAAATTTTTAATTGGCTTATTGTTTGACCCAGAAATCCCCCTTCCAGAAATTTTTCCTATAATAACACTTGTAGGAATGCAAGACAATGTGTGTACCAAGAATCCTCAGTACAGCATTGTTTGCAACAGCAGAATAATTGGGCCAGGGGCAGCTTGCCTGCATAATGGGAGAATGTTTAAATAAATGGTGATACGTCTTTAGTTACACAATATTTTACAGCCAAAATGATTAACATAGAAGACATATAGGGACTTCCCTGGTGACGCAGTGGTTAAGAATCCGCCAACGCAGGGGACACCGGTTCGATCCCTGGTCCGGGAAGATCCCGCATGCCGCGGAGCAACTAAGCCCGTGCGCCACAGCTACTGAGCCTGCACTCTAGAGCCTGCGAGCCCCAACTACTGAGCCCAAGTGCTGTAACTACTGAAACCCACGCACCTAGAGCCCGTGCTCTGCAATAAGAGAAGCCATCACAATGAGAAGCCCACACAACCCAACGAAGAGCAGCCCCAGCTTGCCGCAACTAGAGAAAGCCTGCACGCAGCAACGAAGACCCAACGCAGCCAAAAATAATTTTTTTAAAAAAGAAATATAAAGTGGGGAGAAAGTCAGAATATAATACATCCAAATTTATGTTTAAAAATAATGTGTAAGTGAACAAAAGTTATGGAAAGATGCACCAAACTTAATGGTTGTTTACTCTGGGGAGGAAGGGATGAAGCAGACTTGCTCTTACACTTTTTGCTCTACACGCTTTTGTGTCATTTGATTTTTTAAAAACTAGACTATTTGTAAATCAGTTTGAAAAAAAATATTTTAATTCCAAAATGATACTTACATAGATGTAGATGTAGACTTGGGGACCTCTGTAAAACCACTTTACCAGATCACTTACTCCCTTGAGATGCTTGTAAAGTCCTTGGTTGCAATCTTGTATACCAAGTCCTACCTGCAGGAGGAGGAGTTTCTTCAAAGGCTGCAGAACAAAGATGGGAAAGCAGGGAGTTGAATAGTTAACTGAAGACATTTTCCTAAAGCCCATGCACTTGAGTTCAATTGGTTTTCCAATAATAGTGTGTATATATGTAGAAATGTATGTGTGTGTTGTTTAGATGATAATTTAGCAGGGAAGAGATGCAAACCCATAATTGTTTCTGACCTCCTACATGTGAAATAAGGTAAATGAGATGTTAGGACTGGGCCCCAGTAATAGAGAAGGGTGATGTAAAGCACTTATCCAGAGCAGGCACATGGTCTTTTCAAGCTAAAATAGAATTGTCTGTTTAGAAAGTATTTCAAGGCCCGCCCTCCAGTCTGCTGGAAGGGCACAGGTCTTTATTACCAGAGCCTTGCTGTCTCACTACAGTCTTGGCTTTCAGCTGAATGTGGTCTGTGGAGAAACCACAAACCCTGAAAGAATCCTGCTCTAAGACAAAACAGGCTAGACGGGTACAGTTATCTAATCACAACCAAGTAACAGCAGATAAACCTCCGATTATATTCTGGTAAAGACCCATTGGACTTCAAAGCTGTTTGGAATGGATTGCAGGGTTTTGAACACCTCCTAGGTGTCCTAATTTAAAGCGGCCTGGATTGTGACAATTTATATTCCCAAGAACGCTGGCAAATAGTAAACAAATATCCCTTTAAATAATTCAGGCGTCAAAAGTGCCTAAATACTTAGAAGACAGACGCACAGAGAAAGGTTTGTATCTTACCTTAGAGGTGCTGCGGTAATCCAGCAGTAGTAAAATTGTCTCCCAGTGTCTGGGAGACAGTTCTTACATACCTTAAGATACCAGAAGCAGAAACTGCAAAGACATTGGTAGAAGTCAGCCTACTTAAAAAACTAAACAAACTTTCTTAAAATGTGTCATAATAAAACCTGAAAAGCAAAAGATAATTTGGAAATATTTACAACATAATAAGAGGTTAATATCCTGAATATATAAATCAAAAGGGAAAGATGAATAGCCTGGAGGGATAATTTGTTATTTTTTCTTTTACTGCTCAGCATCCTTTTCCTTCATTAACAGAACTCTTCCTAATGGAGAACTCATTCCATATGATTTAAGTGAAAACTTTCCCCACATCTAGGCTCTTGAATTGGGTCTAGAGTATTGGTCCTGTAACCTATGCACTACAAATGGCAACTTCATATGTAACAAAAAACAGTACCATAAGAATGAAAATGTAAATGAAAACATCAGAAGACAGTCTCCCACCTATCAAATTAGGTGATTTTTTTTCCTTTTTGTGTTTTCCAAACATAATACCCATGATTGGTAAAGGACCGGATTATTAATGCATGCTAAAATCACTAAGTGAAACGTGGTTGCCACAGGGCAAAGCCCATATTTGTAAGAGTTTTGGTGATCATATCCTCACCAAAGACTCAAAGTTAGCATCACTAACAGGATGATTTTAGGTGTCTCCTGATGTGATGCAACATGAAATAATACACAGCACCACCTGTGAAAGTTTCTTGCCTAATACAATAAAGCTTCTACACCTAACCCAGGGACTTCCCTGGCGGTCCAGTGGTTAAGACTTAGCCTTCCAATGCAGAGGGTGCAGGTTCGATCCCTGGTTGGGGAGCTAAGATCCCACATGCCTCGCAGCCAAAAACCCAAAACATAGAACAGAAGCAATATTGTAACAAATTCAATCAAGACTTTAAAAATGGTCATCAAAAAAAATGTTTAAAATAAAATAAACCTAACCCAGTTTATAGGAAATCTATATAGGAGACACAGATATGAATTCACGGACTCTTAGGGAAAAACAGGGCCAACATATAGGACGTTGTATTACAAAGGTGTGGTTTTTTTTTTTTGTTCTGGATTAACAGATAGACATGACAACCAAATATAATGCCTGAAACTTGACTGAGTCCTGGCTCAAAAAAAAAAAAAAAAAAAAAAAAAAAAAGCTGTAAGACCTCTGGGGGACAATTACAGAAATTCGAATATGAACCGAATATCAGATGTTGAGAAATTTTCTTAGCTGATATAATGGTATTGTGATCCTGCTGGATAATGTCCTAGGAAATGCTTGCTTAAGTCTTTAGGGGTGAAGCATAAATATACACATGCACACATATACATAAAGAAAATATAGTGAAATACTGTTGAATCTGCCCAACTAGTTTGCTTCAGGGATGGCCATGGGAGCATTCTTTATACTATCCCCAAATTAGAGATAGTCTCAATGTTTAACAAGGGGGTTGGTTAAATAAACTGGTACAACCATGTAGTGGACAACTACTACTGAAAATGTATGAGACAAGATATGACGAAAGTTTTTGTGAAAAAAATGAAAACCCAGGTTTTATGACCCATGTTTTAAGGCCTAGTTCAAGTGAGAGCTCTTCCCTCAGTCTTCCCTTTAGTCTTAAGCGGGACTAAAACGTTCCTTTTCCCGCACCTGCCATTGCATGCTCACCAGTTATTGCTGGCTTGTCAACTCTGTGAGCTTGCCAAGGGTGGGTCCCTGTTTGTTCATTAGGACCGATATAAGTAGAGGTCAGCGTAATGTAAGGAAGAACAAAAAGAATCAAAGAGGAAGAGGTGGGTAGCAAGATCTTTATCAGTATTCAAAGACTGGAGGGTCACCTGGTGGGATATTGTGGTGCAGTGAGGGGAGGGAGGAGGTCTAAAAAAGCCACCAGTCTTGAGTGTTTATGGCAGAGGCACCATGCTAAGCACACTCTGTACACCATCTAATGTGATCCTCAGCACCTTACTAGGTAGACACCAAAGCTGTAACTGTTTATAAGAAACCCAGAGAGGTTAAGTAACTTGCCCATGGTCACATAGCAAACCAGAGAGCCAGGATTCAAAATTAGGAAGTCATCTTTCAGCACCTAGAGTATCATTTCTTTTGGAATGGCAAAGGGAAGAGAAACCAGATGGACTTTAGATTTCTTCCCATACCAACATTCTACAAATATGTCTCCCCATACCCAGCAAACAAATTGATAACAGGCAAATTTGGTCACTGTTGCACCTGGCAGTTGATGTTAAGATAAGCAACACTGGTGCTATTAGGCTAATTCGTGATTGAGATATTTTCTTTTTTTAATTATTTATTTATGGCTGCATTGGGTCTTCGTTGCTACGTGCCAGCTTTCTCTGGTTGCAGAGAGCGGGGGCTACTCTCCGTTGCAGTGCATGGGCTTCTCATTGCGGTGGCTTCTCTCATTGCGGAGCACAGGCTCTAGGCACATGGGCTTCAATAGTTGTGGCTCGCGGGCTCTAGAGCACAGGCTCAGCAGTTGTGCCGCACCAGCTTAGTTGCTCGGTGGCATGTGAGATCTCCCCGGACCAGGGCTCGAACCCATGTCCCCTGCATTGGCAGGCGGATTCTTAACCACTGCACCACCAGTGCAGTGATTGAGATCTTGAAAATAAACTGAACAGAAAGATGAGCTACCCTCTGCCCGCCCCTTTCCCATTTCAACAATAAATACATACTGTGAATAAGGGCAAATTATTCCATGTGAGACTCTCCTTGGCTCTAAGTGGTAATTACATATAGCAATTTTAGGAATTACTTTATTCAAGCAAAGTGAAAGCATGGATTCCACGCCAATGATTTCTCTAAATTTTTATTAATTTTTTTTTTTTTACAGCTCCATCCTCTTGTGAAAAGTAAAGAATTTGAAGACGAACAAGTCAATTACATGGTTTTTTAAACAGCAATTAATCCTTATTACAGAGAACAATAAACAAAAGATCTGTGGCACGGTATCTTTGGAAAGATCTTTTGCAAATTTTTCTTCTAAAAAAAGAAAACTATAATTCTCACAGATCACGTATGTCTCTTTCAAAGGACTGTACAAGGCAGCTAAATTTTATTCACAAAAGCCCCTAGTTTCAGTTCCATTGCTGAAGTAGATAAAACACATGGAGTCCCCCTTGTCTGTGTTGCACATTTTTCCACTGAGCGCATCACTGCTTCCCTATCCTACATACAAAACCATTGTGTGGACTAGATAGCTGGCACATTATTACACAATAATTAAAGGAAAATTCATATTATTTTAGAGACAGACCAGTGATCTTCATTTATCAACTGGACAATTTATTCTTTTTTAAACAATTTTAATAATACCAAGATTTGACTTTCCTCTAAAGTTATAAGAAAGCAAAAAATATATAATATAATATAATATATAATGGTAATAAATAAAAAAAGGCAACCCTGCTCAGGTATCATCCAAAATATGATCACATTCAGAAGAAAAACAAAAAAAAACCAACACAAGATTTGGGACACACGTGTATAAACACACACACCAACATCAACAGTGTATACTTGGTATCTGAGGAGGGGATGTGCAGTAATTTTAACAATACATGTTGATGGCCTGAACAAAAGGCGAGTACTGACTTTTGTTCTTAAACAAAAGTTAATTAACAGAAGTTAATACTGCCTGTATTCAGCATCACTTAAACATCTACTTGTAAGCAAAGCAAGTTATCTTCCTTAGGTCAGCCACTGCCTGGTCTGACCAGTGCAGCTCGGCCAGCCTCGCTGTCAGTGGTCTTATTTCTTTGTCCTTCCAGGTCGATACAGTAATATCTAGGCTCCCAGGGAGCTGTAAGTTTCCTTCCTGCCGTCTTGGGTAGAGAAATACAGGCACTTCTCTACCCAGCACAGTACCTGTTGATATCCAACACACCGCGAACAGAAAGAATAGAGTGGCTTTCCCCGGGACAACAGGAAATTTACAGCTACCTTAAGAGAGGTGGCAGATGGGTGCTTGTCAACACCTCATAAATACAAACTAAAGAGCATGGCCAGTGGTCACAATTTGTTCTCAGATTTTCGGTGACTGACACAACTGGATTGGATATTTGAGGTGTGTATGGTGGAAATACCACTTGCAATGTTTGAAGGAAAATCCCCAACACCATGTTTGTTATTCTGCCACTCCACCTCCCACAAACAAAATGACAAAAATGTAGGAAAAAAACCTGCATCCACAAATTCTAAGTAGGACCAAAAACAAAAGAGGCAACCACTAGAGCAAGAGAGAAAGGGACCAAGTACCGCTATAATCCTGACACCCCTCCACAACCACAATGAGGAAATCTCTACATCTGTGTTTCTAAAATAAGGCCAAATATTCTAGCAAGATTTAAATACTGCTAATCAGTGGTAAAGAGTGTAAGAGATGAAGTGGCAAAGTTTTTCACAGATTTTGTGTAGTGTCTGGGCAAACAAATCCTTAAGAGAAAGTAGAATCTGTGTGGGAGGTAGGGAATCAAGCCTTATTTGATTCATTTACCTAAAGATGCACAAATACACCTCAAACTTCATGAAGCAGAAGAGAAAAAGGTGCAAGACCCACCTAACATCTCTTAAAGCCATGGCAAAATGAATACAGCATTATTCCAAAATTAGGTGTGGTCAACAAAGGCACAATAAATATATCCAATTTAGCCAGCCTCTTAGTCTGTGTGTGTGTGTATATGTACACACACATTTCCTTTCATATATCAGAGATAAGAGTTTTATTCATTTTGGAGGGCACAATGGTTTCTTTTTGCTTCTAAAAATTACTGAACAGGAATCATAAAAAAAAAAAGTTAAGCTCCTGATCCTACTAACGTTAATATTTAAGGTACCAATTAAGGCAAGTTTTCAGCCAGAAAGGGGTAGTTTGTTAGCTTCTAAACATCCTGAGATCGGGAATTAAAGGATACAGGACAAGGGAGATAAGTGTGGTCCAATTTGTTTAGGGGAAATAGCTAAACATTTTGGTCAAAACAGATTATAAAATAAAGGTCCTTTTGTTCAAAAAAAAAAAAAAATCAAGAGGCTTTTCCCATTCAGTATTGTGATTAAATCATAGCACCAGCTAAGTCATTCTCCTGTTGTAGTTCTGGTCCTGATAATATGCCAGCTGGACCCTCCCACAGCTGGCATATGAAGGACGTTTTCACATTCTTAACCCAGTGTAATTTGGTAAATTTCAGTGAAGCGTTTTATCATTGTTTATCAGGGCCCTTAGTCTAGCTAAAATCTTAAATTCGGTGATTCACATTTTAATTACCTCCAGGAAGGACAGAAACGTTTTTTAAACGTTTTTTAAAGTAAAACAGTGTTCTTCCATTTCCTAGTAAAGATAGACACACACACGAAACTGTAGTGCCAAAGGCAAGGTTTTTACACTCCATTTTTACTCAAGATGTTCTGTATTTGTCTCACTGTGAAGTGTGTACTATTATGTTATAAGAACTTCACATATTCAAAGGCTTGATTTTATAATCTAGTCCTTGCAATTATCTACCTCAGTACAAATTTTGCCTTTGGGAATTTAAGCATGCAGTGGAAAAGTGCAAATGATTTAAAAATCCTTTAGATTTCTATATACAACTGCAACAGCGAAAAGACCTTATGAACCTTAAGGATTCATCAGCCACTACCCTTTTACATACTCTACTTTAAAAGTAGCCATTAAGAATTCTTTTAGGTAAAATGCATTTTGCAGTAAGAATCAGAAATATTCCATGATCAAAACAGTACAAACTGATCTCTGCAAACTCGTTAGTTTTTTAAAGGACAAATAAAATCTTAATATAAAGGTCAGGGAAACAAACACACACACAAAGAATAAGGCCACTGAAAAAGCAATTACCTCTTTTAGAAATGGCTGAGAAATTGCCTTGGAAATGCCTTCAGTCAAGGGGACACTGTGGCTCCTGACAAGACACACACACTCAGCACGGTCTGCATAGATCAGAACCTGTCCTCAAGAACACACTCTTCCGAACTGACAGGTGGTTTGTACTGGGGAGTGATGGGGTGAAGGGAGCAGGAATGGCCAAGGGAGTAAGGGGGAAAAAAGATGTTAAGTAACCACATAAGCCTGCTTCTGGTGTCCTGTCTCCTACATATAAGAGATGGACACACAATGCCACAAGCAGACAACCTACCAGGCAATTACTGTTCATTTAACAACAGGCTGCTTTTTAAACAAGTAGTTTAAAAAGGACCATGGCTCTGCTTTAGAACATCAGTAAATGAAATCAGTCCATCAAGATCGCACATCAAGTTCTTATGCTCAGATATTACTACTGTTGTAATTCTCTCGCTTTAACCTAAACATGAAGTAACAGACCTCTGTCCTAGCTAGTGATAACCAAAGAACAGGCTGGATACTGTAAGACACTGAAGGAACAGCTTCACACAAACAATTTATATTGTGAAAAATAAGCATCACTCCCATCCGCTACACATCCCTTTTATATAGTTACCAAGAAAGTTCTTACATTCATCATATGGACCTTAGACCTCTTCATTATAAATAAAGATGGTACTCCCTTCTTCACTAATGAACATGACAATGTCAAACATGCTTGGTAGGCAACAGTTCGTAGGGGGCGGAAATGGGATGAAGGCAGAAAAATAAACCAGTTGTAGCGTTAACACTCACTCCTCAACTGTAACGGATGTGCAAATTCTAATTCTAAAAGGGATAAAAAGAATTAGCTTCTAAAAACACTGCACTCAAAATAATGCTTCCAATGATAACCCTCAAAGTTTCAATGAAAAAAATCTGTGCTTATGGATATGTGGGAATTCTGTTTGTTTGGTTTTTTTTCCCCCACTTTAGGTCATTCAAAATAAACTTGGTTTAATGTATAGAATCTGGCAATAACAACTTATGGGAAGGCCACAGTTCCTCTTCAATCTAATCACATCTAGTTGATTGAGAACACTCTGGACTGAAGGCATGTGGTGACTTTTTTTTTTTGAAAGTCTAATAAACCACCCCAAATCTCCACAGCCTCTCAGGGAGTTAATTTCCCCTAGACAATCAAGGGCTCTCCAAGTCTAGTTTTGCTATAAATATAAAGTAATTCGTAGCAGAAAAATATAGCCTCTCTAAGAAGTAGATTTCACTTTTCTTTGTTCGCTGACAAAACTCTGAGTTGGTAGACAACGTGAGTTACCACATAACTGAAGACCACAGATCAGCACCTCAAATTCCAGCTCTACTTAAACAAAAATTAAAAAGCACTTCAACCATCTGGTCACGGATAAATGTTGGTTTCCTTCTTCCCCAAAGTAGAAAATGCAGAGTACAGTCAATGTGACTGCCTTTCTCTGGAGCAGGGGGTGGGAACGGCAGCGCCCGGTCCTCCGTGGTACATGGAGATGGGGATGCAGATGGGGGTGGAGACGGCTTCCCTGTGCGCTGAAGCTCCTCTCTCCCCCAGCCCGACGGGGCCACCTTCCAGCACAGTAACGGAGAAATCAGAGCTGGGTTGAACGTGCAGTATCCAGGCAATGGGGGGTCGGGGGGTGGGTTGCCTTCAATTTTATAAATTAGGACAATACCTGGTATTATCAAAGCCACTGTTCAATGGCAGAAAGTGGGGTACAGTGGAGTCCTTCACAACTTATGTTTTATAGATGACCATTAGAATTTATTAAACAAATATTTCCCCCAAAACTTAAAAGAAAAAAAAAATCACCCACAAAACCCTACACCACAATTCACTGTTTTAAAAAAAAAAAAATTCCTTCTAGGAATGAACTAATGTGGCTACTGAGATGATGTGAATTTGCTTCCAGAGTTGAAATTGCTCCTCCTCATTTCATTTGCATCCTGCTGGTAAAAAAAAGACGGAAATGTTTCTAGACCATTCATAAGCCCACTCAGGCTACATTGCACTTCTGTCCTTTAGCAAGGAAAGGCAAGATCATCTCTGAGGCCAGCCTCCTCATTTCTGCTTCTACAAAACCATCCTGTCCAACCAATGATTCCATAGTTCTTGAGTTTCAGTGAACAAATATCCTGGCCATCTCATGGTGCTTCTCTTCTCGAGTTTGGTATCCTGATGAGACAAATGTCTGGACTGTTTTGAGGCTTCCAACGTGCAAAAAAGTTCTCAAGGCATCAGACCAACCTGGGCCTCCATTAAGGTGTTTTGGTTACTTGTTTCAGCCGCTGAAAGCCCTGTCTTGTATAGCGTACCAGGTCCATCAGACTGCTGTCAAGGGCCAGGGTGCACACACCTGTGCCGAGCTGAGCAAAGAATTCTGCAAACAAAGCAAGCCCAACATGTAAACACACGTGCACACACAAAATAAATGTGAAAACATAAAAAGGCAAGGCTCCAGAAACTACATTCCCACGGTATTCTGTACGTCATCTAGCAGAGCATAAAAAGAAAAAAAACCTCACCATCTACTGTAATGGTTTGCTAACTCTCCACATCCCTCCACTAGTCTAAAAAGGGAGGAATTAAATTTGTTTCAGAGTTGACTCCCTAATGCCTGGCACAGTGGCTGACAGTGGAAAATACTCCATTTATACTTTTGGATCAATGGACACATGAATGAAAATAAACAAAAATACTCAACATGTTTAAATAAAAAAAAAAAGCATCATTAGTTTGCTAAGAAAGAAAACAAGGTTTGAAGAGGCTGTGAGGAAAGTAAGTGGCCACAGCCAGCTGGCCGACTTCTTCCCTATAGCCAGGAAAGAGCACATCAAGGCTTTAATCTGGTATTTACATATAAGCATTTGCTCAGTGGTCACTAGCACTGACACCAAGCAGTTTCTCTAACAGGTGCTTGACCATCTCCTAAACCTTGGATATCTCCAAGGGCGTTCTTCACAAACAAGACCCAAGAATATTTACTAAGCCATATTTCCTATACTGTTGCTAACCATCTTTCTTAACATATACTGAAAACAAGCAATAAACGCAGTATTTTTTTAAGGATTATAAAAGTTATATTTATTCACGATGCTACATTTATTGCATTCCCTTAGAAAAACAGAGACTATTTATGTACCCAATTTGCCCATATATAACTTTATACAAATTATGTGTAGCACATAAAAGCCTCTGGTACAGCTAAAATCCTGACACTACAATTTGGGTAATCCTGCTTCAGCGTCTCCAGTTTATCAAGTCTGTCCACAGAAAATAAAAACTGAAACTACAGTCAGTCTTGCTGCTCACACTTAGAAATTATTTTAAATATAATAAAATAAAATTTTCAATTACTCTAAAACCCAAAAAAGTAAACTGGAAGGGGATACATTTTGTTACCAATTTCAATTTAACAGTATGACAAATTCACACCTTGTTTTGGCTGCGTCTTTTTTTAAAAAAAAAAAATCACCTTAGTTTTGACATTATCTTTCTAAGTTGTGGCTGCTTCAGAAGGTAATTTGTCAAAAGTATTTACCAAACAATTTTAATAATAATAATATTCCTTTTACAAAATGGTACAATAACACCTTAAGAAACCAGAAAATACTAAATGTCTTTGGCTATATAACTAAAAGGCCATTCTTCCAAACAGAATAGGGCATATTCACCTCAGAACCAACTACAGAAACAGAAAGCATAACAGAAATATGCACAGAATTTAATGAGAATTTGTCTTGCCTTTTTTTCCCATTCTACCCATATAATAAGCAAGGAGAATGCAATTTACATAATCTTCCCAGATGAGACTCAACAGCACTTCAAAGATACCCAAACTTCTGCAAAGGCAAAGTGAATTAAAACAATTACACAACTAAGGGAAGACTAAAGGGACAAACGTTATTTGCAATTTTCTTTTAACTTGTCGGCTTCCTTTTAAGCCTTACAAGTGTAGAAATTATAGCTGATAAACAAAAGTCACAAGCCTCACAAATGGAACTATAATATAAAAATAAATCAAATGAAACATTTATTAATAAATGAAGCCTATTTTATTACTTCAAGTGTTAATGATAACATTTCCGCACAGCTGTCGCATTTAAAAAAGTGAAACTACATACTATATTTCTAGCTTGGTAAACAGAGGAACCTGATGTCTTTGAATGACATAACAATTGACCATTGTACAGTACATCTTTCTGAAGACCCGTAAATTAGAGAACTACTGGCTTAAAGTTAGTGATTATGAAACAAATATGTATTTGTAGTTTCAGCTGCTTTTTTCTTCCTCAGCCATCAGGTGCTCCATCCATTTTACATTTCTGGGTTGAAGAATAAATGCAGTATTTTAGGTTATGCTACTGCCCATCTCAAATGTGTTGTGCCTGGGGACAGCCAATGACTTTCCATCTGCATTTGCTTAGCCTTCTGCTAGCACTTCAGTTCAGGGTGAAATAACGATACCAAAACTTCCAAAGGGGCAACGTGCTAAAGCCACTTCTGATTTAATTTTGCTAAGATCTAGTCACAGAAATCTATCTCCATGCCACAGAGCTCAAGAAAGAATTGTGACAGCATGGAGAAAATGTGAGAAGAGTAAACAGCTGCACACTTCCTTTTCTTCAAAACACTGAACAGATGGTGGGAATGTGAGTTGGTGCAGCCACTATGGAAAACAGTATGGAGGTTCCTCAGAAAGCTAAAAATAGAACTACCATATGATCCAGCAATCCCACTCCTGGGCACATATCCGGACAAAACTTTAACTCAAAAAGATACATGCACCCCTATGTTCACAGCAGCACTATTCACAATAGCCATGACATGGAAACAACCTAAATGTCCATTGACAGGTGAACAGATAAAGATGTGGAACATATATACAATGGAATACTATTCAGCCATGAAAAAGAATGAAATAATGCCATTTGCAGCAACATGGATGGACTTAGAAATTATCATACTAAGTGAAGTAAGGTCAGACAGAGAAAGACAAACACTATATGATATCACTTATATGTGGAATCTAAAATGTAGAACAAATGGACCTATCTACAAACCAAAACAGACTTGTGGTTGCCAAGGGGTAGGAGGGGAGGCGGGAGAGGGATGGACTGGGAGTTTGGGGTTAGTTGATGCAAACTATTACATATAGAATGGATACACAACAGGGTCCTACTGTATAGCACAGGGAACTATATTCAATATCCTGTGATAAACCATAATGGAAAAGAATATGGAAAAGAATGTATTTATGTGTGTAACTGAATCACTTTGCTGTACAGCAGAAATTAACACATTGTAAATCAACTATAATTTTAAAAAAGAAAAAAAAAAGGCCAAAACACTGAACAGAAAATACAATGTTATTCCCCTCCCAATCCCCATGGCCCAGTAATAACCACGACAGAGCCATTTACCTTTATTCTTCCTGGTAAGGACCTCAGCCTGTTCCCAAAGATCAAAGGCGGTAAGGACATGAGAAGTAATGGTGACATAGGAAGATGTCATGTTTTGGATGGTGACTGGGGTGCTGATGGTGGCGGGCATCCCCCCGCTCCCCACACTGCCAGCACTTGACTGGGATCCTATGGAGCTGGCTGGAGAAGGCATTGGAGAGAGGGGGGATGGTGTGCCTGTGCTTCTGGAAGGTGGAAGAAAAGAGAACTGGTTAGTCACCTGAACTCCTAGATCACAGATCTCCTGTTTCTGCAACTGCAGTCGAAGTCACAAGGCTTTAGCGGGTACTTGCCAAAATGACAATCACTTCTAAAATCACTTCTACAAGGTCAGAGAGGCACCGCACCCTTCACCTTCAGTATTCCAGAAATTTATTTCATAAAACACAGTGGGTTGGGGCCCTCCAAATGGAAAAAGTAACTGGAGAGACGTAAGGTGTTCTTCACTGGACATAGAATCAGGTGGGCAAATCTGTATTCCAAGTGTATTTCCCAGGCCCTTTACATATTTTACTCCCTTGCCTGGAATCCCTTCTCTCCCCAACCCCTATTCCAACTTCTCCTAGGAAGACAATACTTCCCCTGAGAAATGGTCCTCATCTCCGATATATTCATTCTCTCATCCACTCAATACACGTCACTGAGCTCCTACTCTGCACGTAGCTCTCCTCCAGACACTGGGGATACAGCACAGCTTCCTTTCTGTCACCACTTGAACTCGTCTCTTTGCGTTTATCACACCTCATTATACTTTTCTGTCTATTCCTTTTCCTGCCTCACAAGCACCTCACAGGCAGGGACCATCTCTTCCTAATCTCTGCATTTCTAGCCCTTAGCACAGGAGGTGCTCTGGATAAACACCTGCTGAGCCCATAACTGACTGAACAGAGGGCAGCCCATGAGGAGACTGGGCATCAGGGGACTCACACTGTGCTCTGTGTTCTCCTACTGACTGTCTACCTACACCTGCAAGTTCACAAGTGCCTTGATGCGGATCAAACGAGAAACACAAGTGAAGTCACTCGGTCGTTAAAGAAGTGATGGATATGAAATGGAAAGATGGGTCAGCAGCAGTGGCCTCATCACATAGTTACATCTGCCCTTGGGCTTCATGAACTCTAATGGATCCTAAGCAACCCCAGCAGAAAGTTCATTTTGAAGAACTAGAGCAGAAGCTCCCCGAGGGCAGCAATTCCTGTCTGCTTTGTTTACTGCTGCTTCCCTGCGCCTAAAGCAAGGTTTGGTACAAGGAAGGTGCTAGACAAATGGGGAAGGAGTGATCTAAAATCATGTGACTGACAACCTATTAACTTAGAATAATATCTCAGAGGTAGGAGTCATGAAAATTTTCAGAGGTAAAGAAGATGCTTCTCAATCAGGACTTTCTTTTTTTAAGAGAGGCCATATGGGAATCTCTTCTTTTGAATGTGCTGGAAATGGGGCAATCTTCTAGGTGACGTTCTTAAAATAGCAAAACCCGTCAGAACTGGGAGCTTTTCAAGGAATACGACTAAATTAAAAAAAAAAAAAAATACTAGGCAAGTACCAAAGGGAAGAAAATTCTATCTTCATCTTAAAAACACCCGCACAAGGACTCTGTTTTTCGACAGCTTATGGAACAAATGAGCAAAAAGTGGGGGGAAAAATTTAGCTAGAGATAGCTGTTTTCATTCTTAATATCACTGTTACAGACCCTGGAGAAGGGAGGAGGGAATTGGTTCCGGAAAGTTCTTGTTTACTGAAATGCTAAGACAGCGTGCTGCATAGAAGGAGAAAGGACCTTGGCTCTGGTTCCGCCGGCTCCGCCTGTTTTACATTGTTGGGCATATCCAAATATCCTCAAAGCTCTAAAATCCGGACCCTAGATTCTCTGTAGTTATCTTTTTAATTTATGTTGCCCAAACAGCAAACACCCTGATTTCTAACTATTCCTCAAAAAGGTAGAAATGTGCTAATGATTTCAGCTGAATGTGCAAATCAGCACATAGATGTAAACCATTTTTGAAACAAGGTCACAGCAAGAGGTAAAGAAAGAAAGAACTTAATTTTGGAAGCTATTTAAATTAGACTGATCATTACCTTGCAATGCACGGAGAAGGTGCCTGGGCAACTTTGGAAGAAGTCTTGAAGAAGTGTTCATTAAGAGTACGGGAATACTTTATTGCTATATCTTTTTTACAACGAAACATAGCCATGTTCAAAATGGACTGGCAACGCATGCTGTGAACATAAACATAAGTTGAAGTGAAGCATTAGCTCCGATTCATGAGTATCACACTACTAGAGAGAGCAAGCCACCTAACCTTTTCCCTAATGTTCACCCTAATGAACATACTGGGCTTTCCTCATCGATGCGAGAAAGTATATCGAGAATCTCACTGCACTGTTCACACTAACGTCAGAAGTAAATACTGGTGAAACAACACAAATATACAAGGATATAATTTAAGTCACAAGACCAAAGTCATCAGTAAAATGATGGGGTTGTAAAATGGCAGTAGATGCCATTTCATAATAATTAACCATCAGTGGGATTAACCCCTTGACCACACATCCTACCACTTTCTGGTAGTGATTTGCTTTTCATGATCATTTTCACTTTAAGCAAACAGATATGCAAAAGCAGGTGTAATTTGCTATTTAGACAAAGAAAAAAATACACACCATAAAACAGCAAATATTTTCTCCTGTGTTGGTGTTGTGGCATCCGAGAAGGATTTTAATGACATTATGAATCTATAGGAAAATACAAATGTACATCAGGTTAAAAAAAGGCAGTCAGAAAATCCCAGACACAAAGATATCTTATTATGTTTGTCTTGGTTTTATATTGATTTTTCCTGAAGATGTGAAGACATGACAGCAACGCAGAAGAAAAATGAGGCTTTGGAGCAACAATTCAGGCCATTCAGAAAATTAGGCGAGGACATGCCTTTTCTCTGACCTGTCCACCTGCTTGAACCCAAGTAGACTTGTATCCTTACTGAGTCCCCTCCTGAAATACAGGTAATAAACAAAGACGAGAGCTTCAGCTGAGATGAGAGGGCATCTGATAAGAAAGTAAAACTGGAAAAACCAACCCTCTCCCTGAAGGGTTTGGCATTTCACCACGCACTTGGCAAAATGATGCAGACCAACCCAGTTGTTCTGCTCTAGCACTTCATCTGGAATACATTTTTGGTTCATGACAAAAAAAAAAAAAAAAAAGTTTCTGGATCAGTAACTTTTTTAAAGACTCCCCTTTGTTAAGCTGTCTTCAGACCAAAGTTCAAATGGATTAAAGCAATAAAGGTAAGGACAGAGAAGTACTTAAAAGGAAGGCAAAATGAGTCTGCACTTACTTGATGAGGTCTAGGGTTTCTGCATAGATGGAGCAAGCCGACTTGGACGCTGGGCTTTCCAATTCCATGGCAATGCCACACTCAATAAAGGACAAGGCAGCTTCCAGGTACTTAAAAGCCTTCCCAACCTTGTCCGTCTGTGGGCGAAGAACAGGGTCACTGTTAAGCCTGAAACGGACTTTTACTTAGTTTCTCACATACATTCTTTACAGAAACTTCCCTACACTGTCCTAATTTAACTATGGCTAGAGAGAAGTGTGAGAACAAACAAACTCAATATAATAACCAAAGCCCGTCAGCTCTGACCTACTGAGAATTTTCTTTTACTAAAAATTCAGTAGGAAAGAAACAACAATCTTGTAATAAGACTATACTCTCAAAACCTTATTAAAGTACATATTCAAACTAAGGCACTCAGTACATGGTCCCCTTGTTACCAGTGTGCAATTACCCATCATATGATTTTCCTGGCAAATAGGTTATTCTACACAACTAGAATAGTGCAGACACAGTTTCTTTGTACGAATTGAAGTTTATCTTATAATAAGTAAAAAATGTTATGGTTTACAAGCATCTTAGATTTCATGTCAAACAATAATCTTTTTATGTATTTTAGAGCCCAACAGGTCATCTCCTCTGGGAGTCTGGGTTAAGGGCACAAGGCTATCCCCTGGGCCAACAGGGATAAAATTTCAGAGTCCCTTAACAGGAATGTAGAAATATGAATGCAATCAGATATTGGTGGTCATCTAACCCCGAATACATATTTTGTCACTTACGCTCTTCTCACTTGGTGGAATTCAGCCAACTTGACTGAGACTGTGCCGAGTCTCACTACATATGAGACGTCATATGCAGCACACGTTGTAAGAGCAACTGATCAACACGACATTTGCAAGGTTGTAGTTTCTGCTAATGTCTCTACTTTGATATGTTCAAAAAGAATGAATGAAAACCATAAAGGTGCAAGTGGAGTGTAAGGAGATGGTGACACATCAGCAAAGAAAGAAGGTTTGGCAAAGAAAGATGGCTACTAATTTTAATTTTTAAAAATAACCTGAGGGACTTCCCTGGCAGTCCAGTGGTTAAGACTCCGTGCTCCCAATGCAGGGGGCATAGGTTTGATCCCTGGTCGGGGAACTAAGATCCCATACACCATGCGGCATGGCCAAAACAAAAAAAAACTTGCTTTAAAAATATTTTTTCTAGGGGCTTCCCTGGTGGCGCAGTGGTTGAGAGTCCGCCTGCCGATGCGGGGGACACGGGTTCGTGCCTTGGTCCGGGAAAATCCCACATGCCACGGAGCGGCTGGGCCCATGGGCCATGGCTGCTGAGCCTGTGCTTCTGGAGTCTGTGCTCCGCAACGGGAGAGGACCACGTACCGCAAAAAAAAAAAAAATTTTCTAGAGAACCCAGGGTCAGAAAATTAGTGACAGAAAGAATAAAAATCAATCAGCATGTCCCAAATAATCAACAGTATAGGGCCTTATTGGTTTGCTTCACTGGTGCGAATTTAACTCTTCAAGTTTACTTATTCAATACCATATTCTTCATGGGATTTCCAAAATTTATATTGGCCTTAGGGTAGAAACAAAAGAAACTATACTAAAGCAATTTGCCAGTATCCACTTCCTTAAGTATTTTGTAAAGTTAATAATGAAAATATTCCTGTGATAACTCCATGTATCTCCTGAGACAGGGTTAAACTAGTAGAGTTCTAATTTCCTTAACAGTAAGTAAAATAAGAATAGAGGTGAAATACACTACTCTATATTCAGTTGTGCACTTCACTATCTGGAATGCAAGACGGTCATCTTTTGAGACATTGTGCAAGTAAAGGAGAATATTGTGAAGAGGCTGGCCATTCAGGCTTCTGTCCAAACTGGCATATTTTGAGAGTGGAATGAGCTAACATTACTTATTAAAATGGGATGCAATAGCCATAGGAAGGGAGAAAGAAGATGTGCATATGCATAGATTAAAAGCAACACAAAAAGTTCCCTGGAGTATTAATCTTGTTTGAATAATGAAGGAATCTAGTGCCCAGTGTCAAGATAAGTTTTTGATAACTGGCTGACAAAGTACTGAATATTTACTCTTTCTCAAAAATCAAAAGATTCATACAGTTCTAGTAACAGCCTTGGAGAACTGAAAGGAAGAGGTTAGAAAGATACCACTGTTTGGTGCTATCTGAGGCATCTTAATCTGACTCAGGTCATGTTGGTACAGGGTCACTTGAGAGATAGTGTCTAATTTGTGTTTGACTCTCCTACAGCATCCAGCATGGTAAGGACTCAATCAACATTTTACTCCAATGAATGGGGACCTGATAAAAGGGTCTCAGCCCAGCCCTTCCCAGCCTGACAAGAGATGCCAGGCTACAGACTGGGGTTGAAGAACACTGGGCTAGGATTTTGAGGCCACCATGGACTGATCTGATTCAATCCCCGTGGACCTCCAGAGTTTGTGGTTAGGTTTGCCTGTGGCAGAATCAAGGCAACCTATGCTGTTCTCTTGTGGTACAAAGTTCAACATACAGTATCTGTAGGGGTTTAGGTGTGGGGAATACACCAAGCAAATAAAGGCCCCAGAGTCTTAGATGCTTAAATATGACAAAGGGCAAGTATTATATAACTATACTGCAGCAGAGAAATAAAAGCATTATTTATGTATGCAATTAACAAAACTACCACCTTCCAGAAAGTCCAACAGCCACCAGGTAAAGAGAGTTCATTTCTTTAAGGCATGTTTGCCAACAGTGCAATCATCACCTTCACCTTAAAATTTCATCTGATGGTACTGGTCCACTGTTCGCTGTTAGCCTCTAACAGTAAACAGGGCGTTAAGATAATTTTGGAATGCAAACAGGCTACCTCACTTTTTGAAATGTTTTGGGGTGACCACAAATTGACCAGCTTTCAATAAGCCAGAGTTGTTTTTCACATCCAAAGAATTGATTCAGTGGGACAAGGAAGCCCTCATGTATATTAAATAAAACACTACCAGGTAGATCAACTTTCATTCATTTAGATATAAAACGTGAAACTAGTACTTTGTCTCTCTGCCCATGATCAGACGGAATCAGTGAAGTCAAAACAGTGTCACTTCCCTAGGAACTGAACCACTCAGCCCTCGCTCATTCCGACCCTGCTTACACTGCGGCCAATGTCAGGCCCCCCACAGCCCTACCCCCCCCACCCTGCCCCCAAGTCACAGTTAGTGATTTGGAACCAGACGGCAAGTGTTTGGATGGAAAACATTCCACCAAAGGGAGAAAGAGCCCAGACTGACCACTAATTCTGCTTTGTCCTTCAACCTTCTGGCCTCCTTCATGTGAAAATCTGCTTGTTGTCTGAAAGAGAAGAAAAGACCAGGGGTGGGTCACAGGAACCTAAAAGTATTGGACTGGGGCAAGATGACTTAAGACGACTGGAGGGGGACGAGGATGGGAGGAGAGGCGGGGCAAAGAGGAGGCAGGGGGAGGGGGAGGAAGGGGGAGGGGGAAGCAGCAGCATCCAGAGCCTTACTTGTCCAACTTCACGTGAGGCTTCCCTGGCTTGGAGTTACCATTTGGCAAAGAAGGCACTGGAAAACGATTTGCAGTATCTCCAGAAGATCCCTTAAAAAAGATCATCATACCGATCACCCTGTAACATTTCAGACCATTGGCCTAACTGTACCGTCTCTCTAAATTAGCCCAAAATAGTTCAAAAGCAAGGAACTCAAATGCTGCACGCTCTAGCTTGGTCAAGCACTTTCTCAGCTAGATTCAACTGAAACTGTAGATTTGGATTGTATCGGGGACACAGAAAAGCCATAAGACAAGAATGCCCAAGAGAACAGATTATCAACAAAGCCAAATTTAACATTTTCTCTTAAGCAATACACACACACACACACTCACCTACCCCAGGTTAACAGGAAGGAAGGAACCTGTATTCAAGAAAGTGGATACTTGTTCCCCCATTATCACTAATAATGAAAGTATTTGAGATCAAACATCCAAACCAAGAACTAACCAGGGTTATCATGTTTTACTGCCAAACACCTGATAGAAAATTAACACAAAAATCTATTCTGGTTTTTCACCTCTGAACCACTTTAAGAAGAATAAACTGTCGCCTAAATTATCAGGTAATATGAACTATCTTTTACTCTCCCTCTGAAAAGTAGAGCGTTAAGCACAAATAACTCATTACTGCTTTACTAAAAGTGACGAATAGCTCTGAAATACCATCGTAGAAAACTTATCTTATTTGGGCATTTAAAGTACAGACACACCGACATATTCCCTTTTGTACATTACTGCCTCCCCTCCTTACTTTGTGTTCTGTAGAGCTTCCAGGGCCCTTCCCCTCTACTTTTCTGTGCTTGGAAACAGAAGAGTCTCTGTGGTTGCCCTTGGTACTACTGGCACTTTTGGGAGGGTCCTGGCCACTGGGGTCTGCTTCCTGCCTTGACCTCTTTTGTGCAGGCTTGGCTGGCTTCTGGGAGGACGAGGATGACACAAGTGAAGGGGGAAGCATTTCCTTCTTTGAGGGCTCAGAGGAGGGCCTGGGCGTTCTGGAATGAAACATCATGCAAAACTAAGTTAAGGCAAAACATGAACCGTATAACTTAGGTGTTGAGTTATAAGGACAAAATGGCTGTTGACACAAAAGATAAAGATATCACAGAGCCATGAAATCCATTTTTGTAGAAAGGTCAAATTTCAGAGCCCTTTTTTTCTGATGCCTTTGAAAACTACAGTCCTACCTGTGAGTAATAAATGAAGTTGTATAATTTGTCACTAAGCTTGCGGAGTCTGCCAATGGTCTTACCTTTACCCAAGCAAGTCACTCTGCAGTAGCTGCTGCCCAACCTGCACCTTGTCTCTGACAAGCAGGCAGGCCCAGCTGCCACCTCCTCTCTGCCCCCTTCACATCTGACCCCTTCTCTCTCTCTCTTTCAAATCTCTGTTGGTTCCTACATGGTGACACGACTCACTTGTTTTTGCCAAGTCTTTTTGTGCTTTTGATAAATCTAAGTTTGCTGCCAAATGAACCGTTAATTCCTCTAAGGTCCTCGTGAAGGAAAACAAACAGAACTTAGCATATCGTCAAAATGAGCCCGACGAGTTCACTATTCTCTCGTTCTACTGCAGAAGAAAAGTGTTTTGCCGTGTTGCCATCCAGGAAGATTCGATCACCTTCGCAGCCTGTTCCTAAACTCTGTACTCACTTTGATTTAGAAGATTCTTTGTGGGAGGATGAGGGTGATGACTGCGATTTGACTTCTTTCTCCAGCCTGATTTTCTTGCTATCGTGGTCTCTTTCTGCTTCACCCTATTATTGTAGTATAACAGCAAATTATTACAAACATAATTGTACAGACAAAATAGAAAAAAATATGCAGCAAGGTCAATGAGAGCAATCAGACTTTTGGAAACTTCTAAACACACACAGAAACCTTATAAGTATCTACACTGTGTATGGGAGGGGGTGGTGGTGGTGAGGGCAGCAGACCATCTAGATTTGATGTGATTTGTACTGAGACGGATTTGTACATGAGGAAGGACTAAGGAAAGAACCAGGTTTTTTTCTACTCAAGAAGAAAACAGATTCGTTTTCCCATGACAACATGTATATCAAATTTACAGAAAGTCCAAAATGCAGGCTCCTTCCCCCTGGTCTGTGCTCACGTAATGGCCCTGTGGGAAGGAAGCTTTCTAGCAAGGACAGTGAAGCGATGGGTGGGAGTCCTTCAATCGACTCAGGTGCTTTAGAATTAAACTCCTCAACTGTCAGCTCACGGGGAGAGAAATCTGGGACACCACCAGCCAATCTAGGACAATCCCTAAAAAACCCGAAATCCTCTCTTAGAGCCTTAAAGGGAAAAACAACATTCTTCAAATGATCTCATTGTGGGAGGCCCCGGTTTTCACCACAGTCTCTCCCTCGTTCTCTGAATTTCTCCAAGAAAAATGAACAAATTAAGATGTGTAGGCTCAAGCTCTGCCCAGGCGCTAATCAGCGGCCTGGCCCTGCTCAAAAGGAGGGAAATAGCAAAGACATGCCCTTCCCTCCCCCGGCATTCTGCAAGCAAGCGTGCCTGGGTGTGCACCTCCATCCAGCCTTTCATAACTTCGCAGAAAACATCTCCCTCTTGTTTCAAAATGGACCACTGAAGATGGCTTATAAGGATACTTCGCTTTCATCTCTCGGTGTTTGCACAGGTGAGAACATTAAGAAGAAGGGAAAATATGGGTGGAGAAAAGAAATCCAAGGGAAGGCTGGTACTATGGTACCACTGGAAGCCGATTCCGCTCTGTCCAGCACACTCCATCCCAGAGCTGCACAGCACTTGGACACGGCTAGTCCACAGCGACAAGTGAAGTCAGGGACTTTGTCCAAAAAAGGAGAATGTAATCATTTTTCTACTGATGAAATACTGAAGTGGTAATTTTAGACACATTGGATTAAATTATTTATCACTGTTTTTTTTTCCTTTTTATATTCTTAACGTGGCTACTAGAAAATTTTAAGTTATGTATGTGGGTCACATTATATTTCTACTGGACGGAACTGTTTTACACACTTTTCTAGAGGTGATCTGCAAAATGGACCTTGAACTTCCAATGAGCTGATGCAACGAAAGAATTATTAAATGTACAGGTTATGTAAGATAAAAACAAATCAGTTGCTCAGAAACATAACCATTCATTACAGAAGACCGGGGAAAAAGGGTCTTGAGGGACTTAATAAGAAGAGAACACATGATGTGAATAAGCATATCCCACAGGCACGGCTGAAACAGTAAATTTCACACGGCTGTTTCTCACGTGGCAGGCAGTGCAGGCCGGCAGCACAAGCCTGGAGCACAGTTCAGGACAAATGAAAGGTCCTGGCACAGGCCAGGAGAGGCCTGTTGCAGCTCTGCCCAGCATGTAACTCACCCTCCATTCAACAATTCATAATGAACTCAATGTTGGCAGAGAAGAAAGAATAAACCAGAAGTGACTGGTTAAAATAGAACCCTACTACTAAGGGGTATCCCCTCATCACTACACCTACTGTGGCCAAGAGGCTCTGCTACCAATGGCCCCAGTGAATTCTCTTGAGTTTTAGATTAAAGGCCACACAGCTGGCCCAGCAAGCATTACAAGAGGGTGGGAAATTTATCTTTCGAAAAAGTCACAGAATTTGCTAAAATACCCAGGCAGATAATTAACTTGCACATGAAGTAGTTAGTAATACATACTTTTTTAAATGGAAGGCATTTCCAGGCAGTTAACGACATGTGGGATAAGTCCCCAAGACAAAGCTAAGCATAAACGGTCCACAAGGTTACTTTCTAAAGAAAATACCAAACCCCAGAGGTGGAATGAGAGTTAATTTTTGTTTGTATATCTTCATTCTGCTTAGGACATGCTAGTTATAACTAGAAACCAAAGTGGCAGGCCTTATAAACCACACATGAAAACAAGATTCATAGTGAGTCAATCCTCATAAACTGGTTTTAACTTGGGCTTGTGCCAATCAGTGACTCAAGAGAACAGCCCAAAACCAACAATCACCAAAGACTAACTTCAATGCTAGCTTTAACAACTATGTTGGCACTTTCTGGAATAATACACTTTATGTTGACATGTAGCAACTTAGAAGCTGGTAATATTCTGTCAGCTGGTAGAATGTAAGCCGTTAAACCAATTAAGCAAAATCCCCTTCTGTTGACTGTGCTTGCTTTGACCCGAATTCACGCCTGTGGGCCGGGGTCAGTATTTTTGTAGTTGGAACCCTCTTGTCTTCTGTAGGAAGAGTCCCGGGGGCATCCCCAGAGCAGGCACTCCGTGAGCATTCGTCAGCTGGCCCAGGAGCAGACCTGCACTACAACCCTAAGTGGGTGGATTTAGCAAAGCGCCATTAGAGAGGGAGTCATCTGATCCTGGGTGGCAGGAAACACACACTTGAATTCCAAGACTGGAAAACAGAAGGCAAGGAGTTCTTGAGATGTTTCTGGGTCAAGAAGCCATTTGAAAGTGAGGTGAGAGTGACGTACTCTCTTCAGAAGGAAAAAGGAGTCTCCTTTGCTCAGTGGCTTATCCACAGATCAACTCCCATTTCAGGGACCCCTGTCTAAGGTCTGGGTCTTGGACACTCCTTTTTTCCAGAAGGACAATGTCTCGACGGTGCCCGCATCTCCAACAGGAGGAGCCTGCTGGCCGATGACTGTTCCTGACTGACTTGTTTACTTTCCTTAACCTGCTGGGTCAGGCAGCCTCAGATTATCTGCCAAATGCAGCTCCACCTACAGAGTGGAGCAAAAGGGCAAGAATGAACACCATAAAAGGAAGATCTGGGACTGTGCTAGGCCAAGCCGGTTTCTGAAGAGAAGGCCTCCAGGGCAGCCTGCTGCCTGCCTCAGCACCTGACTCACCAACTAGGTGCCGCGGATAACAGGGGGCAGTGAAAGTGGCTTTTGTAGAACTAACACTTGTTTGGGGCCATAGTTTCTAACAGGCAGAAAGGTAGTCGACTCAGAGCTTAGCCATGATGGGGAGAGATGACGAGCATCTGGAAGGGAAACTAAAGTGTGGCAGGCACTAGGGTGGCAGGAGTGGGGACAATGGAGGGGTTGAGCCAGGGATGATATTGTAACAGCCCGTCAAGTACACTGATCTGGAAGTACGACCTCAGGCCTTTCTCCAAGAATGCCACCAACGCCCCCCAACCTGCACCCACCCCCTAACAGACACTTGCACACACACCCTGCTCCTCCGGCCCCACCCCACTAAAAGCAAGAAAGGTGTGAAAGAGGGACTTCCCTGGTGGTCGAGTGGTAAAGAATCTGCCTTCCAATGCAGGGGATGTGGGTTCAATCCCTGGTCAGGGAACAAAGATTCCACATGCTGCAGAGCAACTAAGCCCGCACGCCACAACTACTGAGCTCGTGGACCTCAAGGACAGAAACTTCGTGCCGCAAACAACAGAGCCCACGCGCCCTGGAGCTTGCGCACCACAACTAGAGAAGAGAAAACCCGCACGCCACAACTAGAGAGAAGCCCGCACACCACAATGACAGATCCTGCATTCCTCAACGAAGATCCCGCGTGCCACAACTAAGACCCAATGCAGCCAAAAATAAATACATAAATAATAAATATTAAAAAAAAAAAAAAAAAAAGATGTGAAAGAGAGCAAAGGAACCAAGATCCACTAGACTGGGAGGGGTCAGCATACTGAGCTCCAGAGCTGCTTTTGCTAAGCAGCCAAGTGATGTGAAGGCCTTTCTGGATCCCATCTAAAGAAGGTAGCAGCTGAACAAGAGACACAAGCGGTCTCAGCACTCCAATTCTAAATTCTATCCTCCTCTCCCACAGGGAAGCAAATACGCTTGGTAGCACATGAAGCATAGCAAAAGTGGAGAAGCAGCCTTTGGGGAAGTTCAGGTACTTTTCTGGGATTTGCCTCTGCAGGAGGTTCAATAAGACGACGCCACAGCAGGTAAGTCCAAGCTGACCCCATGAATGAGGCAGGTTATATTCACTGGGGAAAGTACCACAGAAAAGCAAAGGGAATCCACTCTTTTCCTTCTTTTTGGTGAGGGAATACACAGGCATTAGACTGGCCCTAAAACAGCTCTTCATATGATGCTTTTAGGGTAACTAACAGGCATGAAGAAATTAGATGTAAGTGGCTTTAGGAAATTATAGGGATGACTTTTCAAACCCTTGATGTTGAAGGATAATAACTGGGAATGTTGATCTGGAGAAACAACCCAAGAGAAAACAGTCAGATCTTGGGAAGGTCTGAACTAACCATCAAGCAATAAAAATGCACATTTTCCCACCAGATCCCATAACTTCCCTCCCCACTCCTCAAAACACACATAAACGATGGCACTGAAATGTTTGTCCAAAAGTGTCCAAGCTTCTTGGTCCGTAAAGCAGTTATTTATAAAAAGGGAAAGACCTGAATGAATGTAATCTCCCAGTTCTGTTATTTGTCTAAACGACTGTTGAGACAGTCTAGCATTTTATTTGAAAGACATCTATAAGGTGACTGAATGAAATGAGGTTATCTAAGAAAGCACCGAGAGCAATGCTTAGCTCTATGCATGTTTGGTGTGCTTTTAGAATCTTCTCATTTGCACTGCCCTGATTGTATATTATCTTGTGCTTCTCAGCTTCAACTTTTCTTCCAAGTCTGGAAAACATAAAGCTTAAAAATTATATAAAAGAAAATACAAGTTCTATTTTAAATTCTAAATTGTAATCAGGTTGAAGAAATTCTGTAGTTTATGTAAGGAGTACCATGTGAGTTAATGTCTATTTACCCTCACAATTTTCTCTTTTTTCTCATGAATTGTCCCCAACCCACTCCTTTAAAGTAGAAGAAAAAAAAGAAAAAGGGGGAAAAAAAATAGGTACATTTCTATAGGTGCCACATTTGATGGCTTCATCACAGCTATTAACAACTATTAACTCTTTTTTTTTTTCAGGCTTAAAAAGTATGTTTTTTAATATATAAGGAGAGATTTGGGGGGAATAATGGAATCCTTTTTTTAACATCTTTATTGGAGTATAATTGCTTTACAATGGTGTGTTAGTTTCTGCTTTATAACAAAGTGAATCAGCTATACATATACACATATCCCCGTATCTCTTCCCTCTTGCATCTCCCTCCCACCCTCCCTATCCCACCCCTCTAGGTGGTCACAAAGCACCAAGCTGATCTCCCTGTGCTATGCGGCTACTTCCCACTAGCTATCTATTTTACATTTGGTAGTGTATATATGTCCATGCCACTCTGTCACTTTGTCCCAGCTTACCCTTCCCCCTCCCCATGTCCCCGTGTTCTCGTAACTCTTTATGATCATTTTCTCACACTTTTGAGTCTAAAATGGCTTTAAGGGTTTGTTAACCCTCTGAAAATATTTGTTAAATTTTGTGCCAAGAGAGGGATGAACCTTTAAATAAATCCCACTAATGCCAAGGAGCAGGAACATTATTCAATGGCTCTCACTATATTCTCGTGGAGTTTTTTCTAGTGTTCACACTCAATATGAAGGAAATGAACAAGTCTTCACTATCCAAATTTGGGGGAAAGCACCTAAGCTTAAAGAGAGACCTGGGCTGCCCACAGAGCTGCCCCGCTTGTCCAAGGGTGGTGGCCAAAGGTACCCTGAGCAAGTGGAGTCAGGGTCCTGACAGGAAAGGGGGAGCCTGCCCCTCACAGAGAGAACCTGAGGTTATGATGTTCAGTATTAATACCACCACCTGGAATCCAGCAGGAAGCAAAACCAATGACACACAGTTCTCTGATCATGAAAGAGCTATACTGTTGGCTGATGTTTATATTTATCTGAAAGCTCCTAAGTAATGTTTCTAACCAGTGACATACTTCAGGCCAGGAATTCCTGGTTGTCTAGATCCATGATGTCTAAATGCACCACACTGAAGAGATTTCTTGGTCCAAAACACTAGCTTTATACAATCCTGGCCTGGTAATAAGGTTCTGCTCCAGAGCCTTAGGCATTAGGATCACCCGAGGAGTTAGAAAATAACAATGGGAGTGTGGGGCTGGGGGGTGGCACACATCCTGCCACCAGTACTGAGGGTTCCCCAGGGGACCGGAATGTGCAGCCAGGGTTTGGAACCACTGGTTCAGCCCCTGATCCTGTCAGTCCCACAGCAGGGAGGCAGGCTGTTCCCAGAGCCAGATCTCTCAGCTGCCTGCCAGAGCTTTAAGGCAAGCATGGACTTGCCTAAGATGAGGCAGTCATTATTTCTCCATCCTTTGAACAGAAAGATAAATAAGCTGCCCTAGGAGAGCTCAGCCAAGGGCTGGAAAAATGGCTTTCAGAGGGCACAGTTCATATACTCAACAGGGACAGCTGAATTTCCCTTTCTGGAGTTGCAAGCAGAGCTTCTAGATTTGCATTGGAGGATGGACTGGTCTGACAACTGTCTGGGGAGCCTCCAATTTCCAACATTTACCCCCAGTTAGTAAGTGTTTTAGAAGCTAATACTTCTCCCCTCTCCCCACTCCAGCTGATGCAGAAGGTCAGCAGTGGAGACTAGATAGTATTAGGGTAGCTGGGGGACAGGTGACAAAAGATTTCCCAGGAGGAGGTAAAAGAGTGTATTTTTGCTATTGATTCTACGTATAAAATAGGTCACTAATGAGAACCTACTGTATAGCTCAGGGAACTCTACTCAGTGCTCTGTGGTGACCTAAATGGGAAGTAAATCCAAAAAAGAGAGGATATTTGTATACATAGAGCTGATTCACTTTGCTGTACAGTAGAAATTAACACAACATTGTAAAGCAACTAAACTCCAATAAAAATTAATTTTAAAAAGATGATGTGATATACACATATGTACAAAATAAAATAAAATAAAACACACATCATGAAAAAAAAAGTATATTTTTGAAGATTTCTCGGGTATATTAGATGCAGGCACCTTTTCCTAGCCTGGCCCATCACAATTTTCTCCATAAAGTTTTACACCTCTTACAGGCACACATTGTTTTAAAAGTTATCAAGGACTTCCCTGGTGGTGCAGTGGTTAAGAATCCGCCTGCCAATGCAGGAGACACGGGTTCAATCCCTGGTCCGGGAAGATCCCACTTGCCGCGGAGCAACTAAGCCCATGCGTCACAACTACTGAAGCCTGCACACTTAGAGCCCATGCTCCACAACAAGAGAAACCACCGCAATGAGAAGCCCGTGCACCGCAACGAAGAGTAGACCCTGCTAGGTGCAACTAGAGAAAACCCAGGCGCAGCAATGAAGACCCAATGCAGCCAAAAATAAATAAATAAAAAAAAAAAAACAAAAAAAAAAACTGGGCTTCCCTGGTGGCGCAGTGGTTGAGAGTCCACCTGCCAATGCAGGGAACACGGGTTCATGCCCCGGTCCGGGAAGATCCCACATGCTGCGGAGCGGCTGCGCCCATGAGCCATGGTCGCTGAGCCTGCGCATCCAGAGCCTGTGCTCCGCAATGGGAGAGGCCACACAGTGAGAAGCCCGCGTACCGCAAAAAAAAAAAAAAAAAAAAAAACTAAACTAAAAGTTATCAGGAACCAGAATACACCCTCTTCTAGCTGAAACAGCACTGCCAATTGGCACTTGATCCCACCCCACTGGACTTGCCCGCTGCAATTATGGTGGCAATTCACACCCTCACGTCTCATTCGACAAGGCGCTCCAGAAACTGTCGCCCTTTACTATTTGGTAGAGTCACATTATATTTTTAACCTAGTGGAGTAATCAGTCAAATCAGACACGACAGCAGTCTTCATGATCTTTTTGTCCTTGTTATTCTTAGCTCAACTTCCACAACTGAGTAAGAGTTTTTTATGTATTTATAAGACTGTTTATATTCCTTCTCAGCAGGCAAGAGTTGGCCCTTCTTGTGCCTTTCACTCTGAATCCTGGGTAGGTTGGCTTGGGAATGCCACTGGGGGGAAAATTCACTCATCTTTCACCATCAAGAAGCAGCAAAAAAATATATATCAAGAGCTCAATAATTCAGAATAAAGATCGAAAGGAGACTGTTCAAAATAGTGTATATGTCCAAGTAACAAGGGTCTTAAATAATGCAGGGATTATTATTATTATTTTACTATGTTCATTCCTTAAGTGAAGCTTCCAAATACCATAATAAATGACAGATTTTAATACTTCACAATGTACCATAACAGCCTATATCACCCAAAAGGATGCCCTAACCATCTCTATAATAGCTCTAAACCTTTTTTTCATAATGCTCTGCTCATTAGTAAAAGTCATTAACAGGAGTCACAAATTCTAAATCTGGTGGTTTCAAATTAATGAGGTGTTAGGTGGCCATGAGTTAAAACATGGATATAATATCAGTATCAAAATGATCAAACTACAGGAGTAAAATTTAGTATATAGCACTCCTGTCAGTAATTCAGAATTCACATTTCAGTTCATGTAAGGTTTTAATTTCTAGGGCAAAACCTAATGAGCCAGGTGGTAAATACCAATATTATCACAATAGATAAAAACATACCCTTAATGCTATATTATTCTAAAGCAAGATATCCTTTTCAATGACTGCCTCATCTTTTTTTCAAACTAGCAAGACTTAAAGCAATCTGGCATTTATCAACACTTATCTGCAGTGAAAGACTAACTCTGGTATAGTCGCAAAGGCAACATGGAATCCAAAGATTTCCAGCCTCTTCTAAGACGATTCAGGGTTAAAATCAAGGGCCAAAGACAGCCCCAAGCCCACAGCAGGTATGTTCCACACCGTACGGGAAGGTCAGCCCCCCACTCACCTTTCTCTTTTTGGCCAACTTGCTTGAGTTTTCTGAGCTTCTCTTCTCAGAATCTGCCTTCTTCGCTGCCAAGGGCTGTTTGTCTTCCGGTTTCTTGGGGCGGCTGCCCTTCCCAGGAGGCTGGGGTATCCGAGAGAGGAGGTCCAGGGTAATCTTCACCATCAAGCTTTGCGGGAGCGGAGTGTCCCTGAGCGGGGAGAGCAGCTTGGTGTCTCTCAAAGGCACCAGGGGTTTGTCCTTGCGGCGGTCCTCCTGGACAACTACTGCCAGTCGGCAGCCACTAGTCCTGGCGCCGCCACTGCGGGCAGGGCCCTGGCTCTGGGTCAGAGGGACGAGGGCAAAGTGCTCGGGGCTCCTGTCTTCCGCCGCGTCCTTCGGAGGTGCCTTCGGGGGGGCCGGGGGGCCACTCCTGTGCTTCTTCCGTTCGCTGGGGGTGGGCGCCACTGGCTTGGGCTCACGGCTCTCTGCGGCACGGGGCCGCCCTTTCGTCTTCACCTTGGGCTTGTCTTTGGAAGGCTGGTCTTTGGAGGCTTGGGGAGGAAGTCCGGGCTCGCTCTCCACCAGCAGACTGGCGCGCGCATCTGCATGCGCATCCGCATGCCCCGGGGCGGAGGCCTTGACGGGCTTCTTGGGTTGTTTGGATCCCACGGTTTGCCTCTGTGGGGGCTCCTGTTGGGCAGGGGACTTCTGACAGCTCCTCTTGCCCGCATGGGGGCCTTCAGAAGGCACCCGGGGGGCTTTGCTGGAGCTTTTGGGGGGAGGCTCTTTGGACTCCGAGCGGTCGTGACCTCCAGTGGCGCCGTCGCCACCCTTGCCTTTACTGTCCGGGTGCCGGGCCGGGGGCACGGCGCTGCCCGGGGCCTCGGCGGGCGGCGCGGGCTGGCTGACTTTGGTCAGCCAGTTGTCCAGCTGCCATTTGTTTGTTGTCGGAGGTTCGGGCTACAAACAAGGAAAAAGAAGATAGGGTTAACTGACCAATAATGATACTCTTCTGGGTTAGTCACCCAATCCTACAGGACTGGCCGGGAGATGCAATCACTCCAAACCTAAGAATTCAGGTCCTTTTAACCCCCCTCTAATTATAGGTCAAATTCTATAACAATTAACTCTTAAAACAATCTTCCAATTTTTTCATGCTACAGGAATTTTGCTGTGGCTGACACTAATAATAGACCATTACATACTGACCAATGTAGACCACTGGCAACTGCGGAGAAATCTGTGTAATAAATATTTTGTTCCACTGGTAATTACCATATAATTTAAACAGAATTTTCACATTTTGGCTTGTGAACTATTCTGTCAGAAAATGATAGGGAAAAATGAAGACTAAAAAGAATCTTTTCATCAAGGATTTTCAGAAGAAGGTCAATGAATCAGTCTTAGTGATTATGGATGGGTTTCACGCTTTATCCCTTTTTTTGATGTACTTGTCAACTGAAAATGACTTTCTTCAAGACGATTTCATTTCTCTTATTCACTTAAAAATATTAATACATGACACAGCTTTCAGTTTATCATAGATACACTGTCTTCTGATTTTCAAATTTTACAACTGGGTAAAAAGAACCAAGTGAGGTCACATTTGCCAGCCATTAGTCCCACTTGAATTCTTTAAAAATCAAACATGAAGTCTCCTGTTACAGGCAGTCTCTGAAATAGCACCTATTTTTCTAAGAAACACAGGGAGGCTCCAGAGCACACAATTAAGAGCAGTGAGATTATACTGATTATCTGTGAAACTCGCTTGGCAAATAAACAGAAGTCCCTGACTTCTCCTGTTATCTTAACAGGAGATATCTTGTTAAAATCTTTGTTGCTAACTGACTATTGATGCATCCCACTCTCTCTCTCCAAATGGGATATTAGATCTTATTAAAACAATGATGAGGACATCTTTATCTCCAAACTCTACTATTATGTCTTGCACACAGTGGTGTACATGAGATATTTATTTGGGCTTTTTCATGGGTGTATTACTGTACCTATAAATTTTATGCTATTTGGGAAAATATTCATGCCTTAATAAAGTAAGTAATGATTACTTTTTTTTAAAAAAAGGACAGTATGTCACTGGCATGCTTCATGCTTTTAAGATCCTTTCTGACAGGTGGTTTGTATAAATGACTTAATCATTTCCACAGCACAACAGCAAGTTAATCAAAGATATCTCACATGGGATTAACTGATTAGATTATTGAGTAAGGGGCTCGCTCCAGTAAGTGGATGATATAGGGAAGACTGCTAACAATTTTCCCAAGTGGAATATCCCAAACAATTCAATTCTATAAAAACACGCAAACGTAATACGTTTAAGATATGTGGATATAACGTAAAGGCTTTGGGGCCAGGAAAAGGTTGGGTAATAAAACGATCAGGTAGCTAGACTGGGCTTTGTGTAATTGTAACAAAACAGAACTAAGAGGAACTCTAAGGAACTAGGTAGCATCATACTTTGGCCAGAAAGAGGGCTACAGAATTGTGGGGTTTTTGGTTTTTTTTGTTTTTTCCCTGCTTAAGACAACATACCTTCTTTGTAGCTCCCTCCACTTATATCAACTCTATCCCCATGCTCTCATTTGAATTTCAGAGCAGGGAGAGAGAGAAGAAGGAAACTATTCTGACAAAGTCCCACATAATCTAAAACTGCATTCAATATTCTAACAAAACAGGATGGCTGTTTAGGGTAGAGAAAAGATTAGCACACCATACCTACCTACTTGTCAGACATTATTTCTTGAAAGACTTGAAGGCGTGGTAGTTCTAATGGTTAAATGATTGGGAACAAGGCATTAAGATATATCATTTATATACTGGGAGACTGGGAGATTGGGATTGACATATAAACACTATTGATACTATGTATAAAATAGATAACTAATGAGAACCTACTATATAGCACAGGAAACTCTACTCAATGCTCTGTGGTGACCTAAATGGGAAGGAAATCCAAAAAAAAGGGGATATATGTATACATATGGCTGATTCACTTTGCTGTACAGTAGAAACTAACACAAGACTGTAAAGCAATTATACCCCAATAAAAATTAAAAAAAAAAAAGGATGTATCACTTATCAATCACCTCAGGAACCAAATCCTTCAAACCCTTTCTCGGGAAAGGTATAGAGATCTTTCACCAGGGCTACGCTGACAACTGCACTGCAATCAGTGACACTCTTGCTCTACAGAAGAGTACCTACACATTAACCAAAAGGGAAGGTCATTCCTGGTATAAATAACATCCGCTTCTCCCCCCCACACCCCAAAACAGGGCAGTTTAAGATACATTTAGTAGTCCCTAAAGGAATGTCCTGGTTACAGAAATAAAACATATTTTCTTCTACTGCGGTACTGAAAATGTCCAGAAGGGAGGCCTATGGCCCAATTGCAGGGTAAAACTGAGTTGGTGTGCCCAGACAAGAGGAAAGGGTAGGGGTGATCCTTTTTGTATACCTACTACAAAGATGTAAAATGGATAGAATTCCTTTAACGTTAGGTATTATTTAGGTGCTGGGATGAGGGAAAGTTTTACATAAGAGATTGATAAAAAACAGATTTTAAGATGAATTTTAAGAGTGTAAGTGCTGGAGAGGATCAAGGTTTGGACTTTCATTTCTTCCTCAGCCTTTCCCCATGCCCCACCCCCAGCCTCCCAGTGCTGGATCAACCCAGACACTGCACAGAGAAGGTGCAAAAATATATGAGCATCTTAATAAACGTTTGACTGTATGTCTCTTTACTTCTCCTAGCTTCTCGAATTGGCAAAAGTTCGTGTATTCTAGAATGATTTTGAAAAAAAAGTTTTCAGCTATGCACAACGTATGTCTTTTGGTTTTTTTGTTTTTGTAAAACATCATAGTTGTTGTGAGGGAGTACAACTCCAAAACTTAAGAGAAAAGAAAAAAAAAAGAAAGAGAGAAGTAGCATGATGTAGTAGGAAAAAAAATGGCTTCTGAGCTAAACGGCTATGGGTTTCAATCTTAGTGCTGCTACTTCCTTACAGGTGAAAAGAAAGCTCCCGACCTTCTAGGGTTGATGGTTACATTATGTAATTTATGAAGAAAGTGCCAAGATCTTAGTAAATAATCGACCACAGTTGTTTACTACCAAAGAATTAGACAATGAATAGATTAGAAAACTAAGCAGATCCCTGAATAACAGAATAGAATCATTTTTCCCTGAACTTTACTTAAGCTGTAAAAGGGCGATACGTCCCATATATTCTGAAAAGCTGAGATTTACATGCTGACTCACTATAAAGAAGAGACTGAAAGTGGTTTTTCCCCAAGTTCACCACCAGCCCATTGGCACACATATAACATTTCAGGTCTCATAAAGTCACTGGACAACTTCGTCAAATGAATTTAAAATGGAGACTTAAGGAGCAAATTCCTCAGCATTAAAAATAGAATAAAGAAAAGGGTGAGAAAGTTAAAGCTAGTAACTATGACCTATTATGGAATTCACGTAACGCTCAACTAACACAGATTTACAATAAAGCAGGTATTTATTTTAAAAGGAAAGAAAGGTTGTTAAATAACTTTGGGAAAAATTAAAGGTTTAAAATCTAGACAAAGACAAAAATATGCCTGAGGAAGTCAAGCCTTGGTACATAACCAACAAAACCATACTCAAGTCTAGATTTGCACATTAACACAAATATACAAATATGAGCCTATTTAGGAAAGTGATTTTAAAAAGTAAAGTACGATGGGAACATCATTTTTCATCTAAGAGTCTCTACATCTATTCTATTCAATAACCTCGTGAGCAACAAGATATAACTGTTTCATTAAAACAAACACCAGGTTAAATTTTTCTTTCAAGTTTTAATTATTCAGCCAAGTCTGTGCCATTTCCATTTTATTTGAATTGAATTTTGATTTAATTGGATTCTCTTGCTTATATCAGTAACCAAACAAGCATGCAGATTTTTCTTAGTGAATAAGGGTGAGACATAAAGCAAAGATCTTATGAACAGTAACATGAACAAGCACACAATTTCTCTGTAGAGCATATTCAGTACCCTTTTCCCTGGGGCATAGAAAAATTACTTCAACAGCAATTAGTATCTCAGGAGAAAACAGAGAGCCCCCAGAAATACACAGAGTAGCTTCTAAAATCTGAAAGGCACTTCAAGTGCAGCTAATGCTGATCTATGTTTATTCACTCCAAAAATAATTACTGAGCACTTACTCTGTGCCAGACATAAACTCATATCTAACAACAACAACAACAAAATGATACTCAGGTATTTTCCTCATCCTCATCCTTGCCCTCGGACATGGTTCCTCAGTCTCACTACATCATCTCCAGATGGATTTGGTTAATGCTTCAACAGCAATTAGTTTTGGTTAATTTGGTTAATTTGGTTAATTTGGTTAATTACTTCAACAGCAATTAGTATCTCAGGAGAAAACAGAGAGCCCCCAGAAATACACAGAGTAGCTTCTAAAATCTGAAAGGCACTTCAAGTGCAGCTAATGCTGATCTATGTTTATTCACTCCAAAAATAATTACTGAGCACTTACTCTGTGCCAGACATAAACTCATATCTAACAACAACAACAACAAAATGATACTCAGGTATTTTCCTCATCCTCATCCTTGCCCTCGGACATGGTTCCTCAGTCTCACTACATCATCTCCAGATGGATTTGGTTAATGCTCTAGTGCAGTGGCCTTGCTTTCTAAACAGCTGAGACAAATACTGAAAACTTTAACGCTTTCTTAATCAGAAAATCTCATTTCCTGGGATTCCTAGCTAAATACAGAGAATAGTTTTCTCTATATAAGCTGGTCTAGTTCACTAAAAATGTCTTCCCCAGCAAACATTTTACCCTGCTACTCTTAGTTTTGAAGGCATTTGGCAACCTTGTTAGTTGTTACTACATTAGTTTTGTTCAACAATCCAGTAAATAGCATAAGTTCTCCAGATACATTTAGTGCTTGAGATTTTCAGTCTCATCTGTTTATCTTTACAATATCTCCCAAGGATGGGTGACAGGCAAGCACTATTCCTATTTTACGTGGGACAGTGGAATCAGGAAACACGGCCCTGGCGAAATTACATCGCCATCAATTTAATGCATGGCTTTTAGTGATTCAAAAATAGAACCTCTTACGGCTTATTTCTAGTTCACGTTCCTGCCCTTTGCTAAAGCAGGCTGTCTCCTTTTGATTTAATTCATGCATTCCTAAAATTTCAAAAAGCTTTCTCATTAATATTAAAATGGCAGCCTACTGAAAACGATTTTTGGTTTTTTTTTTTCTCGAAAGAAGGGAAAAGAAAATGGGGTGTACATATTCTCAGCGCGTTGCTCTTCAAAACAGTTCTGGCAGCAACAGGGAAGAACCTATCATTTTCAACAGGAGAGAAGACATCTCTCCCAAAGTTCCACAGCCCAACGCCAAGAAACAAGTAAACACGAATAGCCAGCAGCGTGCATGGCGGCCGGAAAGCGCCGCCCCCAGGACGGAGCCCCTCAGGCAGCCGGGGCCACCGGGGGTCGACGGCGCGCCCGGAGCAGACCAGTACCTCGGGAGCCGGGGCTTCTCGAGGCTCATTCTCCTCGCTGTCACTGGAGCTGCTCTCGCTCTCCGAGTCCGAGGAGCTGTCAGAGTCGCTGGTGCTCTCCGACTCAGCGCTGCTGGAATGTGCTGAGGCCGCGGCTGCCGGCAGCGCCTGCGGAGCGCTGCGGAGCAAGCGAAAGAGTCAAAGACCCATGCGAGGTGGATTCCTTCCCTCCCGACTCCCTTCCTTCTTTGCCCATTTTTCTGCTACTCGAAAGAAGGGGCCTCAAAGATTACCTAGCAGTACTAAATGACCATGGCAGCCAGTTGAGCGCAAGCAAGGCCCATGGTGGCTCAAAACTCAGTGAAAAAGCCTTGCAACAGCTCACCAGGTAACTGCATAAAAGAAGCCTGGGGAATTTTTCTGAAGAACACTGCGAACTATGTAATCAGGCGTGGACAAACCATAGCCTGAGCTGGCTGCCTGCTTTTCCAAATAAAGTTTTGTTGGAACACATTCACACCCAGTATTTTATGCATTGTCTGTGTCTGCTTCTATACTACAAAAGCAGAGTTGAATAGCTGCAACACAGACTTTATGGCCCACAAAGCCTAAAACCTTGACTTTCTGACCCTTTAACTTTGCTGATACCTGCAATATAAAACCCAAAGGAGTTAATTTATAAAAGAACAGCCAATCCATTAAAGTCTTCCTCTATTCTCCATATGAGAACCAACTGTAGAGAAGTCAGAGACTGCTGAACACAAATGGGGTTCCTTTGGAAAGTGACCCCACAGGCAATCCACTCACACTTCTTGGGCAGAATGATAAAATGGGTCGTTCTTTATGAGTGGCTTAGGATCACGCCGAAATATCAGCTGAAGTAGAGAATAACTACTTCAAGTTTTCAGGATAGGGCAATAACTCTAGGCTTGTGAGAAAACACACAAGTGATCACACTGCTGGACACACAGAAAATTTCAAAGCGTATCTTAAAACCTTGCCCTAGATGGAATCAGCCACAGCAGTAAATCAATAACTATAATCGTGAAAGCCTCCAAATCTACCCAAAACATTTTCAAGATAATAAATTTATTAAGTAACTATATTAGAATAACAAAAATTTATTAGATAATAAAGTGACTAGTTGAGACAATTTTAAAACAAACACTATACAAAAACAGAATTTTCTCATGTCAAATTTGTGGTAGCTGAAGAGCTTAAACCAAGTGATGGTCAAAAAGAGATATACTTTCAGTATTATTCCTGCCTCTAATTATCACCCCCCCACACACCTTTTTTTTTTTCCTTTTATTCCCTCCTCCACTTTTCAGTTAGGTTACTTTGTCATATTTTCTAAGTCGTTACAAGCCACCAGGAATTACTGAACAAAATGGGATATAAATAAGCAGAGCTTATGAATCCTTAAGACCTCACATAATTATGCGTGATCTTCCTCCACATTAACTATAACCTCAGCTATATGAGAGCAAGGTTTTTAGTGCTGAGCTTGTCTCAAAATAGATGACCACATCTCAAGGGAGTAAAACAACTACAGGGTAATTTAACTCTTTGTCCACGGAGGACAGGTATTGGTATATTAAATCATTAAATTCAGTACCAGAAGAAATGGTAAATAAAGGTAGTTCACATAGTTTCCATTTCTAAAAACGAAAGCATTACATTTTCTAAAATATGGCTAAGCTGTTTACAAAGTGAAAACAGTGCCATTTTCCATCATACCAAAATGTACTGCAGGTCTTTTTTTTTTTTTTTTTTTAAATATTTATTCATTTGGCTTCTCGGGTCTTAGTTGCGGCATGCAGGATCTTTAGTTGCAGCGTGTGGGATATTTTAGTTGCAGCATGTGGGATCTAGTTCCCTGACCAGGGATCGAACCCGGGTCCCCTGCATTGGGAGCGTGGAGTCTTAACCACTGGACCACCAGGGAAGCCCCTGTGGGTCATCTTTTAAAGCAACTGAAACAATTAGAAAATTCATATAACTATGAAGACAGGCACTATGGAAAACAATTACTAGAAATAATTCAGCTTTAATTTTTGAAAACAGAGCAAATCTGTCACTTTCATAAAAACACTGAGCTCTTCAGTGTAACTTTTCAAATACTGGTTACATAATACTGATGAAAGTGATTTAAGCTTATTTTAAATGCTCAAATTTTACACATACAAAACTGACTAAAGATTTAGGTGGACGCAGGGTCTCTCTTTCATAGAGTTAACAACCTCTCTAGGGCTGATTTAAGCTTCCAAAATATTAAACAGGTACTTTCTTTTAACTATGATCATCCATCTCCTTCTCCCATGAAGAAGCTATGAAAATACTAAATAAGGCTGTAACTTCCCCATTTAGTAGAAAAAAGCAAACATTTTGTACAGATGGGGAGAAACCCAAACACAGTACCTTGGAGGTGCAGATGCGGACGGAGCCTTCTCTGGGGTCTAGGCATTCACAATAAGGGGAAGAAGGACCAGGAAAAAAACAAAAAACAGGTTAGGATAAGCGGCTCAGAAATGTTACATGGATTTAAATGAATTCCTGGTACTGTGGGGTGTACAGAACTTACTTGATCACTGTCACTGTCCTCGCTGTCACTGAGCTGAAGGTCATCTTTGAGCATGCTAGAACAGGCAGGGATAGAGACATTGTAGAATTTAAAATAACGTCTAACAACTTCTTTTAGCATGTAAACATAAAAAATATGCTTAATGAAACAAAAGAGAGGTGGGACAGGTATAACTTTTATTTATTCATCAAATGCTTTATTTTCTTGGAAATGTTAAGTTTTACAATTTTAACACAGAAACTAGTTCAGTCCAAACTCCTTATCATTTCAAAACTGAGTCTTTCACACGTTCTGAGCATTAAAAGCAGAACTACAAGTTCTGCAAGTGATTTGTTGCCAGCCCTGAGACTAAGTTGCCAGTCCCAGGTCCACACAAACAGAAGAAACAACAACAACAAAAATAAATAAAATAGAAAAATATATAATACCCTCAAATCATTTTCTTCTATGGTCTCTAACAACTCGAATAAATGATTAACCATTAAATGAGTTAATATTGGATGAATATCTGTAAAGTACTTAGAACAGTGCCAGGCACTTAAAAAGTGCTATATATGAATTAAATAAATACATAAAAATACAACTGTCACCAAACAGTGCAGTTATGTTACGTTTTTGTCCAAAGACATTATTAATATTGAACTTTTTCACACACACAAATATCTTCTTCTGGGTGCTTGAACACTAATCCGTGAAAAGAGTAGTAATACAAATAATACTGTTGTCTAAAAACTATGTTTAACCTTCCTGCTATCATTCAGGTAAAAATAAAAACTCAGTTCATGTCCACAAAGTTATATTAATACTTCTCTCTAGGCATTCAAGTTTACGATGAACCTAAATATTAAAAGCAAACATTTTCCAATCTGTACTTTGTTTACTCAAATCTTAGCCCCTTCCCTACCCCCTCCCCATTACTTTTTCATGGAGATATCCAACATCAAAGGAATGAATCTGTAATTGCTCCCCCCGACATCCCCCAAAATTTACAGGCATGACTCTTTGAGGAAATATTATAAGTGAAATTGGAAAAAAAAAAAAATCTGCTTGAGTATTACTGATGTTCCAAAAAGCAAATTATATTAAGAAGTTACAATCCTTCACTATTTCTAAAAATACCTCTTCAATATTCTGACCAACGATTTTTATTGCAAACCCACTACCTGCCACTAAAGTAAGCAGGCATTATTATTTTGGGAATCCATGGTAAAAATCACTATATTTTCTAATGAAAATAAATGGTAAAACTTGGCTCTTTCAAAAAGACCGCCTACATGCAGTGTTGTAATTCTGCCAAGGACTTATTTTCACCAACAAATGCACTAAAAACATCTTGTGATAAGTTTCTTTTAAAAACTAAAAACTGTTAGCTACTTGTAAATGCAGATCTTGCTCAACATGTATCTAGTAGAAGCTAAACTATTTTATCAAGGCTAGAAGACACAGCCTTTGGATGTACAACTTGGCAGCAGCAATCTTAATGGTGTACAAGAAGGAGTCACTCAACAGGTTTACTGCTAAAAATGCCTTGGCTGGGATACACACAAGCAGAAGATATATCTTTGGAATAAATGTTAGGTATAATACAACCAGAAAAAACAAATCTGGCGAAGTATACTCCATGTTAACCACCACCAACAAAACCACAATAAATGGACCTCTTTATTTCTTAGTAACTGGGTTTGTTTTGTATAAAGCTGATTTGCCTTAATTTCCTGAAACAGCAGTGATCATGTAATTCAAACACACTTCCTGTTGCACTCAGAGGACTACTAAATACCTTGTAAGTTGTTTGCTTAGCTACTGAATGCCCAGTTTCCGTACATATACTCTCCTCAAGTGAGAAAGTATATGAGATATGTTCAGTGAGTCAGAAAGTATATGTTCTGACTTTTAGCTCCACTTGCTCTTAGGGAATAGAAGGGCCCATAAAAATGCTGTCCCAGGGCTTCCCTGGTGGCACAGTGGTTAAGAATCTGCCTGCCAATGCAGGGGACATGGGTTCGAGCCCTGGTCCGGGAAGATCCCACATGCTGCGGAGCACATAAGCCCATGTGCCACAACTACTGAGCCTGCACTCTAAAGCCTGTGAGCCACAACTACTGAACCCATGCACCGCAACTACTGAAGCCTGCACACTCTAGGGCCCGTGTGCCACAACTACTGAGCCCACATGCTGCAACTACTGAAGCCCACACGCCTAGAGCCCATGCTCCACGAGAAGCCACTGCAATGAGAAGCCCGTGCACTGCAACAAGAAGCCCGTGCCCTGCAACGAAGAGTAGCCCCCACTTGCTGCAACTAGAGAAAGGCTGCATGCAGCAATGAAGACCCAATGCAGCCAAAAAAATAAAGAAAAAATAAAGAAAAAGAAACCCCTTATTCTGAACATCAAAAAATGGGGCAATTTATTTTAAAAAAAACAACAAAAAAACCTTAACCAAGTTTTGTTAATACAGAAAATTAATCATAATTGCCATCACAATTTTTTTTTTTTTAAAAAAAAGGATCTGTATAGTTGGGAAATTTGTAACCTGATGACAGGTAAAGGTTTTATGTTTAAATGGATCAGTTGCTAAAAACCCCCCTACTGTGCCACAAATAATTATATTTGAAGCCAAGCACATCACTAAATTACTACACTATACTTCATATATTATATTCTATATATAATAGACCGGTCTTTCAATGTCAAGATGACAAATTGCAGCACATCTGGGTGACCCCCTCTGCACCCACTAAAAGAGAAGCAAATCTCTTATATCTAGTCTCATTTATACCAATAAAACCTAGGTCAAGAAACATAAGACCCAAGGGACATACTCAACTGTAAGCTTTTCTGAAGCAGGATCAAGTCATTTTTGTCTTCATATTTTCTTTATCTAGAACTTGGCAGGTACCCTAAGAAGCTGGCTGAATGAACAGAATTCCCTTTTGCTGAATAAGTGACAGTACCACATAGCTGTGCCCTTTATGTAATCTGAACTTAACAGGCATTGCTTTTACTCATAACCCCATGGGCTGACTCTGATCAACCCCGCACATTCTAAGGATGAGGAAACAGCTCAGAACAGCCACCTAACTGGCCTAAGATCATGAAGCTGGTATATGCTAGAGCCTGCATGCAAAAGCCATTCCATCAGATACCATCTCCTTGCTCTGGCCAATATAGGACCAGTGGTTAGAAAACCTAACTGAGGGAATGAAATCTAAGTTCCAGAACCCACTGAGAGAAAGACTCTGGTTTAAAAGAACACAGGAACTATACTGCTGGAATAAAATGAATACACTATTTTTCTCCTATGAAAGTAAATAAACTTTAAACTTTATATACGTTTAAACTGGTTAAATAACTAATTTCATTTCCAAACTCCAAGCAAACCAGTTATTTCGAAGCATATGGCACCATATGGCTTAGCTTGGCACTGTTCAAAAGGAGACAAATGCTCAGGTAAAGCAACTCTTTGAACTATCGTGTAGGTTTCACATTTTACCTTGTCAGTTAGGTAAACTTCTTACTTAAAGGTTACAAACAATCCTCAAACCCCTTTGTACAAATGCATTCTTCAGACAGCTGTTCTGCAAAGCTGAAAGAGCTGCACACAGGTTCCGGCAGGCACGCTTCAGCAACTCAGAGCCCAGTTGTTACTGTGTGAAGACACACCAGACAAGCCTTTATTGCTCTTCCATTCCTCCTTCGTACTGGGCTTACCCAAAGCTTCAACTGCCAATATTCTGTAACATCTCAATTCAGGACTCCAAAACTATTTCAATACACTGATTTCTTGGCTTAACGTTTCCTATGATCGGGCCATACCTTTTATTTGGAAAAGAGCAAGTGAAGGCAAGCTCACGGTACTTAACTTGCAGTTAATAGTCACAACCCTGGTATTAGATGTGCTCAAAATGGCAAATAAACTGATACCTACTTTTCAGAAACCACTAATGAGCATGTGAGAACGTACTTTCCTTTTTTTTTTGCGGTACGCGGGCCCCTCACTGCTGTAGCCTCTCCCGTTGTGGAGCACAGGCTCTGGACGTGCAGGCTCAGCGGCCATGGCTCACGGGCCCAGCCGCTCCGCGGCATGCGGGATCTTCCCGGACCGGGGCATGAACCCGTGTCCCCTGCATCGACAGGCGGACTCTCAACCACTGCGCCACCAGGGAAGCCTATACTTTCCTTTTTTGATACAGGGCAGAAATAAGGACTGCAAATGCTTTTTGTAGGAGATGATGGGAGGTGACGAGTTAGAAAGAGGGCTCCGCATACAATAAATTTTTAAAAATGAAAAAGCAGACCTTAATCCCTTATAACACAACATACAAGGGGGACTCTCCAAATGGTGACAGCAGTTGGCAGAATTCAAATTAATGGAGAGACTGTCTACGGGAGATGGTGGACTAACAGCGCAGAGGGAAAAGTGACTTGGTACATGAGTCACTATAGTAAATGACCTAGCAGTTGATAAGGCAAAAATTGCAGCCAAAGGTATAAAAGATTATTTAAACTCCATGGATGAAGTGAAGATTAGAAAAATCACAAGAGTATAAATGAGGGAAAAGTTAAAGTTAATAAATAAGATTAAATCATTAAGTACAATAAATAAGGTACTAGTATAAGATGACATTCTGGACAACTAGAAAGAAAATCTAGAAAAATTATTGCTGAAAATTATATTTCTATTAAACATTGTTTATAGGTATTTAACCAAGTTTATGTGCAATGTTTTTCCTTCTACATTTATCCTGAGTACTTACTATATGCCAGGCCCTGCTCTAGACTTTACAGATACAACTCTAAGCAGACAGAAACCCCTGCTCTTGTGCACTCAGAGTCTAGGGAAGGGAGATAAATAACCAAACTATATTCTTTCTCAATGGGTAAGAAGCCTAGGGAGCCGGAAGTAAGCATAAAAGAGAAAGGATGGGTGTGGGTTCTTCTAGTTAGGGTAGTTAGGGAAGACTGTACTGATAAGGGGATGACATACAAGGAGGGACCTGAAAGGAGGAGGGAGCACAATGCAGGAAATGGGGAGGGTGATTAAGGCATAGAAAAGAGCAAAGAGGCCAATGTGGCCAGAATATCTGTGTGTGTGTGTGTGTGTTGGGGGGGTATAGGAGAGGAGGTGGAGAGGTAGGTTATAGAGGGCCTTGGAGGCCTCTGCAGGGTGGATGGAAGGGGTGGGAATGGACGGGGAGAATATGAATTCTTGTGCAAGTAAACAACACCTTGCTGCTTTAGAAACCCAGCAACCCAGAGTGGGGGGAATGTACCAACTGCTTTTAGGGCTAATAAAAACATCTTGCTCAATTTTTCAATCTATGCTTAATCTGGGGTCACTTACTGTAGTAAATTAGCAGCATGATTAAAAATGAGACTTAAATAGACTCTTAAGGACACCCTTAAAACCATGTTTTCCAAATGCAAATGAATACTTCAAAGCAGTCACTTCCAATAAGAATTACTCCCTAACAGTTTTCAAATGTCCTCAGAGCCTGTAGCCCATCAAGGCCCTTTAAAGGTGGCAAGTATTATCTGCCTCCCTCTCTCGTCATTCAGGCTCCAGATCAAATGTCACCTTCTCCGAGGGACCTTTCCTGAGCCTCCCAGAAGTATCAACACCACCCAAAAAAAAAAAACAACCCTGCTTCCTCAAGCCTGTCTCTGTCACATCACCTAGTTTGTATTACATGCCACCCGCATTGAGTTACAAGGCATGGAAGACAAGGACTTTGTCTCACTGGCTACTATTTCCCCAAGTACCTAAACCAGCACTGGGCACACAGCGTGTATTTAATAATTATGTACTGAATGGATGAGTGGAAGCAATTTTTGGAAGTATCTCCAAATAGCCTGGCATCCAGCCCAGAGGCCAATATTTATATAACTGGGGTCAAAGCATGTTAAAGAACGATGAGAATGACTTTTCTTATGTAGAACATAAGCAAACCCATTTACGTAACACTTACCTATTATAAACCAGGCACTTGATAAATTTATTCTTCTTGTCTATTTTATTTGACCTTTGGTCTAAGACCAAGTACGGAAGTATATGTTATCCTAAAGGGGTGCTCCCAGAGTAGTTCAAGCCATCATTTAAGAAATATATATAGCTCCAAGAGGAATACTTTGAAGAAGATGATCTTCCAGCACCTTTGCAGTATTTTTATAATTATTTAAAATATGCTTCATTTCATAGCCTCACCAAAATATCCCTTCGATATTATGCAAGTTTCCGGCATAAATTTGTATACAGTGTTAAGTTAAATATTGTCCTGCAAGGGATCCTAGAATATTGTCTCCTAAAGCCAGAACCCCAAGAATTAAACTGACTATTCCAAAAGACTATAATTCTACCATGAAAGGAGGTGATTCTGCATTTGGGAGTTTCAGCATTTTCTAAATATTGATTTAATGTGTCCTAGTAACTATAATTCTGAAATAAGCAGATTAAACATTGCACATAATGACCATTTGTTTGCTTTTACCTAAGCATGAAAATTTCTTCAATATCCAATATTACAAATTCTCATTTCTCCATAGCATGGCTAATAGTAACTCACTAAAAAAAAAAAAAAAAGCTATATTCCTTATTCTCTTTCATTTTACACCTCTACTTTTTCTCTTGAAAACAAACAGAACATTTCCTTCTATATTTAGATTAATAAAATAGTTATGAATACCAATAACTTTGGATTCACAATCACTTGTTAAGTTTGGAGTGAAAATAAAGTGTATCTTTTTCCAGCAATGCCAGATATTTGAGAACTGAGAATTATTATTAACAACAAGATCTCCACTTACATTCTGAGAAGCTGAAGGTTTAATGTAGACCTACAAATGTATTACTGACCAACACAAATGTTTGTTACTTGTTTTCAGAAGAGCTGAAGAACTGCTAATAAGGGATAGGGGTATAATCTCAAGGACAAATAATTTATAAGTTTTGCCCATTAGGGTGAGCTCTGCTACTTCAACCATACATTTATCAGCAAACAGCACTTTAAGTCAGAGCTGTCAATTGAAATAAAGATCCCAGGTAAGACACCTTCATATAGCACTTTTTAAAAAAAATTATAGTTGATTTATAATTGTTGTGTTAATTTCTGCAGAGCAAAATGATTCAGTTATATATACACACACACACACACACACACAGTACACATTCTTTTTTATACTCTTTTCCATTATGGTTTATCACAGGATATTGAATATAGTGCCCTGTGCTATACAGTAAGACCTTGTTATTTATCCATTCTATATATACTAGTTTGCATCTAGCACAACTTTTAAAAATAAGACAAAAAGAACTACCTAGAAAAGTAAAAAACTTTTTTCCTTAGGTCAAATATGATTTAAACGAACAAGCAAGGCATTTCTTCAGACTTAATTCTCGGACATTTCAGCTGACACTTGTCCTGATGCGATGATTTTATACTGCAGTAAACTGATAGATTGGGTCTTCCTTAGTTTTTTAGCAAGATATTTAAAATAATGCTTTGAGCAAAAGTTGAGAACTCAGGCTCATTTAGAAAGGTATCAGACTCTTCCCAGCCTTTATTAACTTTGCACCATTCCGTCTCGTCACACTTCCAGGACAATCCCAATCTTCACATCCAAATACTTCCCTCATTTCCAAAGAAACTTCCCAAGTAAGTAATAAAAATTCCAAATTGCTATAACTGCTAATTTCTGTCTCTTAGTCTAAATAGGTAGTGACGATTTCTGAAGCAAAAATAAGAAACATAAAGGAGGGCACCATCTAGTAAGGACTTGGCAGTTTGGGGCTAGGGTAGGGGATGGGAGGGAGAAGGAAGTTAGCCACAATAATGCCCATCAACTGCTCTATAGTTTCTAAAACATTAACACGTTATCCCTTTTGAGAGGTTGGCAAAAGCACTGACATTAGGACACTGTGTTTGACTGTACAGAAAGGGAACTATCCACAATCACGTGAAGGACGTAATAGCTGTACAGAAAAAGGAAATACTTTGGTACTTTGCCCTAAGAACTCAACAGACCCAAGTCGTGGAAAGGAAGAGGATTCCAAAGCTAGAAGCCCTTAAACCAACATTCCCCCCCAACCCCCCCACCCCCCCGCTCAAACTTAGAGGCAAATAGCACTGGATCCCTAGCTTATAACTTCCCTGAGGTACCTGGTAGAAAGAATTCATAATTTGATAATTAACTAGAGCTTCAACTACAGAGATTAAAAGTAACAGATTTAGCACATTTCTTTCACACCTACATCCTCTACGAGCTGGCTAACCGTCCCCTGCCCTCAAGTCTGGACAGATGTGAGAGTTAATACAGACTCTCCACAGTTTATTCTCTAGCGCCAGGCCCCTCTTTTTCCCTTTTATATGTACTGCTCTGCTTCTGTAAGGAGGCCCAAGTACTAGTAACTCTGAAAGAAAAAGCAGTAAGACCTATATGGATTTTTAAAACCGAAGTACAAATGACCCTGTAATTAACATTTTCTTTCCTGACATTCAAAGTGCATTAGACCATCTCCCTGCCACACTATGTGACATTCAAAACAGTTTAACTGCTTGTCAAAGAACCCTAATGCTGACACTAGATCAAATTAACCTTCGAGCACTAAGAGATGTGCCATACTAACTCTGAAACAACAACTGTACTCTACAGATTAATTGGGACACTGCTTTCATCCAAGCTCCATAAAAGTGATTTCTTTTTCCCATAGGTACATTTCATTTTGGCACTTATCAATACCATCAGCCCCACCACACACAACCCTTCGTATCTACCCAGTCTCAGTATTACCTTCTTTTCTCTATCACTCTTGTCCTCTTCACCTGTACTAGGCCCTACTTTCATTCCTTCTCCAAGTTTATTAGGATCAAAACAAATATTCTTTCCTAGGTAATTTTTTTTTTTAATTTGGTCACACTGCGCAGCCATGCAGGATCTTATTTCCCCAACCAGGGATCGAACCCAGGCCCCAGCAGTGACAGCGCAGAATCCTAACCACTGGACCGCCAGGGAATTCCCTCTAGATAATTTTTTTAAGAGAATTTTTTAAAATTAATTTATTTTATTTTTGGTTGTGTTGATTCTTCGTTGCTACACGCGGGCTTTCTCTAGTTGAGACGAGCGGTGACCACTCTTCGTTGCGGGCTCCTCATTGCGGCGGCTTCTCTTGTTGCGGAGCACGGGCTCTAGGCGCGAGGGCTTCAGTAATTGTGGCTCACTGGCTCTAGAACGCAGGCTCAGTAGTCGTGGTGCACGGGGCTTAGTTGCTCCGTGGCATGTGGGATCTTTCCGGATCAAGGCTCGAACCTGTGTCCCCTGCACTGGCAGGCGGATTCTTAACCACTGTGCCACCAGGGAAGTTCCCCCCTCTAGGTAATTTTATATAGGGTAAACCAATAGTTTTTATCTAGAAAACACTACATATGTCACAATATATGAGCATATAAACTTGCAGGCACCTCTGACTTCAATGGTTTAACTCACTTAAATCAGGAGAACCACCCATTTCTCTGAGTAGCAAAATTGTCACAGAAAATGGTCCGAATCCCTATCAACTACCTCGTCGGAAAGCTGATGAAAGCTGGTGTGGGAGGCTGCAGCTTTGGCCTGCCCGGGCCCAGATCAGACCCAGCTGCCTTTCTTCCTCTACACACACTTCCCAGGGACACAGCCACTTCCTCCCTTTGGTGCCACTGCTTCCACCCGCTCATTCCTCAGGGAGCTCCTCCTTTCTGTTCTTATTGCCAAGTGGGATGCTCTCAGCTCCCCTTTCCTTGCTGCCCCCACCAAAGACCATCAGCCGGGGCCTCTTATGGTCTAAACAGCTTTACTATCAACCATCACAAACAGCACAAGGTGTAAACCCTTGGGGAAGTCACAGAGAGTCCACACAATTATTGTAAGTGTGGTCCTTGGAACCGTCCTGTCTATTCTCCACCAGGCATCAGATAGATTATATTTAGAGGAGGAGGTAGTTGGTTAAGCTAAGTCGGTGATTCTAGACTTTCAGAACTCAAGGGTAAAAAAATTTTTTTAAACAAAATGAAAGGGGAAAAAAGAAAAGGCCAAAAAAGAAACAGGCAAAGAATAACATAGGGTTAATTTTTTTTTCTAGTAAAGGACAATAAAAATAAGCAAAACCTCACCATCAGCCAGAACCACAAATGAAACAGATTTTTATTACACATACAAAAATCCATCCTTCAAACTATAATAAACTTATCTTTTTAAAAAATTTTTTATTTTTTTGTTTTTGGCCGTGCCGCACAGCTTGCGGGATCTTAGTTCCCTGACCAGCGATCAAACCCGCACCCTCCACAGTGAAAGCGCACTGTCCTAACTAACTACTGGACCTCCAGGGAACTTCCAATAAATTTATCTTGTTAACAACAACAACAACAAATCGTTATTTTTTCTTACTTTGCTGTGGAGATGTGAAAACAATTGCATCAAGGACTTGGCACTTAGGAATAGTGATTTAACCCCATTCCATATTCAGTCACGGTGAGGAGATAAAAGAACCTCTTTGCCTCAACTGTACAGTTTTTAAAATATTCAGTCCACAGCAACACCCCCTCCCAAAATACACGGAACAAATCCTATGCCTCGAAAATAGAAGAAAGCTGGAGCTTGAACCTGAAATCCTCAGAGACTAGCAAATCTGTGTTAGTAACTGATCAAATACTGAGGAGAGAAAGGCCTCCTCACTCAGTCCCTGAACCACTGCTAGTCATGAAAAGAAAGAAATACTAGTTCAATACCACCAAGAAATGACAAATTGGGTCAAAATGCTGGTTTAAAAATCTTTACTATGTAGTTTCAACTGTTCCAAAAACCCAAAATATATCTGGACTTACTTGGCCTTAATAAAGCACAGCTGGGCAGTAAGACTCACTCTTTATTAGTTAAAACTAGGCCAAAAAAGTGGCAGAAAGTCTGAAATTGTGCACATCCCCCGAAATTTGTTTCCACAAGCTAAAACTATTTAAGACTGAAATTTATAAAGCTAAAACCTTCTATTTTCCACAGTTAATATGTAAATAATGGCTCAAATGCCTTTCTTTTTGAGAAAACTCCTTAGCAAAATCTTAAGGTTCCTAAACCTTCAACAGGAGAATTTAATCCAAATAGAAATGTTGGTCATTTCCTCCCTTTACACTGCAGCAGTATTCTATGAGTCATTACTTGAAAGCAAGGAGGAAAAAAAATCTAAGCAACAGATTTACATGGGAAATTACAATGTTATATTATAAACTTTTAATAAACAAAAGAATTTTACTTACGATGTTCCCTGCTGAGAATTACTGTGGGTTTTTGAAGATGTATCATATTGTTCTGTGAGCAAGGGAAAAAATGATCAGAGGAGAACAATGACAAATTCATGAAACCGTTAGCTATAAATTCCTTCTTTTTTTGCTGTCCCCCTACTTTAACCTAAACACTCAGTATACTTAAATTATGTCAACCAGAGTGCTATACACTGCTTATAAAATAACATTTATGTTACGTCTAGAGAGAGGGCTTGCGCAGAACTGGAAAGCCCTAAAATGAGCGAACACACTTTGAAAGCGCCAACCGGCATGCCGACCACACTGCCATGGGCAGGAGACTCTCCTTGCTGTCAGCTGGCGGGACTCCCTTGTGGAAGCACTAGGATGGGGCTGCAGTCACCCTCACCTGGTTTCATGTCACATATCTATCCGTGATTTGCTAGCACTCTCTTTTATAGACTCTGTCCTTGGCCCACTGTGCTCCCACCCATCCCCCCACTATTCAACAGCCCCCATTCGTTTATTCAACTGCTATTTACCAACTGCCTATTAGACACCAACATGTTCAAGGCATCTGACCCCGTCCTCGATGAGCGTACAGCTGACTGAGGGACATCAAACAGGCACGTGTTATCTACAACCCTAGGCAATGCAAAATCAGCACGAAAATCAATCATCTAAATGAACTGTCCCAGGAATCTACAGATTGGTCACTCTGTTGGTCATGACAAAAGGCGGCAAATTAGAAAAGAAACAAAATTAATTGTGTCACAAAGGATAGGTGAGATTTTGACAGAATGACTGCTGGCAAGAGGGAGATGAGGGTGGGGAAGGCCTTCAGGCAGAAGAGACAGTGAGCGAAGGTTGAACATGGGAGGAGTTGAAATGGTACAGATTATGAGAAGGGAAGGCTGGGGTGCAGAATGTGTGGTGGGCAGCATGGGGGGACCAGGGAAGTCAGATTTTAGAGGGCTCTGAGTGCCACAACAGGATGTTAAAACTTCAGTTGTCAGGGAATGAGACATCTCCAAAGCACGATGCAGCTATTCCTCAGAAAGATTAACCTGCGGGTGCTACCTGACGTAACCTAGAAAGGAATGGGAAATGTTAAGTGTGGAGGCTGCAGACCAGCTGGGAGGCTGTGTTTGTCTAGGCCTGAGGTAATACGGACCTGAAGCAGAAGGGGAATGGAAATACGGGTGCCTTTCAGACAGGGGTGAGGAGAGTGACCACTAATGTCATGTGGAGGCCCTTGAATATTTGCAATTAAACGCTTTATCCTCATGGTGGCAGCAGCTCTTATATGATGTTTTTAAATTGCTTGCCCTTCTGGCTAGCAAGCTAGGGCTGGCACTACAAATTAGAGGGGCTAAAGTACATTCACATGTACTCCTACACAGTCATCTTGACCCGGTCCTAAGCTCAACGAGGCTCTGGTAATCCTTAGGCAGCCGTGTTTTTTGCACATGCGAACGTAAATACTGGGACATACAAGTAAAATCCCTATACTTCATTCTCTACAGACTGTCAGCTGGCGGGGCTCCCTTGTAGAAACACTAGGATGGGGCTGCAGTCACCCTCACCTGGTTTCACGTCACATATCTATTCATGATTTGCTAGCACTCTCTTTTATAGACTCTGTCCTTGGCCCACTGTGCTCCCACCCATCCCCCCACTATTCAACAGCCCCCATTCGTTTATTCAAAAAACCACAATTTTTCGAGAAATTTGAATTATCTTGCTGGGCATACTTTGAGAAATATATGTCACACTCCACTTTTCTGAAAGCTTTATCTGCACACACTCCATTCCTTCTTCATCCAACATACAACAACCAGACCCCTCCAGGATCCAACTAGGCCCCCCAAAGGCCACATTCTCACAGAGGTAAAAAGGGTTTCCAGCAGCAGCATAAAAGACCCCAAGGTAAGCATCTGCTGAGCCAAGACCTACAGGAGACCTGTCAGTGTCTGAAAACTTCTCATCAGGGCAAGGAGGAATCAGCCTACACTATTCCACAGGCCTGGAGGGCCACCACCCCTGGCGAAGAAAGTGCTTACCAGCTCATGTTCAACTATATTTTGCTAAAAGGAGAAATCAGACAGTTTAAAGGATTACAGGGTCTTTCTAAACCAGGAGGTAGCAATCATGCAAGCTGTAAGTAATTCAGTGGAAGGCATATAATCTGCATGACTGGCAGCCCTAGCAAATTTGGGGGTGGGGTGAAGGGCAAGAGGTAAAGGAACGCACAGCAATCCTGCCCACAGCTGAGCTGGTGACCCACCTGCAGACTTATGCCACTTCACCCGTTATCTATCTTTGGATAAGCTGCCAAGATGTTGAGAAAAAAAGATTTCCCAGTCTCCCCAATACTGTGCAAGATGATCAGGCTTATCTCTCTGCATTTGGGGGAAATTTATTTACTTTTATTATTATTATTTATTTTTGGCCACATCACATAGCATACGGGATCTTCATTCCCTGACCAGGGATCGAACATGTGCCTCCTGCAGTGGAAGCACGGAGTCTTAACCATTGGACTGCCAGGGAAGTCTCTGGGGGAAATTAGTTAGGAGTTATTTGCAAAGTCTTATTCAGTACTTCTAGAGCAGGGGGCAGCAAACATTTTCTGTAAAGGTCTGATAGTAAATATTTTAGACTTTGCATGCCATACCTTGTGGCATAATAATAAATGAATGAGCACAGCTGTGTCCTAATAAAACCTTCTTTACAAAAACTAGCTGTACAACAGATTTGACTCTCAGGCTATAGTGTGCCTATCCCTGTTCTAGAGGAAGATTATTTCATTTCTTGTTTTTCTCATCTTTTTTACTCTCCTCATATCCTTGCAATTTAAACAACAGGATAATCAAGGGAAAAACACAAGTGAGGAAAAAGACTAAGGTGGAGATATTTCAAGAAGAGTCACCTCTATGGAATATCTATGAGCAATCTTCTCCCAACACATATATGCACACCACGCACCCTACTTTGGCCTCCCTATCCTTTGAAGACTAACACTTCGTAACTTGGGCACTCACCATATGTTGATGAACTAAATGATTGCAAAGACACGAGTCATTTTTGTAAGGCCTGAAATGCCTTGCATGTAGTTGGAACACAAAGAATTTAATGAACCGAGAGGTTACTGATAAAGAGAAAGGCTGGATCCAGTTAGCTTTCTTCTGTTTCCCACTGAATTCTCAAGTATTTACAATCCATTAAAAGGAACCAAAAAAAGAATTACACGACAAATACATATAGAAGGTCTAGAGAAACTATGTGCTCTCTTCCTTATAAAAATTTCTTGGTTTTGTTTAAAATAAATACAAGAAACACACAAAATACCCCAATCTATTCTTATATACAATTCCTGGGTAACAGTGCATTTAGAGTCACTCTCAAGATATTTATCATATGTGAGGTAATACCAAATTATATTTTATTTGTTAGGTACTTTACTAAGACATCTTCGTTAACTCTTTGCAATAATCTGAAACTCCACCTAAAGAACAGCTTTATGTTTGCCCTTCCTTCCTATTCTTTAGCCGTAGGAAGCCTTCATCTCTGCTGGAGCATTTTTCATTAATGTTTTCTACATTAAAACAGTAAAAACATGCTTTGTTCTCCAATGCAATAATCAGTTCCACATATTTACTTACTTTGGTTTAGGGTTGCAGAACTGATATGCTGAGAATCCTAGAAAGAAAAATAAAAATCTCTAGTTAATAAAATATTAAGGTTTATAAATCCAAGGTTGCATCACTGTTAAATCTGATAAATACTGATACATCTAATTTTTAATAAAATAGGTTGCATTGCTTCTGTTGTTTCCTAAAGTTTATTCTTCCTTTGGTGTCAAGGATTTTCAACACAAAGTATAATGTTTTACCTTAAAATCAATAATAATAAATTACATTTTTTGAGAAAAAAACTATCATTAGAAAATGTGTAAAGTATCTAACATGGTAAATTCTGGTTTGGGTAGATAAAACCTCAATGACATCATGGAAAAGGAGAGTGATAATATATTAACAATGTGCATGTGTAACAGGCTGGACTGAACACAGATCTGAAGGTGATATTTCTATATTCTGAATGTTATCCAAAAGTAGAAAAGGCGAGGTGACAGTGTTGTTAATATACTGTTCACAAATACTTTAACAGAAATGTGCAAGTAGGCAGTTCACCTTGCTATTAAAACCATCACGAATGCAGCTGATTGCATTAAACTTTAAGAAAATGTAGGAGGTATGACAAGCGTAAATGTGTATCTGTAACGTATCTAAGTCCTGAACTAGGAAGCAGACACCCTACCTCACTTAATTCTCCTGCACCTCCGTGTCCCTCTTCTAAGGTAAAGAACCTCAAAAATGAATTTATTGTAAAGTCCTGAATACTTTCATAAGCTACAAAACCCTATACAAATGTAAGATGTTCTTACTGACATAACTGGAGAGTGAAGTATTTGAAAGCATTAGGAAGCACTTTAGTAGCTAAATTAATTGCAATATTAACCTAATCTCTAAAGAGTTCAACAAATACTACTTGATTAATCTGGCACACAGCGATACTTCACACTTGTCACTGGTGTGGATGCAGTGCCTGCTAGACTTGTAAGGAATTACCTTTGCGGGAAAAGGAAATTTGGAGGGCTCAGCTGTACTAGGCGTGTGTATTGCTGTCAAAGGAGGAGGCCATGAATGGGTCATTTCCTGGAAAGAGATTTGGAACGGGAAGAAAAGGTAAATTATAAATAGAACATTTATTGCTATTTAAGTTAACTTTTTAAACTGAATGTAGAGTGGAGTGATGGTAAATGAAAAGTGAAATCTTAAAAGTTATTTCATTTACTTTTTAAAAAAGCTCCTACTTGGTGGGCTATGTTCAAAAGCTGAAGCTCTCCAACAAACAGAACTGAAAAGAAATCAGTTCGAAGAAGAAAAACAAGAGCATAGAACAGGAATGGTCTTAACACTCTGAGCAGCATGAAGCATAAAAACGGTAGTAGGTATTACCAGAGTTTGTGTAACTATGAAAACTCAGTCCTGTCTCAATGCTTTCTTTCTCTCTCAGCTTCTTTATTGCATTTCCTGGAATTATTTAAGTTCAAAGGAAGAAGAACTTTCCTGTTTGACTTAAGCAAACAAGTAATTCAGGTCACTTGTTCCACTTGGGAGAGTTTTAATGGATTTGACCCTTCCCTGATACACATTATTAGTACATAAGAACTTTTGCAGAGAAGGCCTTAAAAAGTGACCGTCCCTTTTCATTAACAGAAGTTTCATTTCTATTCACTGTTTTCGTGGAAGCGAGATTTCTATATCTTCCCAATTAATATATTTATCTTGACATGAGTTCTTTTTTCTAAGCATATTCACTTGCTGGAAAACAAAATGTCATATTAAAGGTGTCTAATCGCAAATATGCACACGCACACACACTTTGTTGAAGAGCTAAAATGGCACTGGAGATTAACGTCAGCCCCTTCCTTTTACAGCTGAGAAAAACAAGGTCTAAAATGACAGGATCAGGTCCCCCAGGAAGCCAATGGCTGAAAGCACAGGGAATGGCCCCTTTGCGTTGGAGTCTGAGAGAAAGAAGTCCATCCCCATGTGTGTCAGACCTGCCAGGCAAACTGGCTTAAGATTGACAAGCAACCCTCCATCAGCACACTGGGGACCCCAGATAACACTATGTTACCTCACCTGTACAACACACTGTGTTTCTTTTTTTTTTAAACATCTTTATTGGAGTATAATTGCTTTACAATGGTGTGTTAGTTTCTGCTTTATAACAAAGTGAATCAGTTATACATATACATATATCCCCATATCTCTTCCGTCTTGCATCTCCCTCCCTCCCACCCTCCCTATCCCACCTCTGGAGGTAGTCACAAAGCACCGAGCTGATATCCCTGTGCTATGCAGCTGCTTCCCACTAGCTATCTATTTTACATTACACACTGTGCTTTTTTCCAAGTGCTGACCAACCTCTCCATCACCACAGAAATGCCATCTGATCCTTGCAACAACTGGAGATGGAGCTGGGCAAGCATCCCCATTCCCCACCTCTGCGCACATCTTCCCTGCCCTTCCCCACAGCCGCCCTCCGGGTTGCTAGAACCTCAGAACAGACAGAAATGACCTGGCACAGTGACAAGCAAAGTAACCGATGCTGGCTCGAGTAATTTTTGTTAAAGGTGATATCATGCCCTTGCTCACTTGACTAACCATCTTTTGTTCAGTACAAAAGAGGAATTCTATACTAAAGTATAATGGAAAGAGTAGCAGCTCTGGAGCCAGGGACCCAGATTGGATCTTAACTCTGACCCTGCTGGTCAGGTCCGCCTGAGGAGTTTGAGCTCTCTGAGCCTTAGTTCTCAGGAAGAGGTGGACGAAGACCACTTATTTTTCAGAGCATGAAGTGCTGGAATACACGGTCAGTGAAAGCACTTAAAAAATTAAAAGCCTAGTTTTTAAAGAATTTTAATACTGCACCAAAGAGTTTCCTGTTGTTTTATTTATTTGACTATACTCTAAGGTATGGGACCATGAGAACATTATGATGTAAAAACTTGTAGTAATTGCAAAGGTGTCTGAAAGTATCATCCTTCTGTCTTCCAAGAATTTCTTTATAGAATCCCAATGGTGTCTATGACTTTTAGTCACCAGTGATTCCCAGGAAATATCTATTGTACTCTCAATGCCTAAGGCTGCCCCGGCTATTAAATTAGGCAGTTGGAAAGTGCATAAACTCTTTCAGGCCTTAAGTGGTTTGCTGATAGTGTGAAAGAATTTATACACTTCCCTAAATGCTCAGCTTACTAGGGGAAGTTAGGCCTTACGAGAATTGGGGCCATAAGGAGAGGAGGGTGCCCAGAATTGCAGGGCCCTGAATTCACTCCCTACTTTAACAATGACTTATGACGTGGATGGGGGTAAATCACTTAGCACCTGCTTCACTCCTGGCCTTCCAGGTGCCACAGCTGCTATCTCCTCCCCACTCTCCACCCTGCTCATTTTGCTCTAGACACTCTGTCTAGTTATCGCTGTTTTTCTAATACACCAACCTGCTCCCACCTCGAGGCTTCTGCACTCTTTCCTCTGCCTTTTCCTCCAATCACTTGCCTGCTATATGACTCATAGTGCTTATCAACAACTGACATTTTATTATATATTTATCTTCCCCACTACAGTCTCCACAAGAGGAAGGACTCTTATTCACACGGCACCCCAGTGCCTAGAAAAGTATATGCATCTTCACGGGTATTTGCTGAATAAATGAACATTCCAGTGACACTGGTACAACGAGTGGTACAATACTACCACTCGTTGTACCAGTGTCACTGGAATGTTGCACTGAGATAATGTCTACAAGCACTGCATTAACTGCCCCAAAAGGCTGTCCAGGCTGTAGAAAACCTGAGCCGTTTCCATACACCCACTGAGGGCACCATCCCCATCTGGACCCTTGTGCATGACCAATTTCCTGGTTGCTGGTAGTGTTGTCTGCTACCTTCTTACCCTGCCAGTCTGCACAAGTCACAGGCCACCAATGCCCCTTCAGTTAAACACTGAGACTCTTAACATTTCCACCAGAGAACCAAACACTATCGTCTATGATTGATTTTCTCCTTTAGGGAACTATTTACTGCTTCTATTGCCCATCAGAAAGATCTGTGTTAGGATTCCTGGCAATCTTCATAAATTACTGGTAGGAGATAAGAACAGGAACCACGAGGCAGAGGGAAGTATCTAGATCTACATCAGAGAGTGAGAGCTGGATTTGACCCTAGAGTCATCTACTATCTACCAGCCCAGGGCCTTCATTTTACCCGTGAGGAAACTGAAGTCCAAGGAGTACATGTGACTTAACTGAGGCCCCAAAAGAGAAGAGAAGGGGACAGATTCTAAGTCTCCACAAAGCAGAGACCCATGCCCCTCTTCAGTCCAGGACATTCTGCGATTTACTCTCTCTCTTTAAGACTTCCAAATGAAAACACTCACCTGTGGCTCGCATTAACCATCAACTTTCAAGCATTTCCAGGTAAGCAAGAACTCATTAAAGTGATGTTGGCTGAGAGGGGAGGGAGGATGGACGAGTTTGTTAAATTAAAAATGCTTGCCTGATGTTCTAATACTATCACCTTACATAAAGGACTCAACAAGTCATATATTAACACACATCAAAACGTTAACAGAAGCATTTGACACATGCAGGAGACAACTAATCTACATTGTTGCATTTACTTTTGAAATAACCATGGAACAAATCACACACAATTTCAGAGAAAATGCTAAGGCTATTATTTCATAACTAAGTCATTTGTTTCTTTTATGACTCATCTTACCAAAGAATTTCAGAAATACCAGAGGGAGAGGATAAAACAAAAGCTTGATCAAGATATCTTATTATTAATCTTACTTGCTGGTTGGCAAAAATTTCTCATTTTCAGCAATACAAAGTATGTTTCCTTAGAGGTATTTCTTTCTTAGAAAACTCTAACTACAAAAGTAGGATACCGAAGATTGTAAGACAAAAATAATGGAACTGTTTTCCAAACATCTGGCTAGATACCACCTTTGTCAAAAATTGCACAAATGAGAAGGTAACCAATATACTTAATTACTGGTTTCAGCACCACCTCACTTAATACTTTGCAATGAAAAGTAAAGGAAATTTTTTTCCTTTTTAAAGGAAAAAATTGGGTAAGCATATTTTGAGGAAGAAGTGTGCAGTGGGGATAAAAATTAATAGGTACATGTGTCATATCTCTCCTACTTCCAAAAAAAAACCAGAAAACAAAAATCAGAAACCTTATAGCAAAAGGTAAAGTAAGAGTATCATTAAAAGTGACATGGAAGAAAATTAAGAGCCACAGAGGAGGAATGAGAAATAAACAAAACTCTCAGTCATTACAATTACTGTATTTGAGCATTAAATTTAGCTCTAGATTTCCTGGAAGTTAAAGCCAAAATGGGACACATAACAGTTTACATAATTCTTCTCTGATAAAAAGAAAGCAAGCCGGTTCATCAGGAGAATTTATTTATTTTCCTGGAACTGAATTCTAAAAGGAATCTGTCATCCTCGTGCAAGGAAAACTGAACAAATGGATAATGGATTCAATGATGTATTTGTAGAAGCAGCACAAATGTTCCTGGCATGGTCTCAATCAACAAGAGCAAAAAATAACCCTTTCAAGGTAGGTGTAAATATGTCCATTTACTTTCTACTATTTTTCTTTTTATCCCTTTAAAAATTCATGGTCTCACTGACGATAAGGCCAAACATATAAAGTGTCACCTATAAAACACCAAGAGGTGAAAAACAAGCACTACTTAACCCCTGGTGCCCCCTGCTGCAGCAACACAGGGCATCTACTCTCTGGGAGGTGAGCAATTCTCCAGGGTCTCTACACACAGCCAGAAAAGCTTAAGGGAGATGTCGTAAGACTCTGGTCCAAATGCCTCGCAGTTTGTAGACTTCATTTCAATTAAAATCTGTCAGATAGTTCAATAATGTCCTAAGACTCCCTTTGTTATTATTCTGGTTTATTTTGCTTTGGGAGGTATGAGGGGAGAAACTGTTTAAAGGAGTTCAGAATGGCAACTGTTCATTGAAGTCAAAGAAAATGAATATATGTCTGCCTACTTAAGTATTTCTTCAAGCGAGAAATAATAACAATAAGCTCACCTTCAGAATCTCTTCAACACAGTGGACTTCACTGGAGTAGGTCTGCTGAACAGGAAAAGCAAGAAAAAGATTAGCACACAAACAAAAAACAACTAGAATGCTGGTATTAATTAATACAGCAACACTCTTGTAAGTAGAATCACCTCAGGGCCCACCTCTTACGAGCTAAATAGGAGAAACTTCACCTTCTGGATGAAATAAAACCAGAGAGATTAACCTGACCTAATCGTGCAGGAAAGGTTTCTGCTGGAGACAATGACAGACGAATTATGACCCTTAGGTCAAAAGCTTCTGGTAGAAAATATGTATATTAAAGACAATTAGTACGTTAGTAAATCTAGGGGAATAACAGATATAACAAAAGTGAAGGTGGTGTTAGTTTGCTGCTTTATAGCAACATCTGTCCAGTGAGCCAAGCTACGTGAACATGAAGGTGGCAATCACTCTGAACATCTTACCGAGCCCACAGGAAGGAGGCCAGCATCCTATCAAGGATAGATTTTATGGTAATATTATGGTAATATTCTAAAATATTAGAAATTTTACCTGCCAAAATTCATTTTAAATTCTAGCCCTACTTGAAGTCAGCATTTCCATCTTATGCGCGCGCGCGCGCGCGCACACACACACACACACACACACACACACACACACACACACAAAATAGTTCTCCAGAGACAGACCCTAGGGAGAGAGGAGATTACCTAGGGTCTTAAAGGAAAGATCACCTTGCTTATCCCCAGCTAAACAAATGACAGCTGCTGTTGTTAGTATCACAACCATAGTTTCTAGGAAATGTCATTTTACAGTCTTTACATTTTTAAGTACAAAGAAAATGGAAAAGTAAAATCTTTTTTAAAAAAATCACTTTTCCTTAACTAGAGATATGGAACAAATCCCCTGACTTCACAATTTTTAATGGAATATCAGCTTTCGCTGTGTGTCAATTCATGAGCCAAGTGCCCTGGGCAACTCCTGTACAACACACCCCTCCCATTACTGCCCCTGCTGTGAAGAAAGCACTGTTCTTCCCAGTCAGTTGGTCCAATACTTGCCTCACAGCCAGAGTGTAGATGGAAAAGGGTTCTTTTCAGGGCTCTCATCTCTAATTTGAGTGTAATTTAATACAGCATTGGTTGTTAATTCCTGATCTAGGGTTTATTAATCCACCATTTCCCTCATTCCAGTTTCTTTAAGGAAAAGGGAAAAGAGCATACAGCATTCACACTCTCCTGGAATTGAATCTAATGGACACGACAAAATTCAGATGCAATTTGACCTGCCTAGGTCTGGTTTTAAAACATGTAAATTTCATGGAGATGATTTTATTGAAATGTTTGCAGTTTGCTATTTTTGAGTTAGGGTCTGGAAGTTAGCAGGTATAACCAAAGAATCAAGGGTATCCCCTTTCTCTGCTGGCCCTACTGGACCTGCCTTTATGCATTATGCATGTCAACAACAGGACCTGCTTACCCAATTTTTGTTTTTCAAGACTATTAAAGAATGCCTAAAAACTGGACCAAATATTATAGCACAAATGTCAGAAACAATGAATGCTGTTTTGACCTGCGGGTAAAATGTAATTATATCCTACGGTTTTAATCTTTCACACGCGTCATTAGGAACAACAACAATTAGGAGTTGAAAGTTAATCAACAGAACAGAGCATATGACTCCTGACTCTGGTTAAATAGTCCCCTCATCCTATCTGCTGCTGGAATGAGAATGAGAATCCAGTTAAAATATCTGGCAGTCATGGGGGGACGGGGTTAGGGGAGGGATGGAGTGGGATGCTGGGACTGGAAGATGTAATAAGCTTTGATATACAGAATGGATAAACAACAAGGTCCTACTGTATAGCACAGAGACCTATATTCAATATCCTATGATAAACCATAATGGGAAAGAATATTTTAAAAAAGAATGTATATGTATATACAACTGAATCACTTTGCTGTACAGCAGAATTAACACAACATTGTAAATCAGCTATGCTTCAGTTTAAAAAATTTTTGAGGGACTTCCCTGGTGGCGCAGTGGTTAAGAATCCGCCTGCCACTGCAGGGGACATAGGTTCGATCCCTGGTCCAGGAGGATCCCACATGCTGCGGAGCAACTGAGCCTGCAAGCCACAACTACTGAGGCTGCGTGCCACAACTACTGAGGCCTGCGCGCCTAGAGCCTGCGCTCCTCAACGGGAGAGGCCACCGCAATGAGAAGCCCGAGCACCGCAACGAAGAGTAGCCCCCGCTCGCTGCAACTAGAGAAAGCCCGCGCGCAGCACGGAAGACCCAATGCAGCCAAAAAAAAAAAAAAAAAAAAAAAAAAAATACGGCAATCAATGAAACAGTGAGTCACAGTTGAAATGAGGGCAAAAAAGATTTGCCCACTGCTTCCAAAAGAATGGAGTCAGGAAGCTACAACTTCAGGACATTCAAAGACTTTTTGATCTTCATTACTACTCAAGCCATCAACCCTTAGCCAAGACGTTTTATGTCACTAAAAGATTCATTTTTTTCCCTAAAATTTTATTACATGAGATGAACCAGGACTGAAGAAATTTTTTCCAAAGATTATTGTTTATTGGTATCAGGGTAAGATAAATATTGCTCAACAGTCACCATTTAACCCGTTTAAATTTCTAACTAAAGTCTAAGGCTCAAGCATTAATTGGTTAATGTACTATGAATTTTCTTATCAGGTCCATTATGAAAGTGGGAGTATTTCAAAGGGGTGTCAAAATTCCATTCCAAATACATGAGGATATATCATATGTAAAGATCTCCATGCAGCAGTTTATAATGGCAAATAACTGGAAATGATCATAAAATAACGTAAATGCGTGTACTTGCATGGAAAGATGCTCAAGGTATTTTCAACTTTTTCTTTGGAAAGAACTTCACACTTACAGAAAAATAATAAAAACAGTAAAAGAAATTCCTACAAAACCTTCACTCAGATTCCCCAAATGCTGGCATTCTACCACAGTTTGCTTTCTATTTTTCTCTCCCTGCCCTCCACCCACACATCTATACTGAGCCATTCAAGAGTAAGTTAGGGAGTTAGAGTTAATGCCCTTTTACCTCTAAATACTTCTGTGTGTACCAAGGTATGCCTTACAGCTTTATTTAAAAGGGGGGGGGCCCTTCCCTGGTGGCGCAGTGGTTGAGAGTCTGCCTGCCGATGCAGTGGACGAGGGTTCGTGCCCCGGTCCGGGAAGATTCCACGTGCCACGGAGCAGCTGGGCCCGTGAGCCATGGCCGCTGAGCCTGCGCGTCCAGAGCCTGTGCTCCGCAACGGGAGAGGCCACAACCGTGAGAGGCTCGCGTACCAAAAAAAAAAAAAAAAAGGGTCGGGGGGGGCGGTTTACCAGATCGTCTGTATAGTATGAGCCTATTTTATGTTCCATCCACCCAAGATTCATATCCTCACTCTTCCCTGACCCAAATTAGAGACTCAAACTAGAGTACAGTAGGTATCTCAGCTGTTTGCAGAGGAAGATCCATAAGGACCGGCTGCCTCGTTTTAAAAAGTACAACTTGGCACCTCCAAGTCTGCCACTGGAAGGAGACTTTCCAAAACGGGAGGGGCAGTTCAACAAACCATTATGGCTTAATCCCCTTCCTTAAAATCCACTTTCCTCACAGGGTCCCCAGTTGAGTAATGCCACCCCTACTTAGGGCTCTCCCTTCAACACTGTGGCCAAGGAGTAAATAATCAGCCTCTCTGAAGCTCAGCCAAGTTAAGGCTGAAGATCTTGAGGTAAGACTTCTTCAAAGAACAAGGGATGATTAAAAAGCAGCAACAAAAACAATCTGTGCTAACTGCATGAATGCAGAAGCTCTAGTTTGCAGGTCCTTCCCTGTCTAGCGCACCTTCAGGGTCAGAGGCACTGACTTTAGACACTCACAACCACAAATCACACTGTTGTCTCCCATCTTCAACATCTAGGTTCCTAGAGGAGAGCAGCTCGGCTACCTCACACATACGGTATCCTGTATATACACGGACCTCCCAGCGCAGCCCTCACGTCCCCATGGGGTATGGCCTTAACACAGGAACCATAATCCTATTCAATAATAATAAAAAAAATAGTAGCTACTTATTGAATACATATTGTACTTGATACTGCATTAAATTCTCACACATTTCCTCCGTTTGATACCATCTATTGTAAAATGCACCATCATTAACTTGGAAGGGGAAAAGCTACGGCACTAAATGTACGCATCAACTGTAGATACATCCCTTATTACAGACACTGAAAAATGAAATAAAAATTTGAGGGAATCCTGCGTAATGCTCCATTTCATTCTCACATCAATCTTTGTGGTATAACTCCCAGTTTTTAAAATGAAGACTGAATTCTAAAGAAATTAAGTTACATGTCCAAGGTCACACAACGCTCTCAAGTGACTGAGCCTGACTTCTGAATGTTGCTACACGACTTTTCCAAAAACCTCAACTTCAGGCAAGAGACAGATAGATTAGTATTTAAGGAGGAGATATGATCCCAGTTGTCATATGCATGACCAAAACCATTTTCAAAGAGTACTGTTTTCCCTGTGTTTGTGCAAAGAAGTTGGTATTCAGACTTAACTGCCTCTTATTACTGCGGGTACTTCAGACCAGAAAAGGCAGCGATGCTGGCCTCGGTCTGATTTCTCACTCCTCTTGGAATGATATTGTGTGATCCTAAGGAAATGCACTGATACCAAAATAAAATATGTCAGTAAATGTCTTCTAAGCACGACACAGTTTGTTTTAATAAGCTAAAAAGAGCCGGACGGAAGAAATATACCTCACCGTTAAGACCAGGAGGCTCTGGCAATACTGTGTTTTAAGCCTCTCAAGTTTCAACAGAGCAGCACTTTTTTTAACAATGCTGTTCTCAAAAAGGCTTAGTTATCACTAACCAGAACTGCAGGGAGCACAAAGGCAGACTGCTGACGAGGGAAGTCAAAAGATCTTGGATTCTAGTTCTGGCTCTGCCGAGGACTGGTTCTTGCAATGCTGGCTAAGATTCAACTTCCCTGGGACTATCTCCTCATGGCAATAAAGGGATAATATTACCAATCCTAACCGCTTCACAGGGTTGGTATGAAGGTCAAGTGTGAACCTTTAAAAACTAACAGGAGGGACTTCCCTTGTGGCGCAGTTGTTAGGAATCTGCCTGCCAATTCGGGGGACATGGGTTTGAGCCCTGGTCCGGGAACATTCCCACTGCCAAGGAGCAACTAAGCCCATGCGCCACAACTACTGAGCCCACATGTCACAACTACTGAAGCCCGCGCGCCTAAAGCCCGTGCTCAACGAGAAGCCACTGCAGTGAGAGGCCCACGCACCACAATGAAGAGTAGCCCCCGCTCGCCGCAACTAGAGAAAGCCCGCGCGCAGCAGTGAAGACTAAACGCAGCCATAAATCAATCAATCAATCAATAAACATAAAAACTATCAGGAGGGGCTTCCCTGGTGGCGCAGTGGTTGAGAGTCCGCCTGCTGATGCAGGGGACACGGGTTCGTGCCCCGGTCTGGGAAGATCCCACATGCCGAGGAGCGGCTGGGACCGTGAGCCGTGGCCGCTGGGCCTGCGCGTCCGGAGCCTGTGCTCCGCAACGGGAGAGGCCACAACAGTGAGAGGCCCGCGTACCGCAAAAAAAAAAAAACTATCAGGAGGCACTGATATGTGAAATAAATACATGGGGCCAACATTATCAAGGCAGTCTTCACTGGTGTGACAGCTTTTAAAGAAACCCCAATAGGTTCTCTCTCATTTTATGTTTTAAAAGATTAAACAAATTCTCGTGCTATTTTTCTTCTAACATATGTCAACTTTTGGACTATGGTTCAGTCTATAGTATCTACTTGCTGCTCACCTATCCCCAACTAACTAGATAAGGCACACTCTTCTTGCCCCTGCCTGGAGCCCATTTCCCTCTCCCACCTGTGTTGGGAAAACTCCTACTCAGACTCTGAGTGGCAGATTAAAGACCATCTTCTGGAAAATATTCCTTGACTCTCTCACTCCCAAAACTGTGCATGTGCTCCCATGGCTGTCAAACTGCCTCATGTCCCACCATCTCTGCTTCTCCTAGATTACCAGTTCCATGACTGCAGGGGCCAGCTCTGCCTTGCTAAATCACCAATCACACGCTGCCTGCCACACAGAGGCAACCAATCAACATTTGCTGGTACACTTTTCAGCCTCCAAACTCAGAATATGAAAACAAATTCCCAATTTTTAAAGCATTAGAGACTTTCTAAATACAGTAGCTTCTTTGAAATATAAGCCAACATCTTAATTAACAAACTACACAGAAATAAACACACGAGGACAAAAAGGAAATTGTTTTGCATTGTTTTCTCCTTCAAAACATTAAGACTACTCTTAGAAACTATTTTTCACATATCAGATTGGCAAAACAAAAAAAGAAAGACGGACAATTCTGTGTCTATGAGATAGATGTGGGGAAATAGGCACTCAAATACCGTGGTTGGTGGGAGGGTAAAACAGCACAATCGCTGAAGATAGCAATTTGGCAGGAGCCACCAAATTCTATTTTCTCATGCTCTGACCGAGCAATTTTACCTCTAGCACCAGCTCCTACATGTACAAAAAGATATACGCACAAAGTTATTCACTTCAGCCTAGGCTCCAAATAGTAAGGTACTGGAAAAACTCTAAACTCCCATCTAGAGGTAATTGGCTAAGAAAACTGTGTTACATGCCCCTTAGGCAGAAATACTACACAGCCATGACAAAGAATGAGGGCGCTCTTCGTGCAATGATTTGGGTAATCTCCAAGCTATACTGTTAAGGGGGAGGGAAAAAAACAGGTGCAATACATGCCAGGATTTGAAATGAAAAGGTGACATCAGAAGAGAATATATATGTTGAGTTACTTATTATGCATAAAATACCACTGGGAATAACACAAGAAATCTGTAACATTAATTACTCCTAGAAATGAAAACTAAGTGGCTGGAGGGCCAGAGTAATGGATGATTTTCACTGTATATCTTTTAAAATTCTGCATTATTAAGTATATTATGTAATTATAAAGGAAAATACAAAAATTAGATTGAGATTTTAAAAATTAAGGATAAAAATTTTTACTCAAAGATCTCTGCCACATTTGTGTTTACTCTCTATTAGCATTCTTCTATGTAACTTTCCTTCTCCCAAACACACGTCTATATGAATCTGTCCATAGCTTCCTCCTCGGAGCTCTGGGCTTGCCTCATGTAACACTCAGCACACTGAATTGTTCCTAGATTTACAGTTAGCCTTCCTGTGAGGTGCTCCTGGGAAAACCTAGGACTTGGTGTCTGGCCCTATTTGCTGGCTAGTTCACTCTTGCTTCCCAAACTAGAATGCTACAAAGCCCTTGAAAGAGATGTATTTGGGGTGGGGGTAGGGGTGGGCTCTCTCTCTTTTTTAATCAGTCATGCTTAAATACTGGGCAAATATCTTTGAAATAGACAAAGCCTCATAGGATTGTTGTGAGGAAGAAATAAGACAATGCACGTTAAAGCTAATGCCTCACAAATAAACTTAAGCACTTATCATGAAGATGCAATAATCAGCACTTCCCAGAGACAGATGAGAGGAGGAAACCAAAAGGCTTGCCTGAGCAAGGTTCTGGCATAAAATCAATGTTATTCTGTGAATACAAAGTAAATTACCTAAATAGCTAGGCCTATTCCAAGAACTCGCTCATACTGCTTGGGTATGCCTACCCGGGCTGAAAAAGGCACAAGGTTCTAACAGTATTACTTCTTCAGAAGTGTCATGCCCTTTGGGCAACTATCTAAACATCTACTTCCACACCCAGTATTTTAGGTAAGAATTTTTTAAATCCCTGGGCAGATTTATGGACACACTTATAGTACAAAAAGAAAAAAAAAAGGAAAGCTATAGATTGTTAATATGGAAGTAAGGATAATGGGTCAGAAAACAGAGACTAAGATACTCTTAACAGTTTTCCTAAAGATGAATAGTATTATAATGCAAACCAATTTTAACCGTCAAACTCTCCCTTCAAAAAATTAAACACCTAAACACCCTGAATCTCTACTCAAATATCTTCAAATAATGGCAGGGTTTGGGGTAGTATTATTTTTTTTTAAGGTGATAAGCTTCAATATGTAGCAAGGAATTACGTGTTCCCTGGAAGCCTCTTTTTTAATGCCAAACTGGTCTGCCAGGCATGGAGGCTACCACAATTACTGTTATGCTAACTGCAGAAATCTCTATAGTTCTCCAAGTAAATGTTTCAAGGAGAAGAGGAAAGAGATTGATGAAGGACAAGATTATTTTAAATGATGAGAAATCTACAGGTCACCTACAGCTATCATCCAACAAAAATTTACTGTGGAAAGACCAAGCAATTCTACTCATGTTGGAGGAACTAGAAAAGGGGCAGCAGTCTGGAAACATGGGTGTCACAAACACTGGCTGGGGCTTCCCTGGTGGCGCAGTGGTTAAGAATCCGCCTGCCAAAGCAGGGGACACGGGTTCAAGCCCTGGTCTGGGAAGATCCCACATGCTGTGGAGCAGCTAAGCCCATACGCCACAACTACTGAGCCTGTGCTCTAGAGCCCGTGTGCCACAGCTACTGAAGCCCATGTGCCTAGAGCCTGTGCTCCGCAACAAGAAGCCATCGCGATGAGAAGACCGTGCACTGCAACGAAGAGTAGCCCGTTCACCGCAACTAGAGAAAGCCCATGCACAGCAACAAAAGACCCAACACAGCCTAAATAAATAAATAAATAATAAAATAAATAAATTTATTTAAAAAAAAAAAACCACTGGCTGTCCTTTCCTGCAAGTCTTCCTTCACCTTGACTCTGCACCCATCTTCAACTCCAAATGGTAACCCATGGTGCTCTAATCTGTCTCCCCCGGAACGGTTTCCTGTAGGCAGGGATTGGCTTTATTCATCCCAGTATCTCCCAGGGCCTTAACATAATTCTGGACAAACACAGACATGCAAGTAATATTTGTCAAATGAATGAACCTGATCTTGCCATCTCATGGCATCTCCGACAGAATTCACAAACATGAGCTAGCCAAAAAGTAATTATGGAATATTTTATAGTGAATTCTCCATTTTTTCCTGTATATTGGAAGCAATGTGTGTTTGCTCAAATATGCAAAACTCTAGGCAACTTCACAGAACAAGGCTGTTTTGTTTTTGAAGATACAGAAATCCTCAACTGAAAAAAAAAAAAATGAAATTCTATCACCACCATCAACTCAATGAGATGTTTTTCACCCAAGGAGTAGTTGCCTAAGTACAATTTGAGGATGTGAGCTTCTCAGAGAACGGTTTCTGATGTGACAGTAACGTCAGATCATGATTGTTGGGGGAAGGGTACACTGGGCATGCTTGGGTGGGGTAAAGGAAGGGTGTATCTCCTTCAGACTGAAGATCAAGAAATATTCCAGGATAAATGCAGAAAGAGAATGCTGGAAGCTTGGAAGATGTGCTAGCACCCCAATTCACTTATTAAATGAGAGTTAACACACACAAATGCTTATAAAGTTCACCTTTAGGTAAACTCCTCTATAAGCGAACTATGTTATCTCCCTGCCTTTCACCAGCTAGAGCAAAAACAGGCTAAAAAATGAAAAGAAAAAAAAGACCCTAAGTATCATTACTGAAACTTAAACCCTTACAGGAAGAAGTATTTTGAACTATATGTACTTTAAAGATTAATGTGGGTAACTAGAGAGTTTATTGTTGCTTTCCAGTTACTCTGATTTTACCAGTGAAGCAATTTGCTTTAGTGTCATAAAGAATTTATTTTTCTAAAGTATATAAAATGTACAAAAGCTCATAATTTGTATTAACTGAACTACCTAAAATATTCTGGAAATTCTGTTTTGATCTCTATTAAAAGAGGGCATCTTTTAGTCACGAAACCTAGGATCTAGTTCTTAAGATCTGGTTTAAATAAATAAAAATAGAACCATGAGTAGCTGTTCCCCACATATATAACACTTACTTTATATAAATATACAAAGGAATATTAGGGGAGTAATAAAAGTGCTGGTTTCATTTACTGTATTACTATACTTCCTGAGACCACATGAGTATATATAAATTTTAATATATTTGTAAGGCTTCTACAGAGTCACATGAAATAGTTTTTATTTTAAAAAATACTATTTAGGGACTTCCCTGGTGGCACAATGGTTAAGAATCCACCTGCCAATGAAGGGGACACGGGTTCGAGTCCTGGTCCAGGAAGATCCCACATGCTGTGGAGCAACTAAGCCCATGCGCCACAACTACTGAGCCTGTGCTCTAGAGCCGCGAGCCACAACTACTGAAGTCCACGCGCCTGGAGCCCGTGCTCCGCAACAAGCCACCCCAGTGAGAAGACCGTGCACTTTAATGAAGAGTAGCCCCCGCTCGCCGCAACTTAGAGAAAGCCCGTGCGCAGCAACGAAAACCCAACACAAACAAAAAATAAATAAATAAATTTACGGGGTTGGGGGGGAGAAAACTGAAACACTAAAAAAAAAAAATACTATTTATGTTGCTGCATTATATGCAGAAATGTTTTCAGTAAATATTCTTTATGACAATGTCAAATAGCTTCTTAGTGTGAAAGTGACAAGGGTGGGGTGTACCTGAGATAGGTTTAAACAGACTTAAAAACAAAGTACCTGGATGAAAAACAAATGCAGATAACTTACCACTGTTTGAGAGTAAATATATCTAATCTCAGTTATTCACCAACTTTCTAACGTTTGACTGTGAACTATTACCATTCACAGTGTAATAAAGAATCAGAAATCCCCAGTGTTTTAAGACTTGAAAACACTGTGCCTTTGACAGAAGATCACATGAGACCCCACGAAGCCCATTGTGGGCATAGCAACCATGAATGATTTAGTAAGACTGGCTAAAAAGCACTGCTTTAAAAAAAGAAAAAGACATCACAAAGAACAAGTCTAGACAGTGGTTCCATTCCAGTGATAATAAACTGACAAGTTCTTTCAAATGGTCCAAACTACATGATCTAACTCCCCTTCCGTAACCAATTCTACTCACTAAAACAACTGTTACGGTTTTTTTTTTTTTAAGAGGAATTAAATTTTGATTTTTGAGTGGGTACATTGATTTGCAAAGCACAAGCAGTCTTTCAATTAAAATATACCACCGCAGGGAGGGTGTTAAACTGAAGTGTTTTGTGACCATGCTTACTCCATTCCCATCCTACTCTGTTCTCTCCCCACCTCACACACACAGATGCACACAAACACACACAACACACACACACAAGTACTCTCTCACAGATCATATTAAGGGATGATTCTGAGTCTAAAACAACACTACTAAATTACTTTGTCAACCATGACAGAATTTATAGATGCATAAACCTGTATTACTGCTCCTTTTTGAGTGTGTCTATCAAATTTAAGTGGCAAACAATGTTCGGGAACCATGTCTAATTCTGTGTTTCACAGGGTGCCTGGACATTTTTTTTTAATAGCTAGGCATAAGTGAAGACTACACAGGCACCAGGGGGTAAAAAAAAAAACTTTCCATCGGTTTCTGGATGAGGTTGAAAGAAACTGAAGTCATATGAATAAGATAAGCCATTTAATCCACGCTTTGTCTGAAAGGACATAAAGATTTTTATCCTGGACTTATTCCAGTGGTAATCTCAACAGTTCCCCTGGGCTAGGTGTTGGTTGTCTGTCTCCTGGCATCATGATTTTTAAAAACAAAAAACAGAACCCAGAGGAAAAAAAAGGAAAGAAAATTACTGAAGCAGTAGGCAAGAGGTAATATATACTCTGAGGAAACAATCTGAGCTTCAAACTGCCCTGGGGATTACTGATACTATAATAAACACAGAGGAGAGAAGGCAAATAAAGATGGCCTTGCCCTTTATATCTTAATTCTGAAAAAGTAAATTCCTTTTTTTTTTTTGGTCTTTAATATCGGGTAACAAACAGATTACTTGCCAGGATCTAGAAAAAGGGCCAAAGATCATTCGAGAAAGTATAATTATTTAATATAACATCATGGTGGTTATAAATCACTTATTTAATCATATCAATGAGCACCTAAATTTAAGAGACTATTTTACTTTTCTATAATTTATTAAAAACCAGATTCTTTACAAAGAAAAGGAAACCTTACTAATGCCACCGAACCTCAAGTAGATTTAATAATCTTTTCTTTTTCCTGCATTATCTTTGTATGTAAGTTTGGTCTAAAAGTATAAACAAACTGCATGAGACTTCTAGGAAAGCTCATCTCATAAAGTGATTTACTGAACTGGCAAAATGAAAGAAAATATGTTTAATAACAAAGTTTTAAATAAACAGTCACTCAACAAGTGCCAGTATTTTTTAAAAATAAATACAAGGGACAGGCCAGATAAATATACATAAAAGAACTATTCTTGAATTTATTTTAAATAAGTATTTAATCTGTGCCAAGGAGAAAATTCCCTTTGCTTGTAAAATAAATGTGCTCTAATACCTGCTGAATTTAAAAGCATTAAGCATTTCGTAGTACATCTACCACAATTCTATCACATCTTACACAGACCACAATTCTAAAAGTTACAGTAGGAAACAATACGTTTATACTCATTTTGAAAACATGTAGCAGTCAGTGACTCTCCGCCCATCTTTCTCCATCTCAATATACTTCTCTCGAAGTCCTTCTGACTCTCTCTCGTCCTGTCACACACACACATGCAATGAAGTTTTAAAAGTACTCTTATACACTACCAAACGTAAGGTAGATAGCTAGTGGGAAGCAGCCGCATAGCACAGGGAGATCAGCTCGGTGCTTTGTGACCGCCTGGAGGGGTGGGATAGGGAGGGTGGGAGGGAGGGAGACGCAAGCGGGAAGAGATATGGGAATATATGTATATATATAACTGATTCATTTTGTTGTGAAGCTGAAACTAACATACCATTGTAAAGCAATTATACTCCAATAAAGATGTTAAAAAAAAAAAAAAAAAGTACTCTTTTGACTTTAATCCGGAGCCCTTAAACCAAGACTCCAACGTTTTGAGTGTTTTAAGGCACGGTATAACTCAACCACGTTTGTCCTAACTCCCAATATTCTTGCATTTACTGTCGTTCCTACGTTCTCCTTTTCCTTCTACACTTTCTAGAATGCAGAATCTAGGTGCCAGAGAAGAGAGAATACAAAAAATAGGCCATCATTCTGATAGGAACAACAAAAGCAACTCCTCTTGAAAATTGCCTTTAAGGGACAGGAGGGTCAATCCAGCAGAGGTAAATTATATCTCAGTTGTACATCAATCCAACTGTGGCCCTCCTGACTATTCCACACACCTGGCCCATGCCCCGCCAGGGAAAAGGCTCCTGGAACCTACTTTACTTTTTCTCTGACATTATCATAATCACATTGCCAGTTTGGGGAAAGGGGAGGGGCACGGGCCAATTACAAAAATCCTTTGAACAAGTTCTTTAATTGGTATACAGCCAGCCAAATCCTCTTAATAAGTAGTATTATTAATATCGTCACGATAATGCTGTCTACCAAGTAGCATTAAATGAACCTGAAAAGTTTTAGATTGGCCTCTGAGCAGGTAAGTCTTAATCTGAATCTGTTTTTCCCTCTCTTTTAGGTAAAACTTTTAAGAAGCATCTGAATGTCAGAAAATCATCTCCTTAGTAAGATTCTCTCAAAAGCGTTTTGTAGGACAAAAAAAACAGTTTCTTCTAACTAGAGCACGGTCTTTAAAACCAAAAACAAAAACCTGTGAGGAACATAAATCACTGGAAAACTCTCTTGCTTCCTAAGTCTGAGTGTAACAGATCTCCAACGCGTTTTATGACATAGTTCCTACTTTGAAAAGCCAAAAGGCATACCCTAAATTTAAATCAATCAATGAAGAGTTTACGCTATAACAACCTGAGGGTTCTCCCTGCTTTCTCGTTACTTCTGCCCAATTTCTGATCTCTCTTGCTGATGGAAGATACACTACTGCTTAACCTTAAACAAATTCTATTTTTTGAGGGGGAAAAAAAAAATGGAAACACTGTCATGTTCTCTAATTAGCCTTTCATCACATAACTTTACACCCCAGATAGATACGGACTATGTGACCACAAACTATGCTGAATAAATTAATGAGACCCACAAAGCTGCAAGAACATTAAACATTAAAATTTATCTACTACACCTGCTTGCACTTAAGTAAGAACACTTCTAAATATTCCTAGACTAGTAGAAATCAATACGACATGTGCTAAAACTTGGGTAGGCGCTCCACAATCTTTTATATTTGACCTAAATTCTATTTGCCAAAAAACAAAAACAAAGCAATAAAAGCCAAAAGGGATGGCGGGGGGCGGGGGGGTGGAGAGAGGGAGAGAGAGAGAGAGAAGGGGAGGGGGGAATGCACACCTGTATACAAACATATTTAAGTTTTTATGCTGTCAATATCTTCGATCTGTACCTTTACTTTGGGAAGACAAAAGAAACCATCAATGTTTGCCAGTGATCCAGAAGTTCAAGAAGAGAGTTTGAAAGAGGGACAAAATATCTGACTGGTAAGGAATTGCTTATTTTAAAATGTTTTTAATTTCTTTAAAATGCACTGCCAAAAATGTGCTGTGATCTGCGATAGATAGAAAACTATATTATACTTTCTCTGCTCTTACTCCATTATTTCATTAGAAAGAGACAGACAGGGAGAGAAAGGAAAATCCATAATCCAAACCAACAACCAGTGCAAATCTCAAGAGATATTCCAAGTCTCTAGGGGCAGCCAAAAGGAAAAAAAAAAAGCCACACCACACCACCTGTCTGTTACCTGTCAAGTGTACACGAAGGGAGGGGACATGGGAGGGCTGAATGCCTGTGGCTAGAAAGTTTATTTACCTTGTTTGTAAGGGCATGCACACAGCAGCACTCAACTAGAGCTTATTCAGATCCTTCCCTTCTTTGATGTTAGCCCCTAACAGAGGAGGCAAAAGAGAAAACGAGGGAAGGAGGGAGAGAGGAAAGAAGGGAAGTGGGGAAGGGAGGAAGCAGAAGGGGGGGAGAGAAAGAGGCGGAGAAAGAGAGGTTTCCCTTTGAGGCCTCGGTCTTCCCCACCTGAACCTCAGACTTGCACTCACTGGTACTTACTGTGGGGCAGCTGTGCACTGGGGCACTTACCTCCGTGAACATGTCTTACTGCCTTCCTACATGGCAAAAAGGCTTTCCTGCTTCCATACATCCCCTTGCCAGCCCTAATCGGTGCCACTAGGTCACTGTATTTTGTGCTGGCAGCTGCAATGGCGGCCCTGACAGGAAAGAACTTTTAATCTCTTCCCTTGTACTGAACCATAAGCAGCAGCGAGTGCTCCCAGACACAACTCCCCTGGCTCTGCTCCTAAAAACGCTCTCTCAAGTACACCGTTGCTTAGCAATATTTGCCTTCCCCCTGTACATTTGAAATTGGCAACATCTGTCCCTTTGGCAGTTTTGACTTGTGCAAAGCACCATGCTCACAGTTTAAAAACACACACGGCTTTATGAAATGGGCAATCCTCCACTCTTCCCATCTCCCCGAAAAACCAGGGATGTGGAAACCCCCCCAAATGGCTTAATCTTCACTTAGCTTTAAAGGTCGATATAACCATCTACAGGATTCAAAATACTGAAGACAGCAGGAGATCCTATTAAACCCCACCTAGTAAGTAATGTTGTCTGTACAACTACACGTGAGGATGTGTCTGAACTAAAAATCCCATTCAGCTTAAAATTTTCTATGTAACATTTTCTATCACAAAGTATTATGTGTAAATATTTGTTAGTAAAATAAGATATAAAGGCAATTTATTCACAGAGTAGGTAGGGTAACTTTCATGCTCACATTATAGCCCAACCTCATAAACAAAAATACAAAGACAGACAGACACACACAGACATGGATCGATGGCAAAGGAACCTAAGAAGTCTAGAGAACAAAAATTCATTTAAGTAATTCCAACATCATGAATTTCAAAACAAATGATCTTAAGTTTCCTAAGTTTTTTATGCATCCCTCAACATAGCCATCTTGGTAATTTACTGAGGTTACTCATTAACACTAAAAGTAGTTCATAATACTGTAATTTTATACATAGGAAAAAACCTAATAAAAATGAAACTTTTATAGGTAGTATATATGTTCTGCGTGTAATTTTACTTTATATATAGCACACTGACAGGAAATAAAAGTCAAAATATTAAAAGGCATAAAAGTCAACTAAGAATTGAACCATGTTCTGTGCATTCAAACTTGGGCATGTAGATATTTTTGTTCCTTTAAACAAATCAGGCTACAATTTTCTTTTTGGCCAAACCAATCTTGACATATTAGAAACACATGTTTTCAAAAACCTTTTATGGGAACCGAGTTCCAGCTACAAAGGGCAAGCTGACCTACTGCTCTCATCAAGTCTCTACCTGGAGCTGACAGAAGCAGAAAAGCCAATGGCCACTAAAAATACATCCAAAAGGTCCTTGACTAGATTTAACAATAGCCCTAAAATTCCATAACATGCTTGGATTCATAATCCTGCTTTAGCCGCAAACATGAACTCAACACCCTGAAACACACTTCTCACCATAGCTCATCACTAGCTACTTGCCCAGTTACATACAATAATTCCTGTGAAGTCAAGCTTTTTATTGCAGCTTATTGGAGAACTCTGTGCAGTCTTTGCAAATTGGGGAATTCTCAAAAACCTCAGATATTCCTCCAAGTCATCCTCAGTGGTTCTGGCCTTGCAGGGTAGTACTTATGAGCAAAGTTCTGAGTTGGACACACCAGCTTCCAGACTTGGCTCTGCCAGGGACCAACTATGAAGCTCACTGCATGAAAACAGCTTAAGCACAGTGCCTGATACACAGTACATTCTCAATAAAATACAAACATCATTTTTATTCAAGTATTAATCTTACCATGACACAAACGCCTCAGTCTTTTTTTCCTTTCTATCATTCTACTAAACGTCCCCACTTCTCCAACCCATCACACAAACACAACTTTTATTTAATGAACATCTAGGAAAACTTCCACTGGAAAGGGGAAAAGAATGCTAAAGGAATGAATGACAACAAATTTTATATCTTTTGGTAACTATATAGTACAATCCTTGCTTGCACCTCTCTCTGATTTATCTTTTTTGTTGTTTTTTTGATTTACCTTTAAACAGCGAAAGAAGCCATCACCTATTGGACACCTGGGTCTGCAATATGTATTTAATAAATTCTGAATTAATGTGGGGAAAACATGATGATTTGTAGAGACTAGACCCTGGGCCCGGGGACTAGGGGATGGTGGGAGCCAGGGCAGGGGCTGTGGTGCTGTCCAACAGGCAAGTGCTGATAAGCCTTGAGGGCTTGCTTGAGACTACGCTCACGTCAAGCCACCTATAGAACATGGAGAAAGTGCAAAAAAGCTTCCCATGAGACGAGTTCCAGGCCCAAGAGGAGAAAGCAAGAACTGGCCATTTAGCACTGCCCTTCTACATGATTGTCCCTTTATGGGGCAATGATGGGCCATTAGAAAGCCAAACCCTGGGGTTTATTTAACCAACTACTAGAGCATTATTGAGAATGTCTCCATTCTGAGGCTTCTGGCATGAGACCTGCTCTTAAGGATGAATGCCACGATCTATCCCACAGTGCCAATCAATAAATAATTATTAGGTCTGAAAGCAAGGGAAGTAAAACACAGGCTGTAATGCTCTTATAAAAATCAGCTATATCTTCATTACCATGCAGTGATGGTTCTACCCTATTCTGTCCGAAGAAAATCTACGGCCCCTTGTACTGTTTTTACTCCTGAAAATGTTCAGAGTTGAGCCCATTCTCCTTCAAATCCTACATACCTAAGAACTTGCAGGACAACCTGCTGGCATAGTCAGCAATACATGTCACACAGTATTATCATAAAAGCCTTCTAAAATAGATACTCCTCACTCAAAAATGTCTACAATATGGCATTAGCAGCAGGAGTAGCAGTAACAGCTGTCAGTAGTAGAAACATTTATTAAGCACCAGTTGGATGGAGGGGGTGGAGGAAGGGGGCAAGAAAATAATGAACAAAACTCAGTTCTGAACTGAGGAAAGTTTTTCAAGCATGAAAAGCCCCTTCATTGGCAAAGGCAAAGAAAAGTTTTAAGTCACGTCGAGGCATCAGCTTATTTTTCTTCTGTGACATTGCCCCATCTCTAACTGAACTTCCTAATTCTCTCCTCCATGACTCAAAGTCTAGTCTAAAACAGTTTTACCCAAACTTCAGTCAATTCCACACTACCCTGACAGTGATACCATATTGCAATACTACCTGTACTGTTTTCTTTAAATCAAGTTACTATCAACTCACTTTTTTACTTGGCCTGATCCTAAGTAACAATATTTATGAAATCCTGGGTTTGATATGCTGGTGTATATATGTTTTCTAACTCGCATTAAGATACATAAAGACTGGTGCCCATATACTCTCTTGGAAGTTCATGTACTAATCAATGCTATTTAAGCCAAATGCTGAATGGAACATCTTGGGACATCTTGTTGATGTTTTTTAGTAAAGCTGTAGTGATTCCCCTACCTTGTAAAATCATCCTACTTTATTCGCTTACACAAGTGTTGTCCATCCTTCACAAATTACATGAGAATACGCCTACTCATGCCTTTCCTTACTGGATCTGTCACCCAGAACACAAAATTAAGATGTGCAATTCAGTACAATAATCTTTTTTCCATATGTTTCATGATGCCCAAATACAACTGAAAGCCCCCTATAGTTCTCACAACAACTAGTACAATTCTGGAATCCTGAAAATGCAGCAGGTACTCAATACATTATTAGTGGCACAAAATATTTATTCAAGTCTCTTATTTTAAAAAGCATCATATTTTTAAACATGAATAAAATTAAACCCATGATACAGAATTTCATTACTTCACCAAAACAGCTTACAGAAACACCATCAAACCAACACAAACCATTAGGATACTTCTTAAGACCCTGGTGACTCCTACACATAGTTGTAAAGTCAATAAAGATAACCTGAAGATGGGTAATATACACTTTTCCCACAGTGTGAAATTTGCTTTTACTGTCAAGGGAAGGTGGAATATCCCAGTCTACTATATGCTAGGCAAATATATCCCATTTCATTTTCACAACAGCCCTGTGGTTCAGGTAGAAATGTCCCGCTTAATGGTGGAAGAAAATGAGCCCAAGTGTTCTGATTCCAGTTATTCATTAGAAACATTACCTCCCACTTAATATTTCCTTAAAGCCTTAATATTCAAAACTTTTCAGCTACCTAAACTTCAGATTCTAAGCCAAGGCAAAGAAATAAACCCACTACATTTACTCAGACATTCAGTGTTAAAATAACTATAATGATATGATACAGAATCTGTTTATTAAATATTTACTATATGCCAATCACTGATCTAAGGGTTTCATAAACATTTTCTTATTTAAGCCTGACAACTACTTTAAGAGTTTATTATTGTTTCTATTTTAAAGATAAGAAACTGAGGCTCAAGCAGTTTTTTTTTTTTTGCGGTACGCAGGCCTCTCACTGTTGTGGCCTCTTCCATTGCGGAGCACAGGCTCCTGACACGCAGGCTCAGCGGCCATGGCTCATGGGCGCAGCCGCTCTGCGGCATGTGGGATCTTCCCGGACAGGGCCACGAACCCGTGTGCCCTCCATCGGCAGGCAGACTCTCAACCACTGCGCCACCAGGGAAACCCTCAAGCAGTAATTTTTAATAGTTAAATAATTTGCCTGTGGTCTAACAGCTAATTCAAGGTAAAGACAAGATTCAAACCCAAATCTTCCTTAATCCAAAATCCATGCTCTTGGGACTTCCCTGGTGTCCAGTGGCTAATACTCTGTGCTCCCAATGCAGGGGGCCTGGGTTCGATCTCTGGTCAAGGAACTAGATCCCACAAGCCACAGCTGAAAGATCCCACAAGCCTCAACTAAAAGATCCCGTGTAGGGCTTCCCTGGTGGCGCAGTGGTTGAGAGACCGCCTGCCGATGCAGGGGACACGGGTTCGTGGCCCGGTCCGGGAAGATCCCACATGCCGCGGAGCAGCTAGGCCCGTGAGCCATGGCCGCTGAGCCTGCGCATCAGGAGCCTGTGCTCCGCAACGGGAGAGGCCACAACAGTGAGAGGCCCGCGTACCTCCAAAAAAATAAAAAATAATAAAGATCCCGCGTGCCACAACGAACATCCAACACAGCCAAATAAATAAATAAATATCAAAACAACAACAACAAAATCCATGCTCTTAACTACTACCTATAATGCCTAAAAGTCCCATCTAATCAGCGCTCCACCCCACCTCCCCAAAATCTTCAAGTATATCTTCCTACCCTCCAACAACATCCAGTTTTTAGCATTCTGTGGATTATATGTTCTATTATATACTTATTATTCATCCCTAGTTATAAAATTATTAAGACATCAAAATTCCCAGCAATGATATTGCTAGGAGTAAAAATGACATCTAACAAAAAAAGAACAGTTTGGAAATTCTCCAAAAACAATCACACTCCAGTTCTTAACAGTACCTTATACTAATTAAGTATACTTGTACAAGTATAGAAAATTACACCCTATAGAACCTGTACACTATGGAAACTTAAACATGAGTTGTCTATATAACTACAGGATCCCTATTGCTAAGACCAGTTCCTTGGCAGTGAGGGGGGCGGGGGGTGGGGGGTGAGGGAGTCTCTGGAGTCCCCACAGGAGCCAGAGCTATTGTGTCCACCCTCCCTGTTGCAACCAATAAAAGCCCCTTCACAATATAAAAACAAAAGGATATATATGTTGCTAAGATCAAAGGAAGGAAAGCAGCTCTTGTTTGCTGAATGGGTGTTGAAAACCAACTTCCTATTAGTCACTATAAAAACAAGAAAAGTAATTTAGAATAAAAGGTACTAAAGGATATGCTAATGGACTTGGTATAGGAAACAGCATCACAGTTCAATTGCTAGAATTCAAACTCTTTTTTAAAAAAGAACCATAATATTTTAGAGTAGAAAAGAGCATAGTGACTATCCACTCCTTGTCACAAACAGAAAAAAAAAAACTAACCAAGCACATTTCTACTTGGTGACAAGGAGGATAAGAATCCATGTTCCACTGTTTCTGGCAGCAGCAAAAACCTTTAAAAAAAAAAAAAAGTTAAAAAGGTGGGGGCAGTTGTCAAGTAGGCTAAGAACCTTGTGGGTTTTTTTCTTTAACTAAAATATGAACAAGTGTCTAAATCACACATTTAAAGGTTTATAGGAAAACATCTTCACATTTGGAAACAAGGGCAAAAAGATAAAGAAACCAAGTAGGACCTACTTTATATAATTTCATTTAAAGTTTGAAAATCAACGCTTTTTAGTTTAATTAGATGCCATTAAACATGCTGCAGTATAAACCTTTCTGAAAAGATATGTCTTTTGCACGTCTGGGTTCTCATCTCTTGGATTTGCCCAGAGCGAGGCATAATCACAAGGACAGAGAATCGATTCTGTACTTCTCACTCACAGGGCCCAGGCAAGTGACAGGAGGGGCGCAGGAGGGCTGGGGCAAGCCAACTGCTGTTCTTCAGGAATACAAGTCCTACGTTGCCAATGCTTCCAGCATTTTAAGAAAAAAAGGAATCAAAATCCAGATTTCAGTGTGAAATCTACTAATTTTCAGATGTTGCAACTCAATCAACACACCGTACAAGACACCTCCACGTGAGCGCCCTCCAGCACTGACTTTAAAGCTTCCTTCTCTCCCAAAGGAGGGAACAAGAGATTGGAAAACACACCCATTTTGAAGAGAAAGGTCTCTTTTTATGTGGAACATAGCCCCACATACAGAATGAACATCTTCAGTTCCCTCCAAGAGATGGTGAAAAGCACGCCTGCCTGAGGGAACAAAGCATGAGGCAGACTCACTGCCGACCTGGGATGGTCTCCTCTTTGCTGCACGGGCTCCTGCCAAAGCCTGGGATTGGCAACAGCGGCCTGACAGATCGCGAGAAACATGAACCAAGGAAGCAAAACAAACCACAGTGTAGTTATTTTATATGACTTGCACGGAATAAATCTGTGAACTATAGGTGAGTCATAACATAATAAAGGACTCAATTAGGTTCAGAACAACACCACCAGTGTTTTCCCTCGTCTTAGCAACTAATTCACTGGAATCTTGAGAGAACATAAGGGACATAAAGGACCCTGGTGTCTCTGTTTTACCCTTTACTGCAAGATAATTAATCTTACCAGAAAATTAAACCCAGGCTGCCAGTTGGGCATTTTCAGGGTCAATAATTCTTAAGTTACTAGGATACCAATTAATGATACCCAAGTGGTCTAGAGGAGCTACTGCCTCTACCCAAAATGGCTGGCTCATTCCCAAAAATGTGAATCACTCAATGGCAAAATATTCAAAATTGAGAATCCTTTGAGACTAACAGCAATTTTAATGTAAGTACCACTTATATATTTCTTTTTTTTTTTCACATCTTTATTGGAGTATAAATGCTTTACAATGTTGTGTTAGTTTCTGCTGTGCAACAAAGTGAATCAGCTATATGTATACATATATCCCCATACCCACTCTCTCTTGAGACTCCCTCCCACCCTCCCTATCCCACCCATCTAGGTCATCACAAAGCACCGACCTGATCTTCCTGTGCTATGCAGCAGCTTCCCACTAGCTATCTATTTTACATTTGGTAGGGTATATATGTCAATGCTACTCTCTCACTTCGTCCCATATACTAAAGGAAATCTGGTGTCTTATTTAGTACAGAGGAAAACACCTATATACACGACAGATACATAAAAAATCATTACTTTCCAACTCTTATAGTACATAAAACCACCTGATTAATCTCTAAACTCAGTACTGAAAAGCACAGCAATTTAAGGCTGGAACTCTACTGAGAACACCTAGTAATAAGATTATGTTGCTTATTTTCAAATCCACACATAACAATACCTAAAATTACCTGGGAAATAAATAGGCTGAAAATGGTAAGTCAAACAATTCCTCTAAAAAATTATTGAATTTAGTGGCTTCTTCCCATCTAAGTGTCCTAAAATAGAAGACTCAGTCTCACATCAAATAGTTTTCCCCCTCTGCTCCAACATTTATTAGAGGTTATCTTTCAGACTCCAGATCAAAGTGAACAGGGTAAGAACTCTCAAGCTGAGCACAGTGCAAGAAATAGCCCCGTTTTCCCCAGTCCTCACCTGTGCTATACACAAAGGACCAACAAGTGTGAGACAAATGACCCCACCCTCAAAGTGTTTCCCACCTGGAGAAACACACAGAGGACAATGCCAAGGAGAAGTGCTGAGACTGGAGGTGTGGGCACCAGGAGCACAGGGGAAAATCCTCGCTAAAGGGCCTGGGTGACAGCAGGGGGGCTGGGAGACATGGGCAGGAGGGTCACAACCCAAGCCTGGAGAGACAAGAAAGCAACTGGAGGGCTTCCCTGGTGGCGCAGTGGTTGAGAGTCCGCCTGCCGATGCAGGGGACACGGGTTCGTGCCCTGGTCCGGGAGGATCCCACGTGCCGCAGAGCGGCTGGGCCCGTGAGCCATGGCCGCTCAGCCTGCGCGTCCAAAGCCTGTGCTCCGCAACAGGACAGGCCACAACAGTGAGAGGCCTGCGTACCACAAAAAAAAAAAAAAAAGTGTTACTCAAAGGGTTATGACTCCACAGAAAACACGCTGTGTGGCAGAAAGACTACTGGAACTAGAAGTTAAGGGTCCTGGTTTCGTGCCCCCAGCTCTGCCACTTACGAACTTAAATCATTAAACTTCTTAGAGACTCAGTTCCATGGCATGTAAAATGGTGATTCGTGCCAACTGCCCTGCCTAACTCACGAGGTTGCTGTGACAATCAAGAGGGAATAAGCAAGTGCTTTGGGAATTAAAAGGGGGGGGATGTGTTGGGGGGAGGCAGTAAAGTATTTCCGAGAGCATAAGCTTTTATAAAATGAAATATTTACACCAGGGGTTGCCAAACTATGGGAAAGCTGCTCTTCAGGGGTGAGCAGGATGCCCCTGTGCCATCAGGCAGGGATGGGAAGGGCGGTCGGTGGCTCCTCACCTTGGCAAACCAGTTTTTAAAAGTTCAACAACCCCCAAGCAAATGCTTTCTTTCCCTAGGCTCTTCATTTGTCTAACACTTGAAAATCAAATGTTTAGGGCTTTATTCACCTAGAACATCGTAACTGGGCATTCGTGATCCCTTTGATCTGATCCCACCCACATGCTCAAGGGTACTCCAATACACGGGAGCCTGTTTCGGGTCTTCCTGTCTCCTCAGCAACTCTACCTGCTCATTTTGATAGCCCTACCTTGTTCCTTAAAGCCCAGCTCAAATTTTAACTCTAATCACTCCTACCACCACCTGCTGAGCTCTTCCTATGTACCCAGTACTGTTTTAAGCACTTCATATGGATGACCCTGCATCCAGTAGCCCCACTGTACAGGAGGATAAACTGACAACACAGTGAGGTCAAGTTCCTTTGCCTCTACCAGATCTCCTTGAACCAAAGGTCCAGCTACCCCTACTAAATCTTGCACCGTTTCTTGCCTCTATGTCTTTTCTCTCAATCCTTTAGCCTGGAATGCATTTTCGTCAATACCCAACCAAAGTGCTTCAAAAGTCAACTCTAAAAAAAAATGAACGGCAATATAATGTAGGTGTCATAGTTAAGGGCATGGATTGGAGCCAAACTACTTGGATATGGATTCCAGATCCAGCACTTAAGGCCTGGGTAAACTTGAACAAATGAATCTTTCTGCACCTCTGTAAACCTCTCAGTAAAACAGCCACAGTAACAGTGCTTACCACATGGGATGGCTGTGAGGATTAAGTTGATTCACATAAAGCATTTGGAACAGTTCCTATCACAAAGTGCACTGGAGAACAGTGTGAGCATTATATGACTATAATTAGTAGTTCCATATTACCTTTTCATACTGATTATACTTTGTATTTTTTACGCTATGTAATAAATGTACTGTCAAGTGTCTTTCTCTCCTATCAGCTCCCCTCTGTATCTAGTGGGTGTTCAAATATTGTTGACCAAAATGGCAGAAACCTAGAATGCAAAAAGTGAATCCTTCTATGACTAAATTTTTCCTGACAGGAAAGATTTTTTTTTAACATTTTGTAAGAATGTCCAGATTATTTGGTAATAGGAAAAAAAATTTTTTTTCCCCAAATTAACATGTTCTCAGGCATGAGGAGAAAAAAAATGTTGGAAGTAACATAAACTCTAATTATAGCATGAAATTCTATTAAAAATTTCTTCTCTAAAATGCAATAGCAAACGTTTGCTTTGGGGTAGAATATTTAAAAAATTGAGCTGCAAGGAAAAGAATCCATAAAGCCTGAGCTGGTAAGAATGAGTACGAGGACTCTGAATAGCACAGAATATTTACTTTCCTTTCTTAATTCATACAGTGCAGTTCAAAGCTTCGATCTTGCCCAATATGAATTTTCGGAGTTCTATTTTTTGTAAATTGGAACAAAAAAACCCTAAGGTGATTTATCTGAGGGACAGAGCTAGAAATAGGACCTCTAATTACTTAAATACTAAGGCCCCTAGATTAAAACATTAAACCTCAAAACCTTTCAGCCAAAGGGATTAAGGAGATTAGAATGGGCTTGACAAATTACCACAGGGTTAGGGGGATGGAAAAAAGCAGACAAAAAGTAGGCCAAGCTTAAATAGGGAATAAAATGAAGTTCAAGAGAAATCTAATGGTGTGTGTGGACCCTGAACATCTGGCAGGGGGGAAAAATGGTCGACCTAGGGATTTCAACAATTAAAAAAGGAACAATATCAATGTAAAACTAACTGCTTAGAAAGTTCTTAGAAAATGTGAACACGCCGCAGAGTTAACCTTGGAAAATGATTTTCAAATAGATCTTGGCAAATGGAGAGGAGAAATGCATGGCCAAAAACAAACAAACAAAAGAACAAACTTGTTATGATAACATGAACCAGAATCCTCTCTTAAAAAGAATTCGGCTGAAATATCTCATGCATATTGGCCACCCCCACCAAAACAGCCCAAATCAAAACCACTAACTCAGTCGCCAGCAGGACTCCCCTCGGAATATCTGGTTTTCTGTCCCTGAAGATTATCAGTTGGCTGAGAATAAAACACAATTAATCTAGAGAGGAGCTAAAATGACTCGGGTGGCACATGAGAGCCTGGGAGAGCGCACAGTCTGGAAAGATTCTGAAGCGGTGAATGTCTCCATTCTGGCAGAGGCACAGCATGAGGGACCCAGGGGGGATCCAATAACCCTCCACAAACATCTCAAGTGTGAAAACAACAAGGAGGAACAGGAATTTCTTATCCTGGTACCAAATGTACTTCTGGCGTTTTGAGAAGGAATGGAAAGTAAAACGTACAAGGAAAACAACTCCAATTTAATACCACCCAAAAAGATGTTCCAGGTTCGATCGCAGGCTTTCTTCTTGCTTCTATAAACAATTCTGTTCTCTGCACTAACCCATTTCCAGCAATTTCTGGAGCTCTTCCAAAAATATTTTGCCTATATTACTTAAAATGGTTCCTTCAGAGTTTAAAGTGTTTCTTCAAACTCAAAAAAAATCGCCAGGATCAGGAAATTAAAGGTGGCAGCATCTACTCAGCTCCAGCTGGTGAAACTGAAAATCTGATTTTTCACCAGAATTCTCCAGTTTGTAAATATTGGCTCAGAGGGAGGACAAAAAAAAGAAAGAAAGAAAGAAAGAAAAAGAAAAAAGAAAAACACATTATACAGGCAAAACAAAATAGTCTGCAGGTCCAGTCTAGCCCTCAGGCTGCCTGCAACTTCTGCTCTAAAACTTCTGTCAGTCATTTGCCACTATTTTTAAACTTCTATATTTAGATATTTTGGGGTCTAAAATTTAGCCATCCTCCAAGCAGATACAGGTTATTGCTACTCATTATTTCTTGTAGATAGGACGTATTCTGCCCAGACACTCAACATCGTTAGGGAACTGTGCACACAGAAAACCTTGCTATCGTTTTCCCAACAAACATTTAAGTCACATAGGTCTGCCCAAGTTACCTGAGCTCTAGCTCATGGAATCTAACTTAAATTTCCAATAAAGAACTACTGCAATAAAAACATTTTTAGAAAACTGAGTGAAGAAGCTAGATAAGGCTGTATCAGAATCTTACGTTCCCCATGAGCTTGAAAATGTTGGGGACCTAAAGAAGAAAAAAAAAAAAAAACATGAGCTGTAGAGGAAGAGTGTATGTAGTTCTGGGGGCCCTATTCTCTTATTTCTTCCCTGAGGCTTCTCTCACGTCCTGCTCAGGACAAGTAGTCCCATCAATTCAGGTGATCATTTTGTCTGAGGGCCCACAAGGGAGACTCCAGAACCAGTGGGAAGGGAGCCCTTCTCTAACTCCTTGTGGCCTGTTATCAGCTCTTCTGGAACAGTTTCATTTCCAGGCTCTAGAAGAAACCTCATGAGAATCAGCTACAGGTACTTGAGCCCACCTGTATACTTGCTGAATCAATCTCTTACGATGGGACCTGGGAATTTTTATTTTTAACCATTTGTATTTTTAACAGGCTTCCCCCAGGTGATTCAGACTTGCCACCAAGTTTCAGAATGAATGCACAGAATGAATGCACAAATTCCATTTGACCTACAGTACTGGGTTTAGAACCCAAGAAAACTTATAATGGTCTCTGTATATCATGTGGCATAAACCACTGGCATATACTTTCCCTCTGCTTGGAATACTGATGCTGTTTAACTTCTAACACACCTACTGTAGTCTGAATATTTATGTGTCCCCAAAATTCAGACCGAAAACCTAACCCAAAGGTGATGATAGTAAGAGGTGGGGGCCTTTGGGAGATGTTTAAGTCATGAGGGTAGAGCACTCACTAATGGGATTAATGCCTTATAAAAGAAGTTCCAGAGAGAAAGTCCTAGCCCCTCCCACCATGTAAGGACACAGCAGGAAGGCACCGGCTGGGAACTCTGAAGAGAGTCCTCACGAGAACACGACCATACTGGTGCCTTGATCTTGGACATCCAGCCTCCAGAACTGTGAGAAATAAATTTCTGTTGCTTACAAGCTACGCAGTCTGTGGTACTTTGTTATAGCAGTCCGAATGGACTCAGACAACCCCTCACATTTTTCACTTCTACTCACCATTCAGGTCTCACTCAATACTTCCCCAGAGAATTCTTCCCTAAGCTCCTACATTCTAAGCCACAACACCCCTTTATCAATCTTATAATAGTTTATAGATTCCTTTATAGAACTTGCCAAAGTTCTTACACATTGATCTGAGTGGTTACTTAAACAGAGTCAGTTTCTAACTAGATAATTAAGGTCCAAGAGGACTGGAATCATCCGGGGTTTCCCCGCCATTGTAAACCCCCCCCCCCATCCCCAGCATTAGGCCTGCCATACAGTAGGTACTCTAAAACTTTTAGTTAAAAGTTGCTGAACTGATGATATATATGGGAGAGAGGGAGCTTAACTATATTTTGAGTGACTCATCAGCAGGATATACACCACCGACACACCGAAAGTGCACCTCTTGAAGGGTTAGATCATTTCATAATGGGGAAGTTCCTCGTTTCAGGATTTAAGATAAGAAAGCTAAATAAGAAAGTAGGAAAGATTGTTTGCATACATGAATGCAAAGTGAATCACTATCACAGTTTTCCACTGTGGATTACTTCACTCTATTAGGCTGGCAGTTTATTGAAAACGGAAGGCATAATTTAAGAGTTGCCGTGAGTCAAAGTAGTCCAACAATGAATTCACAGCTGCAGGTGGCACCTGAGTCTTGGAAATTAGGTGGAAGGATTTGGTATCAGAAAATGTTCCCAAATGATGTCATGAGAGGCCACAAGGAAAAGAGCAATTGCTCTGCAGAAATCAGAAACCATCAGGACTGAAAGCCAGATTTCTCTGGAGGGCAATGGAGTAGGGCCATATAAGGAAGTAGAAGCAGTAGCAAATTTAAATTGACAGTAAATTCTGCTAGGATCCAGTGACTTATTTGCTTAAATTAAGGTAATTGTATTATTTACACGTACACTTCAAACCCTAAGTGAAAAAACAGAAACCTATAACTTCCCCTAATTTATAAGCAGATTCTCAAGTTTTCAAGATGATCTTCAATTTCTGCTTCTGAAGACCCAGCAGGACCCCATTTCTTCCCGCTCCTGCCCTTGCCACAGGTAAAGCTAAGCCAGGGAGGGCCTGGTTTAGGGCCTTCTCAGCTACACCTGCCTGGTCCCAAAGCTTTAAATACCCACCACAGGCAAACACAGCCCAAATTTATTATTCCCAGTATTAAGATGAGATTTATTTTGTGTTATGATTTCTACTCATCTTGTGTGAAACTTACAGGATTTAAGCTATGTTAAGTAGTTCAAAATGGAGTCCCAGTGGCCAATGTGAACTTCTGTATTAGTTGTTTTGAAAAGTCTACCATAGTACTGTGAATGTCTTAGAGTAAGACCATTACACCCACTGATAAACTCCTTAAAATGAGCCCACTGAGCTGAGCAACTGAAGGTTCTTCCCTGGAGGACCCAATTTCCCCCTGCTGAGAGCTGTTCCACGTGGGCACTGCTGGAGGCTCTGTCCAAGCAGAGGGCTACTTCGCACTCAAGCTTGTCCCGAGACCACTGCTGGACCGAGACGGTTGCTAGACAGACTGCTGCTTGTGCTGAGACACCCCCTTCCCGGACTTCTCCTTGGAGTGGTTTGTTACTCTCTTCTGACTTGACTAACTTGTGCTGTGTGCTAACTGAATGCTGGCTCCATTTCATTTATCTCCACTCCTGTGATTCTTACCCCGCCACAAACATCCAAACTTATCATTTTCCCTGGGCTGATCTACTACCGATGACTGCCAACTTGTCATGTCTACCTGGATATATAACAGCATCTCAAACTTAATATGTGATCCATCCAGAGCATCCTGGTTTTCCCTCTAAACCTGTTCCACCCAGGTCAGCTCCATCTCAGGAGCAGGTATCATCCCACCATCCACACCTTTCCAGTAGGACCTTCCTTAATGCCTCACTTTCCCTCGCACCTCAGGCCCACTCCCACCTCCAGTCAATCACAAAGCCCTATTACTCCCCTGCCCAATATATTTGGAATCTATCCACTTCTCACCATGTCCACTGCTATTATCCTACGCCAAGCCATCGTCATTTCCCACCCCCTAGCTGGCCTCCCTACTTCTGCCACCCTTGCCCCTCCAAGCCATTCTCCACCCAGGAGGCAGAATGATCTTTTTCAGAAAGAGAAAGTAGATATATCACTCCCATGCTCAAGATCCTCCTATGGTCTCCATACATACTTAACAAGCAGAGGTAGAAAGATCACAGAACTGAGAATTCTAACTCTGGCTCTGCTACTAACTAAACTGTAGCAAAATTAAGTGACCTCACCTTTCTAGGCTTTATTTACAACATGAAAGGGCTGTAGGTTTACCCTTAAAATTCTAATATCCTAAATCCAGTATACAATTTAATATGCCCACCTCAACTTAATCCATTTCTCCCTTTCAGTAAAATGCCTATCTGCCTCTAAGCACATCCACTCCAGTCCAGGGTCCACACTCAGGAACGCTCACACAGAGATGCCTTGGTTTTCCTCTCACTCTCATTTGTTAACTTCCGGTAGAAAGAGCTACAAGGAATCTCAGCCTTCCGTTTGGGCAATTCGGTCTCTGATGTGGCAACTCTACAGCTGGAAGGCATCCATGTGAGATCGTGGAGTCCTGGCTATACCCTCAGATGGGTCATTTCAAGATGCTATACATCTTCCAGTTGACACAAAACTAAAACCAACATGCCCAGAGAAAAATGCAGTGCACACTGTGTGCTCTAGCCTCTATTTAGTCAGAATGTTGACCTTTTGATAATTTTTTTCCTGTAGGATTTTAGGAAAGACTAAGTGTTAACAGTGAGCATCACTTATCCCAGAAAGGAATACCATTATTTAGGAGAACCAACTAAAATACACAAACCAAGTGTTTCCCATGAAGTGAAAGGACAGAAAATAGCAAGGAACTCATACGTATGTGGCTTGAGAATAAAGGAGTGCCAGACAGACAAGATGACTTTCCCATCTTGGTCCATTTTTTAAAAATACTGTTTGATGGAAGCAGTGGGGGAGGGGAGCAATGAAACAAACCACAAAACCCACACACTCAGAATGCCAGGAAAGAAAACCTCCTCCGACTTGCCTTAGGACAAATTCAGCAAATAAAGGAAAACCACTTAGCTATCCCCATGCCCCTTCCCATGGCTCTACCAACAGCCAACTTCCCCTTCCACCCTGGCATTCTCTATCCTTCTGCCCCAATGCCACAAGCAGCCCAAGATATTGCTCCTATTCCGGTTCTATATTCAGAATTTACCTGCTCTGGGGTTAATTCCCCACTTTTGCTGTCCCCCACCTCTATGCTTTCCTTTGACTCACCAGAATATTAAAATCTGACAACTAATAAAGAGCCCGCATGCCACAACTAAAGATCCCACGTGCTACAACTAAGACCCGACACAGCCAAAAAAATAAATATACTTTTTTTAATTTGAGATTTTTAAAATCCAATCTACATGGTTTTTTTAAAATGCTTTTTTAAAAATATATTTATTTTATTTATTTATTTTTGGCTGCACTGGGTCTTCGTTGCTGTGCACGGGCTTCTCATTGCGGTGGCTTCTCCTGTTGCGGACCACGGGCTCTAGAGCGCAGGCTCAGTAGTTGTGGCGCATGGGCTTAGTTGCTCCGTGGCATGTGGGATCTTCCCGGACAATGTCCCCTGCATTGGCAGGCGGATTCTTAACCACTGAGCCACCAGGTAAGCCCCTACATGTTTTTAAAACCTTAAAAATATAGCCATTTTATTGGGTCTACAAACAGAAAATTAATGGTAAGTCTGTGAAACATGAGATCTTACTAAACCAAATCTAAACGCTCGCCAGAAAGCACCAATATCCCTGTTTCCCAAACTTACTCCCCCTTCATTACAAGTTCTTTGCCCAGAGCCCTCCATCTGCCTGACCCCTCAGCTCCATCCTCCCATGCCACCAACACCACCCAGGGGCTCCAAGGCAGTTAGCACCACAGCTGCCACTGGCCTCAGAACACTGATTAGAGGCCAGAGGGAGCCATCATGTTAAAATGAAGGTTGACTGCAAACACAGGCCGAAGATGAAATGTTTACATCTACTCAATTGTTGACAGCAGGTCAAGAAAAGCCAAGAAAACCCCATTCTCTTACCACATCTATGAATGATTTTGTTCAACTGTCCACTCAGAAAATATGCAAGGACCATCTAATGTGGTCCTATGTTTGAAATATGTATTAAATCTGAGGAGCCGTAAAACCCTGGAGAAATCTCAACTCACCTTATCTTTTTTTCACCAGGAAAGCAAAAGGTTAACCGGGATCCTCTAACCTAAAAGGTCTACCAGAAAACCTGTTGGCTGAATTTACATGGGTTCACTGTCTTAAGGCTGATGTTTGAAACTTTCTCTATGCACCTAGTAGCAGACAGTTCTCTGATTGTTTCACATGTGTAGGCTGATCTCCACGCTAGACTGTCATCTCTCTGGGGCAGGGACCAGTACTTCCTTGGCATCCCACTCTGTGCTTACACATATGGTTGGGCATTTGGTAGGCAATGCAAATATTTGCTAATTGGTCTTAGAATTGTTTTAAAGCAATATTTAGTTGCTTAGTTTTCTTTTTAAAGAAAACATGTTAAATTGTCCCCTTACCTTTTTTTTCTTTTTAAACTAGGAAAATATAACAGACCTTATTTGATAAATAAAGAAAATTCCATTAAGTTCTTTCTGAATTATAAGGTAGGCTGACTGACCATAGGAGGTGGGAAGATCTCACTTTATTCTTCTCCACCTTCATTCTGTTCCCTACCCCTACCGCCCAACAGAGCACAAAATGTTCAATAAATGGCTCATTGCAGTGAATCTGCATAGCTTATGGGGTTATAGGGATTGTTCTGCCATCTTGGTCATTTCTACCACGTGCTTTACTCCTTTCCAATTTTTCCTCAGCCTCCAAACCAGTCACATTCTGAAGACATCCAGAGACACTCCAGCTCAACAGCTGACTATGGACAGAACCCTAACCTCTTCTAAACCAAAAGCTGACACCACAAAGGAACAGATTTTCCTCCTTCAAGATAAGGGTTATCTTTCCAGCTATGGATCCTGGAATTTTTTTTTTCTTTCTTTTTTTAAACCTTAAGGAATTTTGCCTTCTAGCACTATGTAAAACTGATGTAAAGCTGGTATCTGGGTGCACATACAAGTCTTTGAGGACTGGATATGCAAATTAGAATGTTTATACAATTGATGTAACTCAACCACAGACTTTACCTTAACAGATAAGCGCTAAAATAAATGCACTTCAAACATTTCACTTTGCGCTACAAATCTGAATTTGAGTAACCGGTGTTAATTTAGAATTTCAGTGATAGAATGTGTGCTCTGATTCTTCTCATTCAAACACCACGTTGCCATTTGTCAAAGGAGCAGAAAAAGGAATTTTTCCTTTGTTTTAAAAGATAAAGTATGTTGTTTACTTGAAAAAGCCACAGTTGAATAACATTCTATATTTGTGACTCTCTCAAATGAGATGTCATCACACCTCCACTCTTCTTTTGTAGGTGGTAAATAAAATATATTAGAACAGAAATTCAGTTTCACAGTTTCTTATAATTTATAGGGGACAAATCTTTAAAAATTAATACTCCTCCAACATTTTGACCTCTTGTTTTCACTTTTTTATGGTTTGGATCTCAGGAAAAACTAACTGGGGCTGAGGAAGTATTAACCAAAAAAATTTTTTTTCTTTACAGTGTCTTTAAAGAAGTCAGTGTTCCCCAAAGCCCCCCAAAATCAAAGACAGCTCAAAACCTTCCTGAAACTCTCATGCTAGAAATGTCCTCTGCCTCAATTGGGTTGTGGGTTGTATAGGTGTATCCATTTTTCAGGTGTATCCATTTTTCAAAACAGAGCAAACTATCCTCTTCCCATCTCTATATTTTACTGTATGTAAACCATGGCTCAATAAAAAGATTTTTTAACTTTCTACAAATCACATTTCAATATCTGTCATCAGTAATTCACTTCAGACCTGAGCTTCTTGTGGGTCAACAAGATCCTAAAGCCAGAAAGGAATCTTCCTGAACAAAGGCTACTGACACCCCTGCCCCTAACCCTCCAGAAACTTCCACCTCAAATCTTTCTTCACACTGGAATTGCCTCAGATACGAACGTCCACTCACCTCGACTGACTGAGAAGGCATTTTCAGCTTAGTGAGCTTGGCTTTGGCAGGCACTTTTAAGTCTGTTTTTTCGAAACTCTGTTGTCGGTAGTCCTCCGGCAGTGGTTTCAGTTCAGGAGACTCACTAGGAGCCTGATCTTGACCATCCATGGGCCGGACATAAGCTGTGGGCTTCTGCTGCATTGCAAGGCTTTTTGAGGGGAGGGGGGGTGGGGGGAAAGTCTGAGAAGGTGGCTGGGGAGGGGCTACCCCAAGGCTGGCAACTGCTACTGAAATGTCTTGAAGGGTCTCTTTATCATGGACCTTTACCGGTAGGTCCTTGGGAGACTTGGCCGGACAGTAGCCTTTATTGTTACTGTTACTGCTGTGAACCTTGTTGCTTCCTTGCGTCCTGGGAAGAGTCTGCTGGTTGGAATGTACAGGTGACAAAGGGGGGACTGGGGAAGGCAAAGAGAACAAAGGAGAAAGCTCCCTCTCTGGAGCTGAGTCTGTCATTGAAGCACAGTGGTCTCCATCAGCCCTGCGGTCACCCTTTTTGTGATGACTAGAGCTGTACCCCTCCTGACCAAGGCGATCTTGGGTCATGTGCTGGGTGTCCGGTGGGCCATAGCTTTTGACATGGAGACCTGGCATTGGTTCCATTCTTGGCTGCGCCATCTTTGGGTTGTGGCTAATGGTACCAATAGGAAGTGGTCCAGAGGCAGGAGTATTAATAGGCTGGTGGTGGACACTAGTGTGGAAGGAGTGAGATGGAATGCTGCTCCCCTTCTCAGGAAATGAGGGGTATCTTGGCTTTCCCAACCTATTTTCAGAAGCATCCAAGCGTTGAGGGTGGGACTTGGTACTAAGGAACTCCTTCACCTCTTCATAGTTTCCCAGCATGTTCTGTATTCGACTGGATAGCTCATCACCTTTTTCTGTCTAAAAAAAGAAAAGACAGCAGAGTTAGATATTGAGGGGGAAAAAGAGGGGGAGGAAAACCATTGTTTAGTAAACCATGGTACATAACGCCATTAGAAAAGAAACACCTCAATTTAATGTGTAACACCGAATTTAACATGCAATTTCGACTCAATTCCCCTGCTGAGAAGCCTGCCACGGACAAATATTACTAAATACAGGAGACGAACATTACAAAAGAAAACCACAAACTTTGGTAATTTTGACTTACCGAGGTTCAGAAGATTTTCATATTTTGTTTTCAAAAACGATCTCTAGGATAAGTTGTCTTATTTTCACAAGTGTGACCCTTGTTCAAACTCACTTTCATCATGAAGTCAAATATGGTGATAAATCAGACTTTCTCATATTCAAGAAATTACCTTGTAGGACTTCCCTGGTGGTGCTGTGGTTAAGAATCCACCTGCCAATGCAGGGGACACGGGTTCCAGCCATGGTCAGGGAAGATCCCACATGCTGCGGAAGCAACTAAGCCCGTGCGCTACAACTACTGAGCCTGCGCTCTAGAGCCCACACGCCACAACTACTGAGCCCGCGTGCTGCAACTACTGAAGCCCGCGCGCCTAGAGCCCATGCTCCGCAACAAGACAAGCCACTGCAATGAGAAGCCCGCACACCGCAACGAAGAGTAGCCCCTGCTCGCCGCAACTAGAGAAAGCCCGCGCAGCAACGAAGAACCCAATGTAGCCAAAAATAAATAAAATAAATAAATTTAAAAAAAGAAAGAAAGAAAGAAAGAAATTACCTTGTAGGGCTCTCCAAAAAGGGGAATCTTTTCAGAAAATGCCTCTTTCTCTTGGTGAGCTTCCTGGTTGCGTCTTTCCTTCTCTCTAATTCGAAGCAGGTTTCTGTCTTCATTGTACAAGCTGCTTCAGATGCCACAAAAGAACAAAAACAAAGTTTATCAGTATCCAAGCTTTGCTGTGCATACGTACACGTGTGAGGGAGGCAAGGACAGCTCAGGAAGCCTCTATGACAAGGGAGCTGGTTTAAAGAAAGCCCAAGTCCCTCGTCCCACTCCTAGATTAAGGCCTCAGTCAGCTGGCCGCGACCCTCCAGCTTCGGGTCCTGGTTCTGGAAAACTAAGCGTTCACTCTGGGCTACTGGCTTCATGGCTCAGGACTGACTCCAAATGGAAGAGTCTTTTATAGTCAGTGGTGGGACTGAGACAAGATTAATGATATTTTTACTTTCGCCTTGCGAAATACAGGGTAGAGGTGGACGCTTTTCATCTGACGGAGTCAGCAGGATGTGAACTTTAAAAAGGCTGTTTTCCTGGATCAGTATTTTATATTTTGGAAGATTAAAATCCAAAGGCTTATTTCATAATTAAAAGATTACCAGGCACCCAAAACAGCATTTACTTTATTCTCAGCCTACTCTACTGGAAGAGTCTTGACATGTAAACCTGAAAAGATAACTTTTATTTCTCATTTCAAATGTCAAGGATCGGAAAATCCAATTTTAGATGTCAGCTCTACCTACTGAGAAACTATAATCTGATTGCACTACTTAAACCACATAAAAATGTATCCTAACTCATCAGCCCCGGCACCAAAGGGGTTAAAAATGCATCTACTGGCAAACAAATCACGAAGCTGGAAACCCAAAAGAGTGCAGTTTTAGCATGCAAACCAAAAGTGGGCTTGCCTTAGGTCAGCAACTCGGGCCACGCCCTCCCAACCCCGACATGTGATATGTAACAATAATGAAAATAAGAACTATTAAGATTTTTGTCCTCATAGACTTGCTTTAGAGTATCTATTGAATCTTTCCCCCCAACATTATGTGAATAAATTGGAAAATAGTCAACTGTTTCTCCAAGGCTCTATGTACCTTAGAAATTCTAGTCCTGATGTCAGACACGTTCCCCCACCCCTTTCCTGGCACCTAGGCCCTCTCAGAATTTCTCTGACTTCCTCTGACAAGAGCCTACTTACTGGTCTCCCTGCCTCCACATCTTGTCCCTCTAATTTAGCCTTCTCAAGGAGAGAAATCCGATCTAAGGCTCTGGTTCTCATGTCACCATCCGTATTTTAAAATAACCAGCATTCAATGGCTCTTTGCTACTGCAGAATAAACTCTCAACCCTTGCTTTGGCATTAAAATTCCCCCATAATCTAGCACAGACCTACCCTAGAAATTACCTTCCTGTCTCCCTGCAGGCCTACCATATGCATTCTACCTAACAGTCATGTCCATTCCCCAAACACACCCGGTAAAGGGCAGCCTCTTGCTCTAACCCACCCCCACCCCAGACCCCCCTTTTACTGAAAGATAACCATTCTTCCAGGACCAGTTTACCTACAAAACTCCCTCAAACCACCTCTGTATTTCAGTCACGCCAGACCACTCCCTGCTCCTCGGTGATATCCTGGACTTCGATGCTTTCACTCTAATCACACGGAATTTCCTCTCTGTCTCTCTCAACCACATACTCCTATCCCCAATTTTCAGCTACCAGCGAAGATCGGGAGTGATTCCAATTTCACCCACTCTAAAGGCTTTCTCAAATCCACCTGACTTAATATACTGATTGGTTCTCTCCCCTTCTCCCCTTTCACCTTGAATGTCAAGCCCATCATAATAGAACCTCTCATATTTTTCTGCCTCCTGGTGCTAAAGCATGGTACTTTGCATAGAAGTTAAACAGTAAATGTTTTTTAATTTAAAAACAGCCACTATGCTTACAGTATATCACCTGTAATTTTTTAATTTAACTCTGAAAGACATGGTGTGCAAAAAGTTTTTTAAAAATTATAATCATCTAAAAAATGAGTGTCTGCTATTTCCATAGCCCTTCAATCTACAGGTTGTGGGAAGCGGGGAGGTGTGTGTGTGTGTGTGTGTGTGTGTGTGTGTGTGTGTGCAGGAGGCTAAGCTACCCTGTTGAATTCACTGGGATGTAGTAAAGAATTATCTGTTTAGATCACCATAGCAAAAACTTTTCCTAGATGACGGGTATCTTGATATCAGATTTTAAGAGAACAGCAAAGTGAACATTTATGTTAGTCAACATACTAAAAACACTTAGGAAAAACTAAAACAGAAACTGGCTTATGAAGTCTTCTTTAAGAAGTCTGAATCTCACACATTTCACACAAACTTATTTCTAGTTGACAGTAGCACAATGGACCTGTTGATCACTCAAGAATTCCTTTCAATTGTTTTATGATTTTTGGTAATTCTTTTTTTTTTTTAATTTATTTTTGGCTGCGTTGGGTCTTCGTTCTGCGCGTGGGCTTTCTCTAGTTGTGGCGAGTGGGGGCTACTCTTCATTGCGGTACAAGGGCTTCTCATTGCACTGGCTTCTCTTGTTGCAGAGCACAGGCTCTAGGCACGTGGGCTTCAGTAGTTGTGGCTCACAGGCTCAGTAGTTGTTGCTCGCAGGCTCAGTAGTTGTGGCGCACGGGCTTAGTTGCTCCGCGGCACGTCTGATCTTCATGGACCAGGGCTTGAACACGCATGCCCTGCATTGGCAGGTGGATTCTTAACTACTGCGCCACCAGGGAAGCCCCAATTTTGGTAATTCTTGTTGGCTCAAAACACACACACACACACAATGTGTAACATTAATATCCAACCATGGGAGCCAAAAAAGAGGGTTGATCAGGAAATAATTTTTTCCCTTCAAACTTGCTTCACAGCCACTTTGTTTGCAGGGAGGGGTAGGGCATGCAACTGTCCTCTAAGCAACTTGAACTCCCAAGCTTCTCTTTTGCAAAGCTACCTGGTACAGACAGCCCACACAGGATGCACACAGAAAGGGAAGCTGCTTTGCAAGGGTGTCTGCTCTGCTAGTCTCACCACAAAGGGAGTTCTCCCTTGTCTGTTCCTGCTGGTTATGTCAATGGAGTTTCTATAGCTTGACTGCTTGCTGAATGTTCCTGGCCTATGGCTCTGCTTTAAGAGGCAAGAGTTCTGCCCACTTCCGAGTAATCGCTACCTTTTCCCTCAGAAATGGCACCCCAAATGGCAAAATTCTCAGTCCCAGACTGAAAAGCGAGAGTGTGTAACAGTAGCATCTCAACTCTCAGGCTGCTCGGGGTCCTTGCTTAACTTTCCTGTCAACTGCACACACATTTAAGAAAAGCTACAGTGGTTTTAAAATTACTAAAGTATTTCTAAATCGATCAGCTCGGCCTTATCTCAGCATCAGTTAGGCTTTAGCACACTTCTAGATTTTTATTCCAAAATAATCAAAGCTGCTACAAAAATAATGAGAAGAACCCAATTTTACGAAATTCCAAACACTGGCTTACTGCTTTGGGATTCAAAAATTGAGGCACAGGCCTCCTACCGGGCAGGAATTCTACTAAATTAAGGATTCTGCTTAATTAAAGATCTGACTTCATTAGTTTAAAAAAAAAAAAAAAGTTTAAAAGCCACACCCAGATTTCACTGGCAGACATATGTAATATTATACCAATTCTGAGATGAGCTTTGAGTGTATTTTTTTTTCTTATTCACCATCACCCTTCAATTGAGAAACCCAAAAATAGTGAGGTGAGGAAAAGATATCACAAGTGTCACTGGTAGGATGAGTTTTATGAGGCCTAAACTTGGTGAGAGAAACTCACTTTCACCCACACTGTCTGCTGGGCAACTCCCTCTTGGGTCTCACTCACCAAGGCCCCTGGGCAGGGCAGAACGCGGCAGAAGAAACAGGAAGTGACCAGTCCAAGCCCCAGGATGATGACATAGGATAAGCTGTGAGCCCTCATTCTTCTAGGCTGTCTACCTTCTCCTTGCAACTAACAGGGTTTTGCCAGTCATACTGGGCAGCTTTCTGGTTTATTTGGCTTTTACTTATTATTAAGTTTACAATGGCTTAAGGAATGGTTTGTTAAAGTATCAGGCAAATTTTTTCATGATCTTTTTCTTGGTTCCATTTTGAAATCAGGGGAAGTTTACATTTTAAAAATATTAACACAATTAGTAGCATGAGTAAACCATTGTTCAGCCTCTTACACACCACTGTTGTTTTTAAACCAAGGTGCAAGCAAGGAGGGGGTGGATGGAAGAATTTTAAATGAGGGGACTTTAGGAAGCAGTAAATGTCCTACGTGATTCGTAAACTCTGTAATTACCTTTGAATAATTACAAGTTGACAACCACTTCTCTTAATTAAAGGTGGCAGTTTTTCCTCTGGTATGAAGGAAAAAAAGCATTCCTGCTCTCACAGGATAACCTCACCCCAACATCAGGCTTGTCAGACTTTGTCACTGTTCACAGAGAGTGAGTTACAGCTGACCCTCCATGTCTGGAGATGTGGAACTCACAGACTTGGAAGGACCATACTAGGCCATTTCATATGAGGGACTTGAACATCCACGGATTTTGATGTCAGCAGCAGTCCTGGAACCAGTCCCCTGCAGGTACCAAGGGACGACTGTACAAGTTCTCCTTCACTGATTTCTACATGGCTCTTTGCATTAGATAAGAGGTTCTCAAACTTCAGTGAGCATCAAAGCACCTGGAGGACTTGTTCAAACACAGATCATAGAGACCTGCCCCCAGGGTTTCTGATTCAATCTGATGTGGCACCTGATATTTGAATGTTAAACAAGTTTTTAGGTGGTTCTGAAGAGTACAAGAGAGCACAGTCTTTGGGGGCTGTATGGATTGCTTTAGGCTTACCAAGAAACAATAGCAATTATGAGAGCAGCAGAGCCAAGGACAGCCCCCACTTGGCACCTGCAAATCAGTGGGGACAGCTTTAGGCAAATCACATCAGCCTCCTATTTAATATTCACAACTACTCTGTGAGAGGGAGATGATTAATCCCGTTTCCCGGGTGAAAAAAAATAAGGCTCAGTGATCAACTTGTTATTAAATGGTAGACCTGAAAATTCAAGTGCAAGCCGCCTGACACCAAAGCTTCCGTTCTGAGTCACAGTTCGGTGGCTAGTAAAGCTTTCAGGCTATATTAAATAGAACAAACAAAGAAGGCATGCTAAAATGTGCTAATTTACAATCACTCATAATTGCTTATAATCCCTTAGTCTCAAAGAGGTACACATCGACAATTCAGGTATTATCCCTGCCAGCAGAGCATCTCAGAGTCATAAAACACATGTTCCCTTAAATGTATCCATACAGGTCTGTCCCTGCCCATGGACCCAACAGAAGACCCTCTTAACTGGGGGTGAGAGTGGGGGGTGGGAGGGGAGGGGCATGACAGCATGAAGTTGCTCTTCAAATTATAAAAGCTGTGCTACAATTCTTATGTTAGAGCCTTTTTTAAGTTTACAGATTTAAGGTCACTGACCCCAAAATAACCTCTGGATTCACAAGTCATCTCTAATGTGCTAAGGGGCTCTTCACGTTAATTTCTTTCAAGAACAGGCTATAAATAAACTTGCACTAAAGTAGCCATTATATGCCCATACTGGGCTCCACTCCCATTAACTTCTGGCTGGCTGACCTAGGCTATGTTCCTAGGGCCTCAGTGCCAGCTTTCTGGTCAGCCCAGAAGTCCCCACCTGGGAGAGGGAGGGGGGGGTGGACAAGTCACATGGTGATGTGAAGCAGCTGGCTGCATTCAAAAACAAGTCCACGTGCTGACGTGCCCCCCCCAGGGAGGGGGGGCGGGTGCAAACTCGGACCACCCAGCAGACATCCATGAGTTCCACCAAAAGTGTGCAAAAATATTTTTAGATAGGGAATAACTTTACTTTGCAGTAGGCAGGTTCTTGCTTTTGGATCATATACTACTGTCCACCATCTGCAAGTTTCAACACCGATGCCTCGGAAAGATTTCTGCAAAATACATCAAACCACCTCCTCTACCACATTTTTTTTTTTAATTATTATTAAGTGAACTAGAAAGACCGATGGGGGAAACCACAGGCTTCAATTTCCAGTGCCTGGTGAGAGAGAGCAGTGACATATGAGACTCACAAGCCATTACTAAGGTGGGCTGTGCCACAGATGTTTTCACTGATGGAATTCCACCACTCTCCATCAGCATCACGGGAGCCTGAACAAAGCTTGGAAAGCTAAAACCTGCCAGGGTGCACTCGCTTTCAGAGAGGTGGTGAAACTCCTGAGGAATTCAGAACTGCCCAGTCAGCCCCTGAATGCAGTCGTCTGGTCAACCCCATGCTGGGGCCTGTCAGGGCACATTTACTCCCACTTTTCAAATGCTTCTCCTTGGGGGTATGGGCCCATGCATTAGAGCATTGAGATAAAATGAAGAAATCACAGCTCTGTAAGGATTAGTGAGAGTGATCCCCCTTTTTCTCTTTCCCCTGCACCAGAAAAGGAAAGAGCCTATGTGGAAGGAGGGGAAGGAAGGCCCAAGTTGGGCTTGGGATGCGGGCGGGGGGGGGGGGGGGCGCGCGTGCTGGCTCTGCTATCATCTGGCTGTAAGCACCTTCCCCAGGCTGAGCCCAAGGGCCCTGCTGCTAATCTAGGTTAGTCATGCAGGATCCCCGAATGCCACCAGGCGCTTCCATGGCAACTCAGCCCACAGGGCAGGCTGTGCACAGCTGACTACCCATTTATCACCCTTGACTGGTCACTTTGCACAGACCTTCCTCTGATGGATGTGACCGACTCAAGTTTAAAAGTTAAATTCTCTCTCGGAGGACAGAGTGCAATTTCTCCTGTGTAGTTATTTTCATGGGCATGGAAGAGACATTTGGCGGGAAGGACAGGGTAAAACCTGAAATCGACAGGGTGCATTAATTCTCGAAAAGAACGAGTCTTTCCACTGTTTTAGCAGCACTATGCCATTCTGGTTTGAATGTACAAAGGATAGAGCAAAACATAAAACTCATAAGTCTGTTCACAAAAGATAGGCAACTCTGGATTAGAGAGTGGAGACATACATCACAAAGTGACAGAGGCAAACGGACAGCAGGCTTGGGTGATTATTCGTCGCGCAAGTGACTTTTTTAGTTTGGAAGCCACCCCTGTTGACTTTTTAAGTCCATCTTCTGGCCTTTGTTTCTATGTCCTCTACTCCTACGATCCGGGGATCAGAGAACATTTTGCACATTGGCTTTATGAAAAAATGTCCAACTTTTTTTTGTCATTAAACCGTATCACTCATAAATGCATTTTAAAATGAGAAACCAAAGTGGCTCCATGTTTGAAGGCAGAAGAAATGTTGCTTCAAAGAATGGAAAATGTTTTCAGCTCCCGCTCTGTGCACGTGAAAGAATTCACAACCGGCTTTCTCATGATAAAAATCACTCAGCTAAATCTTTCAAGGATATCACCTTCATTACCTGCCCCACCACTTAACACACACAATAAATATAAAGAAAACATCACTTAATCCTAAAACAAAATCTAATATGATATAAAAAATAAATACCAGCCAAAGCGAAATGACAAAATAGCAGTATGTCACAGGTGTTTTCGTGGAGGAGCTCCTAAAGGATCATCTCTAACAGCTCTCTCTGCTACTCACTTCTGCTTGCCACAAAATGCTCAGCCTCATTAAAATACCAGAAGAGTTGTGACTCCATTTTGCAAAATTCAATCAATTTTTAAGATATTTCATATACCTTAAAGGCATACTATGAGTTTTAAATTGAAACAGCCTCTACCTGGGCAAGCTTGGGGGAAAAAAGTGAGTCACTTCACTTTTAACGAGAGACATGCTAATTTACTTTTCAAAATGAATCTGCCAGGTCCTCTGCAGGCATATTAATGTGGAGCAAAGGTCTGAAAGGATATACTTTACAAAAATCTATCAAGAAGGAGCACCAGATCAGGGTGGAGGGAGTAGGTGGTAGTTTGGTGGTTTAGGGAGTTTCTTGCTTTAAAATTCTGTTTTAATGTGCTTTTCACAAGGAAGTATTCATTCATTATTTGTGTAGTTAAATGTTCTAATTAAAACCAAAAGAAATAGCCTCATATCCATATAACAGTATCAATATCGGGGTAAAGAAATATTGGGGTGTTGCTCATTTGGGCAATAACTCTCATTAGAACCTCTGAAAATTGATTTTGGACCCTGAACTCAGTCTTAGATCGTTGCTAAATAATAATTATAGACCCACCTTCATAAAACTGCATTGAAGACTATGTTCCAAAGTTCAAACACCAGCAGCTGCTGTTTTTTAATTGGAGTAGTCTCACTATAACCCATTTTGTTCTTCTTAATAAATCACATAGGGAATTCCCTGGCAGTCCAGTGGTTAGGACTCCCCGCTTTCACTGCTGATAGCCTGGGTTCAATCCCTGGTCGGGGAACTAAGACCCATCCCTCAAGCCTCGTGGCAAGGCCAAAAACTAAAAAAACAAAAATAATTTTTCTAATCATATAAATGTATTTTGAGGGGCATTTTTTTGCCCTATAGATGGAAAAGCACAAGAACTTGTCCTCTCACTACTTGGTCTTAGAGGGGACATGGGGGAAACGGTGTGGGTGGGGATACACAGCCCCAACAAAAGTGGGATGAGGGGGAAGGAGACGAATGAGCTAATGCATTCCCATGTGCCGTACCCCAAGTCCTGTGCCTTCCAAACACATTTTAAAAAACAGAAAACTAGTACTGACGGAAGAAGGCCATCACGCCAATGACAATTACACAAACCACACCAGGGAGAAGAAATCACTCCCACTCTCAAAGATTTTGATGATGCACATAGCTGGCAGTTAATAAAGTATTTGTTTTTAATGTTACTTGAAATGAGAACATCTTATTGCTACTGCCAAATTCCAGAAAACTTAGTCTCTGAGAAGGGTTCCCTAAAATGCTGACAGTACTCACCTGCAGTTAACTGAAAGGACAAAGAAGTTACTCATCGCAGTGGAAACAGGATCACTAGAGATAAATCTGCCCCCTGACTAGTTATTTACATCTCCCCCTTTAGTTATACAGACCCCTGATGATCACAGCCACCTTGCCTCTGATGGCCTGCTGGTTGGCAGTACCCATTTGGCACCCATCAGAAACACAGGTAGGAGATGTTGGCTCTTCCTGCAAGTCTGGTCTGTACTAGGATCAACCAGAGCTCTGGCCTCATTCCCAGGCCATTCTTCTTGCACACTCAACTGACCATGAAGGACCACATCACATACCTATAAAATAATGAGGCTGGTGAAAGTCTGTATCATTACAGGCACAAATTAAAAGAATGCTGCGGTCACAAACTAGGAAAGAATGTAGACAAGCAAGCTTAAAGTTTTGTTCGCTTGTTTTAATGCTTGCCTCATTTAATTCATACTCAACTTTAAAAAAATGTTTGGGGCATTAAATCAATTAAGCATCCAAAATTCAAATGTTGTGTGGACTTCCTCACCTCTCCTCATCCTGGGCTATGCGCTCCACAAAGCTGCCTCTTTCTAAAAATCATGAATCTGATCTTGTCATTCACCCATTTGATAAGGCTTCCGAGTCCCCTGCTGCCTACAGGATTAAAGCTGAGGGGCAGGTGTGCCAAGCAACCCTTCACCACCTGGCTTCCACTTACCCCTCAACCCTCATGGACACAAACCCTTTTCCACCCACTCCCTCACCTCTCAACCCTCTGAACACAAGGAACTGGGAGAAAGCACAACCCTCCTCTCTCTGCTAGTTCCCTGATGAACTCCTAAATTGACTTTCAAAGCCATCCAAAACATCACTGCCTCTAGCCTCGACCTCCACTCTCACCTTCCATCTCCTGCTGTGAATGATTTCTTTCTCTGGGATACCTCTGTTCTTGCCAATCTGCCCATGTTTACATTTACAAAAACAAGATGAACTGTATAAGTGCCTACAGATTTCCCTGGTTAGACTGTGAGCTCCTTAAGGACAAGGACTATTCCTGAGAGCTTAGCAAAGAGTGATGCTTACTTAATACACGTCTTTGACTAAAACGATTCTATTCTGGCATTACTCAATTGCAAACAATCCAGAATTCTGCAGAATTCTGCCAGTCTTAGTTATTATTTGATGACAAAATATGATTCACTGTCTGATACCTAAAACCGTTTTTACCAGACTGTTGTACCCATCAAATGACTCAAACCTAGAAGGAAGCTGACATCATTTTTCCTAGGTCAGCCATGAAAGCTGCCTCAGCTAACGCCGCATGTTTATCAGTTAATGTTACAGGTTTTATTCTTCAACTAATCATGAAAGCATACTACACCAAAGGAAAAAAAAAAGTTTGGGTAACATTTATAGCAAATACACATTTAATTTTAAATCAACAAGATTCAGAACAATATTAATAAGCTGTCTCTAGGAGTAAAACTTCAGCAACAAAACTCCCACAATGAAAAATCTCTCTGTGCTGCTGTAAATGCATCGTGGGAAAAACAAAGAAAATACAAGATCTAGAGAAATAATTTTAAAATGCAAATCAGATTATGTGGCCCCTTCCACTGCTGAAAGCCCCCTCTATAGGCTGCCCTTAGCATTCAAGACTAAAATCCAGAAGCCTGGCCTGGAAGGCTCCATCCCCACTTCCTTTCAACTGCTACCTCCCAGATCTATTCCCCTCCCCATGCCCTTCCTCAACTACTAGCCACACTGGCCTTTCCATGCCTGGAATAGGTCGAGCTGTGCGTTGCTGATCCCCGTCTGGATGCTCGGTCCTAGAGCTGAGGACAATGTTGTCACTAATATCTCCGGTAATTATCAGCTCCTCATACAGGTCCCACACCTAAATGGCCACTCTCCCCGCCCAGCAGGAGCTCTCTAGCACTTCACCCTGCTTTGTCTTTTTATCAGTAAAATTGTCTTGTCTGTTCATTTATCTGTTTAACTATGTCTGGCGCCACCGCCCACCTCCATGAAGAATGTGCAGAAGGTCAGTCACCTTTTCTCGCCTGTGCCTCACTATGCACCCAGCTCTATCCCAGTAAGCTAAATGAATATTGGCTGAATGGATGGAATTCTGCATACAGATGCAAATACAGTAGTGGTTTCTTTTTTTTTTTTTTTAAAGAAAATCATACAACTTGAAGTTAACAGAAGCATTTTCAAAAGACAGTCATTATTTAAAAACTAGGCAGTTATGGACAGAATCCTCTAAATGACTAATACATCAAAATTTCAAGTACCATATAGAAAGCAAGAGAAAAACAAATCATTTCCAAATTCATCTTGTGTCTCATGAGACTGCTAAAATGTCCCTAAAGGGATTTAAAAAAGCAACTCTTCTCTCAAATTATTCGGGAGCAAGTTTTTTGTTGTTTTTGTTTGTTTGTTGTTCTTTTAAAGAAGAGACTAATTCTACAGTCATAAGAGATCAAACATACTAAGTGGATATTTTTTGTCACTTAGCAGCTTAAGCACCAGATAATTCCCAACACACACCAAATTAAACAAATTACATTCTATAGAACAGCTTGGAAAACTGTACAGGATTTACCATTCCAAAGGAAGAGTCCCTCCCAATGACTGAACTTCTAACACACATTCCAGAAAACCAATTGCACCACATACGATAAGAAGAACTGTTTGAAACTGGGCCAAAGTACCAAATACAGCTTCAGCCAGAACAAATGCTCAGCCTTTAGACTTGCTAACCAACAGCAAAAAGCAACAGGAAAAGGCTTACGCTTGGAAAATGAAAGGAAAAGCAATGTCTGTGTATTGATAAGAACAGTGGGGAACAATGGGATAATAAGGAAACTGGCAAGATGCAATTTATTGCTCTAAAGAAGAAAATATTAAGAAACACTTATTCTTTAAATGGGTACACAGAGATCCAATACAGTTTTCGGTTACTGAACAAACCCACCAAAATTGTAGGGCTCTTCCTCCATCCCTTTAAGGAAGCTCATTCCATAAAAGGAGAGGATATCTAAAAACTAAATTTAACGATTCTCCATTCCCCAATCAACACACGACTGTTAGTAGTAGAAATCACTGCCAATTATATTTTAAACCTAGTTAAACAGACTGCTGTGGACACACATATGAAGAGAGAAACCTTCTAAGACTGAAAAAGTTTCCAGGCTATAACAATCACATGGAATAAAGCCACATGGATATTTAATCTTACTTGCATATTACACAAAACAGACGATGAAAATGTAAGAAAATGTCCTGTAAGTGTTTTTACAGAACCATCGGCACTTTTGTTTCCCTCTACCTCTTGACTTACAGTTCTCTCTTCTTTTGGTTAACTGCACATGCCACACTTGTTTTCACAGAAAGAAAGCTTAATGTCATAAAAACTAGAGGCAGTCTCATTATCTATTCCATTTCATTCCACAGACATTTCAAGTAGGAAGAACAGGGAGATTATTATAGGAGAAGAAAGCTGGAAACATGTATTGGTATTTTATATGGCAACAAGCAACAATGACATGTTTCTAAATATTCTCATTTTCATCCTAACCCCAGCTCACCTCCTACCACCCACTATAATTGGCATCGGCTTAAAGCTAAACAGTAAGTCATTGTTTTTCTGGAGAAGTCTCCCTTCATTTCGACCTCTGCTAAGCAGTGTTATGAGCCTTCCAAAGCTTGTCAGGATTCTCTCGGCTGGATTTTGGCCCAGCCAGGAACATTTATATGCAGACTAGATCATCTTTTCCCCATCACTGCCAACAGGCAGCTCACTTGCATAAAACAAGGGGTACTTATCAAACTTAATAAAGCATCCCTCCACCTTCTTCAATGCTAGTAAATGAGAATCTGAGAGCTCAATTATTTAAAAAAGAAAAGAAGTACACGTCAGGATTTTGAGAGATTATGACCTTTATAATGCTTTAACATTTTCATTTTTAACTCTCTCTCTTTGAAAAGCTGAGGCTAATATATCCATTGTAAGGAAATGATAAGCAAACATTCAAAATTACCAATACACTGATAACATATTAAACAAGGCCTCTGATTATAAAATATTTCCTCCAAACAAAATTGCATTTAAAATATTATTTATGCCACTTAAAGTTATTTAAGAGCACTAATGCACTTATCTATCTATGGTTTTCGGTAGCCCGACTCAAGATCTTAATCCTCACAGAACGGTAACAGAAGACCTATTTGTTTCCAGTAAATATTGATTTTTATGTGCTAGACCTAGGGACAAAAGAATTAAGGAGGCCACAATCTAGCGGGAGAAATACAAAAGCGGGGAACCACTAAGAGTGATTGTAGAGGTTGGTTACAAGCGCTAAAGAATAGGGGAGAAAAACACCAAGTCTAAATGGAGGGGCCTTAGACGATTTAATTAAGAGCAGAGTGACATCTGAGCTTGAAGGATGAGCAGAAGTCTGGAAGAGAAGATGGGACCCCCATATCCCTGCTGAGAAAGGGATCACTGGCCATGGGGTGTCTGCACACATCTCACCTCGTTCCCCAACGCCAAATTTCTCATAGAAAGGGTCCAAAGAACTCTGGGTTATTTGTGGGGATGACAGCTTTTTGCAGTCATCCTCTCCGCTGGGCTGGCCTAGGCCTCAATGACCTTTCTTCTGGCAACAATGCCCTCATACGGCCTGTGGACTTTCCTCAGCCTGAAACAATGATCTCAAATAGGGTGCACCCCAAAAACTGTCAATTTTAGGCAATGAACAGAGCAGGGATGTCAAAGTTTAGAAAGCAAATGGACTTAACTGTGGCCACAGATGATCACAAAAGCAAAACTCATCACTCCTCCCACACCCTCTTTCCCCCTCGCCACCCCAAAAAGCGCAGTCCCAGCACCCACAAGGTACCAGCCCCCATTACAAAGCCTTGCTGCGCAGAGTCTGGCCTGACTTCTTAATTCAAATGATTATACACTCTTTTCAAGACCTCCAATGTATCATTCTGTTTACTGAGCCAGCAGTCACAATCCCAGGACTGAAAAAGTTCAGTAGTAAATTTAAAAGAAACATTTAATTGAACATCCCCACCCCAAACTCTTCCTTAGTTTCCTGACATGATTAGCCCAGAAATTTCAGAGAGGCGAGTAAAATTAAAGGAGAACAAGGCTACCAGTGGCAAATGCGGGGCGAGGCAAATGCGGGGGGTGGGGGGGGGTGGTTAACATTCCTATTTGACATAACATTAACCAATGCTTTAATCCCAACTTATAAACGTACACTGAACAAAGTTAGCAGAAACCAAAAAAATGGACTAGACTAGGGGTCGGCAAAGTATGGCCTGTGGGCCAAATCTGGCCCAGCTGCCTGTTTTCGTAAACATTTACTGGAACGCTGCCCACTGGTGTACATATTGTCTATAGCTGCTGCAGTCCTGGAACAGCAGAGGTGAGGGAGGAGCTGCAAAGTTGAGTAGTGGCAGCAAAGAATGCATGAGCAGTAAAGCCTAAAATGTTTGCCATCTGCCCCTTCACAGACAAGGTTTGTCAATCCCTGAATTATTAAACAAGAAAAACAAAGGACGAATTTTAAAGTTCATTTTGGAGTGTTTCATTTAAAGGATTACTTCTGAAATAATTTCTTCTGGAATATACAAGTCTTTCAGTAACACCAAATTTCTCTCTCACCAGCTTACTTGCCTTGAGGGGAAAGATGGAAAATCTCCACTTTTATCTCTTAATTATCTAATTTTAATGCCTGTCTCCCTTATTCCAAAAGATTAGCATAATGCAGTGTGTGGTGAGAAGCGTCCCAAGGGGGCAGCCTGCAGATTCCAGTGCTGCGCATTCTACCATGTTACCCGCTGTCTCCAGGGCTCAGCTTCCCCATCTCCAATACCTTGCCTGGACTAACAGTCAACAGCCTCAAAAGGGTGACAAAACAGAACGTGTTGGTGGAAGTTCGGGAGCTGTACGAGGCATAAAAACCATGCCAGTCACTGGTTCCAGCTGCATCTTCAATGGAATAATGGCCTTCACACTACAATTCTTTAATTTTAGGATGAAATAAATGGAAAAGGACAGGATGTGAGAGAGATGGCAGAGCAGAAGAAAACATTAGGAGAAGCTCTGGGATTAAAAACTCCCAAGGCACAGTGAGTCCAGCCAACTTCCCTGAGCTATCTACTCCAGCAGGCGGGTGTGGTTTTTGGAAAATATGAAGAATTAAGCCAGTGGCTGCTATTAAAGGTCAGAACTTACTGTTCCTCAAATGTCCTGGTTCTTTAGAAGTCTGGTGGGAGACTGCACGACTAGATTTGAGTACCTTTATTTAAATAAAAGGACATCTGTTAGGTTGACAGCCTTGATGAAATTAAACTGAGATCTTCAAATGAAGGTAGAGTGAACATCTTGTCTGATGTCTTATTCCTTTGAATTTAAAACCTCTTAGGGGATCTCCCACTAATTAAGGCTGCTACACCCACTCTGCCCTCAGGCGGATGTTGCTTCCCTCACAACTCTGGCCCAATCATAGATTCAACTATTCTCTTACAATGAAATAGCTGAAAAATGACAGGAACATTCACATTAGACTTTACCAAAATCTGGAGGATAACAGAACAGAAATAAGCAGGTAATACGCAACCAGATCATTTGATTGACAAATTACAACTTGTCTCACTTCAGCTTGGGGTCCCTGGTTATCTGCAGATCCGCTGCCAGGGAAGATATGCCATCACCCCAAGACTTCTCTCATCCTGCCCAAGAGGGAGGCTCTGAGAGCCCGGGGCCCACCCATGAAGCATGAGGGACATCAACTAAGTCCACCTCTTTCAGGAGAGCCCCTGCCTCGATACCGCTGACTTCCACAGCATAATCCTGGAAGAACACAACCCAATCATCCTAGCATTCCTCTAACATATGCATTTTTGTTTGTTTGTTTGTTTTTTTGGCCGCACTGCACAGCTCACAGGATCTCAGTTCCCCAACCAAGGATTGAACCTGGGCCGTTGACAGGGAAAGCACGGACCACTGGACCACCAGGAAATTCCCAAACACACTCTTAAAGTAGCAGGGGGTAGTTTAGTTACACTCTTTCACAGGCATTTTACTGTTACCCAAAAATAGGGATGTCTAAAAGAATGGACAGGGTCTTTACTCCTCACAAAGTGTCTTCACTTGGGGGGAGGGCTAATACCACAAAAAAAAAGTTTTTTTAATAATTTTGGAGTCAGACTAAGTGTTCAAAGCACTCTGTAAAGAAGGATTTGCTTATTTTTAGGAAAGCAGTCACCATATCCCTAGTCACAGACACAGAAGAAATTTTAGTTTGTAACAATCATGGGAAAAGTCATTTTTAAAACAATACTCAATATATCTTGGAAGGGTCGAAAATCCCAGAAACTCAATAAAGCAATCCAAGAGAATTCTTAGTAAGAGAAACCTAGGCAAAGAAAAACGTACCTTATCCAAAGAAAGGTTTTGGTCTGAGACCTCAAGAAACTACCTAAATAATCTACAAAATGAGATATTATCAAGGACATGCAACTCATGTTATAATTAAAAAAAAACAGGAATGACACCCTGAAAGAAGGAAAAATAAAACAAAAATGTGTCTATTTACTCATCTTCTAATCATCTTCCCACATTCACACCAAAAAATAACCCTAAGACTAGTTCTGTAACTTAACAGGGGTTTGGGTTACACAGATGTATGCATTGTCAAAACACAGCAGTCCACTTAAGATTTGTACATTTTGTGGCAAGTAAATTTGGCAGAAGGGAAAAAAGAAAACCCTGTATATAAATACTTAACTTTAGTTAATGACATACAAGCTGAAGTATTTAGGAGAAAGTACGCTGATATCTGCAACTGACATAAAAAGAACAAAAGACAAATTACTGGATGGATACAGCAAGGAAGAGATGAACAGACATATGGTAACGCAAGTAAAGTGTTAATAATATAATCTGGCGATGAGGCTTTTTCCTGTGGAATTCTTTCAACTTTTCTGTTTGAAAATGTTCCTATTACAATATTAAGGAAAACCACCACAAGAATAAATTAGTAAATATGGTAGGATCTGAAAGGCTGCCACATGCTGGGAGCTCCCACATCTTTCATCAGACACATTCAGAGAATTCTGGTGCAATCTGAAGTTTTATCAGAAAGGGATACCTGGGAAGCATATGGTCCTCTATCAAATAGCACGGTGGACTTTGCAAGGAAAGGAACTAAAGAGAGGTCCTGAACTTGTGAGACACAGATTGCATTTGCTGTGAGCAGAACTGAAACAGCTTGAGTGTCTGTGTGCATGCTGCATGAGTGCTATCTGTGCAAGCACGCTGAGCAAAACCTTACCTCACTGCTTCAAAATCGTTCTCTGGCTTCTGCTTTTTGCTCTACTGAGAAACTACAAGTGATCCAGCAGAGATACATAGACACATTTGTAGGAGTGAGTTTCAGGCTCCCATCTGCAAAGCTTTCAGGTCAATCTCCCTAGCAACCACGGAGAAGACAATTCACCTTTCCCGCCTCCCTCCTCCAATCTTCAACTTTTAAAAAAATTGTTGCTGTTCCCTATTTGCGAACTAGGTTGTTTGTGAGGTTTTGGAAAATTAATCTTCTTTGGTTCCTGTCCTATTTCTTCATGTACTTATTTAGTGCCTATAAAGGAACGACCAGAATCACATTTCCTTCTTTATATTTCAGAGTGTTTTTCTTGCAAGTCCTTCCCTACAAAATTACCAGGCCAGAAAGCTTTGGGCTTTAAGGAGGGCCTGATTCTATGGTTTTATTTTCCCTAGTTTGAGTTACATCTGATATCTAAACTACAAAAGGCCCAGATTTTAGAAACGCATTTGACACAAGTAAATCTGTAATACAATAGGTGGTTACCTTATACCTACCAATCTCCCTTTCTGTATATTTTTTCCCTCAAACTAGTTCAAAATGCTACTGCAATCAACCTCGTCCCTGCCAGATATATTGAGGCTCAAGTCACTCAGAATTCTTTCCTTGCTCCTTTAAAAGGCTCACCTTAGTTCTCCGTTAACTCACCCTAGGCACCTCTGACCCCTCTACCACCTTCCGTTACAGCAACCAGACTCAAGGTCTCCAAATGGAGACTGCTGTTTGTCAGTCTCCTACCACGGTTTCGTTGAATTTGGGGGAAGGCAGAGAGGATGCTGAGCAATACAGGACAGGACAGGGCACTCTGGTTACTGGCATAGTAAGCTGGTTAAAAGCATGGTCTCTAGAGTTAGTGAGGGTTCAAACTGGGCTCTGCCACTTCCTAGCTGTGATCATTTGGGCAAGTCATTTAATCTCTCTGAGTCTCAGATACATCAGCCGTTAAAAGGGGTGGTGCTAATGATAGTACCAATTCCCTAAGATTAACATGAGGATTAAGTGAGCTAATGACTGCTGAAGTGCACAGTAAACAGAGAGCACTCAACTGGGTAAGAAAGAAGTCTGAAAATGTCCCCCAGATGTACCTCCAGCCCTAAAAAGAATACTGTGGTCTTTATCTACCCACTTGGGATCGATACTTCCCTAATTCACAACTTGTATCCATCCAAGCCCTTGCCTGTGCCATGGCCCCTCTGCTTCAACAAATCTTTTCCTCACCACACTCAGAAGTGTTTCTTCCATTTTCTGAATTTCTATGAGAAGTCTGACCACTTCTCCCTTTTCTACAGGGCAGTGTAATCCACACGGTACCTAGCAGTGTCTTGCGCACTATGTCCCAAACATGGCCAAATAACTCACATTTGGGGCCAGCACCGACTGAGCTGGAGTCTGATGACAATGCACAGGTGCTCGCTGAAGCACAAATATCCCCAGGCCTATGAACTAGGGGGGCCCTGCAGAGAAGGGGTCCTCACCATGGCACTACTGACACTCTAAGCCAAATCATTCTTCATTGTGGGGACTGTCCTGTGCCCTGTAGGAAGTGTAACAGGACCACCTGCCTCTATCTTAGAGGACAGTAGCACATCCTCCTCCCTGCTGTGACAATCAAATATACCAGAAATGCCAAATATCCCTGGGGGCGGGGTGGGAAAATACCCTAGATACCCTCCTCCTCCTTCCTTTCCCTTCCTCCCCCGAGTTGAGAGCCACTACAGTAGAGAATGAGAAATATTCTCAAGTCACTGTTATTTTCTACTGAGAAAGCAGACTGAAAACAAACATGGAGATCTTTCTTAACAGCTACATTTGTGAAAGGGACCTTTGGGACTCTGTTGTGACTAGCTATGGTCAACCGCATAAGTCACAAACTCTAAGCTCTAGTTTCCTCTTCTTTAAGATGGAGATAATTGTACCAAAGGTTTAGGGCTGTTGTAAGAATTCAATTACCTAATGCATACAATTACCTTAGCCCAGTGCCTGGCACATAGTTAAGTATTTAATTACTGCGAGCTATTATTAATAAATACATACAGCTGGAGTCCAAGAACTGGGCAAAGCAACACAGGCATTGGTCTCCCTACCCCCGTGCTTTCTATGCTCCTCCCACTCTTCTCCTACCCAAGGAGAAAGCAAAATAATTCAATATTAAACACAATACGATGGTTTCTAGAGCTGGCAGCATATAGAGCAGGTAAGAGAACAGCAGAAAACAAGGAGAATCCAAGGATGGTATGAGAAGTGTGGTGTCCTGCAGCAGAAGCAAAGGGGTGCATGCATTTCATACTAAAAAGAGGTAGAAGGATGTCTGCTTTGTCCCACAATGGGTTTCTTATATGGAAGGAGCATCCTGGAGGAGGATCCGGGGTAAAAAAGATTTCACATCTTTATCCACAAAGGTTCATACATATCTCCCCTTCCAAATACTACAGGATTTGCCTGAATTACAAATACCCCACAACTTCGAATAGTTGCATTCTCTCCCTCATTCTCCATGTGGCGACCAAGTTGCAGGGAAAAGGTACTTCCCAGTGCTGGGTATTAGTAAAGACTGACCTCACATTTCTTCTGCACATTTCTTCACCCTGAGAGGAATTTTACACATACCGTGTTTCCCTATTCTCCCTCCCTTTTTCTGTTTCACAGTCACAGTTGAGTTAAAAGACAGACGGACATACACATACAATCATATTCCACTTTCTCCATCCTTCCTTTGTTTATTAGTAAACCAAGGAACATTGGCCATATGGATAAGTGTATGAGGAAGACAATTAAATGAAAAGTCTGGAGTAGATTAGTAGAGGCTGTGTGTCAAGCTGTCACTTGCTGTGTAACCTGGGTCAGTCAGTTAATCTCCACAAGCCTCAGTTTCTTCATCCGTGCAACAGGAGTTATAATCTCTTGTCATACAGATTCAGGGATATCAAATACGCAAAGTTCCTGGCTCCGAATATAATGGAATGCTCAATAAATGACTTATTATCACATACTGAAACTATACATAAAGTCTCTGTCCTTCAAAGTGTCCAAGTTTACCAACAGAAATACTCCCAAAATAATTCATTTTTTTCCACATTCTCCTCCTATTAAACCTAAAGATGCCCTACACCACTCCTCCCTCCTGCCAAAACAAAAAACTAACTTGAGTATAGGATAAACCATCTTATTCAAGCATGGTTTGTATGCTTTGTTTCATCAATTGCACTGTTTTCCATTATTGTTCCAAATTTCTGACATTTTGGTACTGTAAGTGAAGAAACATTCTGGGTGCAGCCTGGGGGTTTAACCTTCATCACATGATTTTCATTACTGCTTCTGCTGCTTTCTGTGTTCCAAACCCATTTTGGGGAGAAAATCAGTAATTAGGAAACTATCTATGCTTTTTAAACTTCCCAACACCTACTGAAATAACCACCCACTCTTACCAGCTCAACTATGAAAATACAATGGGGAAAAATAATCATTTTTGAATTAAATCAGAAATGTTTTCCTCAAGTAAATAAGTAATTTCAGTGACTCTTGCTGTCCTACAGTTTGGGCACAATTTTTAAAGGAATTCTATAAAAATATAAGTAGCTGAATTTTCTATTCCTGATAATTTAAACAAATTTGATTGAGATTTACAAAGTTAAGACAATTGTCAAAAATCTATTTTCTTGTTGATTTTATTTTTTTTTATTTTTGGGGGGAGGGGCCACGCCACATGGCATGCAGGATCTTAGTTCCCCCCCGATCTCGATCGAACCCATGCCCCCTGCAGTGGAAGGGCAGAGTCCTAACCACTGAACCGCCAGGGAACTCCTAATTTTCTTGCTGATTTTAAAATGATACTAATAGGAAAAAAGCAAAAAAGCAATTTTTCAAACTAATATTTAAAAGCATGACTAGAAATAATGATTTCAGTCTGCATATATGATTTCAACTTCTCCTACTGAGGCAATGTTTGGGTTCTGTGTGAACATGCATGAACACTATCTGCAAGTGTGAATAGAAAAGAAAAAATCCTACAAGGGGTCTTCAATTATTATGAATTTGTGAGCTACACTAGCTCTTCAACTATGACAGTCTTATAAGTAAATATGAACGAGTGAAGTTCATAACTATGGTATTCAGTGTGGTCTCCATAACCAGAACTATGAACAGGCTGCAATATCTATTAAACCCAAGTGGCAGTGTGTTAATATCTCCATTACTACCCTGGCTTCTATAGCACAATGTATAAAATAACACCTTGCTTTAGTCAATATGAACTGGGCTATTTTCAGCTTTTAAAAAATGTATTCTTAGCATGGCATTTCTAAGCATAAAAGATCTGAAAGTCTTATCTGTTCCTTTTCAAATTTAAGAGATAATGACAATCTCAAAAAATCACAAGCCTAAAGTAATCCCAACCTCATCTTCTTTTCCCTGTTCATTGACTAAATCACTTATCAAATGTATACAAAGAATAGTTCAACTATGTGAAAACATTTAATGTATAAAGAAAAAAGCTGAAAAGGAACAAAAAGAACATCTTTAGTTAAGTTGTTGAGATTTAAGGAAGATATTTCTCTTTCGTCTTAATTACAATTAACTTTAATAAACTGCTGCTTTTATTTTACTGAACTACAAAAAGATTTTTAAAGAGCCTAAATTATATCTTTTATGGTCAAGGAAAAGCAAATGACCAAAAAGTCTGCTAGAAAGTGAGATACTATGCACAGCAATACAGAGACTGCAAAATGTTGTTTCTGCCCAAAGCCAGATGTGAATCACCTACAAAAATACGATTCCAGTTAGAGTTATATTAATAATACATTCATCCATGACAAGAGCAAATGTACATTTTCACTTCTTTCTGGAGAAACTGAGGCAAACAGGATTTCCCAAATGTCTCCAACATAAATGAGTGGTGTCTGTCTGGTGATTCAGGAGGCCCTGGCACTGGGACTTACCCTTTTCCATTCCACGAAAATCTAAAAAAAACAGAGATCCTGTTTAAAACTTTAATACTTCTGAAAAACAGGATGAGGTTTCATAAGTTTGTTAGGAAGTCACCCTATTAAAAGCCACCAGTTTTTGACAAAATACTCAGGCTGATCTTGAAAAATATACATGAAAAAAATATCCATGAAAATTCTGAAAGCATGAAGGGTAAAGAAGGGAGATTAGCTCTTTCACATATTAAGACCTATTAGAAAGTTACAATCATTGAGTTTGATGGTGGTTCTTGAACAGAGATCAAAATGTTTTGTTTGGGGGCAGGCTGGGAGGGGGGCTGGACCACCCCTCCCACTCCTTAAACCAAAATAGTATCCATGTGGATGAAAGATGTAAAGATATATCTTTTATTTTTTTAAAAAATGTCACCAATACTCAAAGAAAACTGGAAGTATAAATAAGAAACTAATACCTTCAAGGGGAGCGATCTAAAATGAAGATGTAACAATTTTGAATATCTACACACCAAAAGCATTGCAACCACATTTGTAAAGCAAAAGCTTCAGAAGATACTAGGAGAAACAGAAATTCTCTAATTGTATTAGATCTTTATTCATTTCCCAGTCTACAGCAGAATAAATGGACAAAGAATATAGAAATAATGTAAAATAGGTCTAATGTACAAACCCATGTTTAACTCTGGACCCTGAAAATAAAGAATATACCTTCTTTTCACATGTTCACAATACAGTCACAAAATTACCATATATCATGCCACAAAAGGTATAGAACTAAATACATCTATTTGAAAATAACTATAAAACAGAGGTACAAAAGAGATAAGGTGATAATGAGCACAGGATCCTTGAAGCAACTCTACATAATCAAATAAAGCCGTGATGCATGCAGAGGATAAGAACTTTCAGTTCCTCTAGTAGTTTGCTGTGATCACATTTTTATTTTTAAGAAGCCACAGAATCCCTTGAGAAAAAGGTACTTAAAACCATCTGCTACTTCCTAAAATATCCAAAGTAGAACATTATTTTCTATTTCTATATATACTAAAAGAACACCACCTTCTACTATATTTTCATGTTTACTTATCTTCAATGAGAAGCTCATTCCCGGGCTTTGCTTAAACCTCTTAACATATATAAATTATTTCTTCAAGATCAGAGATGGAGGCCATCTTTCACCCCACTCCCCATAACAGCCTTTCACATGTATAAAAAGATGCTTTGTAGATTAACCTTTTGAAATAGCCAGGCTTAAAAACCCTCCGCAACAGTCTAAATCTTCATTCCTTTATGACTGTCCTCACTGAGCTAGGACTTCTCTAATTCTATCACATCCTTTATTTGATGGCTTCCAAACTAAGGAAAATGTCCTCTCAAATTTCTTTCCCACATGTTTAACTTGTTTATATTTATGCACCAATTAAAGCAAACTTTTAGAAAACATAGTCTCTATTTTTAAAGTTCAAGTTACGTTGTTATGGAAGTCATTTTGCCTTCATGAAAATTAAAAAAATATTTTTTTTAAATAGGGCTGAGTTTTGGTAGAATTCACAAAGACAATTAAAATTTTATTTTGAGAAACTGCCACATGATGGCTATTTCCTAAAACCATATTTACCCTGTTTAAAAATGCCATCCTTCCCACCAATATCACTTATTACATTCTGAAAGGACAATTAAATCTAACTTGTCATGATTTGCGTTTTCTCCATTTCAGGTTAACTTCCTCGAACGTCCTCATGGCGCACGTGAAAACAAGTTCCCCACACTCCCTTATTCTCCGCCCCGGCCCAGCTGGATTTTTGTCATAGTACCTAACACAGTCTGCCGTTGTGTTGCTGCCAGCTTGTTTGCTGGTTTTCTGTCTCCCTGTGGGGAGGGAGACCCCGGATCTGTCTGAAGAAGCTCAGAGCCCTGCACATGCTGCGGCTGGCTCTGAGCGAGCAGTGAGGCTCCATCGATACAGGATACAGAGAACCAATATTAAAAGCACTGTCCACGCATGTGAATTGGCCACAGGCATAAAGCTATTAATACTGATACATAATCTTTAAGTAGGTAAAAATTAATACTCAGAAGCAGTGAATTCTGATAACATGTCCTCCAAAGCAGAAGACACACTGGGCAGACTCATTCAAGGCAGCTGTGCAGTGGACAGTGAACCAGGGCCTCACAGCCTTTTTTTAAAAAACAGAATGGCAGTGGAGTGCTGAAAAGATGATCCGCTATCACTACCATCACACATGCACATACAGATAACTTCACAGCATTTCATGATGTTTGTAAAATAGATGTATCTTTTCCTGAAGGTTGGAGCACACCACCGACTGAGGGCACGTGGTCACCACCTTCCCCTGGCAGGACCCAAGTTTCAATGATAATTTCCAGAAGCTTCATTTAGATAACATATCTTTGCATGTGAGGCTGTAGTGAATGAAAACAGCTAATTTCTGCCTGAATGTTTTTATTATAAAGTGTATTGAAGTTAACAATTTCTAGGGCCATTTTGCAGTTATGAAATAAAGGAGTTATATTTAATAATATATTTGTGATATTTGAGTTGTGGGTTGGAAGTTTCTTTTGCGATTTTGACAACAGCATGCACTGATACTTTAAATTTGGTATTCTTTAAACATTACTTGATAAGTTTCTTCATCAAAAAGCCCAATCAATTTTAAAAATACCAAAAGGGATTTTCTTTATAGGAAAAAAGAGTTGTGTTTTTAAGACATATAGAAATTTAAAACATTTTCTAATAATCAAACGTAAAATTGATCACATCTCAGAACCACTACTTTCACAGCCCAGGTGACTGTGAGAATAGTACGTAAGTCACAAGAAATTGAATGAATTATATCGGTTTAAACATGGGCTATGGGTGAGCATATATTTTAGAAAACAGTTTGGTGGTTTCTCAAAAGGTTAATAAGTACAAAACTGTCATAAGACCTAGCAATTCCACTCATAGTGTACCTAACCAAGAAAAAGAAAAACATAGTCTACACAAAGACCTGCATGCAAATGTTCATAGCAGCATTATTCAAATACCCCCCCAAAAGGCAAAACACTGGAAAAAAACCAGTCTATCTATCCAGACAACAGAATTACTCACTCAGCAATTAAAAGGACAGAGCTGGGCTTCCCTGGTGGTGCAGTGGTTGAGAGTCTGCCTGCCGATGCAGGGGACGCGGGTTCGTGCCCCGGTCCGGGAAGATCCCACATGCCGCGGAGCGGCTGGGCCCGTGAGCCATGGCTGCTTAGCCTGCGCGTCCGGAGGCTGTGCTCCGCAACGGGAGAGGCCACAACAGTGAGAGGCCCGCGAACCGCAAAAAAAAAAAAAAAAGAGCTACTGACACATGCTATGCCACAGATGAACTTCAAAAAATTATGTGAGTGAAAAAAGCCAGATGTAAGAAACTACAAGATTCCGTGTACGTGAGACACCCACAAAAGGCAAATTTACACCCAAAATGTAGATTAATGGTTGGATGGGGCAATGAGGGATCTTACTGGGAGGATAAAATGTTCTAAAATTGATTAACGGTGATGTTTGCATCAGTAAAGTAACTAAAAATCACTGAACCGTATACCTGAAATGGTCAACTTTTAAAATATGTAAAATATACCTCAAAGTTGTAAAGAAAACGAAAAAAGAAAACAAAACAAACAAAAACAGCTGGGCTGGGAAGAAGCGTAAAGTGACAAGTAACATGGGAGAGAAAAGATCTGGTGAACGTGCCCCACCCCCTTTGCAAAAAGTAATTTACCAAGCTACCAAAAGACCAAAAGTGCTGAAGCTTCTACTTTGCTCTTTAAAATAATGGATAATACTAATACCTTAGGGGTTTCACCACAGAATTACGGGTGAAGTCAGATAGAAACCAAGTTTTATTCTAGGCTTATCATGAGAACTGTCAAGATTTTTAAAGCCTACAAATTAAACTCACATGAAGTAAATCTAATGATTTTCACTTTATCCTTAGAAAAATATGACTGTTAAAATGAGAAAAATACAAAGATGTTTGTAAGAAAAGGCCCCTGTCATGAGGGTTAAAACAAAACCCCTACACAATCAGCAATATGGTAGAAATGATCATATTCAATCTTTATAACTTCCCATCTAGGGCTTTTTGCCTTCTGGGCATAGTTCCGATTTAAAAACAAAAATTAAGTTTAATTGGTTTACTCTGAATTTTACTAAAACCAAGTGACACAGACCACTGTTTATTCTTCCCAACATCTTCAGGTAGCAGAACTCCATTTTGAAACAAATGTAACATACTGGGTTTCATTCTACCCTTTTACTATCCTAATGTTAGTAAATGTTGCTGCCTGATTTTCTCCATCTGGTACAAAGTTTATATTTACACAGATTTTCTTTTTTTCTTAATGGAGAGCTAGCATAAGTATGGTTGAACTCTAAGAGGGAACTGAGTGGGAAAGGGAGATACACAGCTTATAAAAGATTAACAGAAAAACATAATTCCTAGAAGTGTAAATGCTAGGTCAAAGTTACTTGAAAAAAACATGAAACAAGAGCTTTAGCTATTGTTTTACTGTCTAGAACTTTGAACCAATAAATGTTTTTAACCAAAAAAAAAAAAAAAACTTACATAAAACGTCCTATTAACTCAGTAAGAGGTTATTTTCCTTTAAAGAAAAAAATTAAAATCATGGACTCAAATTTTTATTAGCATTTTGGCAGCTTAAGTTACCAACTGACTAGGTAGACCACCTTACTTAGAAATGTAAATGTCTAAGGTAAAATATTAGTTTGTCAATCATGAGACAAAAATATGTAATTTCTGTAAAGCTGGAAAAGAAACAAGTTTCATACTTTTATACAAAATAATGGGAACTGGTTAATTTTTAAAATACCACTTTCCATAAATTTTAAAAATACCACTTTCCATAAATTCACATCCAGAGCAAATCAGGTACACCTGTATTTTTAAAGCAAAGAGAATGGGGAGAGGGAGAGAAGCCATTTAACAAGTTATCCAGATGCACGTTATCCACGATGAAAGTCACATGACAGTCTCAGCTCTATCACCACCACAAAAACATATGCCCCAAATCAAAATTTAATTACACTGCACAACAGAGTTTGTGAATTGTGCTTCATATTTTATCAACTGCTCTGCTTTTGACAGGACAGTTTCCTGAAGGAAAGTTCCAAGAATTGAAAAGTTACAACACCCACATACCAGAAAGTGTTTCCTGAATTTTGTTACAGGAACTGACTTCTGCTATAATTTTAACATTTACTTCCCATAGGAGCCCCATTTTAAAATTTTTGTTGCATATTATTTGTTCAATGACAGTACACCTAGACAATGCTCTTCTTTAAAAGAAAGGAAAAAAACCCCAAACTTTTATTTCAGTTTCAAAAGTTTGGATATAATTGACCAATTCACAGTTATAACTTTTCTCTAGGAACAAAAACAACTGCCGCCTGGGACTTCCCTGGTGGCGCAGTGGTTGGCAGTCCTCCTGCCAGTGCAGGGGACACGGGTTCAAGCCCTAGTCTGGGAAGATCCCACATGCCACAGAGCAACTGAGCCAGCGTGCTGCAACTGCTGGGCCTGAGTGCCACAGCTACTGAGGCCCAGGAGCCTAAGAGCCCGTGCTCCGAAACAAGAGAAGCCACCGCAACGAGAAGCCCAACGGCCCCCGCTTGCAGCAACTTGCGCCTGTGCGCAGCAACGAAGACCCAATGCAGCCAAAATTAAATAAATAAAAATTAAAAACAAAACAAAACAAAACAACTGCCACCTGATGAATGGGGGATGGGGGCGGGGGGATGTTGAAGAGTGAGTTAGTAGTTTTGGGAGGGAGACCAGAGCGGATAGAAAAGGGTAAATTAAGTATCCAGGTCCTTAAGAAACAATTTTTGGGAAAGTGCTGCTGGATCAAACATTGCACATTACTTCTTGGTACCTTCCTTTTCCTTTTATTTTTTAAACATAGGTGCATTTGGACATTTCAACTAATTGAGTTTATAAGAAGTACATAAATTTATAGAGGTAGATATCTACCTTCTGTACCAACCTCTTGTCTATTTCAATGGGGGGGGTGTGTATATATGAATATATATTAAATCAAAATGTAACTGCATTACACGACATAGTTTATATGATACTGTATCTCCCTCACACACACCCCATTTCACAAAGTGTGGTAGGTGGGCCTCTGGCCTCAGACCCAGCAGGGCTCCACCCAAGCTCCACCCTGGACCTGCCTAAAAGGAATCTCTGGGGGGAGGGGAGAGCAGAATCTGCATGTTAAGAAGCACTCATGTTGTTTCTTGTGTCTAATCCAGTTTGAGAACTTTGAGCTTAATATAACCACACTGCCCCTAAAATATTCCTTCACTTTTATTTGTTTAATTGCCAATCAAGCTGTAAGCAATACTGAAAAGAAAGGCAAGATCCTTTTGGGTAAAATAAAGGCGAACCAGTGACTCAGGAGTCATATCCTTAACTCTCCCCAGCCCACCCAAACAAAGGATCATGTGGCCCGCAGGTCTCCAAGCATTCATCATCACATGAGCCACTGTGGAGGAAGAACAATCCTTGGTACTTTTAGAATGTGGTCGAACTATGGGTGCCCTCTGGAAATACAATACCTAATACCAAAATAAAGACAATTTAGCTGTCAATAGAAATACAATATATTTCTCCCTCTGTTTGCTTCAGTTCCTTTTGACAAGACGTGACTATTGGGATTTCCTCTTAATATATTAAATCTGACATCAAATTACTGCTTTAAGAACCTGATAGGAGTCCAATCTGGTTAAATTAAAAACGAAGCCAATAAACCAATGCAAGAAAACAACAGACATTCACCATTGAAAAAGGCTTTCAGGATATTAAGTCTGCTGGCTTTGTGGCCATCAGGTTAAGCTTTAACTCACGGCGGATAGATAGGAAAAGGGAAAAGTTTGCACAGGAGCAGGATTCTCAACACTGATCACTGCCAAGACACAAAAAGTCAGCACTGGGATGTTTATTAAAGTTAATTTTTACTTTTGGGTCTCCAAGGGCATTAACACTAAAAGTTATAAATCTTATTCCCCCCCCCCCCCACCAGAGGCCTAAAGCTAAACTTCATCTGGTACATATATATTTGAGCAAGACATTACTTTGCATTCTAGTTGCTGTATTATTTTGAGCAAATGAATACAGGTTATGTTCATATTAAAAATGCATGAAGAACAATCAGAAGCAGAGCTAAAATACTACAACTTTAGCTTTCAATTTTTTTTTAACTTAAGTAAAACGGACAGGTAATCATTTAAGCTGTAAAAGTTATGCACCCACCCCATATCAATAAAATGTAACTGAACCACAACAAAGAGATTATGATACCCAAGCTTGCTATGTTTGTACTTCTGAGCCAAGAAACATTGTCCTAAAGGTACAGGCTGTATTTCCAAGTAGTACAGAAGTAAAGTCAGAATACACTGTCGCCTGTAGTCCTCACCACATCTCACATACAGGACTTGCCCTTTCAGAAGACAGATTTTGGAAATGTTTATTTTCCTATCTTGGAAAGCAAACAAAATAGAGAAATTTGCTAACAGAAAACTAAGTTTATATATTAGAAGCAATCAAGTTGTATGTTATACCTCAAAGCTGTAATGAAGCAAACCAGCTTTATAATTCCTCCATTTTACAGCTATTAAGTAATACATAGATTTGGATGCTCAAAACAAATAAGTGACAGTGCCCAGATGAGAGAGATTTCTCTCTTATCCATGATTAAGATAATTAGCATATTTGACATTTAAGTTGCTTAGGTGCAGCATTCACTAAATTCCATTTTCAAAACAGTATAGAACCAGCTATTGAATACTTTTTCATGGTATAGTATAGAATCCCCTAACTCTCTTGAGAGACCACTTGTGTTAATTTTTTTTTTTTTTTTTTTTTTTGCCAAAGAAGATCCCCATAAACCAGCTGAATGAAAAAAATGACTCAATCCTCCTTCCATCTTCATCATGGAAGAACCTCTAGTCTGAGTCAGGAAGCTCAGCGGGGCTCTCAGGATGAACTAGAAGGAAATCATTTAAGAAACCTCTTCTGTCAAGGACACAGTTTACAATGGTGTCTTAAGGGAAAAAAATGAAGACATTCACTGGGTCAAAATACTGCATAAATTATTTCCCTCTTGAAATCACTTCCTTGAACTGCACTTTCCAAAACATCAAGCATTCTTCTTTGATATTTGCTCATATTAAATCAGAGCTTTTTTGCTTTCATGAATTTTCTTCCGAGGTAATCTTTACAAAGCTCATAAACTGGGGGTGGGGACAGAGGACGGAGCAAAACTGGTTCCATACCAGTTTAAGAGCATTGCTTTTTGCCGTGGAAAATTTCCCCCACCAGAGTAAGAGATCCACCAAAAACCGGCTTCATAATAATCTTGGGAACAATCTAACTTTCCTCTATTATTTTTTTTTAAACATCATTAACTTTAGTCAAATTCACACAAACAAACAAACACCTGTGGGAGAGTTACCTAAACTTAATTTCCTTCTGCAGTTTGTGTGAAAGAGCTTTTGAGACGTGCTCAGCCACCAGAAGCTACTCTTCTAAAGAAGCAAGTTCAACTCCCCCAACTCTCATTCATGCACCCTCCCCCTGCTACACACACACACCCTGGGGGGAGGTGGGCCAGGGCTTCTCCAGTAGCACAAGGTGCATTTAAAACTGGTTAATCCCTGACGGTAGTTGAAGAGATGTACGTATTCCTTTCTAAAATTCAGGGATTGCTTCAATGAAGGGGTTAGCAGAGATGGAGAACCAAAGCCCTCCTTCCTCTTTTATCCATCCACACTCCTCAATATAAGGCAAGCTAATCCTCACATAAAAGGATAGATCTACAAACTGATGGGATTCCATGCCCACCCCTACCCATCATAGGTTTACCAGTCCTCAAAAGAGGGTGTGCCAGGCTGTATACTCCTATAAAAGCACCGTCTCCAAGTGCTTTAGATGAGAATTTGGAAACTAAAGCCATGATCTGTAACTATTTCACCTTAAAGCAAGGAAGCCTAGTCAATGTATCTGTTGTGCTTATAGATTCCAAAGGAAGCACACACTGATCTGAAAGGGGAGGCATAGAATATGCCCTGCTTTAACTGATGTTGCACTTCTAAATGACGGCCTTTCTCCACAATTCTGAAAAGGCAAAGCAGATATTTAATGTTCTCAAAATACTGACCCAAAATCTAATTTTTATAACTTAGGGAATTGACCTTTCATTCAATAAATGTCTTCCATATCCAGCAGAAAAAATCAACCAGAAAGCAAAACAAAATAATCAATTTCCTACTTTTAGGTTTTAAAATGGAGAGGAATATGCAACCTCAATTTATGGAAATTCACAAGCCTAGAGATTTAAGCAGTCCCTCCCTCATTCAAAGTACTTCTAGCCTATGCAAGGAATACTAAAAATGTGAGACAATGTCTTAAGGAGCTGACTAGAGAGAAGAAATACACATGAAAAATTAGTCATGCACCATCCATCAACATCAAGTGAAGACTATTACCTTATAACAATAACAAATAATAAGAGAATAGTGCCATGGTCAGCTCATTTATTCACCATCAGTGCTACAAAATTCAGTTTCGTCTAAGTTTCCATCTATCTCTTCTACTCAAAAACAAACAAAAAAATCCCACCACCTAATTATTTAAACAGTGCACAATGGTTAGAACTGAGCTATAAATGTTATGAATATTCAGATCCAATGAGTCCAAGAATCTAAATTAATTGTTTCAAAAGCAAACAGATGCTGACACACGGGCAAGATTTTACTACTCCAGATTATACATCACAGATGATGGCTGCGTTTCTCTTAGCACTACTCAGGCAGAGTGGCCCAGCTTTGGGGTTTCCTGAAATCCAAAAATACCTGCAATTTTCTCCATATATTCTCTCTGGGGATCTCAAAGATTACCTATTCTCCCACAAACACAATGTCTAAGTGAGTTTGGACCACATTCCAGCTATAAATGAAAAAATGCACATTTACCACTTGAGAGATATACTCCCATGATGCAGACTAAGAAAATAGCAAGACAGCATGGCCTTGGGGACTTCCCTGGCAGTTCAATCATTAAGACTCTGCACTTCCAATGCAGGGGGCGCAGGTTCAATCCCTGGTCGGGGAGCTAAGTTCCCAGGTGCCATGCAGTGAGGCCAAAAAATTAAAAAAAAAAAAAAAAAAAGACATCGTGGCTTTGTACCTAGTTCAAGGGCACATCTGAAGGCCAGGCAGAAAAGCAGAATATGTACAGTCCTCCTATTTCAATTACTAGCAAATTGAACTACCATACTGAAAACTCAGATTTTTACATCTTGTAGCAAAGTACTTTTAGCAGAAATTGCTTTTTGCGCATTTAGACTGAGGCGTTGCAGCTCCCTTTCAACACCTCATCTCAGCATTAGAGAGGCAGCCTGGAAGTAAGGAAATGCTGCAGGGCAGCTCAGAAGTCAGGCAGGCACTGCTCTACCTGTGTGACCTCAAGCAAGAAACAGAATGGCTGAGCCTCAGTTTCCTGAACAAATGTGAAAAAATACAAGTACTTACCTATTTAAGCAACTGAGAAGAGTCAAAGAGGTAACCCAATTACAGTTGCTGTGCCTGGCACACAGCAGTGTCCAATTTAGCTATTACCTCATTTTATTCTTAATTAATTTAAGGGTTCAGACACTGAAATCACTCACATCTGAGTTCAAATCCCAGCTTTCTATTATTGAGCTCTGTTAGATACCATTTAATTTCTTAGATCACAGTGTCTTAATCTAAGGTTTTGATGCCATGGACCCTTTTGGCAGTTAAATTTCAGTCAAGGTTAGCATAAATAAAGATGCAACTTTTGTTTCTCATTCAAGTTTTCCTACTACATGGCCTCAAGTTAAGAACCTCTCTCTTAGAACAGCCAATAAAATGGGGGCAGGGGATAAACCACTGAGTCTAGAGGATTAAATATACAAAGCACATAGAGGCGCTCTATATAGTGAAGTTCTTTTTCTTCCTAGAAAGTTCTATCTCTTAGGAAAAAATTTCAAAGTCTCATCAAGCCCAAACTTTAAGCTTAAAGCATCTATTTCTTTGAGTGACCTATCTGGGTCTTCAGACCTGAAATGTGTTTAGCCTTGTAAGATTTCCCCCAAATCACTATATTACATCAAAAAGCAACTTGAGGAGCTCTCATTAATTTAAATGCGACACCAAAGTACTTTCCAGTAAAACTGAAAGTTTAAAAAGAATGTATATCTAAATTGTAGGCTTCCTTTAGCACCAACTGCTGTCACAACTAAAATGAAATCATACACAACAGTTTGAATTTCATAAAAATCACTAATGCCTTGTCATCACTCTTAAAGCCTCATTACAAAAACAGTAACAAACCATGGAAAGTCAGGGCTGGAGGTTCTTACAATAGCGTTCCTCTGACAGCAACTGCAGTTCATTATCCTCTCCCCTTCACCAACCCCGATACATTCCTGGTCTTTGCCTACTCAGCAGATTCACGCAAGCTGTGCCGTTTTATGTGCAATCGTACATTCTGGCAGTAAAATTTCCAGTCACTTACCAGGCAAATTCTCAACCACCTCCCCCAAGGCGAACTGTTTCACATTAATCGATTTCTAAAATTCTGCTCAAGGCATTAGCGGAGAGGGGGAAAAAAAATCAGGAGAACCAGAAGGAGGTGCACAAAGAAACTAAAGGACAATTTGGGCAAAGGCAGACAAGTTAAATCAACTTTATTTTTCTGAAAATAATTATTTTTGGAAGAGAAGAGAAATTTAACTTTAATCTTAACTTTATTTCAACCCCCTCCTCTCTGCAGAAATTGTCTAGTATGTTCTCCAAACTGTTTTTTATCTGACATAAATAAAGAACCACAGCATCAGGAATGATGAGAAAGCAATGACAAAGCTGCTTCCTGCTCGTCCTCTTCGCAGCACCCCGACCCTTCCCTTGCAACCTTCAATTCTCCTAGCCACTAACATATTTTAAAAGTTTCTCTCGGTGCCTGCCTTACCTTGACTGGGCTGCCATAATTCAGTTTATAGAGCTCAAGGTCTCCTGTCCATCAGAGCCTTCAACCCGCGGCCCTTCTGCCAGCGCCGCGCTCACCATTTGCCGGGGCCGGGCGGGGACGATTCCCCAGCGCGACTACCCGATTTTACCGGACTACCTGCTCCCGAGCCCGGGCGTCCTCAGCGCAGCCTCGGGCTCCGAGCGTATTGGCTCGCGCTAATCCTGATGGACATCCGGGCACTGGGGCCTCTGCAGGCAAACTACACTCTGGACCGGCCCGGGGAGCTTCACGTCTGAATTCAGACCGAGTGAGATCCCTCCGGGCGATTCCGGAGAAGGGAAACCGAAGGGCTCCCTTCGCGCAAAGCCCACCAACGCACAGCTTTCGCCAAGCAGCACTAGAACTCCGGCCCGCGTCAGAAGGTAAAGGAAATCGTCCTTCGGCTCTGTTAAAGTTGTCCGAGTTCGCCTGGACACCCCCTTCAACAAAGTTCTGGTGGTACGGTCCGCCTCCTTAAAAGGGCACGGCGCTCCACCGGCCCAGCCCGAGGCTGCGCCGGGCGGGGGCGCAGAGCCCGAGCGCCGACGCAGCCCAGCTGGCTCGACCGCGGCGCAGCCCCGCCTGCAGGCTCCTGGCTACCGCTGTCTTGTCAGGTTTTAACAATGTACAAACACACACTGCCGGAACACGCAGTACCCGGGCGGTCAGAACTCCAGCCCCAATTTGAATATTTGTTGAATATTGGGTCCCAAGAGGCTGAAGTGAACAAGGAATAAAACCACAGCAGTAAAACACATTCGCTACGTTTGATCGTGCCAATGCTTGCAGTCAGGAAATGTGCAACTAACGCACACTTGTTTGACTTTGTTAGCTTTCAGTTTTGATTTCGTTACATTGAAACAAATATGTACAAAGCGCCGTCTCTTTTTTTTTTTTTAAAAAAAACGCCCTTTCTTTTATTGGACAACATTCAGATTAAAAGGAAACAGCAACTCAGATGGTACTTGAAGAAGTAATTAAGGAACTGCCAAATTTTTAGAAAATGACTGAGGATGCAAGCCAACAATATATTAAACACTGTAAGTACAAACGAAACCGTGTCCTACTAAGGGGGCCAGGGAAGGCATTTAAATTTAAACTGTGCCTAAAGCTAAGCAGGGAAAAACGTCGTTGAGCAGGAGAGAGGTTGGGCTTCAGCGTCTCATGCGGACCAGCAGCACACTGTAGGAGCTGCAAACTCTAAATGGAGTGAATGCCGGCCCCGTGGACTCCCCATTCTACCTAGAATCATGACAGTGACACCATCTCACAAAGAGATACTCCACACTGTACTGCTAAGGAGCCATGGATAGACATGTTGACATCTGCACAAAAACTGCAAAGCTGGGAGGTGGGGGCTGGCGGGTGGAAGGCCCAAAGCATCTCTATGGTGGGTCTCAAAGTGTGATTCGTGGTCTCCTGGGAGTCCCCAGGACCTTCTCAGAGGTCAAGCTATTTTTAGAATAACACAAAGACATTATTTGTCTTTTTCACTGTGCTGACATTTGCACTGATGGTGCAAAAGCAATTGTAGGGAAACTGCTGGCACCTTAGCACTAATCAAGGCAGTGGCTCTTCACTCATTAGCAGTTTAAAAAAGAAAAAAAGGTCAGTTTTCTTTACACATGTCCTTAATGAAGCGAGCAGTAAGAATTACTACTTTTCTTAAATCTTGACCCTTGAGTACAGGTCATTTTAATGTTCTTTGTGACAAAATGGGAAGTCCACATGAAGCACTCTGCTGCTGCAGAGTGAAGTACAGTGGTTGTCTAGAAGAAAAGCACTTGTATAATTGAGTTGCAAGCTGAAATAGCTGTTTTTGTCATGGACTACCATTTCTTTAGAAATGGTAGTCCATGAAAAAAATTGAAAGAACAAGTGAGGAACAATTGACGAACTGTGGTTATTCTGACTTGGGTATTTGGTAATCATTTTCTCAAAAATGAACAAAGTGAGTCTGTTTCTTCAAGGAAAACAACTGACAGTATTTATTGCCAATGATAAAATTTGAGTTTTCAAGCATTTTGGAAAATGACATCTGCCACTGCGAGCCTGTCAGCTTCCCAATACTTAAAGACTTTCCCGATGAGGTAAGGACAGTAATGAATGTGGTTTTAGAAGACCTGTGTACGGACTTCCCTGGTGGCACAGTGGTTAAGAATCTGCCCGCCAAGGCAGGGGACACGGGTTCGAGCCCTGGTCCACAAAGATCAGACATGCCACGGAGCAACTAAGCCCATGCGCCGCAACTACTGAGCCTGCACTCTAAAGCCCGCGAGCAACAACTACTGAGCCCACGCTCTAGAGCCCGTGAGCCACAACTACTGACTAAGCCTGTGAGCCACAACTACTGAAGCCCACAGGCCTAGACCCTGTGCTCCGCAACGAGACGCCACCACAGTGAGAAGCCAGCACACCACAACAGAGCAGCCCCTGCTCGCCACAACTAGAAAAAGCCCATGCACAGCAACGAAGACCCAATGCAACCAAAACTAAATTAATTAATTAAATTTTAAAAAAAGAAGACCTGCGTAACTCAGTGACCACAATTTTCTAAACAGTACAAAATTGTGGGGCATCCCTGGTGGCGCAGTGGTTAAGAATCCGCCTGCCAGTGCAGGGGACACGTGATTGAGCTGTGGTCTGAGAAGATTCCACATGCCGCGGAGCAACTAAGCCCGTGCGCCACAACTACCAAGCCTGCACTCTAGAGCCCATGAGCCACAACTACTGAGCCCACATGCCACAACTACTGAAGCCCGCACACCTAGAGCCCGTGCTCCACAACAAGAGAAGCCACCACAATGAGAAGCCTGTGCGCCACAATGAAAGAGTAGCCCCTGTGCACCACAACTACAGAAAGCCCACGCACAGCAACAAAGACCCAACACAGCCATAAATAAATTAATTAAATAAATTTTTTTAAAATCGTGCACGGGTAAAAGATCCATTGAAAGTGCAGGACAGACCAATGGATTTTAATATATCAAAAAAATTTTCAATGATATGATTTCAAATTCCACATTGCAACTAACCTTTAAGAAACTATGACTTGTAGAGTTTTGATATAATATCAAAAAAGGTATTAAAATACTCCTCCATTTTCTGTGAGGCTGCATCTTCTTCATATATTTCAACCAAAATAACATTGCAACAGATTGAACACAGAAGCAGATGAGAATCTGGCTGTCTTCTATTAGTTTGGACAGTAAAGAGATTTGCATAAATGTAAAATAATGCCACTCCTCTTACTAAATTTTTTATTTTGGAAATAGTTTTTTTTCCAAATAAAAATATTATTTAAGTTAACAGATAATGGGTTTATTATTTTAAAGAATTTAATATTTTAAATATCTCAATTTTAATTTTTAATACAGCAAGTGTCAATAGATAAAACACACACATACAAAAACTCTTTGGGGTTTTTAATAATTTGAGGGTGCAAACTTATTCCATGTCATTTGTTGATACTTGTTGATACTTCCATGTCTCCTCCAGCTCTCCACAATCATCATGGCTTCTCTTATATTAAAAGTAATATTATTATATTATAGCTATTCCTGTGTAGAATCTTAGCACCAAGATCAGCTTTGGTAAAATATCAAATCACCTGTGTCATGTGTTAAAACCACAGACTCCAGAACTCGTGAATCAAAATCTTTGTAGGGAGAGGTCTCAGGGATATGCACTTCAACAAATTCTCTAGCTAATACTTGTCTGCTTACATGTGAGAACGACTTGCTTAGATCACGCATACTTAAAAGATAAAAGTGAGCTCTTTCATTCAGTATTGGTTTATAATCACTCAGTCATTTTAAGTGTCATGGTTGGACAGCATTTATTTTCATTCATAAGAAATCTCTATCAGACAATAAAATACCACTGCACACGTGTATTCTTTTGCAATAGAAGAATGACAAACCTTGAAGGAAACAAAGCATAAATTTAGGCAAAAGTCTACTCTCCAAAAATTTTTTTTTTTTTTTTTTTTTGCGGTACGCGGGCCTCTCACTGTTGTGGCCTCTCCCGTTGAGGAGCACAGGCTCCAGATGCGCAGGCTCAGAGGCCATGGCTCACGGGCCCAGCCGCTCTGCGGCATGTGGGATCTTCCCGGACCAGGGCACAAACCCGTGTCCCCTGCATCGACAGGAGGACTCTCAACCACTGCGCCACCAGGGAAGCCCCCCAAAATTTTTTGCTTGCCATTTTCCCCCATCTTTCTCTTGTTCTAAATACCAACTATGATATTTATCCTTTAAATTGATATCAGACATATAAGTAAGCAGAAACAATATTGCATAATAGCATTTACTCACAAAATTTCCATTTATCACTGGCTAGAAATATAACATCACTTATATTAAAATTACATTTTTCCCCTGTGAACTGTGTTAATTGTGCTGTTCCACTAAAGATGAGGAAATGAAAGAATACAGCAAATATTTACACACACGGAAATATGAAATCAACAGCACATTGGGATTACACCTGAGATTCCCAGGGCTCTCAAGATCATTTGTAACATAAATTAGTGAGAGTAATTTGAAACAGATGTGGGATTACACTCGATTTGTAATAGATCTAACAATACTAGAGGAAAGTGCAGGAGAAATTATTCTGGAATTGGATACTCCATGTGGCTGAAGAAGTTCAGCAATACACACGTGGGTGTTATTATCTCCAAGTGTTTTGAAAACACCATTGTATCCAACCCACAGTCTTGTTCTGCAGTGAAACTGAACAAAAGACATTCTTAACCTTTTGGGGGCCCAGAATTCTTTGCCTTACTGATGAGATTCGAGGATACAGACCTATGCACATGACATTTGCTATACTTTGATGTTCATGATCCCCCTGCAGCTCACCTAAGGAGGACCTGAGGCTCTGTAGACTTCAGGTGATAGATAAATCCCTGGGCCCTAAGGTGCACTCAAACTGGACCAGCTAATGGACCCAATTTACCTTACAAATAATGGGTACGATCACCTGTCAATCTTCACTGCCCCTTTAAAATGTTAGGACTGTCTTAGTAATTGCCCAGTACAGTGAAGTTTTGTGGGTTTTTTTTTTTTTGGCCCTGCCACACAGCTTGTGGGATCTTAAGACCAAGGACTGAACCTAGCGAAAGCACAGAGTCCTAACCCCTGGACTGCCAGGGAATTCCCTACAGTGAAGAATTTCTAATGAAAATAATGGAAAGAGGGAATACCCTTCTAGCTGCTAGATGGGATTCTGCCCTATTCATGAATTGCCTAATAAAGCCAATTCAAAATAAGTCTTAAAAAATAAAAATAAATGAATGGAAAGATGTTACATGACAGCAAAATATCATCTATATATCAAAATAACAAGTTTCTCAGTATGGTGAGAATATGCTAATCAGTTCTACATTTCCAGAATTCACCAAGCCTACAGTGACCAAGTATGCTAACAACAAAAAAGTAAGGTACACAATTTAATAAACAGGGCAGAATTTATAAGGTGAGTGGGACAGACTGTTTTACTACCTGAAATGGGTTCTTGAATCACAAGAGTGCCTTTTTATTAGCTCTTTAAATTAATGAGTTTTATAAATGACACTTGCACACATGTAGTGGCAACAACAGATGGCATATATAACAATATCTTAAGTACAATCACAAATGTGCCCTACATATTGTTATCCAAGAGTGAAAACAGAATCATCTTTCAAGTGTTCCATCATTTATTTGGCAAAATATAAACAGGCATATGTTTTAAAATGTATGTTTATATATATTTTTTTTAATTTAGGAGATAGAAGGCAAAATCTAACATACTTTAAATTTAATAAAAAAAACTTTTTAAAACAAGTTGCCTTAATCAGAACTGTTAAATATTCATTCAATGTATGCATTTGGTCCACAATAGTCATTCAATGATACTACTCTTTAATGGCATTTTTGATCTAAAAGTTACGTCGGTCAAATCTAAGAATTTTTACTTCATTTCAGTGGGATGCTGTTTAATGAGGACACTGCAAAAATCACTTCACCAAAAGAAGGGTGCTCAAGGTGCCACTGGACAGTCACAAATAAATCAGACGCAGGAAAAGGGAGGCGAGACAAAGGAGGAGAAAAAAGATGAGCCATCTCCGGTGGGCAGAGATAGCAGGGAAAACTGGATAAGCATCGCTGGAAATTAACTAGCTCCCCCTTCAGCTATGACCTCAACACAAAACAGTCCTCCCCTTGCTGGTCCTGAGAAAGTCCTCTTCTTCCCCAGCTTTACGCCACACTTTTCAGGTCCTCTACCATGATCTTCAAATCAGGTGTATGTGGAAGTTCTCAAGAGGGATGACGGCAGAGGTTTGAAGCAAATCTATTTCCTGGTTCTTCATTCCCAAATGCCCTCTTTCCTGAAACGAGGGTTCAGGCTTTCCTCCCACTTCCGCTTGCCTTTCCCTACTTGATCAAGAAAAGTAGGCCTCTCACCCATTCCAAATCACTCTTCTAAGTGTACATTGCTCCAGGGTGCAAATATGTCTGAAGCCCCAGAGGAACAGTTCTATGTAGGAGGACAGTCCCTGAGCTCAAATCAGGAAAAACTCATGGGTGGCTCCTCATCTGACATATCCAGGTAGCCAACCTGGAGCAAGGCCCTGCCTCACCAATCCAGCTATATATCAGAATTATGAAATGAGATGGAAATTTTCTCTGATACGATTCAGCTGATAGGTTTGAGACTAAAGACTTCCAGTTTTTCAACATTCTTTTGGAGGGGACACAAGCAAAAATGTTTAAAGACTACTGCCCAATATCACCTCTTCCTTCACTGAAATGTCTTTTTCTCTACTCCTGGTCTACACTTTTCCTATCTTTTTCTGTTTGTACATAGATAAAACATTCTTCCTTCCCCGCCCCAATACCCCTGCCCATCCATACCAGTTGACTTATTTATTCTCAGCCTACAAACAAGCTCAAGTTTCCCCAACCCCCAACCCCACCCCAACATGTAACTGAGCAGGACCCTATGGGGTCTTCCTGGGACAGACCCCTCCCCCATACCTTCTGCTTTAGCTCCTCTCTGAATTACCTAAATAACAGTATCTGATGCACATTTCCTGAGTTGTTTTTCAGATGCTAAAACCACCACCAAACAAAGAAATTAACTACTTGATGATCCCGAGCACATACCCCCCAGACCTACTGGTACCTAAGGATTGATAATGTTAACTCCTATGACACCACCTTGTTACCCCACCATAAACAAATCAGAGAACAGTGCACGAGCTGATCACTTACCCTGGGATGCCCCGCCCTCACCTGGCATTTAAAAATGCTTTGCTGAAACCCTTTGGGGAGTGTGGGTTTTGTTTCTTTGTTTGTTTGTTTGAGCATGAGCCACCTATTCTCCTTGCTTGGCCCTGCAATAAACCTTTCTCTGCCCCAAACTCCTACATTTTGGTTTGTTTGGCCTCACTGTGAATTGGGCATATGAACTTTCATTTGGTAACACACACTTTAAAAAAAAAAAGTCTTTTTACTTTGGAATAATTTTAGATTTACAGAAAAGTTGCAAAGAATTCTCATATACCTCCCCGGCCAGTTTCCCCATTTTCACGTCTTATAGTATCATCTGTCATTTGTCAAAACTGAGAAATCCACATTGGTATACTACTATGAACTAAACTCTAGACTTATTTTGATTTCCATTAATATCCTCTTTCTGCTCCAAGAGCCAATCCAGGATATCACACATTGCACTGTGTGACAGTTTCTCAGTCTTTCCTGGTTTTTTATGACTTTGACAGTTTTGAGGAGTTCAGGCCAGGTGTCCCCATCTGGCTTTGTCTAATGGTTTTTCCCTTCAAGGGAGGGAGGGACTTATGCTCCACTCATGTGGGGTGGTAGTACCCACACATTACTTGGAATTCTTTTGTAAGAAAGATTTACTTCTCCATTTATTAATTTATTCAATCATTTATTTATAGCAGTATGGCATATACTCACAGATACTTACTTTATCCTTTGGGCTATAATCCAATGCTCTACGATTTACTTTATTGCTCAAATTGTTCTGGCTCTGGCCACTGGGAGCTCTTCCAGTTAGCCCCTCATCCCTTTGACTTGCTCCCCTCCTTTTGTCTTTTAAGCACTTCCTTACTTTCTGGTACTACAAGGGGCTCCAGGCTCATTTTCTATTTTCTCTACCACAGCTTTCTCTAGAATCAGCCATTTCTCCCACATATCAGTCTTCTCCCCCTAAAAGCTATGCCCAATCTCCTTCTGCCATCACAGCCAAACTTCCTAAACAAAGAGTGGTCTGCTTCCTTTGTGACCCCAGTGGCCACCTTCCTCAAAACTCTCCTCTGTGGACTTTCATGATACCTCTCTATTTGGAGGGACCTCATTGTGTTTCATAATTCTTTCTGCTCACACATCTGGGATCCAATATGAGATGCTAGAAAATGTCCCTTATCTCTCAGTCTACATGCTGTCTTGGACAAAATTATCAGTGACCCTCCAGAAGTGTGACTCTAGCCCAAGCCTCTCCCCCACAACTCCAAGTCCCTTCTTTCCAGCTGCCCAAAACTACTTTCCTGGGTATAAAAAGGCACTTGGGAGGCTGTCCCAAATGGATCATTCACTTAGTGAAAAGTGTCACCTTAGAGATGCCAAGAGCCACCTATCATTCAACCTGAGCTGCTTCTTGGCTCTGCAAGGGTGGCTTCTCTACAGAGGGAGGGGACAATGTCTCCTTCACCAAAGAAGGGACTGGTGCGGGGCTGTGGCGGGGGGTGGGAGTGGGGGGGTGGGGGGAGTGTTGCTGGTTCCATTCTTAGGAATAAAAGCAGAGGGCAGAATTCAAAGAGGACTTCCAATTAGCAGATCAGGAGGGATGTGGGTCACATAAAACTAAAAAATTCCATTATCTTTATAATGTATTTAACTGTAATGATCAGCAATTAACTTCTTAAAATAAGATCTGCCTCCTTAAGTTTTTTACTAGTAAAAACCAGGGAGTACGCACAATAACGAGTATGCAGGGAGTGTGCAGGGTAGAGCGGTGTTGCCTTTAAAAAGGAAAGGCAAACAGGTTAAAGGAAAGAGACAAAATTAGCCTGAGAAATGGTCCCAGGCCAGGCAGTGACCCCCGGGCAACTCAAACTCAACAGGGCCAGAATTAACATGACTCTAACCCATTCCTCTCCCCTGGTCCTAGTCACCAATCACCCAAACTAAAGATCAGTCACTCTCTCCTTTTCCTGGCTCTTCCTGCACATGTAATCACCACCCAAATCCCAAAGGTCTCTTGAGATAGTAAAAGTGCAGTGGTGTCATTGCAGGGAGATCTTACTTGAAATACTTCTCTGTTTTCTTGAATTTATACAACTAGTCTCGAAATGCTTTTTCTCCCCCTGGGTTGAATATGCTTTCACTCTCCTGTTTTACAAAAATATTTTATGACATAGAAAGATATAGTATAAACTTAAAAAAAAAAAACAGCAGTTGCTATACAGTGCAGCTGTTATGAACCCACTTCACCAAAATTTAAATAAATCTGTGTATTAAAAAGATTGACTGAGCCTCTGTACCAAATGTTAGCCATAGATATTCCTGGCTGGAAGGATCAAATGACTTGTCTTATTCTGGGCATTTAAAAATATTCTAAGTATTATAAAATGAACACTTACCCGCAATTTACGTTTTTTACAATTGTAATAATTTACAATTATTGTAGAAAATAAACTATGATGAAATCTTAGCTCCAGAAAGGAGACCAAAGGAGATCATCTAATCCAATTCTCCATGCAAGAATGCTCTTTCGCTTCCTAGACTGGCCTGTTTGCATATTTCCAGGGACATGTGTTGTAATTACAAGGCAGCCCCTTCCACTGCTGGCCAGTGATAGCGGTGGAAACCTCTGTGCTCCATAGAGCTAAAACTGGCTTCCCTGCAGCCATCATCCATTGGTTCTACTTCTGCCCTCTTGATTCTAATATAGCCATCCAACTTTCCTATGCTTACTGTTGGATGATGTATCTTGCTCTATCCTTTGCCTTTATACCTATGCATGTTCTTATTTTTAAATACATCTATTGGAAGTAGATGACTGTGTTCGGTAAAACCCAGTCTGCTGGATCTCTGCCTTGTAACTGATATGTTTAGTCATTATTTTAATTATTGATATGGTTGGGTTTAAGTTCTATCAACTTGCTACTTGTCTTCCAGTTGTTTCTTTGGGTTCCTCTGTTGCTCCATTCTTGCATTCTTTTGCAAACTTTCAGGTCCCACCCAAACCTACAGAAGCAGAAACTCTGTTGGTGTGGTCCAACAATTAAGAGTTTCAACAAGCCCTCCAGGTGATTCGGTTTCACACTAAAGTTCAGTAATCACTAGAGTCAATATGTACCAATTCGCTAACTCTTCCATCATCTAATTCCTACTGGAAATTAAAAATAATCATAAGATTTTCCATTTTTTCTAGAACACCTAACATTCTCTTAGTTCAGGTTCTTCTTCATACATCATCATACTTTTTCAATAGCTTAATGAGGATTATTTCCCTTGCCAAATCTCTCCCCCACCCCCCGCACTTAGCCTTCAACCTCACTGCCAGAGTATGGAATATATTGTTCCTAAAATATACATCAGATGTTACTCTTAAAGAAGAAAGAGAGAAAGAGAGAAAGAGAGAAAGAGAGAAAGAGAGAGGGAGAGGGAGAGGGAGAGGGAGAAATAAAGAAAGGGAGAGAGAGCAAAGAGAGATAGGAAGGAAGGAAGGAAGGAAGGAAGGAAGGAAGGAAGGAAGGAAGGAAGGAAGGAAGGAAGGAAGGAAGGAAGGAAGGAAGGAAGGAAGGAAGGAAGGAAGGAAGGAAGGAAGGAAGGAAGGAAGGAAGGAAGGAAGGAAGGAAGGAAGGAAGGAAGGAAGGAAGGAAGGAAGGAAGGAAGGAAGGAAGGAAGGACTTCCCTGACTCCAGGCTGAAGATTACAGGGGCATCCAATACCCTTCCCAATTTTGCACATCAGTAGCTTTCTTTCTCTCTCTCTCTTGTTTTTTTCTTTCTAGATCTGAAAATGAAGAATGTATTTATTTAAAGCAGAATTTTATATTATACGTAGCATTCGGCAAACATATAAAAGAAATTCTTATCTTCTTAGAAAAATGGAAGGTAACATTGATAAAGATAAGATCCTATATTTCATGGTATTTCTCCAAAGCAGCATTTTTTTTTTTTTTTTTTTTTTGGTGGTACGCGGGCCTCTCACTGTTGTGTCCTCTCCTGTTGCAGAGCAGAGGCTCCGGACGTGCAAGCTCAGCGGCCATGGCTCACGGGCCTAGCTGCTCCGCAGCATGTGCGATCTTCCCGGACCGGGTCAAGAACCCATGTCCCCTGCATTGGCAGGCGGACTCTCAACCACTGTGCCACCAGGGAAGCCCCAAAGCAGCATTTTTTTTTTTTTTCAAAGCAGCATTTTTGACCGAAAGTTATCTCAAGTGAAATCAGAGACATAGATGCCACAGACAAGAGATTCTTTCTCCAGGTTCATAAAAAGCTCAAAGCAGTGGGGTTTACTACACAATACTATGATGTTAGTTGTCACTTTGAGTTGCAAACAATATTTAAACTGAAGCAAATGAAAATATTACATCCTCTATGTTATTTCTTTTTTTTAATTGAATTTAATTTTTTATACAGCAGGTTCTTATTAGTTATCCATTTTATACACATTGGTGTATATATGTCAATCGCCGTCTCCCAATTCATCCACCACCACCACCTCCCACCAACCTCCCTCCATCACCATCCCACTCCATCACCACAAAAGCCCTCCAGCCAGCCAGTTCTCTTGTACCAGCAGTCTTTGCACAGAGTATTTTCTCTTTGTTGGAATGCTGCTTCCCCTCTTCTCCAGCTGGAGACTTGCTACCATTATTCAAATCCCAACCAAGGCAGCTCTTCTCAGAAGCTTTCTCTGAGATCTTAACCTTCACACTCTTTACCTATCACAAACTCTTACCTCTCATGTCTATCAAGTCATGAGGCTAGATGGGATTAAGGGGAATGTTTGCTTGTTCATGGGAAAGGCAGCCAACAGATACTGCAGTTAATGGATAATTACTGAAACAGAGAACTGTGAAGAACTCTGCTGGAGGGGCAGTTGGCAAGATTTCCTCCTACACATGAATGCCCCCAAACCAGCACAATCTGAGGAGTTCTCCGATCATGTAATCACTGGACTCTGACCTGGGCCCACAAATGAAGCAACTGGAGACCAGTGAACTATTTTCAACATTTCAAAAAGCCCACAGGAAATCACATATCTGCCCATGGAAAGCATGTGAGGGACGCTGCTTTGGGCCTTTCTGGAGCTTATGCCAACTGAGTGTGGCAACACCAGTTAGCTCATGCTGATCAGGAAGTCGAATTGACAGCTGTATGTGGTTTGATTTGATTTAAAAATAGAAAAACAAACAAAATTGTTTAAACATATTTTGTTTGGTAGAGGGACTCTTTCAAAACGTGAGATACAAAGAAAAAGAGAAAACAGTAATAATTAAAAACACACACAGAGGACGTCACTTTGAAGATAGGTACTTCCCTCTTGGATGTGAACTAATGAAAACAATTCAGATCCTTCAGACTGAGCAGTGGTTCACGACCTTGGCTACACCTGAGAATCACCTGGGGAGATGTATAAATTCCTGACACCCAGGACACACCCCAGACCAATTAATCTCTGGAGGTGGGACCCATGCATCCGTATTTTTTAAATGTCCTCAGGTGATTTTACGTGCAGCCAAGTTTGACAATCTCTGCTTTTGAGCCTTGCTCCTCCAAGCGTGAGCCACAGAGCCAGAGCAGCAGTGTCCTGCAGGGGATACTTGTTAGAAATGCAAAATCTTGGCTTGCATGCCAGGTCAACGAAATCAGGATCTGCAGTTTAACAAAATACCTAGGTGATTCGTATGTCCACTGAAGTCTGAGAAACACGGAGAGGAACCCAGACGGCGGAGTAGAAGGACGTGCTCTCACTCCCTCTTGCAAGAGCACCAGAACCACAACTACCTGCTGGACAATCGTCGACAGGAAAACATTGGAACTCACCAAACAAGATACCCCACATCCAAAGACAAAGGAGAAGCCGCAGTGAGACGGTAGGAGGGGCGCAATCACAGTAAAATCAAATCCCATAACTGCTGGGTGGGTGACTCACAGACAGGAGAACACTTATACCACAGAAGTCCACCCACTGGAGTGAAGGTTCTGAGCCCCACGTCAGGCTTCCCAACCTGGGGGTCCGGCAGTGGGAGGAGGAATTCCTAGAGAATCAGACCTTGAAGCCTAGTGGGATTTGATTGCAGGACATAGACAGGACTGGTGGAAACAGAGACTACACTCTTGGAGGGCACACACAAAGCAGTGTGTGCATCAGAACCCACGGGAAGTAGCGGAGCAGTGACCACAGGGGAGACTGAACCAGACCTACCTGCTAGTGTTGGAGGGTCTCCTGCAGAGGTGGGGGGCAGGGTGGGGGGGAAGGCTGTGGCTCACTGTGGGAACAAGGACACTGACAGCAGAATTTCTGGGAAGTGAGCCCTCCCAGAGTCTGTCATTAGCCCCACAAAAGAGCCCAGGTAGGCTCCAGTGTTAGGTTGCCTCAGGCCAAACAAACAACAGGGAGAGAACCCAGCCCCACCATCAACAGTCAAGTGGATTAAAGTTTTACCGAGCTCTGCCCACCAGAGCAACCGGCAGCTCTACCCACCACCAGTCCCACCCATCAAGCCCCTTAGATAGCCTCATCCACCAGAGGGCAGAGGGCAGGAGCAAGAAGACTACAACCCTACAGACTATGGAACAAAAAACCACATTCACAGCAAGACAAACAAGATGAAAAGGTACAGGGTTATGTACCAGATGAAAGAACAAGATAAAACCCCAGAAAAACAACTAAATGAAGTGGAGATAGGCAACCTTTCAGAAAAAGAATTCAGAATAATGATAGTGAAGATGATCCAGGATCTCGGAAAAACAATGGAGGCAAAGATCAAAAAGATAAAAGAAATGTTGAACAAAGACCTAGAAGAATTAAAGAACAAACAAACAGAGATGAACAATACAATAATTGAAATGAAAATTACACTAGAAGGAATCAATAGCAGAATAACTAAGGCAGAAGAACAGATAAGTGACCTGGAAGACAGAATGGTGGAATTCACTGATGCGGAACAGAAAAAAGAATGAAAAGAAATGAAGACAGCCTAAAAGACCTCTGGGACAACATTAAACGCAACAACATTCCCATTATACAGGTCCCAGAAGGAGAAGAGAGAGAGAAAGGGTCTGAGAAAATATTTGAAGAGATTATAGTTGAAAACTTCCCTAACATGGGAAAGTAAATAGCCACCCAAGTCCAGGAAGCACAGTGAGTCCCACACAGGATAAACCCAAGGAGAAACACACCGAGACACATAGTAATCAAATTGGCAAAAATTAAAGACAAAGATAAATTATTGAAAGCAGCAAGGGAAAAACGAAATATAACGTACAAGGGAACTCCCATAAGGTTAACAAATGATTTCTCAGCAGAAGCTCTTCAAGCCACAAGGGAGTGGCATGCTATACTTAAAGTGATGAAAGGGAAGAACTACAACCAAGATTACTCTACCCAGCAAGGATCTCATTCAGATTCGATGGAGAAATCAAAAGCTTTACAGACAAGTTAAAACTAAGGGAATTCAGCACTCCCAAACCAGCTCTACAGCAAATGTTAAAGGAACTTCTCTAAGTGGGAAACGCAATAGAGGAAAAGGATCTACAAAAACCAACCCAAAACAATTAAGAAAATGGTCACAGGAACATACATATCGATAATTACCTTAAACATGAATGGATTAAATGCTCCAACCAAAAGACACAGGCTTGCTGAATGGATACAAAAACAAGACCTGTATATATGCCATCTAAAAGAGACCCACTTCAGACCTAGGGACGCATATAGACTGAAAGTGACGAGATGGAAAAAGATATTCCATGCAAATAGAAAACAAAAGAAAGCTGGAGTACCTATACTTATATCAGATAAAATAGACTTTAAAATAAAGAATGTTACGAGACAAGGAAGGACACTACATAATGATCAAGAGATCAATCCAAGAAGAAGATATAACAATTATAAATATATATGCACCCAACATAGGAGCACCTCAATACATAAGGCAACTGCTAACAGCTATAGAAGAGGAAATCGACAGTAACACAATAATAGTGGGGGACTTTAACACCTCACTTACACCAATGGACAGATCATCCAAAATGAAAATTAATAAGGAAACACAAGCTTTAAATGACACAATAGACCAGAGAGATTTAATTGATATTTATAGGACAATCCATCCAAAAACAGCAGATTACACTTTCTTCTCAAGTGCGCATGGATCATTCTCCAGGACAGATCACATCTTGGACCACAAATCAAGTAAATTTAAGAAAATTGAAATCTTATCAAGCATCTTTTCTGACCACAACGCTATGATATTAGAAATGAATTACAGGGAAAAAAACATAAAAAACACAAACACGTGGAGGCTAAACAATACGTTACTAAATAACCAACAGATCACTGAAAAAATCAAAGAGGAAATCAAAAAATACCTAGAGACAAATGACAGTGAAAACACGACGATCCAAAACCTATGGGATGCAACAAAAGCAGTTCTAAGAAAGAAGTTTATAGCTATACAAACCTACCTCAAGAAACAAGAAAACTATCAAGTAAACAATCTAACCTTACACCTGAAGGAACCAGAGAAAGAACAACAAACAAAACCCAAAGTTAGTAAAAGGAAAGAAATCATAAAGATCAGAGAAGAAATAAATGAAATAGAAACAAAGAAAACAATAGCAAAGATCAATAAAACTAAAAGCTGGTTCTTTGAGAACATAAACAAAATTGATAAACCATTAGCCAGACTCATCAAGAAAAAGAGGGAGAGGACTCAAATCAATAAAATTACAAATAAAAAGGAGAAGTTACAACAGACACCGCAAAAATACAAAGCATCCTAAGAGACTACTACAAGCAACTCTATGCCAATAAAATGGACAACTTGGAAGAAATGGACAAATTCTTAGAAAGGTATAACCTTCCAAGACTGAATCAGGAATAGAAAATATGAACAGACCAATCACAAGTGATGAAATTGAAACTGTGATTAAAAAGCTTCCAACAAGAGCTTGCCTGGTGGCCCAGTGGTTGAGAGTCTGCCTGCTGATGCAGGGGACACGAGTTCGTGCCCTGGTCTGGGAAGATCCCACAAGCCACAGAGCGGCTGGGCCCGTGAGCCATGGCCGCTGAGCCTGCACGTCCGGAGCCTGTGCTCTACAGCGGGAGAGGCCACACCAGTGAGAGGCACGCGTACCGCAAAAAAAAAAAAAAAAAAAAAAAAATCTTCCAACAAAAGTCCAGGACCAGATGGCTTCACAGGCAAATTCTATCAAACATTTAGAGAAGAGCTAACACCCACCCTTCTCAAACTCTTCCAAAAAATTGCAGAGGAAGGAACACTCCCAAACTCATTCTATGAGGCCACTAACACCCTGATACCAAAACCAGACAAAGATACTACAAAAAAAAAATTACAGACCAATATCATTGATGAATATAGATGCAAAAATCCTCAACAGAATACTAGCAAACAGAATCCAACAACACATTAAAAGGATCATACACCATGATCAAGTGGGATTTATCCCAGGGATGCAAGGATTCTTCAATATACGCAAATCAATCAATGTGATACACCATTATTAACAAACTGAAGAATAAAAACTATATGATCATCTCAATAGATGCAGAAAAAACTTTTGACAAAATTCAACACCCATTTATGATAAAAATAAAAAACTCTCCAGAAGGTGGGCATAGAGGGAAGCTACCTCAACATAATAAAGGCCATATACGACAAACTCACAGCAAACATCATTCTCAATGGTGAAAAACTGAAAGTATTTCCTCTAAGATCAGGAACAAGACAAGGATGGCCACTCTCACCACTATTATTCAACATAGTTTTGGAAGTCCTAGCCACGGCAATCAGAGAAGAAAAAGAAATAAAAGGAATACAAATTATTCAACATAGTTTTGGAAGTCCTAGCCACGGCAATCAGAGAAGAAAAAGAAATAAAAGGAATACAAATTGGAAAAGAAGAAATAAAACTGTCACTGTTTGCAGATGACATGATACTATACATACAGAATCCTAAAGATGCCGCCAGAAAACTACTAGAGCTAATCAATGAATTTGGCAAATTGCAGGATATGAAATTAATGCACAGAAATCTCTTGCATTCCTATACAGTAATGATGAAACATCTGAAAGAGAAATTATGGAAACACTTCCATTTACCATTGCAACAAAAAGAATAAAATACCTAGGAATAAACCTACCTAGGGAAACAAAAGACCTGTATGCAGAAAACTATAAGACACTGATGTAAGAAATTAAAGATGATACCAACAGATGGAGAGATATACCATGTTCTTGGATTGGAAGAATCAATACTGTGAAAATGACTCTACTACCGAAAGCAATCTACAGATTCAATGCAATCCCTATCCAATTACCAATGACATTTTTTATGGAACTAGAACAAATCATCTTAAAATCTGTATGGAGACACAAAAGACTCTGAATAGCCAAAGCACTCTTGAGGAAAAGAAACCGAGCTGGAGGAATCAGACTCCATGACTTTGGACTATACTACAAAGCTACAGTAATCAAGACAATACGGTACTGGCACAAAAACAGAAACATAGATCAATGGAACAAGATAGAAAGCCCAGAGATAAACCCACACACCTATGGTCAACTAATCTATGACAAAGGAGGGAAAGATATACAATGGAGAAAAGACAGACTCTTCAATAAGTGGTGCTGGGAAAACTGGACAGCTACATGTAAAAGAATGAAATTAGAACACTCCCTAACACCATATACAAAAATAAACTCAAAATGGATTTGAGACCTAAATGTAAGACCAGCCACTATAAAACTCCTAGAGGAAAACACAGTAAGAACCCTCTTTGACATAAGTCACAGCAAGATCTTTTTTGATCCACCTCCTACAGTAATGGAAATAAAAACAAAAATAAACAAATGAGACCTAATGAAACTTAAAAGCTTTTCCACAGCAAAGGGAACCATAAACAAGACGAAAAGACAACCCTCAGAATGCGAGAAAATATTCGCAAACGAATCAATGGACAAAGGACTAATCTCCAAAATATATAAACAGCTGATGCAGCTCAATATTAAAGAAACAAACAACCCAATCCAAAAATGGGCAGAAGACCTAAATAGACATTTCTCCAAAGAAGACATACAGATGGTCCAGAAGCACATGAAAAGCTGCTCAACATCACTAATTATTAGAGAAATGCAAACCAAAACTACAATGAGGTATCACCTCACACCAGTTAGAATGGGCATCATCAGAAAATCTACAAACAACAAATGCGGGAGAGGGTGTGGAGAAAAGGGAACCCTCTTGCACTCTTGGTGGGAATGTAAATTGATACAGCCACTATGGAGAACAGTATGGAGGCCCCTTAAAAAACTAAAAAGAGAATTACTATATGATCCAGCAATCTCACTACTGGGCATGTACCCTGAGAAAACCATAATTCAAAAAGACACATGCACCGCAATGTTCATTGCAGCACTATTTACAATAGCCAGGTCATGGAAGCAATCTAAATGCCCATCGACAGATGAATGGATAAAGAAGTTTCGGTACATATATACAATGGAATATTACTCAGACATAAAAAGGAACAGAAAAAAAAGGAACGAAATTGGGTCATTTGTTGAGACGTGGATGGATCTAGAGACTGTCATACAGAATGAAGTAAGTCAGAAAGAGAAAAACAAATATCGTATATTAGCATGTATGTGGAACCTAGAAAAATGGTACAGATGAACCAGTTTGCAGGGCAGAAGTTGAGACAGAGATGTAGAGAATAAATGTATGGACACCAAGAGGGGAAAACCATGGTGGGGTGGGGATGGTGGTGTGCTGAATTGGGCTATTGGGATTGACATGCATACACTGACGTGTATAAAACTAAAAAAAAGCAACTAATACTAAACTTTCTTTGGGTTATTTGTGTGGAAATATGTTAATATAAATGTTTCAGACATTACATGAAATTTCTGAAAATCTTATATGTTCTGGTATAATGTTATAAGTCATAATTCTAGTTATTACTTTAAAATGTATATCTCAAAAATAACTAAATTTCCTTGTCAATTGCATTATTATGAACTTTCATCAAATCTTTAACCGTGGTCATTTTTAAGTCTTTTGTCATTTACAGGCAGTTCTAGGTGTACTCTGATGCTTTTGCAAAACTGTTCCTATAAAAGGGTTTCATCTTCAAGGAATTCATGGAAAAGACTCTGACAAGTACAGGTTTCTGGTAACTTGACTATACTGCTGAACTGAATGAATAAGCATTTTCAGAACTCTAATGGAAAACTGATGAATTCATAAAAGTGCTAACAAAAGATCAAGATAAAAAAAATTAATTACATGGGACTGAGTGAACTGATGAGGACGATTATAATTTTTGTGACTTTCTGTTTGAATAAAAAAAAAAATCCAACAAGGACTCAGAGGCAAAAAATATACAAATCAATTTTCACTGCAAAGTAAAGGAGCTGTTGCAATGGAGGATTACTGGACTGAATGTCAATATTATGACATAGTATGAGTGTGTTTCATGTATGGCAATTGCAATCATTGTTGCTTTTGTTGTGGTCATCCATTTACAATGCTTGGTGTCAGTTTATTTATCTCTTGTAAAAATAAAATTGTGTGTGTGTGTGTGTGTGTGTGTGTGTGTGTGTGAAAAAAAAGTCTGAGAAACATTGCCTTATAAAATACAGAACATTTAAGAATTGCTTAACCCAGCATTATTTACAATTGCCAAGATATGGCAGCAACCTAAGTATCCATCAACAGATGAATGGATAAAGAAGATGTAGTATATATATACACAATGGAATACTACTCAGCCATTTAAAAAAAATGAAATTTTGCCATCTGCAGCAACACGGGTAGACTTGGAGGGCATTAAGCTAAGGGAAGTTAAGTCAGACAGAGAAAGACAAATACTGTATGATATCACTTATATACAGAATCTAAAAAATACAACAAACTAGTGAATAGAACAAAAAAGAAACAGACTCATAGATGTAGAGAACAAACTAGTGGTTACCAATGGGGAGAAGGAAGAGCGGAGGGGCAATTTAAGAGTAGGGGAGGGCTTCCCTGGTGGCGCAGTGGTTGGAAGTCTGCCTGCCAATGCAGGGGACATGGGTTCGTGCCCCGGTCCGGGAGGATCTCACATGCTGCAGAGCGGCTGGGCCCATCAGCCATGGCCGCTGAGCCTGCGCGTCCGGAGCCTGTGCTCTGCAACGGGAGAGGCCACAACAGTGAGAGGCCTGCGTGTCGCAAAAAAGAGTAGGGGATTAAGAAGTACAGACTATTATGTATAAAATAAGGATATACTGTAAAATACAGCGAGTATAGCCAATGTTTTAATAACTATAAACTCAAAGTTTGGGTATAACTCTTAAAAATTGTGAATCATTTTATTGTATACCCATAACATATAATATTGTACATCAACTACACTTAAAAATTATTAAATTAGTATTCATTTAAACTATTATTTTATTAAGGCATTTATTAAGATATTATCAAATTATAAAATCTTCCTTAAAGTAATTGTTACAATTAATTAGATTTACAAATAAGATCATAAATGGAAAACTCAGCAACAACCAAAAGAATTGCTTAACCTCTCAGAGACAAGTGACCAATATTCCCTCAATATTGAGTCTAAAACATTAATCTCTAAACAATGTTTTGGGGACAGCTTTCTCTGTTGTAGGAGCCTTTTCCATCCTTTCAAACTACTCTCAAATTTTCCTGATTACACATAAGAAAAGGGAAAGATTTAAGAACTGGAAGAAAGAGGATATTTCCCAGTCTTTCTTTGCAGGGTTGTTTTTTTCTTTTTGTGAGGGGGGAAAAGAAATTACATACACAGACAAGCCACAATGATCAGTAAATTGCAGCTTATAAATTACACTAAGATCTGATCTCCCCATACATAAAAGAGGTTATGTCAACTACTGACATTTTTTTGTGATACCCAGGCCTGTCCTAAATGTGCAGTTTTTATTCCCAGCAAATGTTTAAGTCCCACTAATTTAAAATCTAATTAGGGGTACCAATTTTACTTTCCATTTGAGGACTGAGGATTTCCTCCCAAAAGTCAGGGAAGCTTTATTTGAGGTTTATTTGTCATGAGCTCTGTCTCCTACTAGGTTGCATTCAAAACAGGAAAATTAAGATGAAATCAAATCATTTATTAAGCACATATAATGTCCATAGCCCTGTGTAACTCTATAGAAGAGGTTTTGGGGGTTTTTTTTGTTTGTTTGTTTGTTTAATCCTTATCTTCTAAGCACTTACTGTAACTAAGAGAAAGGACTGTTCTATTTTCTAAGTCCTAAATATCTTGAAAAATACAGTTGACTCTTGAACAGCTCGGGGGTTAGAGGCAGCCACCCTCTTTGCAGAAATACCATGTACCACTTATGGTCCCCCCTCCATACCTGAGGTTCCTCCGTATTTGGGGTTCTGCATCTGCAGATTCAACCAACTTGGGATTCTGCAGTGCTATAGTACATATTTACCATAAAAGTGGACCGGTAAAAGTGGACCTGAGCAATCCAAACCCATGTTGTTCAAGGGTCAACTGTAAAGCAAGTCTAAAGAACAAAAAGTTGATTAATAATCAATTAAACCTTTTGCTAATCAAGGATCTATAAGTTATTGAGCAAATTAAATAGTTTTAAGCATTACATTTAAGGATTCATTTAGGAATATTACAGCAGTTTTAGTTTACAGTATTGCCTATGTCTCAGAAAGGAGGGGTCGAGGTGAGAATTCTCAGCTGGGAAGTTGTGAGCGCCCTGAACACCTCAAAGCCACTGGCTTCATGCCTTAAAATGCTTAACAACTTAACAGGCTCTACATTTCCATTTGGAAATTCACAGAAAGACAACTCTCCCCCAAATATGATAGTATTTCCTCGGTGTGTGTTATTTGAGACACTTAGTAACAGGGTCTTAGATACTAAAGCCTGGGCACAATGCAAAGCAAGGTAATAGGAATAATTCTGTTCGTGATATGAATTGCCAGTGTTTGCTGATTGCCCACAGTATGTCTGGCCCTGTTCTAAGTGCTTTGATGGTATTAAATTAATTAATTAATTTATTAAATTAATTCCCACCACAAGCTGTTAAAACAAGTACAGTATTACCATTCTGCCTTAGGATAAGGAAAATGAGACCCAAGAAGTTGGGTAGTTTTCTTGAAGTCATGCAGCTGTAAGTGGTTGGGACTGAGCTGTGACCCTAATACCCTGGGCTCCAGGGTCCCTACTCTTAATCACTATGCCATGCAGCCTCTCTGGAGAACCTACTGTTACACTCTCGAGGAAACAGTCATAGGATTATTTTAACAGTCTTTTAGAAAAACCATTCTTCCTGCTATCTAGCTATGTTTCATTACAACACTCCCAAATTTGACATGACTTTTGAGCCCAGCTAGATGGCTTCTGCAAAAGGCAAATGGTGATTTATTATCATGGTTGGTTTCATTTTCTTTAGGTATATCTGGGTTTGAAATTCAATATCTGGGACCAGAGCATCTACCGTTTTTCAATGACTAAAGACAAAGATATTTAAAAAAAAAAAGCAATTTGAAGTAAACATGGAACTCCAGTCCTGTTTTTTTACCTGATAGTTCAGATACCATGAACACTAAAGTCTCCCAACCATGACTCACAAGTCACAGTGAATATGTCGTTTTCATCTTTCAGAAAAGACGGTGGTAGAAAGTCTGCAGAACTGCAAGTTAATAATGTTACTGAGTCTGAGGGGTAAGAGTAACAGTTACTGATGTCATCTAGGACAATCATTTTATGAATAGAAAGGATTTTAGAATAAGAACTAAATTGGCTGAAACAATTTCAACAACAGCATTTCTCTCCCTCCCTTTAACAAATGTATAGTTGCAAGGGGCCATATATGTAGGCTGTAGATTTCCAACAACCTCAAATAAGTGGATCACAGCTGAGAGACCAAGGTAAAATAATAAACAAAAAATATTTTCTACCCAAACAATTTTCCTAACACTCATACATTTATTCTCAGAGTTGAATCAAGTTCCTGGGATACAACATTTTTGGACAGCCTCCTAATGCCTACATGCAATACTTAAGCCCGCGAGTATTTCAACAAACTTTGATGACGTCTATAGCATGTTACCCAAGACATCTTTGGCAAGCACCTCCCTGTGGACTCCCTACTCACCATTGATGGCTAGTTGTTCCTGGAGGGCACCCTCTCTGTGGGCAGTCTGAAACTGCTCTTGGGGAGCCTGGGGTTTCGAGAACTCGTGTTGTACAAAAGCTCTGGTGTAGAGCTCTCTGGAGGTGGATCCCATGGCCTACTGTTTTCATCATACCTCTTTAATGTCAACAGCTAATCAAGGCTCTTTGGATACTGCCAAAGCAGGGGTACCAGTGTCTCCCCACCCTGAAGGGGTCCTGCTGTCTTCCACAACTTATGCAGTCTTGAAGAAGTGCTAAATCATTACTACTCTACCATGGTTATTGCCTCTGGTTCCCACATGAGCATTAGTTAGTTATCACCTCTTAAGGAATGAGGACTTTCACGTGCAGGGCTGGCTCTCAGCCAAATCTGACTCAGCCCAGTCTATAAATTGTTGTCAAGCCCCTAGCAGACCCCTGACTCAAGATGCAGAACTGCTGTGTTCAGACCCTACTAGGGAGGAGGGAAATGACCAGGAGGAAAGCATAGAGCAGCTTCCTAGGGTCCATTAGATAATTCGGCGCAAGCCCTGGAGTTCCTGCCTCCCAGAGGTGCATTGATTAAAGCCTTGTCCACAAGCAACACCAATGCTTGCACATAACAGTATAAGATTCCGAGAAGGAAAGCAAGTGGGAGTGGCTATTACATAAGGAGCACAGAGAAAATAGAAAAGACATCTAATCCTCTTGCTTAATTTCACAGGTAAGAAATTCAAGCAGCAGGGTTTTCCAGGTTTAAATAGACTTTATGATGAAGATTTTAAAAAAACATAACCACAATTACCCCACCTAAATGTTTCCTTTAATATTAATTAATATTTATAAAATTGTCCTTTAATAACCTCAAATATCCAGTTAGTCTTCAAATTTAATTGGTGTGCCCAGACCCAAACGGGATCCTTTCATTACAGGTTGATATGTCTCTTAGGTCTTTTAATAATTTATTTTTTTTTTCCTTGAGCTGTATTTGTTGGAAGAAAAAAAGATTATTCTCTGTAGCGTTCTCACATTATGGATTTTGATGATAGCATGCAGGAAGTGTCCTGTAACATGTTCCTGTGTCTAGCATATTTCCTATAACCTGGCTTGTTCAGATTCCTGTCCAAACTTGTAGAAAGACTGTTTCATGGGTGCTTTGTCTACATCCCATTGAATCTCACCAGGATGCACAACAATTAACTCTTAAAAAAAAAAAATCTTAACATTAAATAGTAATGGATTCAGGTATTAACAGCCACCCCAAACCATCCCATTAAAAAGTTTCTCGGGACTTCCCTGGTGGCTCAGTGGTTAAGAATCCGCCTGCCAATGCAGGGGACACGGGTTCAATCCCTGGTCCGGGAAGATCCCACATGTCGTGGAGCAACTAAGCCTGTGCGCCACAACTACTGAGCCTGCACTCTAGAGCCCACAAGCCACAACCACTGAGCCCACACACCTAAAGCATGTGCTCCGCAACAAATGAAGCCACTGAAATGAGAAGCCCAAGCACTGCAACGAAGAGTAGCCCCTGCTCGCTGCAACTAGAGAAAGCCCACACGCAGCAATAAAGACCCAATGCAGCCAAAAATAAAAATAAATCAATAAATTTATTTTTAAAAAAGTTTCTCACCGCCTCTTAACCTAATGATATTATCAGCTATTGGTAACTAGTGCCTATCCAGTTTGAAAATGCAAATATTGTAATGATAATATCCCAATGCCATCAGTCTTTATTTGCCATTTTTTTCCTGTAAATAACTTCTCCTCATTAATTATTTGGTTACCCAATCTGTTCGGGGAACTAGGATTAACACTTGATTCTTTCTTTCACATTAATTATTTTTTTTTTTTTTTTTTTTTTACGGTGTGCGGGCCTCTCACTGCTGTGGCCTCTCCCGTTGCGGAGCACAGGCTCCGGACGCTCAGGCCCAGCAGCCATGGCGCACGGGCCAAGCCGCTCCGCGGCATGTGGGATCTTCCCGGACCGGGGCACGAACCCTTGTCCCCTGCATCGGCAGGCGGACTCTCAACCACTGCGCCACCAGGGAAGCCCTCACATTCATTTTTTAAAGTTTAAGTTGGTTCCCTGCCCTTTTCCAAAGGTGACTAATGAATTTTGTTGTTTCAGTATTATTTTAAATCCATGGGTTTAAACATGTTTGATGTATTTTAATCCACTGTAGTTTTTATTCTTTTATATTCCCATTGACTGACCTTTGGCTGCTGGGAAACCCTTCAAGTTGTTTCTGGAGTCTTTCTGCTATCACCCCAATACTCTTTTGTAGTGCTTTGTTTTCTGGTAATGATGAGAAATTCTAGGCTCATCTTTACATTTCCAGACCCAGACCTAGAATCAGTCTTTACTCCAAAGAGCCCTGGTTCCTTTTAGTGAGAAATGGTGTATAAAATCCACACTGTGGGGTCTGGGAGAGTGCCCTGCTTCTGGCTTGGCCATTTTTATGCTTTTTTCCAAGGGCCAGAAGAAGAAAATGCAATTTTTTAAAACATAATAGGCATCATTAGTTTCATCATTATATTTAGGATTACAGTGTTTTTACTTAACCTCTTTGGTTTTGTTTGTATCATCTCTTTTCTCTTACAATGAAAATTTTGTTTCCTAACAAATACAATAATGATAGCTATGTCACTACTAAACATGTTTGCTGAGAACAGCTTAAGGTTTCTTTGCCATTAAAGTCACTTGAAATACAGATTGCAGAGTAGTGCAGGTCCATAAAAAGGATTATGCAGGCTGAAACTTTGCAAAAACAATCTTAATAATGAATGGGGGCAATTACAATTGTTCCATGTCCTTTACAGATTTTTGTCAAAACACTAAAAAGTCTATACATTTATAGTGAAAAAACTTACATAACATATATATCTTATACATATATAATATATATGTAACATAAGTTACATGTAAATAACATATACAAATAACATATATAAGTAACTTACATGGTTATCGGTTTATAGGGAAATGAACAAAATAGTAAAACTAATATTTACTTAGCATGCTGTGATTTAAAACAGACATATTTGAGAATTGAATTATTTTATTTGTTTAAAAAAAACTTTCTAAGAGTTCTTTGAAGGGTGATTGCCTTCCTCTTGCCACATAACTTATGACGCAAAGCGAACATCTTTTCTATGCTTTGGCAAACTGTCATACTCCTTTCTAAATATGGATCAACTTCCAGCATTGCATCCTTTGCTCTTTCAGTGTAGTGAAATATCTCCAGGACTTCTTTTAATGTGAGTGCTTTTGAGGCACCACTTCCCCGGGACATCTTCATCCTTTCCATATCAACCACTTTCCTTATTTATGTCAATAAGTTACTTTCACTGCACTCTTCTGGCTGCACATGCCCACAGTCAGATATTTCTTCTATAACCTCATTATACTTTATTAGAATTTCACTTCCAGCATTGTCACTTTTTGTTTCTTTCCTGCACTTTCATCTTTGTTGGCCAATTCTCTCTTTCGATTATCCATTTATGTGAAATGTCACATGGGTTTGTCACTGGGAGACAAGAAGGCTTTGTGACATGCTTTGCTATCTCTGCATGAACTAAATGAGCAACTCAGTGACCAATCACCAAAACGCTTTCAAAGAAGTAATATGATTGGTCACTGATCATGAGGCCATCTGTTATTTATATAGTGATTTGTGGAGTAATGAGCTAGCAGCAAAGTTTGCACTTTATGAAATTGCTGTGCTAACTGAAATTTGAACCATTGTGTTGGGGGACTGGTGTTATTTAAACCATGTAACTGAAGTTTGTACGTATTAGAACTGTGCAAAGTAAGGACTGACTGATTCCTCTCGGAAAATATAAACCACCAATTTGAGAAACTATTAAATTCATTTGTTCATTGTTGCTTTTCTTTTTTTTTTTCTTTTTTTTTTTTTTGCAGAGCAAATGTCTTTAATCAACATAAATGCCAAAACAAAACATCAACAAATTAAGTCCAGCAATGTATAAAAAAAGATAATACATGGTGTCCAACTGGGGTCTACTGCAGGAATGAAAAGTTGTTTTAACATTTGGAATCAGTCAGTGAAACTTACTACACTAACAGAATAAAGAAGAAAAACTATATAATCATCTCAATGGGAAAAAAAGCATTCGGCAAAATTTAATATCCACTGATTATTTTTTTTAAAGTCTCAGCACGGCTTCCCTGGTGGCGCAGTGGTTTGGGGTCCGCCTGCCGATGCAGGGGACACGGGTTCGTGCCCCGGTCCAGGAAGATCCCACATGCCGTGGAGCGGCTAGGCCCGTGAGCCATAGCCGCTGAGCCTGAGCGTCTGGAGCCTGTGCTCCACAACGGGAGAGGCCACAACAGTGAGAGGCCCGCGTACCGCAAAAAAAAAAAAAAAGTCTCAGCAAATTAGGATTACGTCTGCAATATAATAAAGGGTATCTGTGAAAAGCATATTGCTAACGTAATGTGTAATGGAAAAATATTGATTATTTTCCTTCTACAATAGAGAATGGAGCGTTGATATCTGATCTCACTTCTTTCATTCAATATTAGGTTGATGGCCCTATCTATGCAACTAGGTAACAAAAAATAAAATGAAAAGTATAAAGATTGGAAAGAAAGAAATAAAACTACCTGTGATGAATAATTTCATGTATCAATTTGGCTGGGCCATGGTGCCCAGATATTTAGTCAAATATTATTTGGGATATTTCTGTGAAGGTGTTTGTTCGTTTTTTTTTGCTTTGTTTTATTTTTGGATGAGAATAACATTAAATTGGGGGACTCTGATAAAGCATATTGTCCTTTATAATGTGAGTGGGCCTCATTCAATCAGTTGAAGGCCTTAATAGAACAAAGACTGACCTCTCCTGAGCAAGAAGGAATTCTACCAGCAAACTGATTTTGAATTTGAACTGCAACTCCTCCTTGAGTCTCTGGCCTCCTGGCCTACCTCATCAGATTTTGAGTGTGCCATGTTGCTTTCAATTTTTAAGAGATCATTTTCCCCCTCTCCAATTTTGATTTAATTTTGTTTTATAATTATGGGTAATATTTAATAGTTCTAAAGTGAGCCACAAAACGAGGTACCTTCAGGAGAGTTTAGCTTCTATTTTTGTCCCCCCATAAGTTTTTGGTTTATCCTTCCATTATTCTTTAATATAAGCAAATACATATACATTTTCATATTCTTCCTCCCTTATTTTACCTTACTAGGTAAAAGATAGCATAATTATACATGGTATTCTGCATCTTACTTTTTAAAATAATATATCTTAGAAACCACACAACAGTAAAAAAAACAGTCCTCATTTCTTTTTATAGTTGTATAATGCTCCATTGTGTTGAAGGACGAGATTTTTTTTAAAACCAACTCCCTGTTGACATTTGGATTATTTCTAGTCTTTTGCTGTCATATATAGTCTGTAATGAATAAACTGGTAGATACCTTTTTCTTATTTTTGCCAGTGTATCTTGGGGATAAATTCCTAGAAGTGAGCTGGCTGGATCAGAGAGTAAATGTAAACATAATTTTGCTACCTACTGCCACATTCTCCTTGTAGGGTTATTCTGTTTTGCATTCCCACCAGCTATGAGTGAGAGCACAGTACTTTCCCCCCTACAGTCTTTTCCAGGGCATGGCATGTGGGAACTTAGTTCCCCGACCAGGGATCGAACCTGAGCCCCCTGCAGTGGAAGTGCAGAGTCTTAACCACTAGACCTCCAGGGAAGTCCCCCCCACACACCCACAGTCTTATCAACAAAACATGCTGTCAAAAATTTTGCTTTTTACCACCCTGACAGACAAGATATGATGAAGCAGTGTAGTTTTCATTTGCATCTCCCTTATCATGCATGAGTGAGCATCTTTTCATATTAAAGGGACATTTTAAAAATGTAAGTGCTTTGACAGGTTTAATATTTTGTTTTATTTTTAAATTTATTTATTTATTTATTTATTTTTGGCTGCGTTGGGTCTTCGTTGCTGCACGCAGGCTTTCTCTAGTTGCAGTGAGCGGGGGCTACTCTTCGTTGCTGTGTGTGGGCTTCTCATTGCGGTGGCTTCTCTTGTTGCGGAGCACGGGCTCTAGGTGCGCGGGCTCTAGAGCGCAGGCTCAGTAGTTGCAGCACATGGGCTTATTTGCTCTGTGGCATGTGGGATCTGCCCGGACCAGGGATAAAACTTGTGTCCCCTGCATTGGCAGGCGGATTCTCAACCACTGCATCACCAGGGAAGTCCCAGGTTTGATATTGTAGAATAAAGTTTTCAAATAAACTTTTCACAAAGATAAAGGAAAACTGTTAAACACCCTCCTTAATTCTGAGTAATTTAAATACTCAGAATACCCCACATACTCATAGGCTTCATTCATAATACCAGTTCATCTAATCAACACACACATTTGAAGGGTTTGGTGCACCAGGACCTGCTCCTGGTATGCTAACACAGGCAGGGCAGAGGGTATGGGAAGGTCAATGATGAAGTGTTCAGCAGGCATCCCAGTGGTGTGCACATCACTAGAGTTGAGAGTATCTGAAGCAGATTTCAATAAGGAGTAGTTCATTGGGTCAAAAGAGAAAGGGTTTTCTGGGCTTTAGAGGTGGTCTAAGCAAAGAATAATAAATGGTCACAGCAGAAGAAGCCTGCCTATTTTTTTTTTTTTTTTTTTTTGGCGGTACGCGGGCCTCTCACCGCCGCAGCCTCTCCCGTCGCGGAGCACAGGCTCCGGACTCGCAGGCTCAGCGGCCATGGCTCACGGGTCCAGGCGCTCTACGGCACGCGGGATCCTCCCGGACCGGGGCACGAACCCATGTCCCCTGCATCGGCAGGCAGACTCTCAACCACTGCGCCACCAGGGAAGCCCTGCCTTTTCTATTTTAAAAAAAAAAAAGGTGGTGTAATAGGCTACAGGTGCCAGAGAATAATGGTGAGAAAAGCAGAGACAGAAGCAAAAGCCTAATACTACTGTAATAAAAACCTGTAGCTAGGTACCTCTAATCTAACGTAACACCCAACCCTGATTAAGGAGTATAAGAAAAAAATCGCTCAAGAACAAAGAGTCCAGTAAGGTATTTTGTCCAAGGACAAGTATATATCCCCTGTCCCAAATAGGTGGGAATCCTTTCTATTTAGAATTAAAATCTGAGAAACTGAGCAGGCTTACTATGAAACTTTACACTGTGCAATTCACTAGACAGAGTCTGCCATGACATAAACATGAAATGCAACAAGAATGTACCACCACCAAGGAGACAGCATTAAAAAATAATTCAAAGATTCTTTGATCAAAGTAATTACACATCTAAACAAAAACCCCAATACAACTAAACTACTTCATAGCTTTTCTTATTAAACCTATCAGCAACCATTTACCTTTTCCCTCAACCCCACAATTAAGACTGTAAGAGTCAACAGAACCCAGGGCAGAGCACACAGCTGATTCATCAATGTATCACCCACAGCACCATGTGCAGCAGGCACTCAAATATTTGGTATATGAAAGAATGAAAACACCCTCCCATAACAACATGCTCAGACTTTTCCATGGGAGGACCTTCGTCCTGAACTATAAGTTGAGACAACTCCCTAATAAACCTTTCAAATAAATGCAACAAACACTTATGGAGCACCCAGTAGTGTTAGGCACTATTCTTGGCACTGGCACGTAAAGATGAGTAACCCATAGCCCTTAACACCCCGAGGGAACTCAGTCTTCTGTGAGAAACTCAAACTATAAATAAAACACAAAGGAAAATGCCACCGCGGAGAGAAAATGATGTAGGAATACACGTGAAGGAACAAGTAATTATGCTGGGAATGAGCATAAAGAATGAGCATAAAGAAAGGTGAGCTCAAAGAATCTACAAAAATTCAATTCCAGCCCCCTCCTCCCCAACACACATGCTCACACACGCTCACACTCGCTCTCAAATCGTACTTGAAAAACAGACGCAAGACCAAGTCATTGAACTGCAAATAACCTTTCAAGGGTCTACAATAGGTCAAAATTCATCTCCATGCAATACAAAGTCCACCACCACCCTGTATGCTAGACACAGTTCTGAGCATTTTATAAGTATTTAATCCTTACAATGACCTGACGAGGTTGCTTCTACCATCATCTCAGTTTTACAGACAAGGGAACTGAGCCACAGAATGATTTTAAAAAACAAAACAAAACAACCTTGTCCTACATACTGGGCATGGGAACGTCAGATGCTGAGCTATGAGCCCAGTTCTGGCACCAGGGTCCTTTTCATAACCACCCACTTCTCTGCCTCATGTCCTGCCTCTGGGCTCCTTGCACTATAAAACTTCGGTGATATCAAACTACTTTAAATTCTGTGAACACCTCAAATTGTTTCAAACCTCTGCACTTCTGCATGGAAAGCCCTCACCAAACCCTTCCACTGCATGGCAATAAAAACTCCGTGTGCCCCTTCCATGATCAAAGTATCTTTTGTTATATCCCTCCATCACTGAGTTTATCACAATGTATCATAACTATTCATCTGCATTTACATTCCTACACATAGGTCTCCTATACTTACCCTATGATAATTAACCTTTACTACGCTTTACTGTAATTACTTGTTTAAATGTCTTTTTAAAAATGTCACCTCCTTAGATAGGCCAATCCTGACTCTTTATTTTGTCTAAAATTGATTTTCCTCCACACCCAAGTTACTTGCTTTTTCAGGTCAAAGATTTCCCCCTGCTTATAGTATTTCTCACAGATCAATTTTTTAAATTTGATTTGTCTCCCCCACTAGAACATATGCTTCATGGGGGCAGGAAGTATAACTGTTTCTGTCAGTATATTTTCAACACCTAACCCTAGGACATAGGAATAAATATTTGTATATCTGCCTCCTTACACTATTAAATCCTTAAAAAAAAAAGACTGTCTTAATGAGTTTTGTATCCCCAGCACACAGAACATAGGAAGTCCTCAATAAATGTTTGTTGAACTGAAACCAAATAAAGGTTAAGGCAGGATAAATAGAATTTCCCCAGGAAAAAAAAGGAGCGCTGGAAGACCATTTCAGGCCTGGGAACAATATGGTTAGAAACACAGCGGGGGAGGGGGGTTGGAAGGGGGAGGAGATTCCCCGGCGGTCCAGTGGTTAGGACTTGGCGCGTTCACTGCGGAAGGCCTGGGTTCAATCCCTGGTTGGGGAACTAAGATCCCACAAGTTGCACAGTGCAGCCAAATAAATAAATAAAAATAAAGTCATATTGGCTAGAAAGATGATGCTACAGTTAACGTAGTTTAAAAAAAGAAAGAAAGAAACACAGGGGGCACAGGAAGATGTGGCTTTTGGAGGAAAACAGTGAAAACTAGAAGGAGCCCAAGAGAAGTAGGGAAAGAACTAAAGAGGTGCGTGCCCAGCAGGCTGCAGATGCCTGCAATATTTTTCCTTAGGCAGCAGTGATCTAGCAGAGTTTTTAAAGCAGTCGTGGTTTTAGAAAGCTTCTTCCAGTAGACAGGGAATGGCAAAGGCAGCAGTTAGCTGGAGGCGCAGGAACTGCAGCCGATTGGGAAAATCCAGGCAGCATAGTCAAAAGCATTCACAAGACGACAGGCAAAGAAAGAGGGCCTGGAATCTGAGACCAGAATGGATGGCAGAATCTCCCACACCACAACCTGATAGCTTATTCTTTGTGTCATGACCCCCATCTTTAGCTAGTGAACAAAGTTATTTTCTGAATTTAACCCATGTGACCAAAACATTACATCCAGCTTTTTCTTTTAAGTGTATACAAAATGCCTTCCTGTGGTTTCACATTGTTAGCGTTCAGGATACTCGATATGAATACTGTTAATTAGAAGAAATACCACCCTTTCAGGAAATCACAAGTTAGCAATTCTTGATGCCATTTCCTGTCTAATCCCTTCATCTGTACTTCAAATCTTAGAAGGAAAGCAACTTCATAGTAACCAAAATGACAATGGTGGAACAGCCAGAAGAAGGAGACTGTATTTAATATAAATCCCTGCATTTATAAAAACTCTAAAGTTTACGTAGGACTAAGTTGAATTTTGCCACTGCAGTGCTTCAAGCAAAACGGTATGACTCCAAAGCCCCCAAAAGAAAGTAAATATGAGTCAGGATAATCGTGGTTCTCAGCAGAAAGACCTTACACAGGACATGTCACCTCCTTCTATGATCCTGTAACACTTTATTGCCACTTCCATTAGAGCATTTATCACACAGTTTCATAATTTATCTGTATGCCTATCTCCCTGGCTAAAGAGACAGGGACCCCTTATATCTTGATCATCTTTGAGACACCAGATTTTAACATACCATCTGAGATAAGAAATGTTCAATAAATACTTGCTCAATGAATGAATGAATGAGTAAAAAAAACTAAAAAGGGACTTCCCTGGCAGTGCAGTGGTTAAGACTCCGCACTTCCACTGCAAGGGGTGCAGATTCAATTCCTGGTCTGGGAACTAAGATCCCACATGCCTCATGGTGTGGCCAAAATATTTTTTAAAAAGGGGGGGGGGCAAGGCTTTCATATGAAAAACTTTCTTAGTCATCATTCTGATTCTAGGAAATAAAGCTAAGCAAATCTGTTGTTTGGATACTTCCTATTTCTTTACCAAATCAAACTCCTTCCAGAAATAATAAGGGAAAAGGTAAACTGCTATACTAGTCTAAATATCTGCATTAAAATTCGGGGGCCACACAATAATTTGCACACTTCTTTCTTTTACCTGCTATGAAGGATGTGGCAATTTAAGAAAAAAAAATAGAGATTTTTGGAGGCAGAATTGGGAAGCCCTATGTAAAATTCAGCGTAATCTACTAAGGAACTGTGCAGATTATTTCTACAGTGCATCACGCTCTCACCCTGCCCCCCTCCAAGCAGCTGCAGCAGCCAGGTGTGATGGGCATAGGACCCAACCTAACTGGTCTCCCGGCCTCCAGCCTATGCCAGCTCCACATTTTACTGCCAAACGAACCTCCCTACAGGGCAGCCCGGGATTAACAGAACCAGACTGAGATGTGTCCCCCGCCCTCCAACACTTCCATGCAGCAGCACACTCCTTCAAGTCGATTGCAACATCAAGGCCAGAAACCTCAGGGGTGTTTCTGACCTCCCAAACCAACTGGTATAAATCCTAGAGCTTCACCGTTTCCAGTTTTCGTCTATCCCTTCCCTTCTTTCCATTCACCCTGCTTTCACTCCCTCTTCTAGGGCTACCAGGCCTAGCCTAGATCAGCTACGACCACGAGAAATATAACAGGGGCTACAAATAGTAATTTTAAATTTGCCAGTAGCCACATTAAAACAGTAAAAGAAACCAGTGCGGTAAATTTTAACGTTTTATTTAAAACCAATATATCCAAAAAGCGTTTTCATTGTTTAACTTGTAATCAATATAAAGTTATTGGTGAGATCTTTTACATTTTTCTCCAGAGCAAGTCTTTGAAATCTGGGTGTACTGTATGTTTCCCAGGACATGAGGACTGGTCTCAACTCAGACCAGTCACATTTCAGGGGCTCAACAGCTACATGTGGCCAGTGGCTGTGGTATTGAACTGTAACAGTGCAGGCTTAGATGGAATGACCCCACTGCACCACCGCCTCCGGCTTTTCACCTCTCGAAAATACTTTAATCTAGCTGTAACAGACCATTCTCCCTAAACCTCTTTCCTTCCACGTCACTCCTCTGGCTGTCCCTTAAGCATGTCTTTTCTGCTTCTCTCCAAACTTTAATACCGCGTTCAAGTGCTACCTCATTCATAACCTCCCCTCATAATCCATCTCTATCTCCTTTGCACTTCCATGTCATCCTTGCAAGTCTATAACAACATCGGTGTTTTTGCCTGTGGTACCCAACAGATCGTAAACTCCTTAAAGACACAGTATTGCTATTTATATTACAGCTCTTGAAGAACACAGCACAGTGCTTTGCACACCGAAGACCCCTGATAAACTTCTAATGAAGTGACTTCTTTAAGTTACCAGCCTTATACAAGAGAAGTGTACCCTTATCATGAATGTATGCCCGAGGTACAGGTAGTTTCAAGGTAAACTAAACTACTGCTCAGTACCCGTTGGCAAGACAAAAGCTGAATGTTGGGTACATCCCAACTTAATCTCAGAAAAAGTGACACTAACTCACACTCTGATCCAGAATTTTAGCAAATGTCAGAGATCAGAAGCATCATCTTCATGGAGAAGAGGACTGAGGCCAGAACCCCTGGACATTCTACACAGCATCATAGGCCACGTTCACAATAATTAATTACAGATCTAACTATTAAAAATAACATGCTCTAGGGCTTCCCTGGTGGCACAGTGGTTGAGAGTCCGCCTGCCGATGCAGGGGACACGGGTTCATGCCCCGGTCCGGGAAGATCCCACATGCCGCAGAGCGGCTGGGCCCGTGACCCATGGCCGCTGAGCCTGCGCGTCCGGAGCCTGTGCTCCGCAACGGGAGAGGCCACAACAGTGAGAGGCCCACGTACCGCAAAAAATAAAAAAATAACATGCTCTAAAAACATGCTAGAAAATGGAAACTCCCAGATTGGATACCTTATCTGTATAACAGAGTGTTGAAGTAACAACTAGGAAAAGTCAGGACCTGGTACCTACTCTGTAGTGTTTTATGTTTCTATACCAAACCTTTGACTTTCTCTATGTGTGAAATGAGAGGGAAGAATACTCCCCATCCAAGGCAGGGATAGTTTCCCCTAAACTGCTTTTGCTCACGCCTACCACGTCGTAGACGTTTAGTGCTACTCCTCTGGTCAAAACCCTCAAGCAAGGGCTTCCCTGGCAACGCAGTGGTTAAAAATCCACCTGCCAATGCAGGGGACACGGGTTCGAGCCCTGGTCTGGGAAGATCCCACATGCTGCAGAGCAGCTAAGCCCATGCACCATAACTACTGAGCCTGCACTCTAGAGCCTGCAAGCCACAACTACTGAGCCCTCGTGTCACAACTACCGAAGCCCGTGCACCTAGAGCCCGTGCTCCACAAGAGAAGCCACCACAATGAGAAGCCTGCGCACCACAAGGAAGAGTAGCCCCCACTTGCCGCAACTAGAGAAAGCCCACACACAGCAATGAAAACCCAATGCAGCCAAACATAAAAATAAATTAATTAAAAAAAAAAAACCTCAAGCGGCTTTTCATCTCACTCCAACAACTTTCCAACAGCTACAAGGCTCTCTACAGTCTGGCCTCCTGCTAGCTTTTTCAGACCTCATCCAACTACTCTCCCCCCTCACTGGCTGCCTTGCTGAGTACACACTGCCTGAGGGCCTTTGCACATGCTCCCTCTGCCTGAAAAGTTTCCCCCACTCCCAGATTCAGTCATCTGTCTGGCTTATACTCCTTCAGGTTTTTGCTCAAATATTACCTTATCAGAGAGGACTTTCCTGATGACTTGACAGAAAATAGCACAACTTTTCCTCACACCTGACACTACTTATACCCACCAATCCTGCTTTATAACCCTAACCTGTTACATGTTTACTCTTTGTCTACATTGGACATAAACTCCAGAAAAGTAGAATCACATTGGTTTTATTTGCTGCTATAGCCTCACTGCATAGACCAATGCCTGGAATGCAATAGGGACACAAATATTTATTGGCTGAACAAGTGAATGTGCAATGTTCTAATTTTCTTAAGGAAGTGGCAGAACGAGGAACCATTTCCTTCACCTTTTCAAATAATATTTCAGAAACCATTCATTTTAATATCTTAAACCTAACTACAAAATTAAGACATGCACATCATGAAAAAAATTACCCTTAAGTGTATAAGTTTTTTTTTTTAAGTTATGTCCCTCAGCAACCTGAATAATTCTATTCCCAAGAAAATTAACATTGCAAGGGTTGGGGCATGTCCTTTCAGAACCATTTTAATGCATGTATGTCTAGATAGATAGGACTCTATATTCCTATCCATAAAAATAGACCATATCTTTGATTCTATTCCATAATTTTTATATATTTCATCATGCTATGTCCATACACACAGAATTATCCTTTTTAATAGCTACTTAATTTTCTATTTTGTAGGTGTATCTAATGTAGAATCTAATCTATTAATGAACAGATTCGAGCGTCTTTCATTTGAAAAGGACCCTCCTCCCTCTCAAAAAAAAAAAAAAAATCTCAAACCAAATAATTCACGCTCTGGCCAAGACATTAGGATCTCACCTATACATCTGGAGCCAGAGCAGAAACTGATGCACATTAATGAAGGAACAGGGAGGCACTCCATGCAGAGGGTATCGCATGAGACCTGAGACCGATGAACACAATCTTCTGCTCTCTACCAAATGGCCCCTTCACTCTGTTTTTCTTCACAATTCAGCAAGCACTTATAAAACATAAATGATCTGGGCCCACTGTGCCATCTCTCTGTCTTCTGCTCCTTTTTTCCCCTCCTGAAAGATGGATTATGTCAACCCAGACTAACCCCCACATAGATTTACACCTATCGATTCTCCGTCACCCATGTGTTATGCAAAAGGGATCTGTAGAGGATCCCTTGAGACGCTCCAGCGCAGACTTTATTTCCTAAGCTGCCTTCGTGATTTATACAGCAGTTTCTCCCCCTCTTCTGTCCCCAGCAGTGATCCCAGAACAGGATGTCGCTCATAAATCTTTTCCCTCAGCTAACCTACCACCCACTGACTAGCTTATTTTTACAAGAGTTGCCATTTCCCATACTCCCCTAGTGTAAGCCCCCTGTGTAAGGTCTCAAAAGTGTGGTTCCTAAGACAAATACTCTATGTTATCACTTATATGTGGAATCTAAAAAATAAAACAAACAAATGTATATAACAAAACAGTAACAGACTCACAGATATAGAAAACTAGTGGTCACCACTGGGGAGAGAGAAGGTGGGGGGCAAGATAGGGGTAAGGAATTAAGAGATACAAACTACTATATATAAAATAGATGAGGGACTTCCCTGGTGGCACAATGGTTGGGAATCTGCGTGCCAATGCAGGGGACACGGGTTCAAGCCCTGGTCCAGCAAGATAATACATGCTGCGGAGCAACTAAGCCCATGTGCCACAACTACTGAGCCTGTGCCCTAGAGCCCATGAGCCACAACTACTGAAGCCCACGCACCTAGAGCCTGTGTTCCGCAACAAGAGAAGCCACCATGATGAGAAGCCAGCACACCACAATGAAGAGGAGCCCCCACTCACTGTAACTAGAGAAAGCCTGTGTGCAGCAACGAAGACCCAATTCAGCCAAAATAAATAAATAAATAAAAATTTTTAAAAAAGAATGTTGGCATGGCAACATTAATTATAAAAAAAATACATGAGCAACAAGGATATAGTGTACATCATAGGGAAATATAGCTATTGTTTTTTAATAACTTTAAATGGACTATAATCTATAAAAATATTGAATCACTATGTTGTACACCTGAAACTAATATTGTAAATCAACTAAACTTCAATTTTTTAAAAAAAAAAGTATGGTTCTTGGGATGGGCAAAGACCTCAGGAAAATGTCATACTTCTGCCACTGTGAGTGCAGAAACTTCTACAAGTGGCTATGAAGGAATGTTGATATATTTAAAAGCACATCCTAAATCCAAGGAGACAAAAATAAGGCAAATCACTAAGAGGGTACAGGCTTCCCTGGTGGCACAGTGGTTAAGAATCTGCCTGCAAATGCAGGGGACACGGGTTCGAGCCCTGGTCCAGGAAGACCCCACGTGCTGTGGAGCATCTAAGCCCATGCGCCACAACTACTGAGCCCACATGCCACACTACTGAAGCCCGCGTGCCTAGAGCCCATGCTCTGCAACAAGAGAAGCCACCACAATGAGAAGCCTGTGCACCTCAACGAAGAGTAGCTCCCAATCGCCACAACTAGAGAAAGCCCACACACAACAACGAAGACCCAAAGCAGCAAAAAAATACATAAATAAAATAAATAAATTTATATTTTAAAAAAAGAGGGCATTACCATTTCTTGATGGGTAGAGGCCAATTCTTACTCATCTTTAAATTATTTAATTACTTTATTGAATATCTTCTGAGTCTAGATACAATGCCAGCCCTTGGAGACACAAAGATGACAGCTCTTAATCAGCTGTCCAATGACAGAAATTTGTAAGGAAGATAAACATAAAAGCAATTTAAGAAATAAATGCCATAATAAAAGATTTTATCTTTCAGAGGCAGTGGTCCTTTACTGCTGGAAAGTGAGAGGAAGAGGTAACTGAACCAGCAGTTGAACAGCATCAGATGCTCTGAACCACTACAGTCTCTTCTCTTGGCCCCCAAGATAACACTCTCCTGGTTTTCCTCCCACTTCTCTGGCAGTGTCTTCTCAGTTTCCTTGAGCCTTCTTGCTACTTAGTTTCCTGTTCCTAGGCATTTTCATCCTGTTTCTCTCCTTGGGAATCTCATGTACAACTCTGATTCAATTTCTACAGAATAATTGTGTATCTTGAGCCCAGACCTTCCCCAATGAGCTCCATTCATGGATGACCAATTGCCCACTTGACACCTCTACATGCAAGGATTTTCACAGGCATCTCAAACTATAAACTCTCCCCCAAAGAACATGTACCACCTTCAGTGTTCCTCATCTTAATCACAGCATCTCCCAGTAACAAAGCCAAGTGGTTGGGAATTGTTCTTGATCCTTCTCTTTTACTCATCCTTTACATCCAACCTACCTACATATCCTTTTGTTGTTCTTGTTGTTGTCATTGTTGTTATTTCTCCTCAATTATCCAGAATCTATTCTGTTCTCTCCAGCTCTCCTGTGGACTACTTAATAGGCCCCCAATTGGTTTCTGTGCTTCCACTTCTGCCCCACTTGACAAGTGACCTTTTAAAAGCAAACCTACCGATTGGTTCAAGATGGCAGAGTAGAAGGACATGTGCTCACTCCCTCTTGCGAGAGCACCACAATCACAACTAACTGCTGAACAATCATCGACAGGAAGAAACTGGAACTCACCAAACAAGATACCCCACATCCAAAGACAAAGGAGAAGTCACAATGAGATGGGAGGAGGGGCGCAATCACAATAAAATCAAATCCCATAACTGCTGGGTGGGTGACTCACAAACTGGACAACATTTATACCACAGAATTCCGCCCACAGGAGTGAAGGTTCTGAGCCCCACGTCAGGCTTCCCAACCTGGGGATCCGGCATGGGAGGAGGAATTCCTAGAGAATCAAACTTTGAAGGCTAGCAGGATTTGATGGCAGGACTTTGACAGGACTGGAGGAAACAAAGACTCTACTCTTGGAGGGCACAAACAAAGTACTCTTTGCATCAGGACCCAGGGGAAGGAGCAGTGACCCCATAGGAGACTGAACCAGACCTACCTGCTAGTGTTAGAGGGTCTCCTGCAGAGGCGGGGGGTGGCTGTGTCTCACCATGAGGACAAGGACACTGGCAACAGAAGTTCTGAGAAATACTCCTTGGCGTGAGCCCTCCCAGAGTCCATCATTAGCCCCACCAAAGAGCCTGGATAGGCTGCAGTGTTCGGTTGCCTCAGGACAAACAACCAACGGGGAGGGAACACAGGCCCACCCATCTGCAGACAAGCGGATTAAAGTTTTATTGAGCTCCGCCCACCGGAGCAACAGGCAGCTCTACCCACCACCAGTCCCTCCCATCAGGAAACTTGGACAAGCCTGTTAGATAGCACCATCCACCAGAGGGAAGACAGCAGAAGCAAAAAGAACCACAATCCTGCAGCCTGTGGGACAAAAACCACATTTACAGAAAGACAGACAAGATGAAAAGGGAGAGGGCTATGCACCAGATGAAGGACCAAGATAAAACCCCAGAAAAACAACTAAATGAAGTGGAGATAGGCAACCTTCCAGAAAAAGAATAATGATAGTCAAGATGATCCAGGACCTCGGAAAAAGAATGGAGGGAAAGATTGAGAAGGTGCAAGAAATGTTTAACAAAGACCTAGAAGAATTAAAGAACAAACAAACAGAGATGAACAACACAATAACTGAAATGAAAACTACACTAGAAGGAATCAATAGCAGAATAACTGAGGCAGAAAAACGGATAAGTGACCTGGAAGACAGAATGGTGGAAATCACTGCTGCGGAACAGAATAAAGAAAATAGAATGAAAAGAAATGAAGACACCCTAAGAGACCTCTGGGACAACATTAAATGCAACAACATTCACATTATAGGGATCCCTGAAGGAGAAGAGAGAGAAAAAGGGTCTGAGAAAATATTTGAAGAGATTATAGTTGAAAACTTCCCTAACATGGGAATGGAAATAGCCACCCAAATCCAGGAAGCTCAGAGAGTCCCATACAGGATAAACCCAAGGAGAAACACACTGAGACACATAGTAATCAAATTGGAAAAAATTAAAAACAAAGAAACATTATTGAAAGCAGCAAGGGAAAAACAAAAAAAAACATACAAGGGAACTCCCATTAGGTTAGCAGCTGATTTCTCAGCAGAAACTCTTCAAGCCAGAAGGCAGTGGCATGACATATTTAAAGTGATGAAAGGGAAGAACCTACAACCAAGATTACTCTACCCGGCAAGGATCTCATTCAGATTCGACGGAGAAATCAAAAGTTTTAAGGACAAGCAAAAGCTAAGAGAATTCAGCACCACCAAACCAGCTCTACAACAAATGCTAAAGGAACTTCTCTAAGCGGGAAACACGAGAGAAGAAAAGGACCTACAAAACAAACTCATAACAATTAAGAAAATGGTCATAGGAATATACATATCGATAATTACCTTAAACGTGAATGGATTAAATGCTCCAACAAAAAGACACAGGCTCGCAGAATGGATACCAAAACAAGACCCATATATATGCTGTCTACAAGAGACCCACTTCAGACCTAGGGACACATACAGACTGAAAGTGAGGGGATGGAAAAAGATATTCCATGCAAATGGAAATCAGAAGAAAGCTGGAGTAGCAATACTCATATCAGATAAAATAGACTTTAAAAAAAAGACTGTTACAAGAGACAAGGAAGGGCACTATATAATGATCAAGGGATCAATCCAAGAAGATATAACAATAATAAATATATATGAACCCAACAGAGGAGCATCTCAATACATAAGGCAACTGCTAACAGCTCTAAAAGAGGAAATTGACACTAACCCAATAATAGTGGGGGACTTTAACACCTCACTTACACCAATGGACAGATCATTCAAACAGAAAATTAATAATGAAACACAAGCTTTAAATGACACAATAGACCAGATAGATTTATTCAACATTTATAGGACATTCCACCCAAAAACAGCAGATTACACTTTCCTCTCAAGTGCACATTGAACATTCTCCAGGATACATCACATATTGGGCCACAAAGCAGGCCTCAGTAATTTCAAGAAAACTGAAATCATATCAAGCATCTTTTCTGACCATAACGCTGTGAGATTAGAAATCAATTACAAGGGGCCTCCCTGGCGGTGCAGTGGTTGAGAGTCTGCCTGCCGAAGCAGGGGACACGGGTTTGAGCCCTGGTCTGGGAGGATCCCACATGCCGCAGAGCAACTGGGCCTGTGAGCCACAACGACTGAGCCTGCGCAACTGGAGCCGTGCTCCACAACGAGAGGCCGCAACAGTGAGGTCCGTGCACCACGATGAAGAGTGGCCCCCGCTTGCCGCAATGGGAGAACGCCCTCGCGCAGAAACAAAGACCCAACATAGCCAAAAATAAATTTATTTAAAAAAAAAGAAATCAATTACAGGGAATAAAAGTAAAAAACACAAACATATGGAGGCTAAACAATACGTTACTAAATGACCAAGAGATCACAGAAGAAATCAAAGAGGAAATCAAAAAATACTTAGAGACAAGTGACAATGAAAACATGATGATCCAAAACCTATGTGACACAGCAAAAACAGTTCTAAGAGGGAAGTTTATAGCAATACAACCCTACTTCAAGAAATAACAAACATCTCAAATAAACAATCTAAACTTACACCTAAAGAAAAGAGAGAAACCCAACGTTAGTAGAAGGAAAGATATCATACAGATCAGAGCAGAAATAAATGAAATAGAAACAAAGAAAACAACAGCAAAAATCAATAAAACCAAAAGCTGGTTCTCTGACAATATAAACAAAACTGATAAACCATTAGCCAGACTCATCAAGAAAAAGAGGGAGAGGACTCAAATCAATAAAATTAGAAATGAAAAAGGAGAAGTTGCAACAGAAACTGCAGAAATACAAAGCATCCTAGGAGACTACTACAAGCAACTCTATGCCAATAAAATGGACAACCTGGAAGAAATGGACAAATTCTTAGAAAGGTATAACCTTCCAAGATGGAACTGGGAAGAAATAGAAAATATGAACAGACAAATCACAAGCAATGAAATTGAAACTGTGATTTAAAATCTTTCAAAAAACAGAGGTCCAGGACCAGATGGCTTCACAAGTGAATTCTATCAAACATTTAGAGAAGAGCTAACATTCATCCGTCTCAAACTCTTCCAAAAAAACTGCAGAGGAAGGAACACTCTCAAATTCATTCTATGAGGCCACCAATACCCTGATACCAAAAGCAGACAAAGATACTACCAAAAAAGTAAATTACAGACCAATATCACAGATGAATAGAGATGCAAGAATCCTCAACAAAATACTAGCAAACAGAATCCAACAACACATTAAAAGGATCATATACCATGATCAAGTGGGATTTATCCCAGGGATGCAAGGATTCTTCAATATACGCTAATCAATCAATTTGATACACCATATTAACAAACTGAAGAATGAAAACTATATGATCATCTCAATAGATGCAGAAAAAGCTTTTGACAAAATTCAAGACCCATTTATGATAAAAACTCTCCAGAAAGTGGGCATAGAGGGAACCTACCTCAACATAATAAAGGCTATATAAAACAAACCCACAGCAAACATCATTCTCAATGGTGAAAAACTGAAAGCATTTCCTCTAAGATCAGGAACAAGGCAAGGATGTCCACTCTCACCACTGTTATTCAACATAGTTTTGGAAGTCCTAGCCATGGCAATCAGAGAAGAAAAAGAAATAAAAGGAATACAAATTGGAAAAGAAGAAGTAAAACTGTCACTGTTTGCAGAGGACATGATACTATACATACAGAATCCTAAAGATGCCACCAGAAAACTAGTAGAGCTAATGAACGAATTTGGTAAAGGTGCAGGAAACAAAATTAATGCACAGAAATCTCTTGCATTCCTATACACTAGTGATGAAACATCTTAAAGAGAAATTAACAAAACACTCCCATTTACCATTGCAACAAAAAGAATAAAATACCTAGGAATAAACCTACCTAGGGAGACAAAAGATCTGTATGCAGAAAACTGTAAGACACTGTTGAAAGAAATTAAAGATGATACCAACAGATGGAGAGATATACCATGTTCTTGGATTGGAAGAATCAATATTGTGAAAATGACTAGTCTACCCAAAGCAATCTACAGATTCAATGCAATCCCTATCAAATTACCAATGGCATTTTTTACAGAACTAGAACAAAACATCTTAAAATTTGTATGGAGACACAAAAGATGCCAAATAGCAAAAGCAGTCTTGAGGGAAAAAAGCGGAACTGGAGGAATCAGACTCCCTGACTTCAGACTATACTGCAAAGCTACAGTAATCAAGACAATATGCTACTGGCACAAAAACAGAAATATAGATCAGTGGAACAGGATAGAAAACCCAGAGATTAAACCCACACACCTATGGTCAACTAATCTATGACAAAGGAGTCAAGGATACACATTGGAGAAAAGACAGTCTCTTCAATAAGTGGTGCTGGGAAAACTGGACAGCTACATGTAAAAGAATAAAATTAGAACACTCCCTAACACCATGCACAAAAATAAACTCAAAATGGATTTGAGACCTAAATGTAAGACTGGACACTATAAAACTCTTCGAGGAAAACATAGGAAGAATAGTTTTTGACATGAATCACAGCAGGATCTTTTTTGATCCACCTCCTAGAGTAATGGAAATAAAAACAATAATAAACAGATGGGACCTAATAAAACTTCAAAGCTTTTGCACAGCAAAGGAAACTACAAACAAGACAAAAAGACAATCCTCAGAATAGGAGAAAATATTCGCAAACGAATCAATGGACAAAGGATTAATCTCCAAAATATATAAACAGCTCATATAGCTCATATTAAAAAAACAAACAACCCAATCCAAAAATGGGCAGAAGACCTAAATAGCCTCTTCCTCAAAGACATACAGATGGCCAAGAAGCCCATGAAGCTGCTCAACATCACTAATTATTAGAGAAATGCAAATCAAAACTACAATGAGGTATCACCTCACACCAGTTAGAATGGGCATCATCAGAAAATCTACAAACAACAAATGCTGGAGAGGGTGTGGAGAAAAGGGAACCCTCTTACACTGTTGGTGGGAATGTAAATTGATACAGTCACTGTGGAGAACAGTATGGAGGTTCCTTAAAAAACTAAAAATAGAATTACCATATGACCCAGCAATCCCACTACTGGGCATATACCCAGAGAAAACCATAATTCAAAAAGACACATGCACCCCAATGTTCACTGCAGCACTAGTTACAATAGCCAGGACATGGAAGCAACCTAAATGCCCATTGACAGATGAATGGATAAAGAAGTTGTGGTACATATATACAATAGAATATTACTCAGCCATAAAAAGGAACGAAATTGAGTCATTTGTAGAGACGCGGATGGATCTAGAGACTGTCATACAGAGTGAAATAAGTCAGAAGGAGAAAAACAAATATCGTATATTAACACATATATGTGGAACCTAGAAAAATGGTACAGATGAACCAGTCTGTAGGACAGAAATTGAGACACAGATGTAGAGAACAAACGTATAGAGACCAAGAGGGGAAAGCGGTGGCGTGGTGGGGGTGGGGGTGTGATGAATTGAGAGATTGGGATTGACATGTATACACTGATGTGTATAAAATGGATGACTAATAAGAACCTACTGTAGAAAAAAATAAATAAAATAAAATTCAAAAAAAAAGAGGAATAAAAATAAAAGCAAACCTACCATTAATCTACTTAAAATTCTTTTATGGCTTTCGATTCCGCTAAATAGAAAGTCTAATTTTTTAGCATGGTCTACAGATCGTTTCCTGGCCTGGTGTTCTATGCTCCAGCTCTACTGAAATTCACTAAGTTCCTGAAAAGGACCCTTTTTTTTTACCCAAATCTTCTGAAGTATATTTTCTTTTACCCAGAATACATTTCTCTTCTCATTCCACCACCCAACTTTTTCAATTGGTTAACTCTTCAACATACATTAATTTTCTGCCTAACCACCACTTCCTCCAAGAAGTCTTCCCTGATTATTCCCTAAATCTACATTTAGGTGCCCTTCCTGTATGTTGCTGTAAAGGTCGTACTTTCCTGAAGGCACTTACGGATGAATGCATGAATGAATGAATGAATGGAACAAGGACGGGAGGAAGGCATAGCATATGCCAAGGCACGGTATTTCAAACACAAAGGCCTATATATGGAATTGTGAGAACTTCTGTACGGCTAGGCAGCAAGGCTGGGGGAAGGACAGGAGTGATGGGAGATGAGACTTGTAGACAAGGTTGAGGCCCACGGGACGCAGGGTTTGAATGCCACATTAAAGGAATCAATCTCTAAATTGTAGGTGATAGGGAGCCGTGGAGGTTTCTCAAGTAGAGGAGCAACGAACTTAGGGGAAACCTCCTAACATAATAAAGTTTCTCCCACTGAGGAGCAATCAAGTTAGGCTAGGAGATAATAACTACCACTTAGAGGCATAAAGGAATATGCTCAGGGAAGTGACAGCACTCTGGAAGCAGTTCTGGCTCAGAAAATCAGTTGGGGGAGTCACCTGCGCTGGGGGTGAGGTGGTGGTAAAGCTATGATGAGTACTGTGCAGGAGAAAATTTGTGGTATAAGAAGGAAGCAAGGCAGAGATAGAGGTCTAAGAAGTGACTTGCTTTTATCAGGTGGGAAAAAAGGAAGTTTCATGTGAAAGTGAAAGGGGCTAATCAGAATGGTAAGGAGCTTATGAGCCAGGATGAATGTCCAAGAGGGGATCAGGGAGGGAGGAAGGAATGTCCACATCGTGTGTCCAATTTACTGTGCTGTGCTCTGCACACAGTAGGTGCTGAGCATTTGCTGAAGTGTAAAATAATACACTGCGGCACCTCTGTTCAAGCTACATATACTCTAAAGAAGCTGCATATATTTCCCAGATTATCAAGTCCCTCTCTTATTACAGAAATTGTTACCTCAGGGAGTTGGGGAAGATAAAAAGCACACCCACCCAAAATACAGTTTTTTTGACTACATTTCAAAAAACACCACACCCACTCCCCAATTCTAAGGATGCCAGGTGTGAAACCTTTTGAAAAGAAACAAGATCTTCTTCATACAAATTATTACTCTCTACTTTTTCAAATTGGGGGTTTTAATGTATCCTCTGTCTTCATAAAGGAGAGAAATGTTGCTTTAGTGTGAAAAGGTCATCTGCGTGGGTGTGAGTGGGGGGGGGGATGGTGCAAAGAATCGGGCAATGACAGACAAATGCTGATGGAGAAGATTGGGCCTGGGCAAGGGAAGGCAGATGCAAATACCCAGGAGCTGAAGTCCGCACATCTCAGAGGTTCAACTAGCAGACTGAGCCAAGTAACTCTTTAGGGATCCACAAATGCCCATTAGCCTCATACTGATTCCACATATCAATACTTCCTTTCTATGAGCTATCTTCAAAATGCAGGCAATATTTCTGATCTTCTGGCTACGCTGCTTTCCTGGATGTAGGCTTACGATGCCAAAGGAAGAGAGAAAACATTCCCCCTATGGGCTGCCGGCTTCACTCCTCCTCCCTCACTTGTGGGTTGGAGAGAACAGGCTCAGCAAGTGCCTGTGTAGAGCCTAAACATTAACTCGAGCCTCATACCCCCCACCCCGAAACAGACGAAAACACCAATGCAAGATGACTTTGACAGATTAGCCTGAAAAGTGAAATACAGGTGACTTTTAAGCACCATTGGTTATAAGGCTTGCTGTGCTTTGAAGCAATTTGTTTTTAAAAGGTCAATGAAGACAAATAGGTAGCAGTAAATTATTGTTTACACAATTCTGAAGACTTTATACACGGGGCCTTAACATGTAGTTTTCAACAGTTGGGTCAACAAGCAATTGCCTCAACAGCTACAGGATTTCACAGAAACACCAAGTTAACCCATTAGTAATAGAGCAAGAACTTTGGGCTGTTTTTCCAAGAAAGGGCAAATAAATACCCATCATAACCATCATCCATCCTCCATCTCTATGACAGCAACAACTACAACAGCCGCAAACTCAATCATTCATTAATGGCTGGTTATTTGCAAAGCACAGAGATAACGCTCAAAGATTAAACAGACCTCCAGTGTGAAAGAAATATACAATTTACACAGATGTGTGATGTAACACTGAGACTGAGGGAAATGAGCACTAGAGGTCATATTAGCCTAGGTCTAATCAGGAGAGAGAAACCACACGATAATGTGAACAGAAGTGTAAGATAAAAAATGTTAAACTATGATGGGAGAAAACTATCAAGACATAAAGAGAGACTCTAAGAGGTACCCTGGACTGAGAGACGGTACCCAAGGACAGACAAACTTTGAGTGGGGAGGGTCACTCCCCAAAACTGAAGTTGAGATCTCGTCGTTGGCGAAGTTATGGTTGCAGCCCACTGGATGGCAGGGTTGTTCACTGGAACTGGTTCATACTAGCTGAGCAGCAGGAAACAATTCTCTGGGGTAGAGGCAAGCTGAGGCTGATGGGCATACAGAGAGAGCGGGGCGTCTCTGTGGGCATGAGGTCTGGAGTGTGCCAGTGTCTGCACTGAGAGGACCTAGGCAAGTAGCCAAGAGACTGCAAGCTCTGAGGCGCTGGGCTGGAACAGAGCATCACTGGGTGTCTGCACACGCGGCACAGTGTGCATTCTCTCAGTGACAGTGTACAGCAAGAGTAAGAAAGAGCAGTAACCACAACCCTGAAGTGAATCTCTCTAACTGCAGCAATGTCCTTCCAGCACCCTCCACTGACCAAGTGTAACGCTGTGATGGCTGTAAAGGAGAAAGGCCTAGAGTCCATTATAGCAGAGCAGATACTAAAGGGTGAATTTGGAGAAGAGAGGCATTAATTGAAATGTGGCACGGAGGTAAAGGAAAGGATAGGAGTACACAAAAAGAGTAATGAATTTCTTGGGTGATTAGAGTTTAAAAGAGGTGATATTTCAGCTGAACATTAAAGGATGGGTAAGATTTGGGTGGGGGAGGAATGAGTAAGAGAAAACTCATTCTCTTGAAAGGAGTTTTACTATTGAAAGGAGTTTTACTATTAACTCTGGGATCTTCAGCAAAGCACTTAACCTCTTCAAGCCCACCTACCTTATAAGATCTGTATGAGATTAAAATGCAACAGTGAATTGTGAATAAACTTTGAAAAAAGTTTAAAGCATTAGATGAAAACCACTTGATGGTAATACTTTCACAAAGTAACTAGAATGCAAGTGCTAGTGTGAGTTCCTATCAGGTTAATCTATCCCCTCCCCAGTTCCCTCCCTCCCCATCCTTTCCCCCTGGTTCCTAGCAGACACTAGTGACATCAAGGCTCCACAAGTCTTTGCTGAATGGATGAGTGAGTCTTGAATTATCTTAACAGAGAAGACCTTCCATTTAAAGTCAAACAAACTGGACTTCCCTGGTGGTGCAGTGGTTAATAATCCACCTGCCAATGCAGGGGACATGGGTTCAAGCCCTGGTCCAGGAAGATCCCGCATGCCGTGGAGCAACTAAGCCCATGTGCCACAACCACTGAGCCTGCGCTCTAGAGCCTGTGAGCCACAACTACTGAGCCCGAGTGCCACAACTACTGAAGCCCGCACGCCTGGAGCCCGTGCTCCACAACAAGAAGCCACCGCAATGAGAAGCCCGCGCACCGCAACGAAGAGTAGCCACCACTCCCCGAATCTAGAGAAAGCCAGTGCGCAGCCACAGAGACCCAACGCAGCCAAAAATAAGTAAATAAATAAGTTTAAATAAATAAAACTGCAAAAAAATTTTTTAAAAAGTCAAACTAAAGGAAATGTATGATTTCTTATTTACTTAACACAAAAGGATAGAAGTACTACTAATTAAATATCTACTTTCTCTACACACTTAGGCACACTTATCTTGATGTATACCCTAAACTTAATGTAATATTATAACAGGAAACATGAAATGAGGGTTTTACTGAGAAATGAATTCAGAGTGTCATCAACTATTTTAAATTGCCCAAACTCTTAATTATATAAATTCCAAAATAATACCAACAACAAAAAAACAGTCTCATAATCACCTGAGCCCACAGGAACATTTTATTAAGCAGTTCACACACTGCCAGACCTTGGTCACAGACCAGGATCTCTGAGCTGGGTCTCAGAACAGGGGTAGGGAATTGGGGAGGCAGGCTGCTTCCCAATACTGCCCAATGGAGCCCAAACTTTTAAACCTCCTAGGAACTTTAAGAACATCATTAAGGTCAAATTCTCTGTACCCTGAACACTAAAATTATCAAAGCCAGGTCAATAGAAAGGGGAGAAAATTAGTATTTATTAAATACTGACTCAGTGCAGGCACTGGGTTTTAAAAAATGCATTATCTCATGCAGTTCTCATTATTATTCTTATTTTACAGGTGAAGGAAGTAGAGTTTGGAGAGGTCAGGAAAATTGCCCAGCATTACACATTTAGTTGGGACTAGAATTCAAGCCCAAGTCTCACCGATTTCAAAGCAAAATCACTTTCCCTTGAACTCAGACTGCCTCTCCACGTGGAAATTTAACAGCAGAGTCTCAGTGAGCCTGTAAAACTTGTTCTCCTTACCTCAATCACTTCCATAGGTTGGAAACATGAGGACAGAAAGGAAAAGTAACAATGATATTAAGAACTATTCCAGGGACTTCCCTGGTGGTGCAGTGCTTAATAATCCGCCTGCCAATGCAGGGGACACGGGTTGGAGCCCTGGTCTGGGAGGATCCCACATGCCGCAGAGCAACTCAGCCCATGCGCCACAACTACTGAGCCTGTGCTCTAGAGCCCACGAGCCACAACTACTGAAGCCCGCACACCTAGAGCCCATGCTCCACAACAAGAGAAGCCACCGCAATGAGAAGCCCGCACACCGCAATCAAGAGTAGCCCCCGCTCGCCGCAACTAGAGAAAGCCCGTGCACAGCAATGAAGACCCAACGTAGCCAAAAATAAATAAATAAATAAAAAGAACTGTTCCAAATATCTTCCCATCTCACTCCAATCATTGACTGTGCTCTCAATTCTTTGTGCTTTACAAGGAACACATACTTTAAGATATATTTTCTAGACAAGTAAGGTATATTCCCTGCTCTCATTTATTAAATACACTGTCTCTTTGAAAATCAACACCTCCACCCTTAAATTAAGGATGATTTCATACCTCAGTTATCAAGTGCTCACTGAGGGAAAGTAAATTTCTGCCGGATGGTGAAAGATAATCTAAAATGAAACCTGCTACAGCTTCTAACCGTTGAAAGCTTGAGTTATTCACAGGGTCACCACCTGACATCTGTGCAATGCTCTACAGACTGCAAATTGCTCTCAGGGAGAGAGCACACATCACCTCACCGCAAGCATGAAAACAGCTCTAACTTATCTGAGTATGGGCACCACCTCCATCCCTCAATTTTAAACTTTTATTTATTTGGCTGAGCCAGGTCTTAGCTGCGGCATGTGGGATCTTTGTTGCAGTGTATGGTATTTTTAGTTATGGCATGCAAACTCGTAATTGCAGCACACAGGATATAGTTCAGGGATCAAACCCAGGCCCCCTGCATTGGGAGCACAGAGTCTTACCCACTGGACCACCAAGGAAGTCCCCATCCCTCAATTTTAAAATTAATTCACCCTTTTCCAGCCAGCAGCTCATTAGTCACCCCTATCCCCTCCCAACCATTTTTGTCCACACCCCACCTTCCACACCCCAATGTACAGATATCGGCTTTGTTCCTGCATTACAAAAAGATGAATCAGACTTTGAAGGCTAGCGGGATTTGACTGCATGACTCCAACAGGACTGGGGGAAACAGAGACTCCACTCTTGGAGGGCACACACAAAGTAGTGCGTGCATTGGGACCCAGGGGAAGGAGCAGTGACCCCACTGGAGACTGAACCAGACCTACCAGCTAGTGTTGGAGGGTCTCCGACAGAGGGGAGGGGTGGCTGTGTCTCACCGTGAGGACAAGGACACCCGCAGCAGAAGTTCTCGGAAGTACTCCTTGGCGTGAGCCCTCCCGGAGTCCGCCATTAGACCCACCAAAGAGCCCGGGTAGGCTCCAGTGTTGGGTCGCCTCAGGCCAAACAACCAAGAGGGAGGGAACCAGGCCTCACCCATCAGCATACGAGCGGATTAAAGTTTTACTGAGCTCTGCCCACCAGAGAAACAGGCAGCTCTACCCACCACCAGTCCCTCCCATCAGGAAACTTGTGCAAGCCTCTTAGATAGCCTTATCCACCAGAGGGCAGACAGCAGATGCAAGAATAACTACAATCCTGCAGCCTGTGGAACAAAAACCACATTCACAGAAAGATAGACAAGATGAAAAGGCAGAGGGCTATGCACCAGATGAAGGACCAAGATAAAACCCCAGAAAAACAACTAAATAAAGTGGATGTAGGCAACCTTCCAGAAAAAGAATTCAGAATAATGATAGTCAACATGATCCAGGACCTCGGAAAAACAACGGAGGCAAAGATCAAGAAGATACAAGAAATGTTTAACCAAGACCTAGAAGAATTAAAGAACAAACAAACAGAGACGAACAATACAATAACCAAAATGAAAAATACACTGGAAGGAATCAATAGCACAATAACTGAGGCAGAAGAATGGATAAGTGACCTGAAAGAGAGAATGGTAGAATTTACTGCTGCAGGACAGAATGAAGAAAAAAGAATGAAAAGAAATGAAGACACCCTAAGAGACCTCTGGAACAACATTAAATGCAACAACATTCACGTTACAGGGGTCCCAGAAGGAGAAGAGCGAGAGAAAGGACCCATGAAAATACTTAAAGAGATTATAGTTGAAAACTTCCCTAATATGGTAAATGAGATAGCCCCCCAAGTCCAGGAAGCTCAGAGAGTCCCATACAGGATAAACCCAACGAGAAACACGCCAAGACACACAGTAATCAAATTGACAAAAATTAAAGACAAAGAAAAAAATTTGAAAGCAGCAAGGGAAACACGACAAATAACATATAAGGAAACTCCCATAGGTTAACAGCTGATTTCCCAGCAGAAAGGCTACAAGCCAGAAGGGAGTAGCATGACATATTTAAAGTGATGAAGGAAAGAACCTACAACCAAGATTAGTCTACATGGCAAAGATCTCATTCAGATTTGATGGAGAAATCAAAAGTTTTACAGACAAGCAAAAGCTAAGACAATTCAGCACCACCAAACCAGCTCTAAAACAAAAGCTAGAGGAACTTCTCTAAGTGGGAAACACGAGAGAAGAAAAGGACCTACAAAAACAAACTCATAACAATTAAGAAAATGGTCATAGGAACATACATATCGATAATTACCTTAAACGTGAATGGATCAAATGCTCCAACAAAAAGACACAGGCTCGCAGAATGGATACCAAAACAAGACCCATATATATGCTGTCTACAAGAGACCCACTTCAGACCTAGGGACACATACAGACTGAAAGTGAGGGGATGGAAAAGATATTCCATGCAAATGGAAATCAGAAGAAAGCTGGAGTAGCAATACTCATATCAGATAAAAAAGATTTTAAAATAATGTTACAAGAGACAAGGAAGGACACTACATAATGATCAAGGGATCAATCCAAGAAGATATAACAATTATAAATATATATGCACCCAACATAGGAGCACCTCAATACATAAGGCAACTGCTAACAGCTATGAAAGAGGAAATCGACAGTAACACAATAATAGTGGGGGACTTTAACACCTCACTTACACCAATGGACAGATCATTCAAACAGAAAATTAATAACGAAACACAAGCTTTAAATGACACAATAGACCAGATAGATTTATTCAACATTCATAGGACAATCCATCCAAAAACAGCAGATTACACTTTCCTCTCAAGTGCCCATGGAACATTCTCCAGGTTACATCACGTCTTGGGCCACAAATCAGACCTCAGTAAATTTAAGAAAACTGAAATCATATAAAGCATCTTTTCTGACCATAACGCTATGAGATTAGAAATCAATTCCAGGGGAAAAAAAAGTAAAAAACACAAACACATGGAGGCTAAACAATACGTTACTAAATGACCAAGAGATCACTGAAGAAATCAAAGAGGACATCAAAAAATACCTAGAGACAAATGACAATGAAAACACGACAATCCGAAACCTATGGGATGCAGCAAAAGAGGTTCTAAGACAGAAGTTTATAGCAATACAACCCTACTTCAAGAAACAACAAACATCTCAAATAAACAATCTAAACTTACACCTAAAGAAACGAGAGAAAGAACAACAAACAAAACCCAAGGTTAGTAGAAGGAAGGAAATCATACAGATCAGAGCAGAAATAAATGAAATAGAAACAAAGAAAACAATAGCAAAGATCAATAAAACCAAAAGCTGGTTCTCTGACAAGATAAACAAAACTGATAAACCATTAGCCAGACTCATCAAATCAATAAAATTAGAAAAGAAAAAGGAGAACTTGCAACAGACACTGCAGAAATACAAAGCATCCTAAGAGACTACTACAAGCAACTCTATGCCAATAAAATGGACAACCTGGAAGAAATGGACAAATTCTCAGAAAGGTATAACCTTCCAAGACTGAACCAGGAAGAAATAGAAAATATGAGCAGACCAATCACAAGTAATGAAATTGAAACTGTAATTTAAAATCTTCCAACAAACAGAGGTCCAGGACCAGATGGCTTCACAAGTGAATTCTATCAAACATTTAGAGAAGATCTAACACCCACCCTTCTCAAACTCTTCCAAAATATTGTAGAGGAAGGAACACTCCCAAACTCATTCTATGAGGCCACCATCACCCTGATACCAAAAGCAGACAAAGATACTACAAGAAAAGAAAATTACAGACCAATATCACTGATGAATATAGATGCAAGAATCCTCAACAAAATACAAGCAAACAGAATCCAACAGCACATTAAAAGGATCATACACCATGATCAAGTGGGATTTATCCCAGGGATGCAAGGATTCTTTAATATACGTTAATCAATTTGATACACCATATTAACAAACTGAAGAATAAAAACTATATGATCATCTCAATGGATGCAGAAAAAGCTTTTGACAAAATTCAAGACCCATTTATGATAAAAATTCTCCAGAAAGTGGGCATAGAGGGAACCTACCTCAACATAATAAAGGCCATATACAACAAACCCACAGCAAACATCATGCTCAATGGTGAGAAAATGAAAGCATTTCCTCTAAGATCAGGAACAAGACAAGGATGGCCACCCTCACCACTATTATTCAACATAACTTTGGAAGTCCTAGCCATGGCAATCAGAGAAGAAAAAGAAATAAAAGGAATACAAATTGGAAAAGAAGAAGTAAAACTGTCACTGTTTGCAGATGACATGATACTATACACAGAGAATCCTAAAGATGCCATCAGAAAACTACTAGAGCTAATCAATGAATTTGGTAAAGGTGCAGGAAACAAAATTAATGCACAGAAATCTCTTGCATTCCTATACACTAATGATGAAACATCTGAAAGAGAAATTAACAAAACACTCCCATTTACCATTGCAACAAAAAGAATAAAATACCTAGGAATAAACCTACCTAGGGAAACAAAAGACCTGTATGCAGAAAACTGTAAGACACTGTTGAAAGAAATTAAAGATGATACCAACAGATGGAGAGATATACCATGTTCTTGGATTGGAAGAATCAATACTGTGAAAATGACTATTATACCCAAATCAATCTACAGATTCAATGCAATCCCTATCAAATTACCAATGGCATTTTTTACAGAACTAGAACAAAACATCTTAAAATTTGTATGGAGACACAAAAGACACCAATAGCGAAAGCAGTCTTGAAGGAAAAAAGCGGAACTGGAGGAATCAGACTCCCTGACTTCAGACTATACTGCAAAGCTACAGTAATCACGACAATATGGTACTGGCACAAAAACAGAAATATAGATCAATGGAACAAGATAGAAAGGCCAGAGATAAACCCATGCACCTATGGTCAACTAATCTATGACAAAGGAGTCAAGGATATACAATAGAGAAAGGACAGTCTCTTCAATAAGTGGTGCTGGGAAAACTGGACAGCTACATGTAAAAGAATGAAATTAGAATACTCCCTAACACCAAACACAAAAATAAACTCAAAATGGATTTGAGACCTAAATGTAAGACTGGCCACTGTAAAACTCTTAGAGGAAAACATAGGAAGAATGCTCTTTGACATAAATCACAGCAAGATCTTTTTGATCCACCTCCTAGAGTAATGGAAATAAAAACAAAAATAAACAAATGGGACCTAATGAAACTTCAAAGCTTTTGCACAGCAAAGGAAACTACAAACAAGACAAAAAGACAACCCTCAGAATAGGAGAAAATATTTGCAAACGAATCAACAGACAAAGAACTAATATCCTAAATATACAAACAGTTCATGCAGCTCAATATTCAAAAAACAAACAACCCAATCCAAAAACTGGCAGAAGACCTAAATAGACATTTCTCCAAAGGAGACATACAGATGGCCAAGAAGCACATGAAAAGCTGCTCAACATCACTAATTATTAGAGAAATGCAAATCAAAACTACAATGAGGTGTCACCTCACACCAGTTAGAATGGGCATCATCAGAAAATCTACAAACAACAAATACTGGAGAGGGTGTGGAGAAAAGGGAACCCTCTTGCACTCTTGGTGGGAATGTAAATTGATACATCCACTATGGAGAACAGTATAGAGGTTCCTTAAAAGACTAAAAATAGAATTACCCTATGACCCAGCAATCCCACTACTGGGCATATACCCAGAGAAAACCATAATTCAAAAGGACACATGTACCCTAATGTTCATTGCAGCACTATTTACAACAGCCAGGTCATGGAAGCAACCTAAATGCCCATCGACAGACGAATGGATAAAGAAGATGTGGTACATATATACAATGGAATATTACTCAGCCATAAAAAGGAACGAAATTGGGTCATTTGTAGAGACGTGGATGAATCTAGAGACTGTCATAGAGAGTGAAGTAAGTCAGAAAGAGAAAAACAAATATCGTATATTAACGCATATATGTGGAATCTAGAAAAATGGTACCGATGAACCGGTTTGCAGGGCAGAAATAGAGACACAGATGTAGAGAACAAACGTATGGACACAAAGGGGGGAAAGCAGCGGGGGTGGGGGTGAGGGTGTGATGAATTGGGAGATTGGGATTGACATGTATACACTGATGTGTATAAAATGGATGACTAATAAGAACCTACTGTAGAAAAAATAAATAAAATAAAATTAAAAGATAAAATACTAATTCATGTGAAAATTTTTTTAAAAAGATGCACATTTCTCTAACTACTGGTGCCACAATGAAGCCATCTCCCAGGATCAGTGTTTTATCTACTACTCCTTTACAACGTCAGAAAGAAAGTCAACCAAGAGGATTTCTGGTCCAAGCTTCAGTTTCAAACCAGAGCTCAGAAAGTATTTCCCTGCCATCGGCTTCTCCCAAGACAATGTGGAACGGACTTGGGGCCCAGTGAGAGAAGGAAGGTAGCTTGAGTATCTGCCACTGATGAATCAGTTAAACTTTTCTTCCCCTTTTTCATCTGTAAAATATAGCCTCATAGACAGCTGTGAGACTGAAATGAAATCACACCTATCAAATACTTATTAGTATTTGATAGCACAAAATCTGGTCACCGTGTTCATTAAATATTAGCTGCTGCTGGCATCTGAAGTCATAAAAGCCATGTCAGCCAGGAGTGTCCCACATTCGCACCATTCCAGTATCTTGGGGAATGGAGGCCTTGAACACTCTCTTATCTCTAGCTGAAAACGCGTTGGCTGGAGGACAGCTCCTCTCTACCCTCCATCCAGGGACGTGCTCCTCTCCAGCTGTGACCTCTGCTCCTTTCTCAAATCTTATAACTTGTTTGGAAGATACACTCAGAAGGTGATTACCAAACACTTGGGAAGTCAGTAAACACATTAGAATTTTTGGATGCCCAGCGCCTTACTGGTTTCACTAGGGTTACAAGGGGCAGTCTCTGACCCCCCAGCTGTTTAAAATCTGGCTAAGCCTTGGACTGACTGCAACAAAGGAGCCAAGTGAAAAAACAGCAAAAGAGAGATAAGCTTGATGGGGAGTTGGGGACACAAGGAAGGGAGTTTACTTGAAGGTGGACCTTCAGCTGCAGGGTTGCATTTAAAGAGCAGTTTCCAAGTCTTGGTTCCATAAATTGCCAGGTTATTAGTGCTAATAATAGTATTTTAATAGTGTTGCTTTCAACATAAACATTGATCATAAAATGTTCAAATACTATAATTTTGGTTAAGGGTTTTGATCCAATGCAAAGCCTTCTACTACATAAATAAAAGGAATACTAACTTTAAATGTAAGCCTGAAAGCAATAACCTTTGGACTTCTGTGCAAAGTTCTAAGAATTTCCTTAAAAACTGACCTCTTTCTGCATTGCATGGGAGTGAGGGAGTTTTTCTCTTGATGCTGGGTGGGAAAAGGAACAGAGGAGGGGTCTAAGCCCTCAGTCTCCCCAGAGAAACAGGGCTCAAAAATTCTGCCCTGTTCCCCCCTCTTGCAACAAAAATGTAGCTGAAGCCAGGGTACTTCAATTCTCAACCTAGCAGCAGTATCTGCGGGGCCACCCCAGGCGGAGCCATTTCTCCAGGATTTGCGAGTCAGGGCAAACCCGAGGTAACAGAGACTGCCTCCCTGTAACCTTAACAAAGATCTTCTCCAGTGGGAGCAGTCAAAATTCAAATGAAGAGCAGCCCCACGCTCTCCACTAGGAAACCCTGTTTTCTTTTAATTAAAAAAAATGTAGAGGTCATCCCTCAGCTCTGCTTACAAGTAATGAGTCCAACAGCCCCCATTTATCACCCCTGGAGATTCTTTTACACTTTGATGTGAAAAGAGTCAGGGCCCATTGTGATGTCAACTACTCCAACAGCAGTCCTTTCACTTGCAAACGAAGCTTGGGCCCCCAGTAAGAACTGACTGTCAGAAAAAATTCATTGCCTTTCCTTCCAGTGATTTATCAGAGATGGGGGAAGAAGCTGGCTTTAAGACAACTTTGCAGAAAGGGTTCCCAGCACACCCCTACTGCATTCCCAGCCTCCACTGGTTCTTTCTGCCCCAAATGCCCCTTTCTCAGTGCTCGAGAAAGGCAACCTTCTCTCTTGAAGCCATCCCATCTGGGAGGACTTTCCTTCTCTCTCCTTCAAGCTTTCTTGGGGCCTAACATTACTTACTGTTCCCGTGTTCCCTCCCTTAGGGCAACTCTCCAGAGCAAGGATGACACCAGCACCCTGGCTTGGCCATTAACAGACCCATAACCATCCCAATAATTAGGTCACAAGGCACCCATTTCCCCATCTTTACCCGTCTCTTACATTAAAAGGAATTGAGAATTAAGGAAGTTTAAAAGGAAAGAGGATTTAAAGATTTCTTGACTCATCCAAGTATCTGAGGTGGTAGTCAAAAAGAGGAAGGTTCACAGCAGAACTAGGAAGATCTTTTTCAAGTAAACTTTAAAAATTAGAATATAACATGCACTCACACATGCATTTTCAAACAGTGACATACCCCTGTAAGCAGCACCCAGATCAAATCACAGAACGATACCGGCACTCTTGGACTATTAACTATTCTTAGCAAAAAGACTTATCTCAAATGTAACTGAGCTTTAGAGCTAACGTCCATTCTACAGGAAATACCTGGGATAGAACCAGATGATTCTCAAGCTCAGCACTAGTGACATTTGGAGCCAGAAAAATGTTTGTGGTGGGGGCCATCCTGAGCACTGTAGGATGTTTAGCAGCATCCCTGGCCTCTACCCATGAGATTATGACAACTAAAAGTCTCTCAAGACATTGTCAAATGTACCCACCCCCCACCTCCAGGAGGTAAAAGTATTCCAGGTTGAGAACCACTGGTATATAAGAACAAAAACACATTAAGAGGAGCAGTCAGACAAATCCACAAAGTAGGACATACATTCAAACTTAGCTTCCTCAACCAGTCAATCCCCGCCCGCCCCCCATCCCTGCCAAATAAGCAAGGCAAATGCTCTAGGTTAAGACTTAATTGATAAAACCTAACACAGTATACGCACTTTGATTTGGCTGGATTAGGATGTAAACAACTTGAATAGACATTTTAAAACAATCTGGATAGTTTGGAGGTGGGTTAATTAATAGATGACTCTAAAATGTTAATATTGTTAGGTATGAGATTGGTATGCAATTATGTAGGAAAATGTCTCTTTTTTTAAGGAGATGCACATAAAGTATGCCAGAGTGAAAAAACAGATGTCTGGGATTTGCTTTAAAGCACTTTAGCAAAGAACAAAAGAAAAAGGATAGATTTTTTTTTTTTTTAAGTGTGGCAAAATATTGAGAAATGTTAAATCTGGGGAATTCTCTCTACTTCTACTAATGTCTGAATATTTCTGTGATAAAATTTTTTCTTCTAAAGCGAAGAAAAAAGAGAGTGGGCAAGAAGTATGATAAAGTCTATACTAAATTCGGTTTACATGCCCAGTCAGGGCCAATGTTAATTCTTTATTGCTGCTACAATGCACAAGATTTCTTTCTTTCTGTCTGTCTTTCCCTTGTGTCCCACCCTCCACTCCTGCCTTTCCTGATTCCCAACTTCCCTCTCTCTCTCCCTTTAGACTGTCTTCCCCTTCACAAGAAGTCTTGGACCACCTCATGCTTTCAGTAGCTTTAATAAGATCTGTTCACTTAACAATATCTATTAACATCTTACCTATGTAAACACATACAATCCAACGTCTACCATTTAAAAATCATTTTAAAGCAACAAAAATGGGGGCATTCTGCATAACAGGTTAAGAAGAAGGCATCACCTGATGAAACGATCAGAACTTGCTGGTCAAAGGCAGAAATGAAATTGCACAGTGCCTTACATGTTAAATGTTATTTAGTAATTTAACAATTTCTCTCCAAAACAAACTAGTTGCCCCAGCATTCCCTTTAGTCTGATTCACACATTCAACTATTAATTTCTCCAGGCTTTTTCTTTCTGCAGTACAATGAGGCAGATTACTGTCTAATCTGACCACATTACATGGTTATCATGAGGTACAGAAAACAAGATTCAGATTCTGAAATAATGTCCTCCAGGCTTCTGAAAAAGAGGAAACTGGAACTGAAATGCTCTTCTTTCTAAACCTGCTCCACAGATTCCAGAGGAGGCTGACTGCTACAGCTTCAGAAGAAAAGGATTGTTATAACCGAAGCCCTCCAAAAAGAAAAAAGATTCTTCCCCAAATCAGGATAGTATAAAATCAGTATTCCTATAAAGACGGTATAATCCTAAACAATTCAACACAATGTCCATCTTATCCACCACCATGGACCAAAGTGTCACCTAAAATGATATAATGCCAACTGCTTGGACTAGTAGCCATTCTATTGAAGGCACTGAAAAAATATTAATTCATTCTCCTCCAACTCACAGCATTAGTAGAATTCAGGGCTAAAGACAAAGAGAAAAAACGTACACAAATGAACTTGAAACCGACCTTGGGCACCCTGACTTTTGAATTTAGAATAATCTTTTTTATTTTTTAATTTATTTTATTTATTTATTTTTGGCTGCATTGGGTCTTTGTTACTGTGAGCGGGCTTTCTCTAGCTGTGGTGAGTGGGGGCTATTCTTCATTGTGGTGCGCAGGCTTCTCAGTGCGGTGGCCTCTCTTGTTGCAGAGCATGGGCTCCAGGCGCCTGGGCTTCAGGAGTTGTGGCTCACGGGCTCCGGAGCGCAGGCTCAGTAGTTGTGGCGCACAGGCTTAGTTGCTCTGCGGCATGTGGGATCTTCCCAGACCAGGGCTCGAACCCATGTCCCCTGCATTGGCAGGCGAATTCTTAACCACTGCACCACCAGGGAAGCCCATGAACTTAGCACAATTTTAAGATGACTCTAAACGTTAATCTACCTTACAAGAAAGCAATTCCACCCCTAAGTAGCTACCCAAAAGAATGAAAACATAGGTGCTTGATGACCTCTACAATCCCTGTGTGTGATTTAAGACAATCCCATAGCCAATATTAAATGTAAAATAGACCAGAGAAAAACTTGTAAGTGTATCCACATGCCCCACAAATAAACACACTCTTGTGTTTTGTTTTTCTTAAAGGTCTATTTCCTCTATCACTCTCCTTCCTATGTATACTATTCCTGGAATAGCTCACAAAGGAATCCCTTCCATCCAGAGAGTTGCCTCTAAACAAAGCCTTTCTCCTTTGAGATAGAATTGAGGAAGGTACCGACTCTCCTGAAACCCAGCACTATACCATCCTCACCAGAGCGATAGAATTAATAATGTATCAAGGACTTATGATTTACCAGGAACTGTGATAAGCACTTCACATACATTATTCTCTGTATCCCCATTTTAATGAGGCTTTAAAAGTTGAGCAATTTGTCCAAGTAACCAACGTATCAGAGATCTAAACACAAGTTGTGGCCCTGGAGTTCCACACTCAAGCCCAATATATCACCCATGCAGTAACAGGTCAATTGGATTTTACTGGTAAACTTAATACTTCTACAGTTGAGTCTTTCCCCCCTACCCCCCCTACCCCAAAATTTAACTATCCATTTGGGAAATAACGAATTCTGAAAAAGATTTCCTCAGGTCTGGGATGAGTCTGAAATCAAACTCTTCTAAAGCCATCAAACTGAATGACTCATCTTAAAACTACATATGACAATGACACATACTTCACACTTAGGAACCATTTTCTAAAATAAAGGGAAACAATGCATTCTACATAAGAAACATCATTGCACTTGTAAATCAGGCCTAAAACAACTTGCTTGGGAAATACAGGAAATTTCACAATTCCAGGTGTGGATTATTTACAATGCCCAGGCCAATCACTGTTCCAGGAAAACACGGCCTACAGCCATTAATCTCTCTCCTGAGCGTCTGGAAGTCAGGCCCCTGATTTACTTACACAAAGAAAATCTGTCTATATAATAGGTGTTAATCAGCTTAACACCCTGTAGCCTCCTCACTAATTGAGGACTCTCCTAAATTAGGAGAGTTAAACATTATTTCAGACTCTCCTGGGGAAGTAGAGCATCCACGACTACAGCATTATGATTCAGGGTTCACAGAATGCAATCCTTCAAATCTTCACCCAAACTGAAAAGCATATCAGCAAATCTCCTAATGCATACAGAAGGGTAAGAAGGGAAACATGGTAGTGACATCATAAAAAGGCATGTTCTCTCTTTCAAGAAGGAAAAAGAAAAGTAAGTACAAACTCCAGGAAAAATAAAAATACCATCCAAAGATGAAGGAATTTAAAATGTGGCATGAATTTGAACAATTTACTCAGCTAAAGAGTTCATCTGTCCTGATCAATATGAAATTTCTCAAGTGGTACTTGGGTTAACTTTGAACCCATAGAGGAGAAATGAAACCCTAAACACTATTTTGCTTCCCAATCAAAATAATGTCAATAATGCTTATTGGTTTTTCAGCTTTTATTATCAATTCAAAGACAAAGCTTGCAAGGGCACAGAAGCTTATAAAATAAAATGTACTATCAATCTGGACAATTTAAAACAAAAAGCAGAGCTAACAGTTGGAGGGTAGAGGAGAGAGAAGTGGAAAAACAGTAAGGATAATTATACTATCGTATTAGACTATGAAAAGTTGATGGAAATTTTTTTAAATTTAATATTGATTATATAATATAATTAATATGGTACATTAATTTAAAATACCTTATTATAAAGACATATAAATGTTAAAGATATTCAAGTTTATAAAATAAAAGAAAATAACATAAACATCAGAACTAAATAGACAACGTAAAAGAATATACTATATGATTATTTTTAAATAAAAATCAAAAGCAGGCAAAACAAATCCATGGTGTTAGAAGTCAGAATAGTGGCAGGCTTTGAGGGAGACAGCAGCTGAAAGGGGACAGGAGGGGCTTCTGGAGAGCTGGTATTGTTGTTGCTTGATCGGTTACACAAGTGTGTTCACTTTGTGAAAATGCACCGAATTGTACTAATAATGTCTGCCCTTTTCAGTTTGTTATACTCCAATGACAATTTTTAGAAAGAACAAAACGGGGAGGGGAAGGAAGATGAGGGGAAATTTAAGTAAATCAGATTCAATAATGTCTAATGCTGATAAATTTGGAAGCCAGGGAATAAGCCTATTATTTACAAGAACTAAAACAAATACTGTCTTTACACATGACATTAATATTCTGTCCATGCTTATGACTTCTGATAGCCCTAAGCAAACTAAGGATTCACACTCAGACTTCTATTTAGTTTGAGCAATTAGAGCTGCCTGCTCAATACACATCTGTTTCCTTTAAAATATATTCTAGTCCTGGACCAGTTCCACATGAATTTGATTTTTTTTTTTTTGACTACTAAAAGATTAAACTGCCATGACTAAACATTTAAATAAGTGAGCTATTTGGTATATATTAAAAATAGAGCTCCAGGGGCTTCCCTGGTGTCGCAGTGGTTGAGAATCTGCCTGCCAATGCAGGGGACACAGGTTCGAGCCCTGGTCTGGGAAGATCCCACATGCCGCGGAGCAACTAGGCCCGTGAGCCACAATTACTGAGCCTGCGCATCTGGAGCCTGTGCTCTGCAACAAGAGAGGCCGTGACAGTGAGAGGCCCACGCATCGCGATGAAGAGTGGCCCCCACTAGCCACAACTAGAGAAAGCCCTAGCACAGAAACGAAGACCCAACACAGCCAAAAATAAATAAATAAGTAAACTTATTAAAAAAAAAAATAGAGCTCCATTTAGGATTTCCCCTAGCTTATCACTTGTACTGGGTGTTAAAATTAAAAAGGACCACATCAGGGAGGTAAGGAGCTGAAAAGGTAAATGTAACAAATAATAAAAACAGCTCTGTAATTGCTAGAATGTTACTACAAAGGGCAGTTACCTATCCTAACTTAATAATTAGCAACAATAGAAAACATATGTAAATAATAAGACTACAAAATATCTTTTTTAAATTGTCACTGATGATGTTGTTAACTATAATTGATTCTCCTACCAGAAATTACCCTGGATGCAGTGTCAATAACCAGAAATAGTTGAAAAATCATACCTCCAAAAAATCTTAGAATTGAATTTTAAAATTGCTTCACTCCATAAATTTTCATTAATCTGATATTTAGATACCTCTGTAAAAAGACCCAGTTTTAATGTTTTATCAAATTCAAATCTAATTGATTAATGCAAAGGGACCCCAAATCAAAATGCCAACAATTTTTCTAGAAAATGTCTAATGACTCCAGAGTACACGTGGAAATGTAATCAGATGTGAATAGCTATAAAAATTCTAAAAATGAAAAGTAATGACAAAGAATCTGCCTGAATATTAAGACCTATAAAAATACACTGAAATAGTATAGCACCATTGCCAGAAGAGGCAATCAATGGAACAAAAGAGTCTAATAATAGACTCAACAATCTGATGGAATTTGGACACAGCACTCAAATCAGTAAAGATAGATGATTTAATAAATTATGTTGTAACAACTGGTTAGTCTTTTGCTTAAAAAAAAAAGGCTTCCTAACATCCCCAGACTTTTTTCATTTCTTATTAAAATGGAAATTTACAACACACACTTTACACTAACTTTAATTACAGATGGATCAAAATGCTAAAAAGTCAAAGATCTAAAATGGGTTGCAAGTTAAGAAGGTGAAGCAGCTAACTCAGTGTGTGAATCCAGCTGTGTGGGAATTGTAGTGAACTAGAAAGCATCGTGCTTCCCCAACTTTTTTTTTTTTTTTTTTTAACATCAAGTCTCTCTGGGGCAAGCTGACAAAGCAGATATCTGCAGGAGGAAATCAGGTGGGAGTTCTGGAGTTCTGGTTGGGGAGAGCAACATCTTGGCACACCTGAAAAGTACTAATGGCACACCACTTAGGAAGTTTTGAATTAGAAAACTCATGATTTCTCAAAAAGAGGAAGTAGCTATTCAATTCCATCTGAATGTTGCTATATTGCAATGCAAACCCAATGTTGTTAAGTTTTTTAAGAGACGATGGAAGTCTAGATCATTATGTAAAAATCATTGGTAGATATACTTTTTTAGAACACTGTGAGAGGCCAAAGAAAACCCATCTGTTGACCAGATCTGCCCCATAGGCCACCAGCTTACAAGTTTTGATTAAATGCAAAAAATGAAACCTTTCAAGTGCCAGCAGAGAACACATGACATTATTTTCTCAATCTTGGAGTAGGAAAGACCTTTCTAAGCACAATCAAAACCAGAATCCATAAAGAAGACATTTAACTACATAAAAATTTAAAACTTATGTGTAACCAAACATTACGAATAAGCCTAAAAAAACGGATGATAACAGCTTCCCCTCTGGCTCTAGCAGAATGTGGACTGTTGCAGCCTGGGTCACATGGTTTCCTCTGTGGGGGAGGAGAGTGTACCAAGTTTAACAACAGGACCAACAGGACCACCTGGAGTACAGGAAGAATTTCCTAAATGAACCAGAAAGGAGGAGGAAGTAGGAAAGCATCAGAATGTTCCAGAATTACAGTCACCATCATCTATTACTCAAGAAATATTAATTAAGTTTGAGTCTACATGTCTCATACCTTCATATATATGTATCTGAGCATCTAATAGTATAAATAAAAACTGATCAGTGATATTAAGAATTCCTTCTGGATAGCAAATGGGTTATTCTTTATAACTGCTTCAGAATATAAATATGCTCCCCTCAACCAACCCTGGACATGTACTATATGCAAGAACTATATATACAGAGTTTTAGGGAGAGATGTGAAAGTCATAAAATGTAACTGACAGAATTCCCTCTTTCAAGGCTCTCATAAGGCGGATTTCATCATGATATCTGTTTCAGTACAAGCTGAATAGGTGTACATTTTCCCAGATCAGTGTAATCTGGACCAGTACCTTGAACTGAGAATTAAGATGCTGATCTAACATCACAACCACATGTTAAAGAAATGAGTTGAGAGTACTAGATTTAAAGAAAATATGTAGCCAGTCTAATAGGTTTGACTTTATGTAGAGAAAACAGAAATTTTCACACATTTTCCTGCACCAGAGAGTCATAAGTCACAAAAATAAAAAGGACCAAACTTATTCTTTGAACAATAGATTATAAAATTAAATATCACATCCTTGCATCATGGATTTCATGGTTACCTGTTGCCACTGCTGTTGACTCTTTCGGTAAATGCCATTGCTGCCAGTCAGTGGAAAGCGACGAGTCTATTCATCTGAAAGAGACAGAGCAGCCTGTGAACATTAGCCCGTAAGTAACCTCATAGGTACACCTGACCTGTAAGAAATCTTATTGGACACAGAATTCAAAGTTCCCATTCGAATAAGAGAATGGCTCTTCACCAACTCTCAAGTTGCGTGAATAAACCAGCCAGCATATATCAAAGGCCAAATGCACTTTTGGCCAAATGTACTTTTAATTTTAAGGCTGCTACTCAAAGCAATTTCAGCCAGGAAAAAATGTGTACAAGTTTATCATGAGAAGGAAGAAAGGAAATAACATTTCCCCAGTGTCTACTTTGTGCCAAGCATTGTGTTAAGCCCTCTAAAAATGACATTTCATGTAAACATTACAATACACTTGCAAGGTGTAAGTGTACTGTAATGTTTACATGGAATGTAACATTAGTATTGCATACTAATTAGTATTGCATACTAATACACCATATACCAAATACCCCATTTTATATATAAGAAAACTGAAACTCAGTTTTAAGTAAGTTGCCTAAGGTAATAGGTTGTGTCAACAACCTCACTAGAGTCAAAAGGGAAAATGGTGAAAGAGTATGGACAAGAAAAAATTAATAGTTGATCTTCACATAAGAATTCAACACTAAATAAAAAAGTGGGCCCAGTTTAAGAGCCAATCTTGAGATTTTACTTCCACTCATAAAAGGTACTTAACCCCCAAAGCAATTCTGGAGCATTCTCTCAAAACAGTACTAGTTTTAAAAAGTTGTTATCCAACCTGGGCAGATGGCCTTGGTACTATCTTGTGTATCTCTAGAAACAACCTCTCTCTCTATGGTTAACACTATCAACAGCTGTTTCCTTTTCCCTTTCTTGTATGTATTTGTAAATTTACTGCTCTTATCCTAACTTGCTTTAAATAGTTTCTATTTTTTCAAACATCCTTAAGGCAGAGGGTATGTTACCAAATTATCTTAGTACCAATTTAACGAACTATTTGATACAAATGGAAACATGATGTTAAATTTGTAACAATTTTAGCTTGTCTGCTACTTTAAGAGGCTTTTTGCCTAAGGCTGAAGAAACGCTGAATAGAGTCCTTCAGCTCTACTCTGCCTCTTGATAAGGTCTTTTATCTCCCCCTCCATGAAATTAAAATTGCTGACTTGCTGACTACAATGTTTCATATTAGTAGATACCACTTGTCACTCTATCTCCTCCCCCAAAAGAATGTAACACAGATGCTACAAATATTCTAATTAAACTCACACTAGTAGAGCTCAAATTTTCAGGGTCAAACATGCTTTGGAGTAGGCCACTCCTTCAACTGGCTATAGTGGCCCTAGGCAAGTTTCCTAAATTCTCCAACTCAAATCCCAATCACCTCCCTCACTCTCCTCCCTTACTCTCTCACTTTCCCTCTCTCAAACACATGATTTTTTAAATTATTATTAATTTATTTTATTTTTGGCTGCATTGGGTCTTTGTTGCTGCTGGCGGGCTTTTCTCTAGTTGTGGCAAGCGGGGGCTGCTCTTCATTATGATCCGCAGGCTTCTCATTGCGGTGGCTTCTCTAGTCAGGGAGCATGGGCTCTAGGGGCTCGGGCTTCAGCAGTTGTGGCGCACAGGCTCTAGAGCGCAGGCTCAGTAGTTGTGGCTCACAGGCTAGTTGCTCCACGGCATGTGGGATCTTCCCAGACCAGGGCTCAAACCCGTGTCCCCTGCATTCGCAGGCAGATTAACCACTGTGCCATGAGGGAAGCCCATCAAACACACACTTTTTTTTTGTTGGGGGGTGTGCACACTGCACAGCTTGCAGGATGCTAGTTCCCTGACCAGGGACTGAACCTGCACCCTCAGCAATGAAAGTGCAGAGTCCTAACCACTGGACCACCGGGGAAGTCCCTCAAACACATACTTCTGTTTCTCCTTCTTCCTCTGTCTTTCTCTACCCTCCTTTCCCTCCCCCTTCCCCCACCTCCCCTCTCTCTCTCTTTATCTCTCAACATGCAGGGCTGGCCCACAGCAAATTATCAATAAAATAGTAGGCATTTGCTTTGGTATTAATCTTCTTAACACTGTAAAGCCTTCTCAAGAGTCCATGATGGCAGTCCCCAACACAGCCCCCCCAGTGAGGAGGGTCCACCTGCTTGCGGCCCAACAGCCCCCTCCCAGGGCGGATTGGTGGAGAAAGGAGGGCAGCAAGGGAGGGGGCAGAGGGGCTGTTGAGGGATGTCAACCTGACAGCGTGGTCCTGAGTTCCCTTGTTTGTTCATTTACTCACTGAGCCAACAAATATTTCCTGGGTATCTACTGTAAGAATAAGAGAGTGAAGGAAATAGGCACTTGCCATGCTGAGTTGACAAACTACAGGAGGTAAGCAAAGATGAAACATAATATATAGATGTTAGACTTTAAAAGGAGAAAAACAAAGTGAACAGTGTAGCGCGCCAGAGAGGAAAGGAGGTAAGGTGTTACAATTTTATATAGAGTGGTCAGAGAAGGAAACATTTGAGCAAAGGCTTAAAGGAAGTGAGGAGCAAACCAGGCAGAGCTGTAGTTAAAAGATGGTCTAGCACTCTGGCTGATAATGATGTGTCAATGCTCATGTTCCTCAATTGTAACAAATGTACCACCCTAGTAGGAGACAGTTGATTATGGGGGAAGCTAGGGGTGGGGATGGGGACAGGGAAGTCTACGGGAAATCTCTGTACCTTCCACTCAATTTTGCTGTGAACTTAACTGCTATAAATAAATAAATAGATAAATAAATAAAGCAAGCAAGCCAGCCAGCCTGTTTTTTAAAAAATGGTCCTAGGGGAGCTCCCCTGGTGGCGCAGTGGTTGAGAGTCCGCCTGCCGATGCAGGGGACACGGGTTCGTGCCCCGGTCCGGGAAGATCTCACATGCCGCAGAGCGGCTGGGCCCGTGAGCCATGGCCGCTGTGCCTGCGCGTCCGGAGCCTGTGCTCCGCAACAGGAGAGGCCACAACAGTGAGAGGCCAGTGTACCACACAAAAAAAAAAAATTAATTTTTTTAAAAAAATTAAAAATGGGCCTAGGAACTGACAAGTCCAAGACTGAAGGAGTCAGCAGAATCCCTGGCTCTCACTACTGGCTTCTTGGGTGGGTGAGTGGAGTACAAAGTGCAAGAGACATATTCTCTGAGGCATCTGGCCCCTGGGCACAGCCAGGGACTTGTGTGTACAATTCAAATTCATAACCTTGTATGGTGGCTCAATCCGTTCCACAGAGGCAAGGGTAAGGAGGCTATATCACCAGATTACTGACTCTTACGACTCACAGGAAAGACCAAATTCAGCCTATGGAAGTCTACTTAGATGCTAATGTATGTATGATTTGCACAGCTGTACAGAGTAACCACACAACTCAGATATAAGGTTAGTTAGGTTAGAATGGAGGCCTACTGTAGTCAGGAAGTTATAACCCTAAACTACTGCTAAGAAAGGCAATTAGTATATGCTTCAGTTAATGTCTCCTTTGAAAATCTTTCTTAAAAAGTCACATTTGTACAAGAAGGTTTGTGCAATAAAATGTTGTTTATAATAGCAAAAAAAAAAGTGGTAACAACCTAATACATATAAACACAGAAATGGTAAATAAATTATGGCACATGAGACACAATGAAACATCAAAAAGAATAGGTTTATCCAAACAAGATGCTGAACAAAATGTACAATGTGAGCCAATTTGTTTGAAAAGAAAATGCTTTCCTTTTATATTTATGCATAACACACACCCATAACACACACACACACAAACACACACACAGAACCAAACTGTTAATAGTGGCTTCTCTGGAAAGGGGCACTTTCATCTTTTATTCTATATGCTATGAATCCTTTATTACCTGTGTAAACGTTTTTTTTTCCCTAAATATAAGGGTTGGGGGGGGATGTACTGGCCCATAAATATTGAAATCAGAAGGTCTTCTTGAAGTTTTCATACATTTTTATATTATTCTCACCAGATTATAAAGACAAAGCAGAATAAAAAATGGGGGAGGGGGGCAGTTTAAAATCCTCCTGTTAAAAAAAAGCAGTTAAGATTCCAACTTGGCTCTACATTAAAAACAGAGTAGGGACTTCCCTGGTGGTCCAGTGGTTAAGACTCCACACTCCCAATGCAGGGGGCCTGGGTTCAATCCCTGGTCAGTGAACTAGATCCCGCATGTCACAGTGAAGATCCCATGTGCTGCCACTAAAACCCGGCTCAGTCAAATAAATAAATAACATAACATAACATAGTGCTATACAGCAAAAAGAGAATAAGTTCAAGTGAGACAGGTGATCACTTTGGGCAAATTAAGCCCTACCAGCCTCAGTGCTCCCATCTGTAAAATGGAAAACAGCCTATTTTACAGAGTTACTGAGAAGAGTGTTTTATAGATCTAGCTAAAATGCCCAGCACACTGACACATCATGGGCATTCAGTACACAGCAGTTCTTATTTAAGTCAGCAATGTCTATCTCACTTTTTATGTAAGTGAAACAGACTATGCTGCATGTAGGACTGTACCTTGCCAGATCTATTTAAGTGACCCTTCATAGGCCTTCCAGCCTCTTGCAATGCAAATTTATTCAGAAATAAAAATGTCATGTACATCAAACTACTTTTCTCCCCAAAATAGGTAAAACATTTCAAGTAAAAAAAAATTTTTTTTTAAGTTTTATAGACATTTACGCCATATACATATATAATTACAAGGAAACAAAGAGAGAGGAGGAATACAGAAAAATTATTCAGGATATTTTCAAATATTCTGTTCTAGGTCATTAAGTGCTCCCAAACTTAGCACATTCTGGGGAACCTACTCTCAGCAGTCTTTGTGACATGCTTGTTTAAAGGCCTGCTTTGCAACCTACTAGGTATATAACCTCAAGAAAATCACTGTTCTCCCCCAAGGTCTCAGCCTTCTCATCAGTAATATGGGGCTTCCTGAGGTTGTTGTAGGGTTAAATAAAATGGGTGTAATGTTTTTAGCACAATGCCAAGCTCATGGTGAGCACTCAATAAATGGTTGTAGTAGTTGTTCTGGTTATCTTTCTGCCAACCAAAGCACATGCTAGGGACAATCCATACATTAGAGAAGCTTTTCAACTGGACAAACAGCGCTAAGCAGGTCTCAAAGCCCCATGACCATGACCCAGTTTCCAAAGGAGAATATTAGGAAAATAACTGTCCAGAGACCAGAGGATGTCTGGACTGATCAGTAGTCCCTGGTCAGATCTCCTTCCCCTTTTCCACACATACCCTCCAGGAATAACAGTCTCTTGGTAATTGGCAACGTGTCACGGGTGAGTCATGGGTCATATACTGTTTTCATCTGAATTCTCCAGAACTCTACCCCAAGTACCCCACAATCTCCCAGGGCCCCAAACTGACCTGAGCACCTACAATTCCTTTAGCTCTCCAGTGCCACATGAAGCCCACATGCCTAGAAATTCATAATGGAACATGATTTCCCCAACTATCTCTTCTCCACTTCAAATCCTTGTTCTAGGGGGCTCTGGTGCTGCCCCCAGACTCAAGTACACATCCCACACCTTGTCAGCTCCCTCCCATCATTCAGGTCTCAGCTCAAATGATAAATTCTCAAAGAGGTCTCCCCTGAATACAGTAGCTAATGTAGCGCTGCTGTGCCCTCCTGCCAACCCATGCTCTATTCCATTATACTCTATACGGATTCAGAATGTGCCTAGCTGCAAGTAACAAGTGCTTAATTAATAGAGGTTTCTACTTCTCCTATAGCAAGTCTAGAGGAGGGTGGCTACTGGTATAATTTTAGCTGTTCAGTGAGGCCATCAGGAATTCTGGCTCTGCCATATTTAGCACGCTGTCTTTATGTTTGTCATTTCATGGTACAAAAAGGTTGCTGCCATAACCAGACGGCTTTTCAACATGCGAGGCAGGTAGAAGATGAGAGGAGGAAGGTGTGGCTATGTCAGCCACATCTCTCCCCTTTTGTCAGGAGAGGAATCCTTCCCCAAACCTATCTAAAAACCAGAACTAGGTCACATGGCCTCCTCCAGCTGCAGGTAAATCAGGATACAAATTGTCACTGGCTGAGAACAAACATAATCTACTGCCTAAGGCTGGGCACAATGTAATCCCACACACAATCAAGGTTCTCTTAGCAACAAAAAAATGGGAATGAGCACTGGGGAAGAAAAGAACAGTGTTGGCCACACTTATCTTTTCATAGTACTTACCACTATCTGAAATTAACTTATGCTAAGTAAATAAATATGTTAATGTTTACATCTCCTCCACAGAATGCAAGCTCTATGCCCAGCTTTACATATATATACTCAGAGCCTATATTTTAAAATAATTGACTGTCAACTTTCTTACAATAGGCAGGTATTATAGATACTGGAATATAGTAAGGGTAGTCTAGGTTATGCTATAGTGGCAAATTAACCCCCAAATTTCAGTAGCTTGATAGCACAAAAACTTATTTCCTGATTATTCTTTATGTCCATTGCATATTGCGGCGGGGGGGGGGGGGAAGCGGAGGGGTGTAAGAAGGAGGCAGGGAGTTTTCTCCACACTGAGAAACCTAAGCTGGAAAAAAGCCAAGTTGGAAGCTCCAATATCTCAAAATGTGGCCGCAGGGTTTACTATAGTAAAAAAATAGAGGTGGAGGGTCTCATAAGAGCCACTTAAATGCTTCAGTCCAGGAATATATGTTACTCCCAGAGACAGCCCACTGGACAGAATTAGTCACATGATTCTGTATAACTTAAGGAGGCGGAGACACATGGGAGAGCACATGAATGTTGGTAGTAAATATTTAAGCCTCATTCCCTATGGAATGGTAAGATTATCATACAATGCGTCATCGCCATTTGAGAACTTAGACCCATTAAAGAAGTTTCTTGGAATGAACTCAAAGTTAGGGATACTCAGTAAAGCAATTATTTCATCTTATAAGGCAATACTTACTATTAAAAAAAATGGTTTTCCTTCAGGAGTAATAATAGGAAATATTTATGTAGCACTTATTATGTTCTGCTTCAAGCACTTGCCAAGTCTTATTACCTTTAATCTACCCAACTACCCAGTAAGGGAGATACTACAGTATTGTTAACTCCATTGTATAAGGGAATGGAAAAGTATTGGGAGCCAACTCTCCATGGGTCATTTCTGCATATTGTACAAGCAGAGGCACCAACTGCTTTTGTTCCATACAATCTTTAAAGATACTTGTATAGAGAACAGCTTTGAAAAATATAACGTCTCCTTCTAGAGCAAAGGGTGGCAGGTTTACTATCCAGTATAATCAAGATAATGTCTCCCTCTGGAACAAAGGGCTGTCATGCTTACTGCCCATTATAAAAGATTAGGATTCCCTAAGATCAGGATTTCTCTCCTTAATATAATCCACTGTGTTTGCAGGTAACGTCTGACTCTCTCCACATCTCCCTTCTTTGGAAACTGGGGCTTAGGGAACCAGTATAAGAAAATGGTGATACTCTGGCCACAGCTATTATTATGAATAATAAACCCATTCCCAAGAGTCCATGAAACTGTGGCAGGTTAGCTTGTTACCTTGAAAGCAGGGTAAAATCTCAGAGCCTTAACAGTTCTTGACAAGAAGTTAAGTAATTTGCCTAAGGTCTGACAGCTAGTAGGTGGCATATCCAAGATTCAAGCCCAAGCTGTCTGGCTTAGAAACCATGCTTTTAAATTCTCTGCTATACTGCAGTAGTCCTCAAAGTGTAATTCCAGAACTAGAAGCATCAATATCACCTGCAAACATGTTACAAGTGTAAATTCTTGGGCATTACCCCAGACCTACTGAATCAGAAACTTGGGGAGTGGGGGAGGAAGAGACACATCTGTGTCTTAAAAGCCTTCCAGGAGATTCTGATGCTTACTATAAGTTTGAAAAACACTGCCATATGCCTATATTCACTGTATCTATCAGATAGAACAAAATGGTATGAGTATATCCTGATTTACATAGGGATGTGAACTGACCTTTCATAACTTGAATAATAGATTTGAAGCACTAAAGGAGATGGCTCCTAAGCCCTTGCATTTAATTTTTAGGAAGGTAGGGATCTTTATTTGGTGCAAATAAATACCACATGTCTGTTTAATACGTCTGCATATTCTCCTTTGGAGTCACAGATATATGTCCATAATGCTAAATGAAAATACCTGCTTTTTTATTCCCATAATGATTAGAAAGAATTACTTAGCCAAGGAGAAACACTATTTATATTTGAGAGTCAAGCTGTAATTCTTGAAAAACAGGAAACCACATATCAACACAGCCAACACAGTGTACCACAGTAGAAAGGGCAGCAGGCTTTGAGTCACAGAGTCAAGTCACTTAACTCTTCAACTCAATTTCCTGATTTTAAAATGTAGAATGAACTCCAACTTCAGAGTTGCAATTAGGCCTAAATGATATGTCATGTGAAAGCCGTTGGTAAACAGCTTTTGTGCTACGTGGATGTAAACTCCACCTGCATGGGCTCTTTCTCTGTCTTGATCTGGTGTTATCAGTTTCTCCAAAGCTTAGAGTACTGTCTGGCACTAGAAGATGCTCGATACTTATGAGGTATTGGGAATGAACATGAGGTATTATATTAATGATGTAATTGATTCCTCTGGGCTCCACTTGTCACAATAATCTCAGTCTTTTAATAGGAAAAAGTCACTTGAACAAGAAATCCTTAGTCATGTTTTAAATGGGACAGATAATTTAAGAAAATCAGCTGATTTTCGTCCCCTGGAGAACACTACTGAAGGAGTTCTGTCCTAAGGCATAAGACAGAAACTCCTATTAGCAACCCTCACGGCCTTAGGAGCCTCATGGTTTCCCATCTACGACAATCTCTTGTGCTCTTGTAAACAGTCAGGAATAAAGGATGTGCACCTACAAAGAACTAAATATTCCACATTTACTTCTTCACTGTGGTAGAATTTTAATAAATAGATTACAGGGTTTATGTAATCTCTTTTAATGAAATCTAATATTAAATCAGCAAATATTAAATAAGCTACTATTGTGTATAAAAAGAGACTGCTACAAAACCATTGTCAAATATCATTTGAGAACAGAAATCATTGTTGAATTTATAATTTAATGAAAAAATATAATTTATTTACAAAACTTTATGTATGGTAAATGCAGTTCCTTAATTTGTACTCTCTCCAACATACTTTCTCGATCTCCTGAAAAATTAGTTAACGGTCTAGTCTTAAAATAGGGGAACTTTGGGCTTTTAGCTTCAACAGACAAATCTAAGATAGCAAATGAATTCAAGTTGAAGGACAGCTTTCAGTGTAGAGCTGCAATAGTAAGGAGAATATACCAGCTACGTTGCTATACCTTAAGGGACATCTGCAGAGTGTATTGTCCCCTGTGTATGTCTTATAATAATTCAGATATTTATATATAAATTAGTTCTACCTTTTAACAAGTAGCACAGTCTATCTCAAGATTTGGAATTTTAACAGTCAACTAACTTCATAAAGGATTATGCAAATTTGTTTGATGAAAGAGCACAAATTACAGAGTTGAACGTGAAACTCCTTTCGTTTGCTTCTTTAAAAATATGGGGCTTCCCTGGTGGTGCAGTGGTTAAGAATCCACCTGCCAATACAGGGGACAAAGGTTCAATCCCTGGTCCGGGAAGATCCCACATGCTGCAGAGCAACCAAGCCCGTGCACCACTACTACTGAGCCTGCACTCTAGAGCCCACGAGCCACAACTACTGAGACTACTGAAGTCTGTGCGCCTAGAGACCGTGCTCTGCAACAAGAGAAGCCACCGCAATGAGAAGCCCGTGCACCCCAATAAAGAGTAGCCCCTGTTCGCCACAACTAGAGAAAGCCCGCATGCAGCAATGAAGACCCAATGCAGCCAAAAATAAATAAATAAATATTTTTTAAAAAATGGAAAACAAGTTTGCCTTTCCTAAGCTTTTTTTTTACCCATCTTTTCAACTCCCAAGGCAATATAACTTCAACTAAACAATCACATGGCTACAGTGATTTATAGAGGTACCTAATAAAGATGCAACTCATATATTTACATATATATACCTTAATCGAACAATACTCTTCCAATGTAATCCAAAACCAAATTAAGCAAGTATCTTAGTCAATAAAAAAGTTACTTTTAGCTCCACCAAGTCCTTTCAAAATTCAGTGAAACCAAAAGGAAACAGAAGAGAAAGCCAGTTTTGACATAGTCTAACTACTTACCTACTTACCATCTCATAACCCCACAATGAAACAGTGACTTCTGGTAGCAAAAAACGCATGCATATTCTGCATCTTGTAGGAGCAAGCAATGTTGAAAATCACCTGGGCTTTACTCTTGCCATAAATTCTCAGCCTCTTGATGATTTTTGTATTCTAAATTAATACACTTGAGCCTTAACACATTTTGAGTCTTCAAAATTGTATCTTTATTAAATTGAAGAGTTAAGCAAATGCCAAAGACACTACAGAAATTCAGTTGCTATAGTGGATGAATAAGACGTATTAACTCTGATATGTAACAGTTCATTTTCTTCCTGCAAGTGGGAAGCAAAGAGTCCACAGTAACACACCTTTAAGTTCCACATCCCTAGCCTCATCATCGCTGTCAGTTCTATTTAGAAAAAGAAAAGAAGGGGGGGTGGGGGGAGGAAGTCCCCCATATCTAAATTCATTTTTTTTTCAAAGCCTTGTATCCCACTCTTCAATACCTCTTTGTCTTAAAGTGACCAAATCTGTCCCAAATCATTTCCTTGGTTCCCTTTCCTAAATTAGCTGAATTCAAATTAGTTTTTTATCTATTCTACTTTCTCTCCTAGTTTCCTTTCATTCTCGTGGGTCGTTATCCTTTAGTTCTCTCCATTCCTCTTCTACATATTTATCTTCAAATAAAATACTTTCAGACACTGGCAAGAGACACCACCTTTAAATGAAAGCAGGCAAACCATCCAGAATTTTCAACTCTCCTGTGAATTTATTTCCAGAATATCCACTCAAGGAACCCTCGCCACTAAAGATGAAAGGCAAGCTAAGGAAATACATTAGACAGAGGAAGTAAACATCGAAACAGGGCATGCCTAGGTATTCTTAAGCCTCTAAGCAGAACTAGACTCCCGAGTCCAAAGGTCTTTCTTTTTCGTGACTTCTATGCCCTCGCGGAGTCTGACAACACGTTGGTCCGGGAGGGGTGTCCCACCACCGCCCGTTCCTTCTACCACCTCTGCATGACCTTGCTCTGAAATAATCTTGCACAAGCAAAATCCCCCAAATTCTCAGGCCGGTCCCTTGCCTGAGGTTTCTGTGCCTCAATTACTGAGCTCTTCTCACCTTCCAACCGTCTCAGGGAACACTGGGTCTTCGCCTTAATGTACAGTTTCGCCTTTAAAGTTTTATATCTGTCTGGTTTCTTGATGGTATGTCATCCCTCATCCCCCATCCCCATCCCCGCCTCCAACAGGCACCAAGAGGGTTAAGATTACCCCATCCCACCCTTAAAAAAACAAAACTTCGTCTGTAAGGCCTTCCCCACCCCCACTTCAGCTCCCAACAGAGATGAGCTCCCGAAAGATTCGGACACACCTCCACCTCCACCTCCAAAGCCAAGGGTCTTCCTGGGACAATTTGCACAACAATACGGGGTCTGTGTGTGTAAACTCCTATAAGACTAACCTACGAGGAAAATATCAAGACCCTTGAAGGTCCCTCGCAGCTTCATTAACGATACTCCCAACACATTATAGGAAAGTCTGATTCCTATAACCCTCCAATTCCTCTCCTTCCTAATTCGCCGACCCCGGCGCTCGCACAGTCGGAGGGCTAGCGTGCGGCAGTCGGAGGATCAAACACCAAGAAAAAATTACCGTCAAGGGAAATTAACCAGTTCCATGTTCTGCAGACGCCGTCTCCCTGTGTGCCAGGAGCAAGCCTCAGAAGGTGCCTCCAACTTTTCTCCTCCCTCTCTAGAGTGCGGACCACCGACGCACGCTTCCACCTCAATCACAATTTGATGAGATTGGAACCACCAATCTGTCTCTACTAGGCGTACGGGGGAGGGGTGACTATGACGGGAGGGATGGGAACTCGTAATAGAAGAGAGAAAAGCCCCGCTTTTACCCCCCCCTGAGAAACTTCTGGGACTCTTCTATTACGCAACCTCGGGACCAGGTTCCAAAATACGAACATCTATCGGCAAGACGCGGGGCTCACGGGCCAACGTTTGATTTTGGGGAGGAGGATGGGTCCCTTCCTGTGTTCCCCTCCCCAGTTTTTCTAGACGCTACCTGCCGGGATTTGTAAGGACGGTGCGAGCTCTGCGTCTCCTTCGCCCGTTCTACCCTAAGGTTCCCACTGGAAAAGCGGGAACACCAGCGACTTGAGCCAGCGTGCTGGGAAGCCGGCAGCGAGGCGGCAGAGCCTGGGCTTCCCAGAAGTCAGCGACCGCGGGGCTCTGGCCAGGATGACCCCCAGCCCGAGGGGCGCAGGGTTCCGCTTACCTTCCAGACCTTTAGTCCTCCAGTCTCGGGTCGTGCGCCCTCGCCGCCTCCGCCCGCCCCTGACCTGTTGCCGTCGGGAAGGCGCGCAGGTGTGGGGAGAACAGGGCGCTCAGCGTCGGCTAGCGCTGGACCCGGCTTCCAGCCGCGGAGGCGAGAACGCAGCTGTGCCAGCGACGCGCGCAGGCGGCGGCCGAGTGCGCAGAAGCTGCGCGCTCGCCCGCTCGCTCGCTCGCTGGCTGGCAACCTCTGTGCGCCGGCGGCCCAGGAACGCCCAGGAAGCGAAGCCACGCCCCCAGGAGGTCACGCCCCCCCGCGCTCCCCGGCCCCGCCCGGCCCACGCCCTCTAGCTGGCGCCACCCAGATGGAGAGGAACTGTTCGGCCCTCCCCTCGGGACCAGTGGGAGGATCTAGGGCGAGCAGCCTCTCAGAATGGAATACTGCAGTGACCGCACCGGCAGCATGGGTGACCCTCCCCCCGGCTGGTGTGGGACACAAGTACCCTTTCGCTTTACAGCGGGATTAAGCTTAGGGTCAAGTTCTGACTAAAGTGTCAAGGAGTCTTTTTGCAGTCTCTTACACAATTGAAACATTCTGTATCCTTTAAAGGAGATAATAACTAACATCTGGAGAGCGTTTTACGGTTTATAAAGGGCTTTTCACACACAGGCCCGTCTCATCTTCGTAACAGCCTTATAAAACAGACACGTTATTGCTGCCGTTTCCCAAATAATGAAACCGAAGAGCTGAAAATAAGTATTGTGCCCAATGTCACAAGCTCAAAAGTGGCACGAGAAACCAGGTCTCCAGAATCCAGCCTCCCGGTTCTTGCCCTTCAGCAGCCCAACCCCAAGAAATTCTACTGGGTATTGGGGCTTTGTCAAATAGATCCAAAAGCTTATGTCTAGTTGCTACCCGATCCCTTCTTTGAACATACCAAGGAAAGCATCACGCTGAGTTCTTTGCATCATCTCACCTTCCTCCCTGAAAGAGATGCAGGAAGATTGTATCAAATGGCCCAGACAAGCTTCTTTCCAATATCTTAATGGTTTAAATGACTGAAATTATTTGGATGAAGAAAATCATCTTATTCATATGCAATATAATGTAAATGTAAATTAATATAATGTATGAAAATATCCCCCTTCCGTGCCCTCTCTGTTCTCCCCTCCTTTGTTGTTGTTGTTGCTTTGTCCCTCGTGTCCCTCATTGTCAACATGAACAGTATTTGAAAACCTAAGTGATAGATACTTGCATTTCCAAATTAGACTCTGGGCTGCTTGACTTAATTTCCCATGGACTGCCTTCCAAAATATAACTCTTCTCCCTACTCCCTGTGCTCCCATGATGATATTGATTTGATTTACCTTAACAGCTAAAATAATTAAGTTACCCCTGATGAGATCTAGTGTGCCTCTAGATGAAAGCTTTGGAGGTCTTCCCTGGGCAGGGTGGGACGGCAGTCACTCCTGACAGATGCGAGTTTGTGCACTTCTTAAATGTTTCTAACAGAGATTGATATCTATTTTAATCATAACAAATATTTTAACCTTTTTGTTATGGAATTAATATATTTCATTGTAAAATATATATAAGCCTGGTCATAATTTATAATCTGAAGGTTTTTACCAATCTAAAACTTTTTCCTTTGCTGCGTTCCTAATCCCATAACACCTCCTAATACCTTCAAACTGTAGTCAATTTAGTAAATGATGTTGACAGTGCAAGTTTGATAATATTATTTTACTGCTTTTGGAGCTGAGGGATGTAATTTTGCAAAAATTTTTTGTTGAAGATGATGTAGTTTTGGTTCAGGGAATAGTTCATTTCATTTATAGGAATGTTTTTAAGGCAATGTGCTAGGTGATGGGCCATATCAGTGACAAAGACAGTGCACCTGTTTTCATGAGATTCCAGTGCCTTGCAGATACAAGCAAGTAAATAAACAATTCCAATGCATGCTTCTATTGATTAATTTCTGGAAATGGAAATAGGTTATTTTAAAACACTTAAATAAAAACTAATTTTCTCATAATAAATAAAGAAAAAGCGGTTAGTCATTCTAGTGAGTTTTTTTTTAAAGTTGCTTTTCTGCCTTTTCTCCGGGTCACATTGTATAACCAGTTAATAAGCAGGCTATTTTAAATAGTGATTATACCATATCCAAATTTTTAAAAAATTTATGACATAAAAGAAAGTAATTATGCAAGAGAGATGCAGATACTTCACTTTATTAGCTACACTTTCCTTTATCTTCTTCATTATAGTAATTCTTTAGTTACATTTTTTAGCTCACTGAATGAAATTCTAGCACTTTCTTCATCTTGACAACCTAGTCACTTTTATTTCTGATTATGTTTCTGCTAAGGTGAAGCATTTCTCTGACATCAGTGATCTTTTTTACAACAGAACTGAAAATTTTTTTTTCCCTTTTTAATACAATTATGGTACTTTATCAGCTACCTCTTCATGTAAGGACTCCTGAGATGTTACCTGACAATTTTCAGTCATGATTCTACTTAAATTTTGAAGACAAACAAGTGAACCCCCAGGGACTCACAGAAGCTCATAGGTGGTATTCTCAGAGCTCCTGAACTGTACAAGGGGGCAGGAACACATGTTAAGGTTGAGACTGGGGGGAAGCGTGTCTGCATCCCAACCCCTAGGCTGCTTGCTTGGGCAGACTGGAGTATTCTTAAACTCTGCAGTCAGCAAGACCTGAGTATTTTAAACCAGCAGTTTAAATTATGTTACTCCAAAATTACTGCATGTATATATCAAAGGGAATGAATTTCTTCAAAGTGTAAAAAAATCCTAACCGAACTGGCAAATAAATCCTAACCAAGTCCTAACCTGAGCATACACCTGTTGTTGATAACAACAACAACAACAACCAAACAACCAGCCCAGGGCTGGGGAGAAGGTGGTATAGATGAGGAGTGGTGACAGTGAGGAGGAAGGAGGAAGGGTTGGCCTAAGCCAGGTAAAGGGCAGTAGAGATACAGCCAGTTTCCCAAAAAGAACACAAAGGAGGAGGGGGAGTAGGACCTCCGGGCAAAGATTTTGAGGGGCAGTGATGAGAAATATAGGAAAGGTCAATGGCAGACTGATGGTGAAAGGCCCTACATGCCAAGCTAGGGAGTCTTCTTTTCATCCTAAGCACAATGGGTAGGAGATTGATTTGAGCAGGTTGCATTCTAGAAGGACTACTGTGGTTGCCATACGAAAATGAAAATGAATAGGAGACAGTAAGACTGTAGTTATAATCCCCGAGGCCATGGAAGAAAGTGTACTGAGAGCTGGGCATAGATTGTAGGCAGATATAGAAATTCCCAGCTTTACATCTCTACCTGGGAGGCAGGTATGCAGATGTAAACCTGCTGTCTTTTGCTTCAAGAAGAACTAAGTGTACAATTATTGTAATTAAAATAACTGTATTTTATCTTGAACACATTGTATAAAACATGGTTCCTAGTGACCAGACCTCACTTTTTTTTTCTTACCTCATTTTTTCTAACAAGTACATATGAGTTTTATATTTGTGTGTGTGTGTTTTTAATAAATTTATTTATTTATTTTTGGCTGCCTTGGGTCTACACTGCTGCTCGCAGGCTTTCTTTAGCTGTAGTGAGTGGTGGCTACTCTTCGTTGTGGTGCGCCGGCTTCTCATTGCGGTGGCTTCTTGTTGCAGAGCATGGGCTCTAGGTGCGCAGGCTTCAGTAGTTGTGGCTCGCGGGCTCTAGAGCGCAGGCCCAGTAGTTGTGGTGGACGGGCTTAGTTGCTCCACCGCACATGGGGTCTTCCCGGACCAGGGCTCAAACCCGTGTCCCCTGCATTGGCAGGCGGATTCTTAACCACTGCGCTGGGCCACCAGGGAAGCCCCAGTGTGTGAGTTTTTACCTATTGCTACTACACAATACTTCCCAATCCCGGGGGGTTATGAATATTTTTGAGTCACGTGATAGTATTGTTAAATTAATTTAGTATTTAAAATTGTAATTTGGAAAATGCCAATGAATCTAGAGAAAAAGAATATGAGCACAGATCCATATTTTTCTCTGAAAAAATAAATGTAGGGATTTAACTAAATTTCTACAATTTACCAGACATTTCACACACATAGCTTTTTTAATCCCCTATGAAAACATGTGTATAGTTCTAGTTCATGTCTAAAGAAGAAATAAACTCAGAGAGGTTATTCATCTCTATCATGATTATACAGCAAATAAATAGCAGAAACAGTATTTGAACTCAGCTTTTCTATGGCTCAAGGTCATGTTCTTACCACTATCAGAATTAGATTAGTATAAATATCCCAATTAATGTCTGTTACAGTTAAATTTACATCAGCAAGCCTGAGGGAGTTCGCAATGGGTTTTCAATCTGGCGGTTACATCCGGAGGGTTAAATAGGAAGCGGATAAGTAAGCTGAGAGATTATGGGAAAACCAAATATTTGGAAAATGAAAAAGGGAAAGAAATAACAGACAGAGCCAGAATACAAGAGCCAAGTTATGGTGCCCCAGTGGGGCACCACTGGGTGGTGAGCTCCCAGTGGGAGCGAGATGGGGGGGGGGTAAAAGCACCCTAAAGACTATGGCACAACTTTAAGAACGCAATACTCAATACTATGGTTCACCTCAATCTATATCTCTCTTCTAAGTTCCAAACTATCACCCTCATTTGTTTGCAGGAAATTTCCACAGGGTTGTCCCATCAGCAAAACATACTCAGCACATCTAGTATGAAGCTCATGGTTTTTCACTCTGTCCACCCATTCTTTTACAACCCACCCAACCCAATTCCTCCTGTTTGGTCTCCAACTTTTGTTGCTGGTACTGTTATAGACCCAGGATTCAGGTTCAAATGTCCATTACCAAGGGAACCCTCCTGCACTATTGGTGGGAATGTAAATTGGTGCGGCCAATATGGAGAACAGTATGGAGGTTACTTAAATAACTAAAGATAGAGTTGCCATATGATCCAGCAATTCCACTCCTGGGCACATATCTGGAAAAGATGAAAGCTCTAACTCAAAAAGATACATGCACCCCAGTGTTCATAGCAGCACTCACAATAGCCAGGACATGGAAACAACCTAAATGTCCATCGACAGAGGAATGGATAAAGAGGATGTGGTACACACACACACACACACACACACGCGCGCGCGCGCGCGCGCACGTGCACACATGCACACACAAACACACACACTGGAATATTACTCAGCCATTAAAAAGAATGAAATAATGCCACTTGCAGCAACATGGATGGACCTAGAGATTATCATACTAAGTGAAGTCAGACAGAGAAAGACAAATATCATATGATATCACTTATATGTAGAATCTGAAAAACTGATACAAATGAACTTATTTACAAAACAGAGAGACTCACAGACATAGAAAATAAACTTATGGTTACCAAAGGGGAAAGGGGAGGAGGGAGGAATAAATTAGGAGTTTGGGATTAACAGATACACACGACTATATATAAAATAGATAAACAACAAGGAATAGCACAGGGAACCATATTCAATATCTTGTAATAACCTATACTGGAAAAGAAACTGAAAAAGAAACATATACTTATATAACTGAATCACTTTGCCGTATACCTGAAACGAATACAACATTGTAATACAACTATACTTGAATTAAAAAAATAAAAATAAATGGGCTTCCCTGGTGGTGCAGTGGTTGAGAGTCTGCCTGCTAATTCAGGGGACACGGGTTCGAGCCCTGGTCTGGGAAGATCCCACATGCCGCGGAGCGACTAGGCCCATGAGCCACAACTACTGATCCTGCGCGTCTGGAGCCTGTGCTCTGCAACGAGAGAGGCCACGACAGTGTGAGGCCCATGCACTGTGATGAAGAGTGGCCTCTGCTTGCCACAATTAGAGAAAGCCCTTGCACAGAAACGAAGACCCAGCACAGCCGAAAATAAATAAATTAAAAGAAGAAAAAAGAATAAAAATAAATAAACAAATACAAACTATAGAAAACTGACATTATTAAAGTTTATTAATTACAAAAAAATAGTCCATTACCTACCAAGTCATACTTAACTTTCCTTTTATATATCTCCCTGCCCTACAAGTTCCCTTCTTATTTTTGTTTCATTTCTCCATTTCACTGAATAGCTACTAAGTGTCAGGTACAAATTCTGATCAATTACAGGGATATAAAGACAAATATGAGACTCTCCTTGTCCTTGGAAGGTTCACATCTCGAAGGAGAGTGTCGAAGGCAGAATTCTAAGATGGCCCTGAAGATTCCCACTCCTGGTGTGTATTTGCTGTTTAATTTCTTCTCTTTGAGTGTGGGTGAGTCTGATCTAACCAGGTGAGCTCTTTTTTAAAAAGAAGATGTAGGGGTCAAAGAAGGAGGAAGTCAGAGAGATTCAAAGCTACAGCAGATGCTCACCTTTGGCCTTGAAGGAACAAATTACTATCTTGTGTAGAGGGCCATATAACAAGGACCTGAGAGAGGCCTCTGGGAACTGGGAGTGGTCTTTGGCCTCCAGTTGGCAAAAAAATAGGAACCTCAGTCAGACAACTGCAAGGAAATGAATTCTGCCAAGGAACTTGGAAACAGATCTTTCCCTAGTTAAGACTCCAAATGAAGATACACCTGGACAGCACCTTGACTTCAGCCTGGTAAGATCCTGAGCAGTGACCCCGGTAAAACATGCCGGCCTTCTGACTTACAGAAGCTGTGAGGTAATAAATGGGTGTTGTTTTAGACTGCTCAGTTTGTGGTAATTTGTTATGCAGCAATAGAAAACTAATACAGAGAGATCAAAGAATAAATAGATCATTGTCACACAGCCTGCTTAGTGCTATGGTACAGGCATGCACAAGGATGCTCTCAGAGCCTAGACAGAGGCATCTAACAAACACTAATGAACTCAGGGAAGGCATCCTGCCAGAGTTAGAACCTAGGATGAATCACAAAGGGAAAGACAGAGTTGGGGGATGTATGACTGGGGAGGGCAGAGTGCTGTGTGTGCAGAGGGAGTTAATAGGCACAAGTCCCAGAGTATAGAGCAAGGATAGAGATGTAAGATAGGGTAATAAAAGAATAACACTTACTATTTACTAATTGTATACTATGTAGTAGTTCAGTGTGTAACCTCATCTGAGGTGTTCACAGTAACCCTGTGTGTGCTGGTGAGTCTTCCATTTGCCTCAAATCCAGTCCCTGCTTTTCCTCTACTGTGCTGTGAATCACAAGGGGTTGATTCTTGAAACTACCTTTTCGAGACTTCTTGCTGGGCAACATGATTTTGCCTGGGTTGAGCCAATGGATGGCACGGGGAGGAGACTGGAGGCAGGAAGAGAGGAGACTCCAGGGTGCTTCTCTTCTCTCTCTGCTCTGGGCAGTGGCTCTGGCCCAGCGGCTGCACCTCCTCCCTAGGCTAGCTCCCACAGACCCTGAGTGGCTCTGCCTCCTGGGCTCCAGGAATACTATGTCTTCCCCTTAGTCCCAGCCTTGGGTGTGGCTGTTAGTTGCTTCCTGCAGTTGCTTAATCCCTGGGTAGTCTCACCTTCCCCTGTTTGCTCTAACAGCTCTTCAGCCTGTACCTTTTAACTAGTTCCCTTATTAAATTCTCTCTATTGAATTACCACCTGGCAAGAGGGTTATTTTCCTAAATGCATCTTACTGAATCACCATAAGACAAGTCTGACTCTGAAGTATATCACTTTCTAACAAGCTGCCTTGTGTCTCCGAATTTACCATCATCACCATATTGAGTCAGCTCCTTTTCATTTCACTGTTACAGTAGCCTCTGAACCGTTCTCCATCTCTCCTCCCTCCTCTCTCTCTAATGTGTTCTCCACAGTGCTGCCACATGAGTCCTCTTTAAGCATATCTCTGGTCATGTGACATATCTGGCAATTGCAAAGAGAAGTAAGCACTAACTCCCCATTCTAGACTCAAGACTCCCTAGAATAGTTCTTAAATCAGTCTTTCTGGCCTCACTTTTGTTAAATATTTTGCTCTACTGAAAATCTACCCCTGATTTTCACTTCTTTATCTTTCCTTATACTGTTTCTGTTCCCTTTAGCTAGAATGCTCTATTTCTACCTTTTGAAATAATCTCTCTGTTCTATCTTTTGAAATATCTGCCCTTCAAGGGTTATTCATCTATTCATTCATTCAACAAACCTGGGCAAGTTACATTCTAGGTCTTCAGGATAGAAAGAAGAACAAAATTATTCCTACCCTCTAGAATAGGCGCTGGCAAATGTTTTCTGCAAGGGGCCAGATGGTAATATATTTTTTAAAATTAATTAATTAATTAACTTATATTTGTCTGCGTTGGGTCTTTGTTGCTGCACGTGGGCTTTCTCTAGTTGTGGAGAGCAGGGACTACTCTTCGTGGCGGTGCACAGGCTTCTCATTGCGGTGGCTTCTCTTGTTGTGCAGCCCGGGCTCTAGGCACGCGGGCTTCAGTAGTTGTGGCATGAGGGCTCAGTAGTTGTGGCTTGCGGGCTCTAGAGCACAGGCTCAGTAGTTGCGGTGCACAGGCTTAGTTGCTCTGCGGCGTGTGGGATCTTCCCGGACCACAGCTCAAACCTGTGTCCCCTGCACTGGCAGGTGGATTCTTAACCACTTAGCCACCAGGGAAGCCCCCAGATGGTAAATATTTTAAGCTTTGTGGGTCACATGATCTCCTTTGCAACTACTGAACTCTGCCTCTGCCATTGTAGCACAAAGGATAGTACATAAATGAGTATGGCTATACCAATAAAACTTTATTTACAAAAACAGGTGGCAAGCTGGATTTGGTCTATGGGTTGTAGTTTGCTGACCTCTCCTCTAGAAACTCACATCAAAGCAAATGGGAAAGCTAGCAGGAAATGATAATGAATAAAAAATAGAGAAGGGATGTGGAGAAAAGAAGTACAAGTGCCAGCATCTATGTAAGAGGAGTTTCAAATGACAAAATTAAAAAGAATACGGAAGAGGGTGATATATTTGAAGAAAAAATAAAATTTCTCATAACTAATGAAAGATGAATGCTTTCAGATCATAAAGTGCCAAAGAGAAGAGATAAGGAAAAACCAGACCAAGACATAAAGAGAAAGCTTTGAAACTTTCTAGAAAGAGAGGGCATATGATCTACAAAGGAACAAGAATCATATTGATAATAGACCTCTCAACCGCACCCTGGCTGCAGGAAGACAAAGGAGTAATATATACTAAATACTGAAAAAAGCTTGAGCCTAGAATGTTGTATTCAGCCAAAGTGTCATTCAGAAATAAAAGCATAGGAAAAGTGATACTCAGCCCCAGGCATACAAGTTCTCAGAAAATATACCACACAAAGACCCACATTGAAAATATATTTGAGGAAGTACAGAAATAAGAAGAAGAAAAAAATCCTTTCTGAACTCCCTGGGTGGGGGCGGGGGTGGGGTGGGGTGGATCTTGATGTGTTTTACAAGGTATCAGAAGTAAGAATACTATATACTTAAGTAAACTTTTTATAAACTTAAAAAAGAAAAAGCAAATAGGGCCAAAGGAAAGAGAAAGAGAAAATATATCCACTACAACACAAAACTAAAATTCTGGATATTATTGATATGATGGACACTTTGGGAGAAAGTGAAAGGGACAGGAGACCATGCTAATATATATTTCTTTTGTTACGGTAATAATTTGGTTGTGACATGTTTAAGAAATAAATAAGGAGAAAATAACTAAGGTTATGGTTGTATCGGACAGGACACAGAAACCACATCAGTAATTTATCAGGGAACATTTAATGTAATAGTTATGATCTAACAGAGAAGGTGGTTCAACTTTTAACAAAGTTAATAAAACTATTGAGAGAGGTAGCAGACAACTATAGAATAGCAAATGTAAGCAGCACTACTACCACTAAAGTTAAGGAAGAATACCCAAGGGAGGAACAAACTTGGAAGAGGCCCCATCCCCAAGGCTAAGATTCAAACCTCCTTGGAGAGGGCAAGGAGCTCACTAGATGACAGAATTTCACTGGAGAGCTGCAGCTCCCAGCTGGGGTGCAGCCTGCAGGCCAGAGGTGGCCAGCTGGAAGGCGTCCACTAGGGTGGCGATGAAATTTGCTGGAGAGTGAGTGCCACTGGGTCTCCACAGGAGACGTCACAGAAACCGGAAGATCCAGGAAGGGAAGCCACCTTCTCTGCTCTGCCTTGCAGTGTCCCTCCAGTGCCCTCTGCTGATAAGGCCTAACATTGTACCAGCTGGCAAATGAGAATGTTCACAGGGTCGAGTTCTAGGTGGCACTGGAGCTGACAAACAAGACATTGATACCTGGCACAGTCCTCCCCCATTTTTTCCCCGCTCAGTGCTATATTGTCAATATTCATCTATGTTCTATGTGTATAGTATGCCTTGAGCACGCTTCCCGGTTATCTTTTTCTTCCATTGTTTTTGGACTGTTTTACAGTTCTGTAAGCTGTAGAAAATGAATAATAATGCAAACAATTTTAGCCTGTAGAAATGGAAATGAATTGTGTCCAGTGAAATACAATTGATTATTTTCCTATGGTTAGACCATTTTGTATCTTTTTGTAAATTCATTCTAGCATTCCTAGTTGCCTATATATGTGTGATTGAGTTCTCCTTTGATCTAGTTGTAACATTTTACTGGTTTCCTCATTAATTAATGAGGGAAGTAAAACCTCTGACACATATTCATTTTATATTTGTATGCGAGTTATGATCTTAACTTTCAAAAAAATTATATCTTAAATAAGCCAGTCCTAGAGTAGTCAAGTTCATCAAGATAGAAAGTAGAATAGTGTTTGCCACACCTGGGGGAAGGAGGGCATGGGGAGTTATTATTTAACTGGTACCAAGTATCAGTTGGAGAAGATGAAAAAGTTCTGCAGATGGATAGTGGTGATGGTTGCACAAAAAATGTGCATGCTTAATGCCACTGAACTGTATGTTTTTAAATGGTTAAAATGGTAAATTTTGTGCTATGTATATTTTACCACAATTTTTAAAATTAAAAATTATACTTTAACATCAGCTATATTAATTGCTTCTCAAATTCACTCACAGTTCTGCTAAATATTCTATTACCTAAAGACTAAATTGTAAAGTTAGCCACCAACAACTTGTATGTGAAATAATGGGAAAAAGAAGAAAATATTTAATATTTACAAATAAACATATACATACAAGCAAAGAGAAAGCTACTATAGTCCTTGTTTCTGTAATGGGTCATGAGCTATAGTTGATATTTATGACCCCCTTCTTTCATTACCTATTTCATATTTCCTTTGCTCTCAGCTAGAAGCTTAGCTGGTCAGTTTCCTAGTAGAGTGACCTAACCTTCATTCTTGAAGCATATCAGTCTTTGAAATTCCTGCCTTTTTTTGGTTACATTTCCTTAATTAATGCTTACTATTGGGCATGGAAGTATTAAGAGATACCCCAGGAAATGCCCTGGGTTCCAGATATAGTCCTGTTTGTACTCAGTGGTTAGCAGCAATCTAAGTTTCCCCTTGGTAGTTGGGATCAATAACTGCAGCAGTACAGAGACCCCTTTTACTGCCTGTTACTTTGTGACATAATAAATTCAAGATGGCCAGCTGGCAGCCTCATCTTCCAATTCAGTGCATGCACTGTTGTGTTCCCTGGTGGAAGCATTTCTCCTTTGGGAACAAAGACCTTTAAAGCAGCAAATCTCAGAGTTGCCAGGATGGGAAGCAAAAATTTGTGAGTGGGTTGTTTGATACAATAGTGAGAGAAGCCACTCCTACTTACACCCCTTGATTCCTGAACCCATGTGTTCTGGGATGTGGAGGTGATACTACTACATATTGATCTCTGATTCAAAGCATATACAGCATCTTGCAGGACAGAACCCTGTCTTTAAAGTTGTCTCATAACTGGCACCATAACTTAGTTTTCAGTAAGCAATTCTACCTTTAAGCTAAAGCAGCCACTTCTAGATGATGGAGTATATGGTAAGATCAGTTAATTCCATAGGTATAAGTTCACTGCTGCATTTCTATTGCTGTGAGATGAGTTTCTTGATCAGAAGCAATGCTGTGGGGAATACCACAAGGGTGGATAAGGCATTCTGTGAATCTGTTGATAAGAGGTCCTGGCATAATTATTACGAGTAGAGAAGGCATCTATACTCAGAATACGTGCCTATTCTAATGAGGAAGATTTTTCCACTCTCTCAACAATGGAAAAGTTCCAATGTAATCAGCCTGCTACTAGGTGGCTGCTCATCACCCTGAGAAATGGTACCTTATCAGGGAGGGCCAGTGCTGGTCTCTGCTGTTGGCAGATAAGGCACTCAGCAACAGCATTATCCAGGTCAGCCTTGGTAAGGAGAAGTCTGTGTTGTAGAGTCCATGGCTAGCCTCCATCTCTGACATGACCATTTTGTTCACGGGCCCATCACTGGGTATCTGGAGAAACAGGTTGTTTGACATCCACAGAGCCTATCGTTTCCACTTGATTATTAAGAGCCTCCTCTGCAGTGAATCCCCTTTGGGGAGCATTCAAATATCTTTACAGTCTGTCCTTTCCAAGATCATCGACATTCCTCTTCTCTGTATGTCTTTGTTGCCCACCTTTCAATCTGCTCCCTTCCCTAACCATCCAACCAAACTGTTAACAACCACACACGAATTAGTGTACGTACATCTGTCTTCTCACATCAGACAAAGCAGATATATTAGTTTCCTAGGGCTTCCAAAACAAATTACCACAAATCAGGTGCCTTAGAACAACAGAAGTTCATTGTCTCATAGTTCTGGAGGCTAGGAGTCTGAAATCAGAGTGTCAGCAAGGTCGTGCTCTGTCTCTGAAGGCTCTAGGGGGGGATTATTTCTCGCCTCTTCCTAGCTTCTGGTGGTTGCTGGCAATCCTTAGCGTTCCTTGACTTGTAGATGCATCACTCCAATCTCTGCCTCTGTTGTCTCATGGCGTTTTCCCTGTGTATTGTGTCCAAATTTCCTTCTTATAAGGACACCAGTCACTGGCTTAGGGCCCACCTTAATCCAATATGACCTTATCTTAACTTGACGACATCTGCAAAGATGCCACTTCCAAATAAAGTCACATTCACAGATTCTGGGTGGACATGCATTTTGGGGGAGAACACTACTGAAGCCAGTACAGTGGATAATCCTGCTGGGAAGATTTCCCTTTGCCACTGTCCATTAGGGTCATTTCTGGCCCTAAGCATGTTGCAGTGAAGTTAAAATTTAATTACAGGGCTTCCCTGGTGGCGCAGTGGTTGAGAGTCTGCCTGCCGATGCAGGGGACACGGGTTCGTGCCCTGGTCTGGGAAGATCCCACATGCAGCGGCGCAGCTGGGCCCGTGAGCTGTGGCCACTGAGCCTGCGCATCTGGAGCCTGTGCTCCGCAATGGGAGAGGCCACAACAGTGAGAGGCCTGCGTACCTCAAAAAAAAAAAAAAAAAAAATTAATTACAAAAGGATAGATAAAATTTCACATATTTGAAAATTAAGTTATGTAATACTGAATAACCTTTATGTTAAAAAAGAAAGTGCAAGAAAAGAAGAAAAGAAAAAAAGTGCAAAGTAAGTTGATACTTAGAAATAAATAGCAATGAAAACAATACATGTGAATACATGTATTTATTAAGAAACAAGATAGTTTTAAAACAAAGCAGCTAAGCATTTAACTATGGTATTTGAATAAAAGTAATATCCAAAGAAACAAGAAGGAAGCAAAAAATAAAAATAAGCACTAAAAATAAAGGGAAGAAATAAAAGCAACAACATTTTTTAAAAGACAGAAAATAATGAAATAATAGATAAGAAAGGCAGATCTATGGCAAGATTGATGGAAAGAGAGAGAGACAGAGAGAAAATGCAAATAAATAACAATGTGAAAAAAGGGAAATTAACCACAGTCTCAACAGATATTAAAACTTAGCAAACAGGGCTTCCCTGGTGGCGCAGTGGTTGAGAGTCCGCCTGCCGATGCAGGGGACACGGGTTCGTGCCCCGGTCCGGGAGGATCCCACATGCTGCGGAGCGGCTGGGCCTGTGAGCCATGGCCGCTGAGCCTGCGCGTCTGGAGCCTGTGCTCCGCAACAGGAGAGGCCACAACAGTGAGAGGCCCGCGTACCACAAAAAAAAAAAAAAAAAAAAAAAAAACTTAGCAAACAGTATTATGAATAATTGTGTGTAAATAAATATGAAAACCTAAATTAAATGGACAAAACTCAAGAAGAAATACAAAACTGCAAAAATATTTCAAGGAGCAATAACTTGAATAGATCAATAAAGATTAAACAAAACAAAATAAAACCTCAAGGCCTAGATGGTTATACAGACAATTTCTACCCAAGTTTTAATGTATAATTAATGTGTAGTATATTCTCAGCAGCAAACATGAAAACAAATAGAGAAATCTTAAATGTATATCTTTGAGATCAGGAAAAGGAAAAATGTGTCCAATACTACTGGTGATAATTAGTATAGAATAACTGGTCTTGGCCAATGGTATTAGGAAATTTTTTTTAAGTTTAAGGGCTAGGGACTTCCCTGGTGGCGCAGTGGTTAAGAATCTGCCTGCCAATGCAGGGGACACGGGTTCGAGCCCTAGTCCGGGAAGATCCCACATGTCGTGGAGCACCTAAGCCCATGTGCCACAACTACTTAGCCTGTGCTCTAGAGCCGGTGAGCCACAACTACTGAGCCCGTGTGCCACAACTACTGAAGCCCACGTGCCTAGAACCCCTCCTCTGCAACAAGAGAAGCCACTGCAATGAGAAGCCCAAGCCCTGCAATGCAGAGTAGCCCCCGCTCACTACTACTAGACAAAGCCCACGCGCAGCAACAAAGACCCAATGCAGCCATAAATAGATAAATAAGTAAATAAATAAATTTATATAAAAAAAAGAAAAGACACCATTTAAAATAGCAACAATACATCTGTGAAGAAAAATGTAAAACTGCAATAGACAGCATAGAGGATGATCTGAACAAATGAGAGGACATTCCTTGTTTTGGGGTGAGATAACTTAATATTACTAAGATATTAATTTTCCCAAATTAGTCTATAAATTCAGTATAAGCCCAATCAAGATTTTAGTTGAAAAATTTAAGGAACTTGAGTAACTCACAGAGAGGAGTAAAAGTCTATAAATAGCTAAGTCAACCTTGGAAAAGTAGAATAAAAAGTAGGTCTTGCCCCATCAGATATTAGGGCATATTACGAAAATATAGTCATAAATACTGGATGTTGTTGGCACAGGAATAGACAAATAGATAAATGGGGGAATTCCCTGGCAGTCCAGTGGTTAGGACTCTGCACTTTCACTGACAAGGGCCGGGGTTTGATCCCTGGTCGGGGAACTAAGATCCCACAAGCCACACAGCCACATAAATAAATAAATAAATGGAAAACTGGATCGCCATATGGAGACAATAAAACTGGATCCCTTCCTAATATTATGTACAAAGGTAAACTACAGATGATCTAAGAGCATAAATGTGAATGACAAAACTCTATATTAATAGAAGAAAATGTAGGAGAATTTTTTTTTTTTTGAGCAAGGAACTTGGAAGGTGAAAGCTAAACACACACAGTGACAGTAAGGATGAAGGAAGATATTTCCTAAATATCTTCAGATGGAAGATATTTAGGAGGTTAACACTGACAGACTCCTTAACTTTCCCTTGTACTGCTGTCTCAAAGTTTAGAGGAGAGAGGTGAAATGGGTATAAAATGCACATATATTGCTTTATATTATGTAGTTACTTATGATAATTTTGTGGCACAGTGTTATAAAGGGGATAAAATAAGGGGATAAAATTTGGAGTCAGAAGACCTGAGTTTAAGTCATGGCTCTTTCACTTACTAAGTGTGACCATGAGCCTTAGTGTTCTTATCTCCATAGATCGTATGGTTAAAAAAGATAAAACTTGCAATGTACAGTACTAAATATAGAGCTCAACCCTACCAATACCTGTTTTTCCCACTTGCACAGCCTTCTTCCTGTTATAGTTTGTCTTTGGTCTATGTCTGTATCTGGGAGTATTCTTTCATTCACACATTATAGATAGGCCAATTCAAACAGGATTAAACCAAACAGCAAAACAAAAAGAGGAGGGGGAGTTATTAGCTCTTGTAGATGTAAAGTCCATGGGTAGATAGATCTAACTTCTAGCATGGCTGAATTCAGGTGCTCAAAACGTGTTTCAGAAAGCTATCTCTCAGGGCTTCCCTGGTGGTGCAGTGGTTAAGAATCTGCCTGCAAATGCAGGGGACACGGGTTCCAGCCCTGGTCCGGGAAGATTCCCACATGCTGTTGAGCAGCTAAGCCCATACGTCACAACTACTGAGCCTGCACTCTAGAGCCCACAAACCACAACTATTGAAGCCCACGTGCCTAGAGCCCGTGCTCCGCAACAAGAGAAGCCACTGCAATGAAAAGCCCATGCACTGCAATGAGAAGTCCATGCACTGCAACGAGGAGTAGCCCCCGCTCGCTGCAACTAGAGAAAGCTCACTCACAGCAATGAAGAATCAATGCAGTCCAAAAAAAAAAAAAGGCTATAAAAAAGAAAGCTGTCTCTCTCCACCTCCTGGCTCGATTCATCATGGATCAGGTGTGCCCTGGCCTGTGTTCCCAGTGGTTTCATACTTATACCTTCACAGTTTCAAGAAGAGCTTCTTTTGCTGTAAACTCTCACAGAAGTTCTGGATATACATATGCTGGTTGGGTTAAATTTATTCCTTTTTTCATCCTTGAGCCAATCACTGTAGCCAGACAAGTAGCACTTGTTTTGATTAGCTTAAGCCAGTGTCACATGATCATTCTTGGAGTCAGGTGCACCCAAACTATGAGTACTAAAGGTGGGTTGGGGTAGTTTGCCAAGGAAAATGGAATTCTGTAATAAAAAGGGAGAGAAGGAGGTGCTTGGCAGAGAAAAACAATAGATATTTATTATATCTCTTCCCTTTCCTTTGTCTTTATTGTTCATTCTGACAAGAGAACACATATATGAAACCATTGCAGGAACCAGAGACCTGGTGATTAGTCCTTAGGGAAGACCTTGACTTGAATTCAAGGATGGCTGGGTATATAAGACACTGGGCTGTGTAGGAAGAGTAACTTGGAAATTGGAAGAGTCACTTCCTCGCCTCCTTATCACACAATCAGAGGGCTTTTTTACTTTTATTTTAAATTAATTAATTTATTTTTGGCTGTGTTGGGTCTTCGTTTCTGTGTGAAGGCTTTCTCTAGTTGTGGTGAGCAGGGGCCACTCTTCATCGCGGTGTGCGGGCCTCTCACTATCGCGGCCTCTCTTGTTGCGGAGCACAGGCTCCAGACGCACAGGCTCAGTAGTTGTGGCTCACAGGCCTAGTTGCTCCGTGGTATGTGGAATCCTCCCAGACCAGGGCTCGAACCTGTGTCCCTGCATTGGCAGACAGATTCTCAACCACTGCGCCACCAGGGAAGCCCTACTTTTATTTTTATTAAAAATTTTTTTTTAAAATGTGGACCAGTTTTAAAGTCTTTATTGAATTTGTTACAATATTACTTCTGTTGTATGTTTTGGTTTTTTGGCTGCAAGGCATGTGGGATCTTAGTTCCCCGACCAGGGATCGAATCCACACCCCCTGCATTGGAAGGCAAAGTCTTAACCACTAGACCACCAGGGAAGTCCCCAGAGGGCTTTTAAATTTTATTTATAAAATTTATTTATTTATTTTTGGCTGTGTTGGGTCTTTGTTGCTGAGCGCGGGCTTTCTCTAGTTGAGGTGAATGGGGGCTCCTCTTCGTTGTGGAGCATGGGCTCTAGGCATGTGGGCTTCAGTAGCTGTGGTTTCCAGGCTCTAGAGCGCAGGCTCAGTAGTTGTGGTGCTCGGGCTCAGTTGCTCAGCGGCATGTAGGATGTTCCCAGGCCAGGGCTTGAACCCGTGTCTCCTATATTCACAGGCGGATTCTTAACCACTGTGCCACCAGGGAAGTCCCCAGAGGGCTTTTTTAAAAAAAGAACTTTATTGAGATATAGTTCATGCCATACAATTCGTCCATTTACAATGCACAATTCAATAGCCTTTTGTAATTCATAGAGTTGTGCAAATATCATCACAATCAATTTTAGAACATTTCATCATCTATGTACCCTTTAGCTATCATTTCTCCTCCCTTAATTTCCTCATCCCCACCAGCCTTAGCAACCATTAATCTACTTTTTGTCTCTATAGATTCTTCTATTCTGGATATTTAATATAAATGGAATAATATAATATGTGATCTTTTATAACTAGATCTTTCACTCAGTATAATATTTTCAAGGTTCATCTGTATTGTAGCATATATCAGTACTTCATTCTTTTTTATGGCTGACTATTCCATTATGTAGATATAACATGCTTTTAAAAATCCCATTCTTTAGTTTATGAACATATGGGTTGTTTCCACATTTGGGTATGTTTTTGGGTGGCAATGTGTTTTCATTTCTCTTTGGTATATACCTAAGGGTGGAATTTCTGGGTCAAATGATAACACTATGTTTAATTTTTTGAGGAACTGCTAGACTGTTTTCCAAAGTGGCTGTACCAGACTTCCTTGGTGGTCCAGTGGCTAAGACTCCGCGCTCCCAATGCAGGGGGCCCAGGTTCGATCCCTGGTCAGGGAACTAGGTCTCACATGCCACAACTGAGTTCATATGCCACAACTAAAGATCCTGCATGCTGCAACTGAAGATCCCGCGTGCTGCAACTGAAGATCCCGCATGCCGCAACTAAGGCCCGGCACAGCCAAATTAAAAAAAAATTGGCTTGAAAGCAGATTTCAATAATACATATTATGTTAAAAAAAAAAAAAGAAAAAGAAGACCAGGACATCCCTGGTGACACAGTGGTTAAGAATCTGCCTGCCAATGCAGGCGACACGGGTTTGAGCCCTGGTCCAGGAAGATCCCACATGCCATGGAGCAACTAAGCCGGTGCACCACAACTACTGAGCCTATGCTCTAGAGCCCACGGGCCACAACTTCTGAGCCTGAGAGCCACAGCTACTGAAGCCTGAATGCCTAGAGCCTGTGCTCCACAAGAGAAGCCATCACAATGAGAAGCCTGTGCACCAAAACGAAGTGTAGCCCCCACTCGCAGCAACTAGAAAAAGCCCACGTGCAGCAACGAAGACCCAAAGCAGCCCAAAATAAATAAATACATTTATTAGGGAAAACCCCCCCCCCCAAAAACAAAAAACAAGTGGCTGTACCACTTTACACTCACAATAAGGGTATATGAAGGTTCCAGTTTCTCCACATCCTAGCTGGATCTTTTTATTATCTGTCTTTTTAAAAATTACAGCTATCCTAGTAAATGTTAGGTAGTGCATCTCATGGTTCTGATTTGTATTTCCCTAATGGCTAATGATGTTGAGCATCTTTTTATGTACTTATTGGCCATTCATAAATCTCCATTGGAAGAAGGTGTTGTCAGGTGATATATTATTTGCAAATTTTTTTCCCATTCTGTGGGTTGTCTTTTTACTTTCTTGATAGTGTCCTTTGAAGCACAAATTTAAAAATTTCGATGAAGTCCAATTTATCCATTTTTTCTTTCATTGTTTGATTTTTTAAAATGCCACCCTTGCTGCTTCTAAACCTGGTACTTTATACAAAAGCTTATCTCTGTTTTATTTTATACATAAAAACCTCAGAAGCACTTTAGGCGAATCCTAGGAATGCTTTTTAAAAAATATGACTCACCAGCATGGGACATCAGAGCCTGAATAAGGTGAGGAGGACATCCACATGGGGGTGATGTGATGTGAAGGATCAGAGCCCACATGGGGCTAGGAGGACATCCATGCATGAGGATGGCCCAGCTCTGGGTGTTGGAGCCCAAAAAAGGGAGGAAGGGCATCCACCTATGGGAGCAGCCTTGGCTAGGGAGTCAGACTCTGAATGAGCTGTGAGTTCACGCAGGGGACAGCTCTGGGCAAGTGAGAGACCAAATGGAGTGAGAGGGCTTTCATACAGGGGGTGGGGTGGTCAGGCCTAGAGTACTGGGATATAGGTGAGATGAGGAGGGTTTCTGCATGCGGAAGAGGACAGCAGAGGTGATGGGAGATTGATTATATTAGGAGGAATGATCAAATACTAAGGATAATGAGGGCCAGGTTTCTCACTATTGGAGAAAGGATTAAAAGTATAGAAAGGAAGAAAACTAGACTGAACCTTATGGTTGTGAATTAGAATTGGAGGTATTGGTGTAAACTCATGGTTTTTAATATAGAGAGATATAGAAATACAGATGTAACGTATACAGGTATACACACATTTACATATATGTATGCATACACGTGTCCATATAGACATAAATACACATATACACACATGTATTGATTAGATCTGTCCTCTTGAAGAACCTAGGAGTAGTGACATCTCAGAAGCAATGAGCAAAACTGGTACCCAGATATTGATTTCTAAATACCGTTTTGAGGGCTTCCCTGGTGGCGCAGTGGTTGAGAGCCCACCTGCTGATGCAGGGGACATGGGTTCGTGCCCCGGTCCGGGAAGATCCCACATGCCGCGGAGCCGCTGGGCCCGTGAGCCATGGCCGCTGAGCCTGCGCGTCCGGAGCCTGTGCTCCGCGGCGGGAGAGGCCGCGGCAGTGAGAGGCCCGCGTACCGCAATAAATAAATAAATAAATAAATAAATAAATAAATAAATAAATAAACCGTTTTGCGAGCAGGCAAAGAATTTGGCTCATAAATGAAGGTAGGCATGGACTATTGGGAGACCTGTCAATTCCAGGAAGGCAGAGAGTGGAGCCACATACAGTGAGAGTACAGGGGCCTGCAGTAGTTTCAGGACCAAGCTTTGGGTCTACACCAAGAGTGAGTAGGATCTCGGCCCTGGATTTGCTAGCTAAGCGATGTATCAGCATCAGGTTCCTTAACATTTCTGAGACTCAGCTCTTCATTTGTAAACAGGATAGTACAATGGTAGAAAGGGACAATTAAGTCAGATGCCTGGCATGTTCTGAGCACTCAGAATTCTTGGGAACACCAGGAAGGCATGCTGCAGCAGCAAAAATCAAAGAAATAAAAAGTCTGTGAAAACTTTCCAAAATCTTCATCTTAGCTCAGAAGGCCAGGAACTTGGTGGCGTTCCAGGGGCTCTCCAGTCCCATATACCAGCCTTGAAATTAATATGTAACATTTTCATGTTAATTAAGCCTATTAATAAAATTTGTGATAAGAGATCTGACCTGTGTGTTGGATATTCCCAAGAGTGGGGTGTTGGATGGGGGTGGGATGAGAGGAATTATGCCACTTTGATTTTGTTCCACAAAACTAATGAGCTGGGGAAATTCCTATGAAAATAGACAGCCACTGGGATCTCACTACTGCTCAAACCAGAGTATTCTAAGTTTCCTCCCTCTCCCAGCAGTGCTTACATCCGATGAGTCACCAAGACATCCTTCCCAATTTCCCACAGTTGTTCTGTTTCTCTTCACCTCCCCTCTTTGGTTCCAGCCCTCAGTTCTGACTTGATTAATTTGTGCAAAAGTTTCTAACTGGCCTTCCTGCCCCTAGTTTTGATGTTCTCCAAACCATTCTCCATCCTGCCATGTAGTGATTTCCCTTTTTCCAAGCATTAATCTGATTATGTCATGCCCACAAAACTCCCTGAATCCTTTCTTCCAGGATAAAATTGTGCACTTCTTAGATGTCATTCAAGGACCTCCTGCCATACAGTCAGCTAAAACCAATAGAGACCATTTATTCCCTGTCCTTTGGGATGGTGTTCTCACATTTCTACCTAAACTTTTTACCTAAGCCTTCCATTTCCTTTTTGCAATGATAGTTTCTTTTTATATCCTGCTGTTAAAATATTTTTAATCACATTTTAAAATGCCTATAGAAAAACAAAGAGTCTACACAGACTTAGAGAATGAACTTATGGTTACCAGGAGGGAAGGAAGGGGGAAGGATAGTTAGGGAGTTTGGGATTGACATGTACACACTGCTATATTTAAAATGGATAACCAGCAAGGACCTACTATATAGTCCCGGGAACTCTGCTCAATATTTTGTAACAACCTAAATGGGAAAAAATTTTGCAAAAGAACTAGATACATGTAAATGTATAACTGAATCACTTTGTTGCACACCTGAGACTAACACAATATTGCTAATCAACTATACTCTAATATAAAAGTGAAACAAACAAACAAAAAAAAAAAAACAAAGAGTCTAAAAGATTGCTGTATAAACGTCAGTCCCCTGCCCCTGTGCATCACAACTTCCCTCTCCTCAGAGGTTACAACTTTCACTCGTGTTGATTATTTTTGTATCTTCCTCCATATGGTTGCTACTCAATTTTAAAATTTAAACTTTCTACTACTGAAGATTTTGCTCTTTTATACACACACACACACACACCCTTGCTGTGCACACATCTTGCCAGTAAAATTATATAATAATTTTGCACAAATACATGTTCATGCAAATGCTAATCCAATTTGAGATGTAGTATATTATGACAACTTTTCCTTTTCTGCTTAATTCCCCCATTTCCTTAATTTCCTGTCAGTTTTATAAAATTCCTCCCACCATATTTAGAAGCATCAATTAAAAAAAATCATTTCACTTCCTTCTGCTTTATCTCTTGTAGAAGTACCCTTGAAGTTTGTCTACAGTTGTTGTTATGGGACCTCTCTTCACTTCTCATGACGGAGGTCATGTCTACTGAATCCCATGTCATCTTCTTTTTTGTTTTACTTCCTCATTTTGGAGAAGCACATTCTTTCTAGTTTCCTAGAGAGAATTCAGTGTACGTATATTTTTTGAGACCTTGTGTGTACTAAAATATTCTTATTCTATTTCATACTTGAATGATAATTTGGCTGAGCAGAAAATTTTATACTGAAAAAATATTTTCCTTCACAATCTCATCATCTAGCTTTCAGGGTTGTTGCTGAGAAGTCTGATTCCATTCTGACTCTTGATTCTGTATGTAGGATCAATTTACTTGCCTTTAAGGGCTTAATTCCCACCATATCCTCTGCTTTAGTTAGGATGCCTTCAGCAGCAAGTGAATGGAAATCAACTCCAGGTGGCTTAAAAAATAAGAAAATTTATCTCATATAAGAAGTCCAAAGTAGGATGGCTCCCAGGATACTTAACTCAGTGATAAATGGCTTTATCATTAACCTTAATCTTTCCATTTTCCAGCTTTTCCCCTCGTCTTTTTTCCTTACATTAGCTCTCATTATGGTCACGAGATGGCTGCAGCAATTCTAAGTGTATCAAATATCCAGACACAAGAGGGTGTAAGGGAGAACAAGATAATTGCTTCATAATGTGTCTTCTCTAGGAGCGAAGAAACCTTTTCTAGAAACTCCTAGTCAATTTTACTTCATGTTTCTTTGGTGAGAATGTATCACCTGCCCAAGCCTAAAAATATCTATAATAAAGGGAATGGTATTACCTTGACTGTTTTAGATTAATCAGGATTCACCCTCAGGAGCAAGCACATGACCAAGTGGAGGAAGTAGATGCCTGAACAAAACCGGAGCTGTAACAGCAAGGAAGAGGGGAAATTGTTTTGGAAGGCAAACAACAACGTCTACTGCACTCCTGGACATACTTTAATTGATGCTGACTTTATTACAGTTCCTTCAATGCTCATATTTTTAGGCTCTGACTTTGGATCGACTCCTGCTGTTTCTGCCACTGTCTATAGAAAGCTGAAGAGTAGGCTTGATTTTTGGAGTCTTCCTAGGAAATCATTTACTTCTGTGCACTTGACTGTCATTAGATTAACCTTGTATCCTCTATAACTAAAGTTACAGTGTTGATATTGGGTGCTCCCCTATTCCCTGAGATGGGGCCCTGGCTGCAGGTTTGTACTGAAGCTCCCCACTACTCCCATCACCACCAAGGCTAATTGGTCCAAGGAGAGGACACTGAACCCAAGTTTAACCAATCACATTCTCTCTGTATTTGATATCAGAATGGAAAGAAAGTCAGTCTCCATTTGCTTCAAACTATAACTTCAAACTCAAGAGAGGCAGCTGTATTTCAACTTGTGCTTTGAGGACTAGAAAAATCAGCTTGCAAAAAATCAGCAAATGCACAGAGAGAAGCAGAAATGAGATGGAGTGGAGTGCTCCTGGCTTCCCACTTCTTGATTTCAGTCCCTGCCTGAGGGCTGGCTGCATTCCTACCCTTGGGTCTCATGAGATAAGTCAGTATCCCCATCCCCCTTTCCATTTAAACTAGGTCCCTGGAAGTTCTGCTATTTTTAACCAAATTACAACTAAGGGGATTATGACCAGTCCTTCTGGACTAAGGCAATAAAACTTCAGAGCTTGTGACTTTATCATGTGGCTCAGGGCCTCTTTCTCTCTGCCTTATCACCAGGTTTTATTTATTGGTGTACCTTGTGGGGAATCTGGTATGGTCAGGAAGGGGATCTGAGGTGTTGTAAACAAGAACTGGTAGAGAGAGTGTGTGTCTGGTTCATGCAGAGACTGGTAGGATATTTCACTTTTCTTTTTTAAAATATTTATTTATTTATTATTTGGCTGAGTCAGGTCTTAGTTGCAGCATGTGGGCTCTTCGTTGTGGTGCAAGGTCTTCTCTCTAGTTGTGGCACACAGGCTCCAGAGCACATGGGCTCAGTAATTGCGGCACATGGGCTCTCTAGTTGTGGCGTGCAGGCTTAGTTGCCCTGCAGCATGTGGGATCTTAGTTCCCCAACAAGGGATCAAGCCCAGGTTCCCTGCAATGGGAGGCGGATTCTTTTTTTAAAAAAATAATTAATTAATTAATTAATTAATCAATCACTCTTTGGCTGCGTTGGGTCTTCGTTGCTGTGCATGGGCTTTCTCTAGTTGCGGCGAGCGGGGGTTACTCTTCATTGTGGTGCACGGGCTTCTCATTGAGGTAGCTTCTCTTTGTTGCAGAGCATGGGCTCTAGGCATGCGGGCTCAGTAGTTGTGGCTTGTAGGCAGTACAGGCTCAGCAGTTGTGGCGCACGGGCTTAGTTGCTCCACAGCATGTGGGATCTTCCTAGACCAGGGCTGGAACCTGTCTCCTCTGCACTGGTAGGCAGATTCTTAACCACTGCGGGAAGGTGGATTCTTAACCACTGGACCACCAGGGAAGTCCCTCACTTTTCTTTCATGTGGCAGGCATACAGTAAACATTAATAAATATTTGAACAGATGAGCATTCGATACCTCTTAAATCTGAATTTGATAAAAGATTAAATTTTAAACTGATTGTTAATAGCTGTTGCTATTTGACACCATATAAAAACTCAGCAACCATCCTTAATTGTTGCACCTGTGGTCGCTGTGTTGGGGTGTCAGCCTTGCATTTACCAGCTGACTTCCATCTACATGTTACGCAGCCAGTTTGCTATGGGTAGGACAATTTTAGGGCTGACATAGGAGACCACTGAGAGAAGTCCTGAGGAGTTACCAACAGCTTAGGACCCACTTGAACAAGCACTTTTGCTCAGAATCTTGGCATTGATTGTGTCACCTTGGATATGTGTTTGCCTTCTGGCCAACTTCCATCACTTCTTGACCCAAATCTTCCTATACATGGTGTTTTGGACAAGTTGGAACTACGGTTCCCAGAGTCCCTTTCCTTGTCTGAATTGTGTTAGAGTTGGAGAAAAAGAAGCTGGTATGAGATTTGGTAGGTAGAAGTGAAACAGCAGCCATGCGCTGGGAGAAGCATGCAGAGAGGTTGGCATGTCCCAGCTGGCCCCCACTCTCCACCGTACTGGTGCAGGTTCCATAGGTCCTTGCTCTCCCCTGCTCCACACCCAGCTCTTCTCTCAAGTGCAGGCCCTGCTGACCACCAGTAACTCCAGGTTGGGTGGTTCCACTCTGATGACTGAAGTGCCTGGCTTTCCAGACGAGTTGACCAGCTCCATCTTGCCCACCTGTGCCAGCACTAAAGGAGGGCTGTTTAGTGACTTTTCTCTGATCCTTCAGCTTCTGCTTTCATACCCTTAATTTCTCAGCTTCTCCAACAATAGTGGGTAGTAACTATGTCTTGTTTGCTATCCCAGAAGTCATCATACCTTCTGGCATATAATGAATCCTCAGTAGACATTTACTAAATGAATGATCTTTAGTTTACAGAAAGAAGGAAAGAAAGAAAAAAAGAAATTATTTCTTTTCTTTAAAATTAATTGATTATTTATTTTTGGCGGCATTGGGTCTTCATTGCTGTGCACAGGCTTTCTCTAGTTGTGATGAGAAGGGGCTACTCTTCATTGTGGTGCGTGGGCTTCTCATTGCAGTGGCTTCTCTTGTTGCAGAGCATGGGCTTTAGGTGCACAGACTCAGTAGTTGTGGCTCATGGGCTCTAGAGTTCAGGCTCAGTAGTTGTGGCGCATGGGCTTAGCTGCTCCATGGCATGTGGGATCTTAATTCCCTGACCAGGGCTCAAACCCGCATCCTCTGCATTGGCAGGCAGATTCTTAACCACTGCGCCACCAGGGAAGCCCAGAAAGAAACTATTTCTGACATTGAACTGGTCCAATTCTCGTCTGCATAATTTTGGCTATGAGGAAAAGGTGCTTTCCAATCTCTTCTTACTTCTTAAAATAATTCCACAGTCATATTCCTTTAAAAAAAATTAAAAAGGCATGGTTGATATAGAGAAATGAGGGACTCCCCTGGTGGTCCAGTGGTAGAGAACCTGCCTTCCAATGCAAGGAACGTGGGTTCGATCCCTGGTCAGGGAACTAAGATCCCATATGCAGTGGGGCAACTAAGACTGCGTCCCACAACTACTGAGCTTGCACGCCTCAACAAGAGAGCCCACATGCCACAAACAACAGAGCCCATGTGCCCTGGAGCCCGCACACCACAACTAGAGAGAGAAAACCCACACGCCTCAACTAGAGAGAAACCCAACCAGACCGCATGCTGTAATGAAAAAGATCCTGCATGCCTCAACAAAGATCCCGTGTGCTGCAACTAAGACCCGACGCAGCCAAATAAATAAATAAATAAATAAGGAAAATAAATAAAATATTTTAAAAAATCTTAAAAAAAAAAAGAAATAGAGAAATGAAAGTAGCTTGCTTAAGATCCCAGGGCAAGAGAGGAAATAAACCAAAATTAGAACTTGTATTGATACTTATGTTCTCCCTAACTACAACTTAAGCCTACTTAGCAACCCACTGAATTTTATCTTCCTTCCTTTGTCCAGTCCACTTTTGTGCACCACCACCTCTTCTGCCCCTTGCCCATATACACATGTATACTTGTCCAAACGACAGCACTAAAAAATAAACAAAAGTACTTGTTGAAAGTATGGCTCTCCAAAGGGGAATACATTCAAATCAATTTAATGGGTATTTATTGAGCATCCTGATGTAAGAAAACTTGCTCTACAGGCAAAGTAATGATGAATAAGAGGGCAAATGTGGTGTGCTGTTCCTGCTGGGAAACCTGACAAAAAAATCTTTGATGTGGAACCATTGTTGGTTATTACTTAATTCCTATTCTCAGTACTGTGTCTTTTTCTCATTCATCATTTGAGTCTTGGGGTTGTGGTTTTCTCATGAACATACACCCAAAGTAGCTTAATAACATTCAGCAGAAATAGGTCTTCCAGCCCATGGCCCATCTAAGACAACATTTTGTTATTCCCTAAGCCAGTGGTTCTTAAAACTTACCAGTAAACCTTCACCTGGGTAGCCTCTTTAAAATGCAGATGGCTGGGCTTCCTTGGTGGCCCCTGCAGATTGAAAATTCAGGATATCCATGAAATTTGTATTTTTCACAAGACACCAGGTGCTCATCTGACACAGTGGTCTTCAGGCCACTTTTGGAGAAATGTGCAAGAACACCTGAAAGAGAATCACCTGGGAACTTATGTTTGAAAAGCTAATTCTTGATCCCTACCCCCCACACCATCTGAATTAGAATTTTGGCAGCAAGGACTGGGTTATGCATATTAAATTAATTCTCCACTTGATTCTTATGGCTCCACAGGTTCCCCCTTTGAGAAGTATTGTTAGATCTCCCAGTCTACATTTAAAGGCCAATTTAGACACAGAATCCTCTGGAGGGAGAAACAGAAAAAAAAGGGAAGGCCTTCCTCTCTAATAAACATTGATTTTAGATTCATCCTTTCTTAACTCTTAGAATCTGTTCCCAGCTTATTGCTGATCTGAGCATTTCCTGGGAAATGGCTGGGTTCCCGAGGTCGGGCAGCACTCACACCCTCCAGGGTGGTTAGGACTGCTGAGGGGACCATCCCAGCTAGCCCTGATTTGCAGACGAAATATTATCTGCAGGCCCATCAAACAGTAATGGGAACCTCAGAAGCCTAGGGGGTGTTGGGAACTGCCTTCCTGGATAATGGGGGCCGTGATCTTTCTGGGGCCAACCTCCGGTCACCAGTCTGTTTCCCACCCCACCCCCTGGCATCCCCTATTCCCAAAGCCGTGTCTAACCCGTCATACCACATGCCAGTTTTGTAAAAAAAAAACTCTTATTCAGATCATTTGCAAAGGGCACGATGTGGCTGTGTGGAACAGAACAAGGATCCCGAGGTGGCTGTGGGTTTGAATCTTGACCTCATCCAGTACTAGCCTAAGTTTGGACAAGCTACGGACCCCCAAGGCTAAGTGCAGAGTGCTAACTGCTGGCAGAGGCTGTGTGAATCACGAGAGAGCACCGAGAGCCGCAGGGTGATTGCCTCTCTTCCTGACTCCACACTTCCTTTCGACCTTGTGCTTATCTCTTCAGTCCACTCTTCACTCTCCCGGCTCCCGGACTCATTTGCAAATTTGAGAACGCTTCCTTGCGCCCCCTCCGCCCCCCTCCCCGCTTTGTGGAGGACTCTGCCCCATAAGGCACTACTTTTTCCCACCAACCTCTCATAACCGGGGCCGCCACTTCGTCATCTTTACCGCTGGAATACCTCCTAGGACTGGAAGGGAACATTTACTGAGCACTGCGCATGGGCCAAAAGCCAAGGATTAAAGATACTGCAGGAAAAGTGCTTAGGGAAGGGCTTGGCGGCTTTAGTAATTATAGCTATTATTCACCACTGTTTTGCCATTTATTTCTTACAGTGACCCTGGAGAATGGGTCCTGACTGCTGATCTGCTCCTCTTTGCCGGTGAAAAAACTGGGGCTCAGAGAAAGTTAAGTAATTTGCTCCTGATCACATAGCTAGGAAGTGGTGGAACTGGGATTAAAAAAACCCAGTCTAGAGATGGCTCCAAATCCATACTTTTCAACTGCAATTATTAAGACCTCAGTCTGAGTTACATTCAGAATAAATATAGGAAAACTTTTAAAAAATGCTAGTTTTGGAGATATATACACATATTTAATTATTCTGGTGAAATTACAGTGACTTATCAATGACTTCAAAAAAATTACCCAGTATTTATTGGGAAAGTGATAGGTTAAACAAGCTTTGCAGATGTGTTGATAGCTGCTGACACTGGGTAATGGAGATTCAGTATTTGAGTCTCTTTGCTTTTGTATCTGTTTGAAATTTTTTTCACTTAAGGGTTAAGAACTAAATTCATTCTACATCTGCCCAAGATCTACTAATTACAGCAGCAGATTACCTGTAGGCCCTAAATTGGTAGTTGATAGGCTTCACATTTCGTGAGGATTCTCTTGTTTTTCAAGATTTTGAATACGAAGTTTTTACTTTTTAAACTCTCAAAATAATGAGAATTTGTATTTATTATATAATATGGGCAAAGCAGTCTTTTAAGTAATGTGTGTTCTCAGTTAATGACCCTGACAGTCCTGTGATGGAAGCATAATTGTCTCCACCTTATGGATGGAAAACGGAGGCACTGACAAGGTGCCTTCCTAACTTCAGGGCTCCTTGCTGCTGTGGAAGGAGATTTTGAACACAGTTCGTCTCATGCCCACACATATTATGTTGACCCGCTGGAGGGCACCACCTTTAAGCAAATATTCATCTTAGTATCAGTTAGGAATGGTTTTACCACAAGTAACAGAAAACCATACTAGTCGTAGCTTGTGTGGTCAGTCATGGCTCCAGGGTTCCAGCCACTTTTTGTCCTGATGCTCAGCCACCCTCTGCATGATACCTTTCCACCTTTAGGCTTGTCTTCTTGGCACAAGATGGAGGCCTCTTACAACCTTTCAAGACACCTAAGACAGGAAGAAAAGTCAGGAGCAGTGCTAGCAAATTCTTAAGTATGTTTCTCTCCTCAGCAGAAAATAAAATATTTCCCAGAAACTCCCAGCAGACTTCCTCCCATGTCTCATTGGCCAGAGCTTTGACTGTGGCCACCCGAGTTATAAGGAAAACTGGGATGTTGAGGATGTAGGATAAAATTATGAGGGTTGACTTAAATAAGTGGTTCATGAGCCTGGGGACACTAAATCACTGGTCAGTGTTAGATTAGTATTATTTATTATTATTATTTAAAATATATAGATCTTTACTTAAAGTTTTTCAGGAACACAGGGGAGAGATTTATACCACATAGCCAAGCAAAATTTCCTAAATATACTTTTTTTTTTTTTTTTTTTTTCAGTACGCGGGCCTCTCACTGTTGTGGCCTCTCCCGTTGCGGAGCATAGGCTCCAGATGCACAGGCTCAGCGGCCATGGCTCACGGGCCTAGCTGCTTTGCGGCATGTGGGATCTTCCCAGACCGGGGCACGAACCCGTGTCCCCTGCAACGGCAGGCAGACTCCCAACCACTGCGCCACCAGGGAAGCCCCCCTCTTTTTTTTTTTTTAATAAATAAATAAATTTATTTATTTTTGGCTGCATTGGGTCGTTATTGCCATGCACGGGCTTTCTCTAGTTGCGGTGAGCGGGGGCTACTCTTCGTTGTACTGCATAGGCTTCTCATTGCAGTGGTTTCTCTTGTTGTGGAGCATGGACTCTAGATGCACAGACTTCAGTAGTTGTGGCTCGTGGGCTCTAGAGTTCAGGCTCAGTAGTTGTGGCACATGGGCTTAGTTGCTCCGTGGCACATGGGATCTTCCCAGACCAGGTCTCAAACCCATGTCCCCTGCATTGCCAGGCGGATTCTTAACCACTGCTCCACCAGGGAAGTCCCTTCTTTCTCCTCTTAACTCCTCCTCATTTCCAGCTCTTTCCTTCTGTGTTTATTTCTTTTTCATGTAAGAGTAATCTAGTCTATTGTGTTAGTTATCTACTGGAGTAACAAATTACTCCAAATTAAAAAATAAATAAATAAATTTATTTATTTATTTATATTTTTGGCTGCATTGGGTCTTTGTTGCTGCACATGTGCATTCTCTAGTTGCTGCAAGTGGGGGCTACTCTTCATTGTGGTGCATGGGCTTCTCATTGCAGTGGCTTCTCTTGTTGCGGAGCATGGGCTCTAGGCACGTGGACTTCAGTAGTTGTGGCACATAGGCTCAGTAGTTGTGGCTCGCGGGCTCTAGAACACAGGCTCAGTAGTTGTGGCACATGGGCTTAGTTGCTCTGCGGCATGTGGGATCTTCCCAGACCAGGACTCAGACCCACGTCCCCTGTATTGCCAGGTGGATTCTTAACCACTGTGCCACCACGGAAGTCCCTACTCCAAATTTAGTGGCTTAAAATTGACATGTTATCTCACAGTTGCTGTGGGTTAGGAATTTGAGAGCAGCTTAGTTGGATGTTTCTGGCCCAGGGTCTCTGATGAGATGGCAGTCAAGATGTTGGCAAGGGCTGTAGTCATCTGAAAGCTTAACTGGGGCCGGAGGATCCACTTCTTAAGATGGCTCACTCATATGGCTGTTGACCTGAGGCCTCAGTTTTTCATTCCATGGTATCTCCATAGGTCTGCTCAACAGGGTGGCTGGCTTCCCCCAAAGCAAGTGATCTGAGAAGGACATGCAGGCAGCCACATGTGCCTTTTATGATGGAGTCTCTGAGTCATACACAGTCACTTCTACTGTCTTCTATTTGTTAGAAGAGAGTCACTAAGTCCAGCCCACAGCCAAGGGGATGGAAATTAAGCTCCACATCTATACATATTACCTGCTTTAGATTCCAAAATCCAGGAGGGAGCCAAGAACAGGGTAGAGGTTATGTCCTGACCAATGGGGCCAGAGAGGGAGGAGTTTGGTCTTTTTGTAGTGCAAGGTAAGCCCTATTTCCCCTCAAAACTCATACAGGCACATTCTTCAATAAAGGAAGTAGAGCAGATCTTGGGCAGCCAAAAAATGAAAACGATCCACTACTAATTCTGAACGAACATTGTAGTACTTGAAACGGGAAGGGGAAATTTCAACTTAGAATTCTAATAAAAAAAACATCAGGGACTTATTAAGACACCATGGGAAAAAGAGAGATCCTCCTGGGCGCCTTGTCTTCTCTGAGGTGTTATAAATTAAGTGACCTTGAATCACACACAGTGATGACCCAACTCTTGGGTTTGCAGTTGCATTCATACCGTGTTGGTTTTCTGTGCTGCAAATCAGTACTACAAAACTTTAGCAGTCTAAAAGACCACCCAATTATTATCTCACAGATCAGAAGCTTGGGCTTAGCACAGCTGGTTCTCTGCTTAGAACTTCACAAGGCTGAAATGAAGGTGTCAGCTAGGCCACATTCTCATCTGATAGACCCTTTCTATTACAGGCTCTTCAGAGCCTCTTCCAAGCTCACAGAGGCTGTTGGCAGAATTGAGTTCCTTGTAGTTTAAGATTGGGGTCCCTGTTATCTTGCTGGCTGTCAGCAGTGGTTACTCTTGACTCTTAAAGGCCAGCCTTATGTTCTAGCCACAACATGGCAGCTCACTTCCATGGCAGCTTATACAAAGTGTGTACATAGGTAGGTGGGAATTTTGGGAGCTATATTAGTTTGCTAGATCTGCCATAATGAAGTACCGCAGCCTATGTGGCTTAAACAACATAAATTTACTTCCTTGTCATTTCTAGAGGCTAGAATTCTGAGATCAAGCTGTCAGCAGGGCTGGTTTTCATTCTGAGACTATTCTCCTTTGCTTTTATATGGTCATCTTCTCCTCCCTGTGTCCACACATTGTTTTCCCTCTGTGCATGTCTGAGTTCTAATATTCTTTTCTTATAAGGACACTGGTCACATTGGATTAAGGCTGACTCATATAACCTCAATTCACCTTAATTACCTTTTTTAAAGGCCCTATCTCTAAATACAGTCATTCTAAGGTACTAGGTGTTAGAACTTCAACATATATAGTATTGTGTATATGTCAATCCCTAACTCCCAATCTAGCCCTCCCCCACCTTCCCCCCCTCCCCGGTAACCATGTTTGTTTTCTATACCTGTGATTCTATTTCTGTTTTGTAAATAAGTTCATTTGTACCATTTTTTTAGATTCCACATAGAAGTGATGTCATATGATATTTGTCTTTCTCTGACTTGTTTTACTTAGTATGATAATCTCTAGGCCCATCCATGTTGCTGCAAATGGTATTATTTTGTTCTTTTTTATGGCTGAGTAATATTCCATTGTATATATGTGCCACATCTTCTTTATCCATTCAACTGTCGATGGACACTTAGGTTGCTTCCATGTCCTGGCTATTGTAAATAGAGCTGCAATGAACATTGTGGTACATGACGGTTTTGGATTATGGTTTTCTCAGGGTATATGCCCAGTAGTGGGATGGCTGGGTCGTATGGTAGTTCTATTTTTAGTTTTTTAATGAAATTGAGTTATTTGTAGTGAGGTGGATGGACCTAGAGTCTGTCATACAGAGTGAAGTAAGTCAGAAAGAGAAAAACAAATACCATATGCTAACGCATATATATAGAATCTAAAGAAAAAAAATGGTTATGAAGAACCTAGGGGCAGGACAGGAATAAAGACACAGACGTAGAGAATGGACTTGAGGACATGGGGAGGGGGAAGGGCAAGCTGAGACAAAGTGAGAGAGTGGCATGGACTTATATATATTACCAAATGTAAAATAGATAGCTAGTGGGAAGCAGTCGCATAGCACAGGGAGATCAGCTCTGTGCTTTGTGACCACCTAGAGGGGTGGGATAGGGAGGGTGGGAGGGAGATGCAAGAGGGAGGAGATATGGGGATATATGTATATGTATAGCTGATTCATTTTGTTATAAAGCAGAAACTAACACACCATTGTAAAGCAATTATACTCCAATAAAGATTTTTTTTTAAAAAAAGCATCACATTAAGGTGCAGTGCCTACTAATAAGCTGCAGGGGGTGTCCTTTGACTTATTGTTAGTACATTGAAAGTAGAAATGGAAGCTGAGAAACAATTAAGGATCGGTGACTACAGACATAGAGATCAGACTGGTGGTTGCCAAGTGGGAGGGGGTTGGGGGAAGGATAGAAAGGGAGGTTGGGGTTAGCAGATGTAAGCTTTCGTACACAGAATGGATAAACAGCAAGGTCCTACTGTTATAGCACAGAGAGCTATATTCAATATTCTATGATAAACCATAATGGAAAAGAATATTAAAAAAATGTATATATATGTATAACTGAATTGCTTTCCTGTACAGCAGTAATTAATACATCATTGTAAATCAACTATATTTCAATTAAAAAAAAATATAAGAATTTGTGACTATAGGGGCTTCCCTGGTGGAGCAGTGGCTGACAGTCCACCTGCCAATGCAGGGGACATGGGTTCGAGCCCTGGTCCAGGAAGATCCCACATGTCGTGGAGCAACTAAGCCCATGTGCCACAACTACTTAGCCTGTGCTCTAGAGCCTGTGAGCCACAACTACTGAGCCCATGTGCCATAACTACTGAAGCATGTGCGCCTAGAGCCCATGCTCTGTAACAAGAGAAGCCACCGCAATGAGAAGCCCATGCACCATGGCAAGGAGTAGCCCCCGCTCACTGCAACTAGAGAAAAGCCTGTGCACAGCAACGAAGAACCAACGCAGCCAAAAATTTAAAAAATAAAGTAAAAAAAAAAAAAGATAGGATAATCTGAGCACGTAAAAGCTATTGCAGTGGACTGAAACAGTGATTGTAGGTAAAGCTTCCAAATTCAAAGTGAAAACATGACTAAACAAGAATTGGTGATTATAGTTAGTAATACAGTATTGTATACTTGAAAGTTGCTGAAAGTAGATCTTAAGCATTCTAAACAAACACACACACACACAGAGTTAATGTGTTCACTATGTGGGGTGATGGATGTGTTAATTTTCTTGACCTTGGCAATCATTTTATAATGTATATGTGTATCAAAATCATCACTTTGTACACCTTAAATACATACAATTATATTTGTCAATTATCCCATGATAAAGTTTAAAAAAAGAGAATTTGTCTTAGAGGTTCAAGCAGATGACAAAAAATTAAGGAGTAAAATTCACAGATAGGTTTAACATTAGGAAGTCAGTGTTTGAGCAAGTATAAGAAATTCTATGCTTTGAAATAATTCCTTTTTTTAAAATCCAGAATTTTAGTAGATTGATATTTATTGCCTATGGGAGCTTATATGCATTCTAATTTTAGATTTTGTCTTAAAAAAGGAATCTTAATTATTTCAAGACAACTTTCACAACTGACAGAAAGAGAGGCAACGATTTCTTTTTTCCATATTTCTCCAAGCTGAGAATGTATCTTTTTCATAACTGACTTAAATCTTCAAGGGAAAAGAGCTTTTCTTCCACGTGGGGGGAGGGAGGAAAGGGAGGACAAAGTTTAAACTGTAGGGGCCAATCACAGAACCCTGCATACAGAAAGCGCTCAATAGATATGTGTTCAATTGCCTTAAGTTTAACTGAATTAAAGCTTAAGATGAAATATGAATCACTGAAATGAATAAAGTTAAAGAGTTTACGGATACGGTAAACCTGGGATATTAATCTTCAAAAGAAAAAGTTTTAGGACAAACAAAATTTATAACCTTTTATATACTAACTTTAATGAATTCTTTACACAAATATGCCAAAGTATAAAATAGGTAAAATTATTGTCCTTTACTAACTTATTAATGACTTAGCACTGAAATATTTATGTGAAGGATTTAGACAAATTCATGGACTCAATCATAAAACTATTTCTGGGAGCTACATATTAGGTTTCATAAATTATACAAAGGCTTAGAAACCATTCATATTTATGAACAGAGTCTACAGTCCAGGTGTTTTGGATTCCTAGTTAGACCCTTTCTATCAGAGCATACCACCTCTTCAGATGGTCTCTACTTCCTCAGGAAAGGAGTTCAATTGATGTGATTTATAATATATTTGAAAAATCAACAAACTGTGAATCATTTTAACTAATATTTAATGAATAATGAGAGATCTCATCTATTGTTTTCTGATTGCTCCTAATTTCCTACTTACTCTTAAAGTAACATTATGAATTAGCATGAAATTGAAATGTCAATTGGACTGAAGCAGATAAATTCTTTGTTTTAATTTGAACCTTATAGGGTGATGCTGTAACATCCCAAAGGCCTCATATATTAAGCTGTGCAAAGAAAGACCTTTCTTCCCATTCTTACAACAAATGTTTTATGCTTGTGCAACGGAGGAATTCAAGTGTTGCTGTCAGGGGCTGAGCTCTTCTGGTGTAAACAGCTCCATGGTAGATGCAGTTTGTGGTGCCCTCCTGAGAGCCAGCCAGGGATCCCCACTGCTCCAGATTTTGTCCTGGGGAGAATCCTGGGCTGTAAATCACATGTCATAGTCTTGGATCAGGATAACGGATTCTGATCTGCTTTGACTCCCAAAGAACAGGAGAATTCGGTACCTAGAAAATTGTAACTTCTGCCTCTAAGCAGAGCAAAGAAGACACTAGCTGAGGCTATTATTCTTTGTTCTGGTCAGAAAATCATGTGTTTAAGGTACAGAAACATACTCCATTGACCTCAAATAAAATGGGTGGGTAGTGAATGTTGTAAGGATACAATGACGGACAAAAGGACACACAGTCCAGTCATAAGATCCGGAGAACTCAAGGAGGTAGGTCAGGAGTGAAACAGACCTGGGTTAAATTTGACTCTGCAACTTACTAGTTGTGTTATTGTAAGCAAGTCATCTTGTAACCCTATAAACTCTTTCCCCCTTTACTGTATAGGGAAACTATTTTCTTCTTCCCTCCTAAGCTGTGAGGATCAGATGTCATGTAAGATGGCCAAGAATGATGGCTGGCATGGACTAGCTACCCAACAATATGCTTTAAAATGGCTTGATGCTCTAAGTGTGGCTCATGGGAGACTCCTGGGGCATCCCCAGAAATAGAAACAGAAGAGATGGTTTAGGGAGTAGGTGATGAATTACATTTTGGATATGCTGAAATTTTCAGCTGAACAGGATATTCAGGTAGGAAGTTCCCACAAACCAGTGGAAATGCAGGATATGAATTCAGAAAGAAGGCAAGGCTGGCTAGAGATCAGATTTGGGGTTCATCCAAAGAGAAGTGATAATTACATTACTGAGAGTAGAGCCACTGAGAGTACTGCGGTAGAACAAATAGAGGAAGAAGGGCATCACAACTACGGGCATAAGCCAATTTAAGTGGAGGAACAAAGAGGGAAACACGGGAGGGAGTAGCTAGAGAAGTGAGAGAATTAGGAAGGTGATAGTACAGAAGGGTTGAGAACATTTAGGGTTTTCAGTGCTGTTAAGTTCTTTGGTGATTGTAAAGTTTTTGCAGATGAATTACTTTATCACTGTCTTCGAGTTGGTATCATTCCTAGAGAAGTTTTGGGTGTAGCCATGAAAAAAGTGTAGGTTGCACCTGTGATTTACATAATAAGTTAAAAGAAATAAAACATTCCTCTTTGAAAGTAGAACGGATACATATATACTGTATATATGATGAGAAATTAACAGAATGTTCGAAAAGGGCAGTTTCAAAAATATTTACAAGTATATACTCTAACACTTTGCCCTAATTACAATCCTGGGAGGATGTATAGTGTGGTAGAGAGAGCAGAAAATCAGAATCATAATCTTGGGTCAAATCCTGTGACCTGCTTGAAAGGTCTGTTTTTTCCTTCTCTAATAACCGGAAGATTACATCACTAAATAATAGCATCTATTGTTGTGATAATTAAATGAGACAATGTATATGAAGTACCTGTAACAGTGCCCAAAGTACAGTAAATGTTATCACACTAGTATTGTTTTTATGTTATGATTATTGTCTCCTTTATAGTCCTCCTTGTACTTTAATTTTATCACTAGGTGGCAGCAATGTTCTCTTAACCAGTTTAAATGAAAAGTGGCAACTTTCTGGAATAGATGAGATCAGTGAAGGCTTATCCAACAGGAGGATGTGTGTAGGGCACCAGAAAAACAGGGGGAGAGAGGTCATAGATAGAAATAGAGACAGAGTGAGAAAAGGAGGGAGGGGAGGAGGGAGGGAGAGGGAAAGACAGAGAGGGAGAGAGAGACAGTGAGAGAGATGTTTAGAAATAATTTGATATTTCAAAAGAAAATACTGAAATAGTGATAATGGGGTGCAGTTAGAACTAGATCTATATTGGATATCTTTCCACATTCTATAGGATTTAGTGTTATTTTTGTTTATAAATTCATGTGGGGGAGTGGTGGTTACCATACACTGTTGACCCTTGAACAATGCAGGGCTCAGGGGCACTGACCCCTGCACAGTCAAAAACCTGAGTATAACTTATAGTCGGCCCTCCATATCTGTGGTTCCTCTGTATCCAAAGATTTATCCACCCTTGGATCATGTAGTACTGTAGTATTTACTACTGAAAAAATCCACATATAAGTGGACCTGCACAGTTCAAACCCCTGTTGTTCAAGGGTCAAGTGTATTTTCTCTGCTGATGGTTTTTAAGGATCTATACTGGTCCTAGATGAGATTTAGTAAAATCAGCTGCCCAGTAAATGTCAGTAAAGCATAATGTGTTTTACTGTTCATTTGAATCAAACCATTAATCTCAATTATAAAAATATGGTTATTTTCTTCTATGTAAAATATTCCTTTTACAATAAGATACTTAATGGTACATTAGTTAGCTATTGCTCTGTAACAAATATCCCTAAGGTTGGTGGCTTAAAATGATGAACATTTGTTATCTTGTTTTTTCTCAGGGCCAGGAATCCTGAAGTGGCTTAGTTAAGTGGTTCTGGCTTAGGATCTCGCATGAAGTTTCAGTGAGGACATCAGCTGGGACTAGTCATCTGAAAGCTTGCCTGAGCCTTCGAGGACCTGCTTCTAAGATGTTTCACTCACATGGTTGGTCGCAAGAGGCCTCAGCTCCTCACCAGTTGTTGGTTAGAGGCCTTGATTCCTTTGCATGTCAATAAGCTGACTTGAGTGTTCTCCCAACACAGCAGTCGACCTCTTCCAGGGTTAGTGATCTAAGAGAGAGGGCAAGAAGGAAGTCACAATACCTTTTATGAGCTAGTTTGAGAAGTCATGCTCTAACTTCCACCACATTTATTCCAAGTGAGTCATATAGGAAATAACTAAACACAATTTTCAGGAATAATATATGTACACAGGAAATGGAGTTCCCAAATGAAGAAATCACAGACTGATCTCTCTCAGCGTGACCCTGGACCCACCACATTCTCTCCCTGAGTCTTCGTTTCTTCATCTATAAAAAGAAAACAGGCCACGAAACCATGGCCACTTCAGCTGTAAGGTGGCCTATCTCTGCCCCATCTGGGTGTGACCTCAGTTAACAACTTGGTCTCTGTTTTGTCTTTAAAATGAAATGATCCTAGATGGTGGATTTGAAACTTTTTAGATCCACTGAGAGAACTGTATTTTACACTGAAACTTCACATACACACAGGTATGTGTATGAGTACATATGTATAACAGAAATGAAAGTTCCACAAAATGATACTTAAAAACACTTATTTGCATGTTGTATTCTCATTACCCCTTCCCGCCATTCTACGTTAATCCATTAAAAATATTCGGGTAAAAATCTACTGCTTTGATTTCACAATCCATTAATGGCTTCACCATTCCTTGCGTTAAAATACTAACACCTCCTTTCACTCCTGGCTGCTCCTTTTCCATTGCTACTAGAACAGAAATGTTAAAGAGCAAGGGAGTCCTCGTCTTGTTTCTGGGAGGCACAAAAGTATCCTCTACAGGTGGGTCAACACTACCAGCCAGCTCTAATTAGGCAGGAGCTAGTATCGGAAGTAGCTTGTCAGGGTGGAAAGGGTACTGCGTTTAGCTTCAGAAGTTGGCCCTGTAACTCACAAGCTATCTGACCTTGGGCAGTCCTTTAACCTCTCTAGTTCATTCCCCCTCTCTACAATTGGAATTAGTAATCCCTCGCCTATTCCATAAAGTTGGTACTAGGCTCAAAATTATATAATTGGGCACTTACCCTGTGGCAGAGAATTTACAGACCCGATCTTTGAACCTCACAACAACCCCGTAAGATATAGAATATTACATTTGTTTTATAGGTGAAGAAATTAAGGCTTAGAGAACTTACGTAGGCAAGATCTAAAGTCAGCAAGTGGCAGAACTAGAATTCCAAACCAGTTCTGACTCCAAAACCGTCACACAAGAGGTAAACTATTAATATTTTCATTTGATGTTAACTGGTGACCACCTGACGTACTAAAATATAGGTTCATTCCGAATCATCACAGTGTAGTGACTTCAGAAACTAGTCCATCAGGCCACGTTTTCAGATCCTATTTTGCCCTTAACACACATGAGGTGTTTCGAGCTTTAGGGTTTAAAGCGGCCCTGACGCACCGGGGCCCGCGGGCACTAACAGCTCTTCCGCTCTTGCAGGGCACCCGTGAGACCCACGCACTGTCAGCACGTCAGAACCGGGCGCGTTTCTGCAAGTGCTGCCCCCAAACCAACACCTCAGGTCGCTTCACACAATCCCCTCACACTCAGAAGCGACGTTTTTAGGGAAAGGCCTCGCTTACAGCGCTTTCTGTCGCTGTGGGCTTTGTCTCGTCAAGCGTGAGCCAGCCCTCGGCTGTGGGACGTGGGGCCTCCGCCCCGAAGGGACCCCGCGGGGCGCGTGTCCCGGGCCCGGCGCCCAGGCCTCCTCGCGGTCGGGGCCGGCGCCACAAAGCCCTTTATTGAGGCTGGGGCTTGACGCAGGGCCGCCCGCAGCTCCCGGCGCGAGCAGGAAGGAGGAGCGGGACCGCGGCGTGTGCGCGGCCATGGGCGACTAGATGGGCGCGCGCTCTGCCCTCGATCCCCAGGGGACCGCTACCCTCCCGGACCCCAGAGCGTCGGTAACCGGGCGTCGGCGGACTCTCCCAGGACCCGTCTCGCGAGGCCCGGGCGGAGTGGACGCGCCCGCCGCGTGTGTGGTGCGGCTGGGAGGGGCGGTGGTTTGAGGCGCGGGCGGCGAGGGCCTGCCCTCACCTTCTTTTCTCTCTCCCCTCACCTCTCCTCCCCTTCCCCCTCCTTTCCCCATCCCCTTAATTCCCCCGCTCCCGGCTCCGGGCCCTGCAGGCCGCGGGTTCCTCCAGGGGTCTCCGCGTCCGGCGAGGGGGAGACTCATCCCGAAGTGTGCGCTGGAAGGGAAGTGGGAGTGGTGCTTGAAGTGGGCCACGTTTTAAGTTCAGAGGTTTTTTTTAAAGTTCAGATTTATTTATTTATTTAATTTTATTTTGCGGTACGCGGGCCTCTCACTGCTGTGGCCTCTGCCGTTGCGGAGCACAGGCTCCGGACGCGCAAGCTCAGCGGCCATGGCTCACAGGCCCAGCCACTCCGCGGCATGTGGAATCTTCCCGGACGGGGGCACGAAGGCGTGTCCCCTGCATCGGCAGGCAGATTCTCAACCACTGCGCCACCAGGGAGCCCCTAAGTTCACGTTTTTGAAAAAGGAAAAACCTGGGAAGGTTTGTATCCTTTAAAGGGCTCCGGCGGAGGACGGGAAGTTCCTGTGTCCGCAGAGCTATTTGTCGCTTACCATTGCCACAGTCAGACACCTTTTGGTGATGAGGTATTTGAGCCAGTTTGGTAGACTTAGGCAATGACAGTATACCGGGCCGGAATGCCGATGCTGTTCACCTGGCATCTTCTCCTTACATGGGAAGACATGATAAATTGAGTTCGTGGAAAATAAAAAAGAACACAGTTCTACATTAGGAATTCAGTTCAGTGAACGTTGATTAGGGACGTTCTTACATTCAGAAAATATTTTTCTGAATCTTTTTTATTATTTGGATATTAAAAATATTCAAGTGAATATTTTATTTTAATATTAATTAGTTGCATTGCAATCATTTCAGACAAAGTGAACAGAATATCTGAGTCATTACATCAGACAATTAGGAAATTGGACTGTAATAATTCACCATGGCTTATGGCTTGCCAAGAAAGAACGCAGTGGAAACCATTTTGAGGTGCAATTGTTATAAAGTGTAAGTATATTTATCCTGGTAAGCGTTGACTTGGGCTGGGGAGTATCCTTGTTAAAATAAAAGTATTGGACACCCTTACTTTCCCCATGAGATACCGGACTATATGAGGCATTCTTAGGTGTCTGGGTACTGATATTTTTAAAAGGAAGATGCTTTTGTAAGGATTTATAAATTTTCTTACTTGGTTTTTACAACAAAACAACACTGTGAAATGAGGAAACTGAGGTTTGAAGAAGTGGTATGATCCAGGTCCCACAGTCATGTAGTAAGGAAGTGACAGGGTTAGAAGTCTGAGTCTTCTTTACTCCAAAGCAACATTTTCCAATGCAGACAACCACTTTAAAATCCCTCTTTAGATAGTGTAAGTCTACCTAAAAACGCCTTGGTGTCAGATATATCTTAACAGAACACTTAATTAGCTGGTACAGAGAGTCAGTTTTGCATCCTGTACATTTTGTCAGGTGATGTGTAGACATCAAGACCTGGGCTCAAAGCCTGGTCCTGCCACTGGCTCCCCATGCTGCCTTGAACAAATTACTTAACTTCTCTGTACCTTGGCTTCCCCATCTGTGAAATGGACATATCAATACCTACCTATATGGTGTGGAATACAAATGAAGTAATGTATGTAAGGTACTTGTATGTTGCCTGACATAATAGTAAACCCATAATAAACATGTGTTGCTACTACATGGTAATTTCACTCCGTTACCTTTTTTAAAATTTTTGGACTTGTTTTTTTAAACCTCTCTGCCACAATGTACGACATATTAGCGTGGTGAGTCAATTGAATTTTTCTTTTTGACAGTGTTCTAAGAAGTAAATGGAGACACCCCACGGGGTTGTAAGACCAGAGATATGGGAAAACCAGAGAGAACTCATCATTGCATTCTATTTAGATTTGTTAGTTCAGTATGTATTTAGACATTGAACTATAGACAAATACCACTGTAGTCATTATTGTAAGCATAATTTTTATAACGAAGATATTCCTGTATCTGGAGAATGATTTAAAGCACTGATTCTGTGGTTTTGGCTATATAGCATTTTATGTCACGAATAATATCTGCAAAACCAGTGTCTTCTCTATCACTCTCACAAGAAAGTATTTGATATTCTATTTATAAGAGCAGCTAAATTAAGAGGAATAGAATGGTAGTAGCAGTCTTTGGAGTTCACTAGCTCAGGTAGCTCCTCACCTTGGGCTTTTTTTGGTTAAGTATTTTTAGAAGATTATAAAAAAATACACTAAAAAACATTCAAACAGTATAGAAGCATTTGAAAGGAAGATAAAAATGTTACCTCTCAAAAAAAAAAAAATGTTACCTCTCACATCCACATTGCCATCCCTGCCCTACCCACCCAATCCTGCTCAGGTAAAATGTTTTATGTATTTTTTAGAATTTCTGTCTGTTACATAAGATACACACACACATATGTATATACACACACATGTTTTTACACATGGGATTATATTGCTCCCTCCCCACCTATATGTTGTGTAGCCTAGTGGTTAAGAGCACAGATTCTACAGTCTGACTTTCTGGGTTGAAATTTCAAACCCAAGCCTTGTGACCTTGAGCAAGTTGGTCTCTGTTCTTGTTTCCTAATCTGTAAAATGAGCATAACAATAACATCTGCCTACTTCATAGGGTTACTCTGGTAATTAAATGTGTTTATATATATATACTGATTAAAACAGTGTCTTACATGTAGTAGGTGCTAGGTAAGCATTAGCTGTTTTTTTTTCCTTTCTTTTTTTTTATGGCCGCGCCATGTGGGTTGTGGGATCTTAGTTCCCTGACCAGGGATTGAATCCCGGCCCTCGGCAGTGAGAGAGTGGAGTCCTAACCAATGGACCGCCAGGGAATTCCCAGCATTAGCTGTTTTATTGCTCATCTTTCCAAATCAATATATAAAGATAAATCTCATTCTTTCATTACATGTATGTACTACAGTTTGTTTAACCAGGCTGCTCTTTTTTTTTTGGGGGGGAGGGGGGAGTATAATTGCTTTACAGTGCTGTGTTAGTTTCATCCACACAGGGAAGTGAATCAGCCTTATGCATACACACATCCCCTCCCTCTTCTATCCCCTCTCATCCCACCCAGCTAGGCCATCACAGAGCACCAAGCTGTGCTATACAGCAGGTTCCCACTAGCTATCTATTTTACACACGGTAGTGTATTTATGTCAAACCTAATCTCCCAGTTCATCCCACCCTCCCCTTCCCCCACTGTGTGCACAATTCCGTTCTCTACGTCTGCCTTTCTATACCTGCCCTGCAAATAGGTTCATCTTTACCATTTTTCTAGATTCCACATATATGCATTAATATATGATATTTGTTTTTCTCTTTCTGACTTAATTCACTCTGTATGCAGACTCTAGGTCCATCCACATCTCTACAAATGACTCAATTTCATTTCTTTTTATGGCTGAGTAATATTCCATTATATATACCTACCACCTCTTCTTTATCCATTCATCTGTCAATGGACATTTAGGTTGTTTCCATGTGCTGGCTATTGTAAATAGTGCTACAATGAACATTGGAGTACATGTGTCTTTTTGAATTATGGTTTTCTCAGGATATATGCCCAGTAGTGGGATTGCTGGGCCATATGTTAGTTCTATTTTTAGTTTTTTAAGGAACCTCCATACTGTTATCACAGTGGCTTTTATCAATTTACATTCCCACCAACAGTGCAAGAGGGTTCCCTTTTCTCCACACCCTCTCCAGCATTTGTTGTTTGTAGATTTTTTGAGGTTGCCCATTCTGACCGGTGTGAGGTGATACCTCATTGTAGTTTTGATTTTCGTTTCTCTAATAATTAGTGCTGTTGAGCATCTTTTCATGTGACTCTTGGCCAGCTGTATGTCGTCTTTGGAGAAATGTATATTTAGGTCTTCCACCCATTTTTTGATTGGGTTGTTTTTTTGATATTGAGCTGCATGAGCTGTTTGTATATTTTGGAGATTAATATTTTGTCTGTTGCTTTGTTTGCAAATATTTTCTCCCATTCTGTGGGTTGTCTTTTCATCTTGTTTATGGTTTCCTTTGCTGTGCAAAAGCTTTTAAGTTTAATTAGGTCCCATTCGCTTATTTTTCTTTTTATTTTCATTACTAGGAGGTGGGTCATAAAAGAGCTTGCTGTGATTTATGTCAGAGTGTTTTTCCTGTATTTTCCTCTAAGAGTTTTATAGTGTTTGGTGTTACATTGAGGTCTTTAATCCATTTTGAGTTTATTTTTGTGTATGGGGTTAGGTAGTGTTCTAATTTCATTCTTTTACATGTAGTTGTCCAGTTTTCCCAGCACCACTTATTGAAGAGGCTGTCTTGTCTCCGTTGTATATTCTTGAACCAGGCTCTTCTTGATAGATATTAAGGTATTTTGTGGAGTTTTTTTGGGGACAAACAATGCTTCAATGAGCATTCTTGTAAATACATCTTTGTGTATTTGTTCAAGTGCATTTATAATAATTATAGACTTCAAGTCACTCCTTAAAGTTAGATGATAAAGTAAGAATTAAGCTGGAGGAGGAAAACAGATGGCGTGTGTGTTATACACTCACTTCCCCTACTTGTACCAAAGCAGGTCTTTCATCTTTCCTCATGCATATGAACTCACGTTGACTGTAGATGAGAAACATAGCTGATATTTTAAAGTTCCAAATTAGGATACATAAAACAACCCATTAAAATTTCATTGTGATTACTTTTAAATATTGTAGTTTGGGGTTTCATTCCCTTTTCCAGCTTTCTAAGGATTCTCTTGGTACTAGTGCTTCTATATACACCTAGGTTACATCCCAGCTCTGGTTCTCTGTTAACTTCTGAGTCTTTGTTTTCCTTTTCTACCTCCATGGTAGTTGTAAAGATTAAAGTCAGATCACACACTCAAAGCCTTAGTGTGTGCCAAGCTCTCTGCTCAACGTGTGAGTATTCCCTTTGTTCCTTCCCTGATGTAATCATATTTTTGATCAGCCAAAAAAGACTTGGAGCTTAGTTTTTTTTTTTCTTTTTTTAAAAAATTAATTAATTTTTGGCTGTGTTGGGTCTTCGTTGCTGCGCACAGGCTTTTACTAGTTGCGGCAAGCAGGGGCTACTCTTTGCTGCGGTGCACGGACTTCTCATTGCAGTGGCTTCTCTTTGTTGTGGAACATGGGCTCTAGGAACATGGGCTTCAGTAGTTGTGGCTTGCGGGCTCTGGAGCGCAGACTCAGTAGTTGTGGCACTCGGGCTTAGTTGCTCTGCAGCATGTGGGTTCTTCCCGGATGAGGGCTTGAACCCATGTCCCCTACATTGGCAGGCGGATTCTTAACCACTATGCCACCAGGGAAGTCCCAAGCTTACAGTTTTTAACTACATCCTCTTTAAGGACATGTAAAGATTGGATTGACTCCAAAGAGGCTGTTTTTTGAGCAAAAATGTCTGTCATCATAATTTATGGTCATTTTCAGTATATCTCTACATTAGTTAATATAAGCCTCCTTCTCCTGGCTAGGTTTGCAACTCTGAAAAATCCTGAATACTCTCCTGTAAACCAAAATGTCTAGTGGAAAATAGAACTGAGAATTCAAATGTCTTCTCTATATCCTGCAGTAGATGTCTATAAATATTTATTGAATGAATTTTTCCCCTAGACAGCAACCGTGGGAACTTGCATTATTCACAAAGACCTGGTACACAAACCTAGCCAACATCAAGTTGCCTTTCTTGGAAGAAATTGCATTTGGTAGTTCTATACACCTCAAAAAATGTAAAACCATTAAGGATGGTGTGCTCCCTTCAGCAGAATGTAAGTTCTGAAGGAACTACTTTATTATAATTTTTATTTGAATTTTATTTACTTAATTATTTTTGTACAGCAGGTTCTTATTAGTTATCTATTTTATACATATTAGTGTGTATATATCAATCCCAATCTCCCAGTTCATCCCATCACCACCTGCCCCCTCCCTCCGGGCTTTCCCCCCTTGGTGTCCCTATGTTTCTGTAGGAAGTATTTCAATAAATTGCAAACTCTGTGTGTTATTTTAATTATTAGACAAATGTTTAAATCTGATCATTCACACCCATACTCCCTATCTATGTAGCCCTGTCTTGTTTAGTATTCAATAATGTGAATTTTTCTGTGTGCTAAATATTCAGTTTGACTAAATTATGCCTGGTGAAAAATGTCAGTTGGATTGCATCATGTATTTTATTTTTCAGCCATCCAACTTGAAAGGGAGTATGAAATGAAGCGCTTGAATAACCTGAAATGTGAGGAAAATGTAGCCGAGGAAATTCAGTTTTCCCTAAGGGAAAGGCCAGTTGGTTTGAGAAGACCTCTCCCACCTAAGTGACAGTCATCTCACAGTTGAATCTGTACTCTGTGCTTTCTGCATCCAAAGAGGATGAAGGACTCTGACCTACCACTGTGTGAAGTTTGGTGCAGTCATCTGAATGCCCCCTGGTGGATGAGCCAGCTCCCGTGGGTTAGTTGACAGCTCTGAACAGATCTTCTGGGTCCCAGTCACGTATTTGTACCTTTGTATCACAAGCAACAGTACTGTAAGTAAATGAAAATGTAGCTGGCATCGAGTCATTTGTGCTATTCATTTTGATTTTTGTAAAGTTGCACTAAGGAAAGAAGAAACTCCTTGTCAGAGGCATCCCCCCACCAAGAGACATTATTTTGAAGAATATTTTGAATTTTCACCTTTGAGACTCCAAGGAGGTACCAAGGAAGGAGAGAGGGAAATTATTTATAAAATGATTAACTTTGAAAAATTTTAAGAAAAATTGTAGGTTTCATTTTAGTAACTCTCTAGTTTCCAGTTTTCAATGAAACATCATTTACTATTCTCGTGTGGTACTTAATTTTTTTAAAACATCTTTATTGGAGTATAATTGCTTTACAATGTTGTGTTAGTTTCTGCTGTACAACAAAGTGAATCAGCTATATGTATACATATATCCCCATATCCCCTCCCTCTTGAGCCTCCCTCCCACCCTCCCTATCCCACCCCTCTAGGTGGTCACAAAGCACTGAGCTGATCTCCCTGTGTTATGCAGCAGCTTCCCACTAGCTGTGTATATATGTCAATGCTACTCTCTCATTATGTCCTAGCCTCCCCTCCGCCCTCTGTGTCCTCAAGTCTGTTTTCAACTCATGTGATACTTTAAAGTGGCAAGTAGAACTTACTTCATTTTTGTTCTTCTAAAAAACCGTCTTTTTTCCTTTTGCCTAATTTCATATTGTCTTTCTGGGATACCCTCTGGAGCATGTGGAACACACATACATGTGTGAAAATGATATGAAAATACAAAGACAGCATCTGTGAGGAAAACTCTTATTTGTACAGAGTGGTTGGAGAATGGGGAATTAACTGGAAAGAACTGGATTTGCATGAACAAATTTTCCTAGAATTCGAATCCAGTAAAGCACACTTGGATGTGAAAGTTATATTTAAGCACAATTTAGTGTTAGATGATCCAGTAGGCATTTTATGATCTTCTGGTATTTTAGCCTCATTATGAAAGGCATTATGGCATAGTATTTAAGAGTACATACTTTAGACCTGGCTGCCTTCTTCAGATCCCAGCTTGGCTGCTGCTAGTGGTGTGACCTGGGGTGAGTTACCTTATATCCTGAGCTTCAGTTATCTTACATCATATAAGATAAGGGTAATACTGGTACTACTTCATAGAATTGTCATGATTAAATGAAAACTGCCTGGTACACAGTGAGAATTACTCTAGTGTTAGCTATTAGTGTGATCAACATTTCCTTTGTACTGCTGTAATCTTAGTATCGAAGATGTATGACATTGGGCTGACTCTGTTGACCTTTGTGGAGACCAGAAATCTTGAATTTTCAAAAATTTGGTTTTATGCTTGTCAATGTATATGTACTTGCCAGACCGTATGACCTGATTTTTTAAAATTTAATTTTTATTTTATATTGGAGTATAGTTGATTTACAATGTTGTGTTAGTTTCAGGTGTACAGCAAAGTGATTCAGTTATACATCTACATAGATCCATTTTTTTTCGGATTCTTTTCCCATGTAGGTTATTACAGAGTACTGAATAGAGTTCCCTGTGCTATACAGTAGGTTCTTATTAGTTATATATTTTATATATAGTAGTGTATATATGTCAATCCCAAACTCCCAATTTATCTCTCCCTCCCTTCCCCCTTGGTAACCATAAGTTTGTTTCTACATCTGTGACTCCATTTCTGTTTTGTAAATAGGTTCATTTGTACCATTTTTTTAGATTCCACATATAAGCGACATCCTATGATAATTGTCTTTCTCTGTCTGACTTCACTTAGTGTGATAATCTCTAGGTCCATCCATGTTGTTGCAGTGGCATTATTTCATTCCAGCCTGACATTTTAGTTCAAAATCTGGCCACTGTACCTATGGCATATCCTGATCTTTCTGTTTATAAACGACAATCTATGATAATCAGCTTGTCACTTATGTCTTTCTCTTAAAAGAAGCATGGAAAATTTGTGTGAAAAAAGCCACTGTGTAACTCAGAAACATATGTATTGGTTTATGTCTGCTCTTAGGAGCCACCAGGGGACCTTAAGCATCTTACTTCTCACCTCAGAGCCTTACACCCCTAGTTAGAAACATTAATTGGGGGTATGAGTTACATGCTTCCATCCTTCTTCAGAGCCATTGTGAAAATGGATAAAATATGTATCTGTTTGCAAAAAGCTTTCTGGAATTAAACATTTTAATATTCCTTAGGAAAAGGTGGGATTTGAGAAAACTTTAGTTTCCCATCATTCTCTTGGGAGAAAAATCTCTGCTTGCAGCTTTAAGATTCTTCTAATTGTGTTTTTAGGTATATATTTCTGAGCCTGCTTTAAACTGTACATATTTAAGTAAAATTACATCACAAAATATATGTAATATGTGTATGTACATCTCTCTCCTGAAATGACATAAGAAGAGGAACAGTTTCTTACTTATGTTTGTACTCTGGTGCCTTATCTTGATGCCTAACTCATGTAGCCCCTTAATAAACATTTATTGATCGTTGATTGAAAATTTCCATATGGTCAAAGTTTCATAATAGAAAGTACTTCATAGTTGTATTTACTTTTTGCAGTAGGATAATTTTTATGGAGAGGTAGCCATGGTGTCATTGAATATGGGCTCAAACAGTTCAAGACAAAGATAAGAATGAACAAATATACAATTTTACATAAAATGTGTTAAAGTTATAAAAATTTGTTTTAAACTGTAACAATTTTATTTGCATACTAAAATTTTGCTCCTTTACATCTCTGACCCCTTCCACTTTGTTACTGATGTCACAAGTTACATATTTTTATATTGTATACCCATTAGTATAGATTTATAGTTACTTTTTATGCTTTGTCTTTTAAATTCTTTACCAGCATTCAAAGAGCACCGCCATTACAGTATCACAGTATTTTGTGTTTGTCTATATATTTACTTTCACCAGTGACATTTATACTTTTGGATGCTTTCATGTTACTATCTAGTGTCATTTTGTTTCAACTTGAAGGACTCCCTCTAGCATTTCTTGTAGGGCAGGTCTAGTGGTGATGAACTCCCTTAGTTCTGTTTATCTGGGAAAGTCTTAATTTCTCCTTAATTTTTTTTTTTTTTTTTTTTTTTTTTGGTGGTACGCGGGCCTCTCACTGTTGTGGCCTCTCCCGTTGCGGAGCATAGGCTCCGGACGCGCAGGCTCAGTGGCCGTGGCTCATGGGCCTAGCTGCTCCACGGCATGTGGTATCTTCCTGGACCAGGGCACGAACCGATGTTCCCTGCATCGGCAGGCGGACTCTCAACCACTGCGCCACCAGGGAAGCCCTGTCCTTAATTTTTTTTTATTTTTTTTTTTGCGGTACGTGGGCCTCTCACTGTTGTGGTCTCTCCCATTTTGGAGCACAGGCTCCGGACGCGCAGGCTCAGCGGCTATGGCTCACGGGCCCAGCCGCTCTGCGGCATGTGGGATCTTCCCGGACTGGGGCACGAACCTGTGTCCCCTGCATCGGCAGGCAGACTTTCAACCACTGCACCACCAGGGAAGCCCCCCCCCCACCCCGCTCCTTAATTTTTTTTTTTTTTTGCGGTATGCGGGCCTCTCACTGTTGTGGCCTCTCCCGTTGCGGAGCACAGGCTCCGGACGCGCAGGCCCAGCGGCCATGGCTCACGGGCCCAGCCACTCCGCGGCATGTGGGATCCTCCCGGACAGGGACACGAACCCGCGTCCCCTGCATTGGCAGGCGGACTCTCAACCACTGCACCACCAGGGAAGCCCCCTCTCCTTAATTTTTGAAGGTCAGTTTTGCCAGATATAGAATTCCCAGCTGGTAGTTTTTTTCTTTTCAGCACTTTGAATATATTATCCCCTTCCCTTCTGGCCTGCAAGGTTTCTGCTGAGAAATCTGCTAATAATTTAATAGGAGCTCCTTTATACATGATGAGTTGCTTTTCTCTCACTACTTTCAAGATACTCTCTTTGTGACTTTTAACAGTTTTTTTTATAATGCATCTCAATGAAAATCTCTTTGGTTGAGCCTAGATGGAGTTTTTTGAGCTTTTTGAAGTTGAATATCCATTTTCTTTCTCAAAGTTGGGAAGTTTTTGGTCATTATTTCTTCAAGTAGGCTTTCTTCTTCTGGGACTCCCACAATGTATATCAAGTTGGTCTTCCTGGTACCCCACAAAGTCTCTTAGACTCTCTTCACTTTTCTTCATTTTTTCTTTTTACTCCTCTGACTCAGTAATTTCAAATGATCTTTCTTCAAATCCAGTGATTCTTTCTTATGCTTGATCAACTCTGTTGTTGAACCTCTCTAGTGAATTTTTCAGCTCAGTTATTGTATTCTTCAGCTCCAGCATTTGTTTTCTTTCTTTTTGTGTAGTTTTTCTTTGTTGATATTCTCATTTTGTTCATGCATCACTTTCCTAATTTGGTTTAGTTGTCTATCTGTGTTCTCTTTTTAGCTCACTGAACATCTTTTTTTTTTTTTTTTGTGGTACGCGGGCCTCTCACTGCTGTGGCCCCTCCCGCCACGGAGCACAGGCTCCAGACGCGCAGGCTCAGCAGCCATGGCTCATGGGCCCAGCCACTCCGTGGCATGTGGATCTTCCCGGACCGGGGAACGAACCCGTGTCCCCTGCATCAGCAGGCGGACTCTCAACCACTTCACCACCAGGGAAGCCCCAGATCTGCAATTTTTTTAGGATCAGTTTAAGGAGATTTATTTTGTTTATTTGAATGGGCCATATTTACTTGTTCCTTTGTAGGCTTTGCGATCTTTGGTGAGATTTTGGCATTTGAAAAGCCCGTCTTTACGGACTGACTTTGTGTGGGGGAAGAACTTCAACATATGGGGGAACATATGGGGGAAGAACTTTAACAATCAGCCTGGCCAGAGATTTTGTGGACCTCTCAAACCTTTCTGGAGATACATCTTCTCTGGGTTTGTGTGTATAATTTCCAGGTAAAAGAGGTTTGTCCACTTCCTAACTGGAGCCTGTAATCGCTTGCTCCCACTGTTGTCTGTCTGTGATAGTACACTGTCTCTGGTGCTGTAGCAAACTGCAGTGCTTGTGTTCATTCTCTATGGCCCCCAACATGGTATCCAAACTGCTGTTCTCATCAGTGTTCTGAGTCAGGTGAGACAGAATCCCTTGAGGAGCCCCTGAAAAGAACACTGGATGCACAGTTTACTCTTCTCTTTCCTTCCTGAGGGAGAAGCTGGGAGTTGGGATTTTTCTTTTGATCATCCTATACTGTGCCAGGGAGAGGGAGTGGCTAGGGTGGGTAAATGTCATGAGTTCTCCTACTTGCTTTGATGCATCTCTTCTTGGCTTTGTGTTCACCTGAGGTGGTACAACATCTTAACTGGTTTCTGGAGTTCCCACGAGGGCAGTTTGGTCTGTCTATTGTTAAGTCAGTGTCTTCTGAGGGATCAAGAGCCTAGGGCTTCCTATTCTATGATTTTGCTGACATCACTCTACAAATATGCGATTTTTGTTATGTTGATAGTACACCGGGATTTTAGGGTTATGTATAAGGATGAGGTTGCAAACCCATGCATCCCAATATCAAGTAGGTAACATAAATGAACAAAATGGGCCAGTGAAGCCATAAAGGGAATCCAGAGACAGGAGAAGTGGAGAGCATGCATCTCCTTCAAAGGGGCAGCAGCTTCTTAGCTCTTGCCTATTGATGCCATTCTAGAATGGCACCAGGGGGAAAATCTTCCAATTCAATTTTCCCCAGAGGGTAAATCTTCCAATTTTTCAAGAGAACATGGAAATAAAGATGAACACAACTTGTTATTGTGGAAAATTTCAAACATACCTAAGTAGTAAGAGGAAGAAAATGAACTTCCATGTTTCCATCATCCGGCAGCACTTATCAGCTCATGGCCAATTTTGTTTCACTTATGCTCTCTCACTTTCCACACCATCCCAAGCCCCCATAACTGGGTTATTTTGAAGTAATTTCTAGATATCATATCAGTTCATCTGTAATTACAGAAATGCAGATTTTATAAATGTGAACATTTCCAATTTTATAAAGGATAGACCAATCAAAGCATACATAGGGGGCCGTAATCCACCTGTAGGTCCAGTTTGGTTTCTCATTAGGGAGTTGTATCTGGTGGTTGGTGCTTTAAAATATTTAGAAGCTATTGTCTGAATTAAAATATTTAGAAACTATTGTCTGAATTATCTTGAGATACTTTCTTCTATCTGTGACATGATGGCTCAAATGGAGATTGTTGCTCTTAAGAGTTTTTATGTGGGTGACCCATTTGACTTGGTGATCCTCAGACCTGGGAAAAGTTGTCAGAAACTTAGGGTCTGTATGCAGCCTTGGTTGTATAACTTTGAGGAGGTGGAACTTCCACATTCCTAGTTCAAGTTTGCCTTTATAAAATTCAGATGTGCTTTGTGTAAGATGTTTATCTGCTGAGACTTCCCTGGCAGTCCAGCCGTTAAGACTCTGTGCTTCCACTGCAGGGGGTGTGGGTTTGATCCCTGGTTGGGGAACTAAGATCCCACAAGTTGTGAGGTACACGGCCAAAAAAGTAAAAAAAAAAAAAGATGCTTATCTGCCAACCAGAACCACTCCCAAAGTTTCTTGGCTGAAAGTCTGGGAGTTGGGACTTTCACTCTGTTACACAATTCTACCTCTTCTTTCCACATCTGTCCCCTTCAATTGTTCTTTCTCCCATTTGACTAGTTTTTTTTTTCCCTCCACCTAGGTTATAATCATTAATATGGCAGCCAGGTTGTTAACTGCTTAAAATGTGGAAAATACCATTTTATGATTGTACAACCAAAGATCAGTCTTTAGCAAAAATTCAGTGTGTTTCTATTTCTTTAGAAATCAAAACCAATTTGCTGTTTTCTTTAAAAAAAATTTAATCACATCCAGCTGCATCAACATATATTTTGGACAGTAGTGGAATTAATTTTGTGTTTATTTTTGTAGTTCACATCCCACCAAGTAGCTTATACTCTTCCCTTTTAGGGTCATTGTCACTAATCCTCCAACAGTTTCCTTGAGAACTGTAAATATCTTCTTATTTAAAGTCCAGAAATATATTGTACAATGTATCTAATGCTGTTGTATTAGTAAGTTTTAATTTCTTAAAAATCAGATATGTAAGACAGTGGTAGAAACAAAACTCTAGGTTTTAGTTAACAGGTCTGAATTCTAGTCCCCTCCCTCCTTTCCCTGATTCATTATGTATCCTTGAGAAAATTTCTTAATTTCAATGGAACTCAGTTCATTTCTCTTTAAAAAAATTATCAGTTTTAAATGTATTTTAAAGGGTAAAATAGAGATTTGTTTTCAAAAGCAGTAGTTCTGTGTATCCCCAACACTCATTTCCACTTCTCAGAGGCAACTAATTTTACCTGTTTCACCTATTTTGTTTTTTACCTCCATGTCTCTAAATAACACTTTTATTTTGCTACTTCTTTTTTTTTTTTTTTTTTTTACTTCTTGGTTTTTCCTTTTTAGGCATAATTATGACTTTTTAGGCATAATCTATTGACTTCCCAATGTTGAAGATAGCATTTTGTTTCTTTTCTTTCCTCCATCCTCACCACACATACATAACATTTCCATCTCCCTCTAAATAGAGATTATAATTTTGCTTAGATCTATCTATATATAAAGGTATATATATATAGATCAAAGCAAAATTATTTTATATATATATATATATATAACCATGGCATGCAGCATGTGGGATCTTAGTTCCCCAACCAGGGATAAAACCTGTGCCCCCTGCATTGGGGGCACGGAGTCTTAAACACTGGACCGCCAGGGAAGTCCCCTAGCTCAATATTAAGTGTTGACATTATTATGTGTAAACTCTTCACAGCTGAACCATGTAGTAAACTATGATTATTTTCCCATTCCTGCCACTTACATATGTGTATGTGTGCAGTATTTAGTAATCAAATTAGTAATTGCTTAGTTTTCAATGTATTTATTGCTAAATCAACCCCAAGCTCTTTGCCAGGTGTCAGTGTTCTCAAAACATTTCTATATATTCTATCATTTCATCTTCCTAGGAAGTCCTCTGAGAAGACTTGCTCTAACCTGAACTGTTTATTTCTTCACTCAGAACTAGCTGTCCTGTGATTTCTACATTACCATCTTGGGAATCCACTTCACACTCTTTAGTGTAGGTACTTCTGTTTCTCATATGTCTAATCACCCTCTTTCTTGCTTTATTCCTTTATCATAGTAGAGCATATCCTCCAATAGTTACCTGAGAAAGGGTATATGTGAGGAAAAATTTTTGAGGTCTTATTGTCCAAAGTCTTTATTTGACTCTCAGACTTCATTGATAGATTGGCTGGGTATGGAATTCTAGGTTGAACATATGTTCCTCTAACATTTTGAAGGCCTTGTTTATTCTTTTTAGTTTTTTGTATTGTTAGTGAACATTCCTAAAGCCATTTTTACTCTGGATCCTTTCCTTGAGACCTGCTTTTTTTTTTTTTTCCCCTCTCTGGAAACTATGGCATACTCTGAGAGTAAAATAAATGTGGTAGCTGAAATGAGAACCCTATAAATGTTAGAAGATAAAACAGAGTTTCTCTCAGAAATTCATGTACCTCAGTTCTGGGAAATTACTTTAAATTATTTCATGGATCTTTCCATCTTTTCATTTTCTATATACTTTTTAGATTACTGTTATTCATATACTATACCTTCTGTACTGGCCTTCTAATTTTTAAATCTTTTTTCCCCTGTTTTTCATCCCTTTGTCTTTTGCTCCAATTTCTGAGAGAAACTCTGGTTTATCTTCTAACCATTATAAGGTTCTCATTTCTGCTATCATATTTTTTTCCGTCTGAAGGCTTGCCTCTCTCCTTTTAAAAAAGTAACCTGGGGCCTTCCCTGGTGGCGCAGTGGTTGAGAGTCCACCTGCCGATGCAGGGGACACGGGTTCGTGCCCCGGTCCGGGAAGATCCCACATGCCGCGGAGCGGCTGGGCCCGTGAGCCGTGGCCGCTGAGCCTGCGCGTCCGGAGCCTGTGCTCCGCAACGGGAGAGGCCACAACAGTGAGAGGCCCGCATAACGCAAAAATAAATAAATAAATAAATAAATAAATAAATAAATAAGTAACGTGTTTTATTCATAATGGCTTATCTTCTCTTATCTCTCTGAGAACACAAAACAGATTTTTTCTCCCAGCATTCTACGCATTTCCTCAACACTGTTTTTGTTTGTTTGTTTGTTTACTTTTATTTCTATCTTTTTATGTTAAAGGCTCTCACAATAGTCCAGGCGTGATGAACAGCGTAACTTAAGGAAATAATGGTGGGATAGATAATACAGGTCTGGCTCAGGAGTCATGGAAGAAGTAGAAACCATAGGATGATGTCGTTGATTGGATGTGTCTGAGTCAAAGAATATGAGAATTTAGGATGACTTCCAGATTGTGAGCTTGGGAAAGGAAGAATTGTCTTGGGTGTGTAGGAGATACATTTAGTCTTAGATATGTTGGTGTCTGAAGTTCTTGGGAGACATTTGAGTGGAGATTGCCAGTAGTAGTGGGCTTTACAGGTGTGCTGCTCAGGAAGGAGATTGTGTAGAGATGAAAGGCGAAACCGTAGATATCTTTAAGCTCATCCATGGGGCGTACGTAGAACAAAAGAGGAGGGTTACTGAACATTCTGAAACTTTGGTTGGCAGTGCAGAAGAGGCAGAACTTCAGGGGAAGAAATGGACTAGATACCTAAATCCTAAGTGAATTGCATACTACATTTTATTTTTAATGAAAAATATTCTGGCATAGAAATTTAATAGTAAATAATTGAAATTTTTGGAGAGAATCTTTATTTTTTTTCAGTTGACGAAGGTTCCTCAATGAAATTTCTTCAGTGAAAACAGTTAATCAGGGTCAGAGGAGGAAGACAGAAGGCAGGAGAGGAAAGAGAAAAAAAAATTTAATAAGAACTTAGATGCAAAAATTATTTTAGGTGTTCTGTTCATACCCTGCAGTCCTCACAACAGCCCTGCAAGGAAGAAAGGGCAAGAACAGAGCAGAGCAGAGTTCTAGCATCAGGGGAGGAAAGTCTAGGGACAGAACTGGGTCAGGGCTTTGATGAAGCAGAACTTATGCCGACAGTTGACAGGGCAGCAAATATGGAGGAGGAAACAAAGGCTTCTCCTTTTTCTCACAGTCTCTAAGTACCTTAGTCTCTAAGTACGTCTTGTTTTCACTCAGTTTCTCTAACGTCTTTTCATCAGAGTCTTAAGAACAATTATCTTCTTTTCTGTTCCAGTAAATGGCACCATTTCCATTCCTTTGTGTAGTTCAGAAGCCTAGGAATCATCTGTGACTCCTCTGTGTTCCTCATCTCCTCTTCCCTCCCAGTCCAATGCATCAGTAACTCTTGTTAGCTCTACCTTCAGAATATGTTCCAAATGTACTACTTCTTTCTCCACCTCTATCACCCTTGTCTGAAACTCCATTGTCTCTTGTTTGGAATATGGAGAAAGCTGCTTAACTGACCTCGTTGCTTCCATTCTTGCCTTCCTACTGTAGTCTATGCTCAGCTGCCATAGCAATCTTTAAAAAATGGCAACCGTATCGGGCTTCCCTGGTGGTGCAGTGGTTGAGAGTCCGCCTGTCGATGCAGGGGACACGGGTTCGTGCCCTGGTCCGGGAAGATCCCACATGCCGCGGAGCGGCTGGGCCCGTGAGCCATGGCCGCTGAGCCTGCGCGTCTGGAGCCTGTGCTCCGCAACGGGAGAGGCCACAACAGTAAGAGGCCCAAGTACCGAAAAAAAAGGCAACCGTGTCATTGCCAAAAAGATCATGTCCCTCCCCTAAGTAACATCCTTTCCCATGGCCCATGAGGCTCTATATTATCTGACACTTGCCTTCCTCTTTGACCTCATTTCTCCCACTCATCATCCAGCCCTACTGGATGCAAGCACATTAACCTACTTCTTGTTCTCTGACATATCAGACTTGTTTCTGCCTTGGAACCTTTGACCTTACTGTTTACTTTTCCCCAAATTCTCTTCCCTCAGATTTTCATAGTGATGTCTCCTAGTTATTTAGGACTTAGCTCAAATGACATCTCCTGAGGGAGGCCTCCTGTGACCACCCTAGATAAATTGGCCTTTCCTTTTACTCACTTACAATGATAGCGTTCTGCTTTAATTCCTTTATAGCACTCAGTATCTGCAATTATTTATTTGCTTACTTATTTATTTGCCTATATTATTTCTCTGTGGTGGCTCTACTGTCTATAATAGTATCTACCCATAGTAGCTACTCTATCAGTATTTGTTGAGTGAATGAATGTATTACCTTAAAAATTGTTGAGAAGGTACCATTGCCATGCCCCAAATGTGGGATCCTAGTTCCCTGACCAGGGATAGAACCCGTGCCCCCTGCATCTGAAGCGTGTACTCTTAACCACTGGACTCAGGGAAGTCCCAAGGTACCACTTTTTAAAATCAGTGTATCTAATGCTTTAAACAAAATTTTTTAAGTTAAAAATTTAAATCGAAGTATAACATACATGAAGTGCACAAATCTTAAGTGATTTTTTTAAAAATAAATTTATTTATTTATTATTTTTGGCTGTGTTGGGTCTTCATTGCTGTGTGTGGGCTTTCTCTAGTTGCAGCGAGCTGATGCTACTCTGTTGCAGTGCGCGGGTTTCTCATTGCGGTGGCTTCTCTTGTTGTGGAGCGTGGACTCTAGGTGCGTGGGCTTCAGTAGTTGTGGCACACGGGCTCAGTAGTTGTGGTGCATGGGCTTAGTTGCTCCACGGCATGTGGGATCTTCCCGGACCAGGGCTGGAACCTGTGTCCCCTGCGTTGGCAGGCATATTCTTAACCACTGTGCCACCAGGGAAGCCCTAGATTTTTACATATGTGTACACTCATGTAACCACCATCCAGATCAAGATATAGAACATTCCCAGCACCTAGCAGTCTCCCTCATGCCCCCTCCCAGTTAATACTTTTTTCCTTCTGAAACTTTCATTTTTTTGTTTTGTGAAAGACTTCAGTGCTGTTGTGTTTTCTAATGTGGTTTTGGTATTTTGCGGCGGCTTGAAGTAGGATCTGTTTCCTGACTGGGAGTCAAATCCAGGCCTCGGTGGTGAGAGTGCTGAATCCTAGCCACTAGACCACCAGGGACTAGTGTAGTTTAACCTGTTTTTGAACTTTATATAAGTGGAGTCATACAGTATGTACTCTTTAGTGTCTCTTTAGTTTTGCTCAACAATCGTGTCTGTGAGATGGTTCCACATTGTTGCATGCAGCTGCAATTTGTTCATTTTCACTGCTGTGTAGTATTCCATTGTACATCTAGTACAATTTCTTTTTTTAATTGAAGTATAGTTGACTTACAATGTTGTGTTAGTTTCAGGTGTACAGCAAAGTGACTCAGTTATATATACATATATATTTTTTTCAGATTATTTTCCATTATAGGTTATTACAAGATATTGAATATAGTTCCCTCTGCTATACCGTAGGTCTTCGTTGTTTATCTGCTTTATATACAGTAGTGTGTATCTGTTAATCCCAAACCCTAATTTATCCCTCCCCTCCTTTCCCCTTTGGTAACCATAAATTTGCTTTCTATGTCTGTGAGTCTGTTTCTGCTTTGTAAATAAGGTCATTTGTAATATTATTTAGAGTCCACATATATGTGATATCATATAATATTTGTCTTTGACTTACTTCACTTAATATCATAATCCCTAGGTCCATCCATGTTGCTGCAAATGGCAGTACTTCATTCTTTTTTATGGCTGAGTAATATTCAATGTATATATATACCACATGTTCTTTATCCATTCATCTGTTGATAGACACTTAGGTTGCTTTCATTTCTTAGCTATTGTAAATAGTGCTGCTATGAACATTGAGGTGCATGTATCTTTTCAAATTAGTGTTTTCATCTTTTCTGGATATATGGCCAGGAGTGGGATTGCTGGATCATATGGTAACTCTATTTCTAGTTTTTAAAGGAACCTCCATACTGTTTTCCATAGTGGCTGTACCAATTTACATTCCTACCAACAGTGTAGGAGTGTTCCCTCTTCTCCACACCCTCTCCAGCATCTGTTATTTGTTGACTTTTTAATGATGGCCTTTGTGACTACAATGATGGTGATACCTCACTGTATTTTGATTTGATTTGCATTTCTTTAATAATTAATGATGTTGAGCATCTTTTCATGTGCCTGTTGGCCATCTGTATGTCTTCTTTGGAGAAATTTCTGTTTCGGTCTTCTGCCCATTTTTTTGATTGGGTTGTTTGGGGTTTTTTTGTTGTTGTTGTTTTGTTTTTGATATTCAGCTGTATGAGCTGTTTGTATATTTTGGAAGTTAATCCATTGTTGGTCACACTGTTGCAAATTTTTTCTCCCAGTCCATAGGTTGTCTTTTTGTTTTGTTTATGGTTTCCTTTGCTGTGCAAAAGCTTATAAGTTTAATTAGGTCCCATTTGTTTACTTTTTCTTTTATTTCTTTTGCTTTGGGAGACTGATCTAAGAAAATATTGCTATGATTTATGTCAGAGAATGTTTTGCCTATGTTCTCTTCTAGGAGTTTTATAGAGTCATGTCTTATATTTAAGTCTTTAAGCCATTTCAATTTTATTTTGGGATATGGTGTGAGGGAGTGTTCTCTCATTGATTTCATGTGGCTATCCAGCTTTCCAAACACCACTTGCTGAAGAGACTGTCTTTTTTCCATTGTATATTCTTGCCTCCTTTGTCAAAGATTAGTTAACCATAGGTGTGTGGGTTTATTTCTGGGCTCTCTATTCTGTTCCAGCGATCTATATGTTTGTCATTGTGCCAATACCATGCTTTTTTGATTACTTTAGCTTTGTAGTATTGTCTGAAGTCTGGGAGGGTTATGCCTCCAGTGTTTTTTCTTTTTCCTCAGGATTGCTTTGGCAATTCTGGGTCTTTTGTTGTTCCATATAAATTTTACGATTATTTGTTCTAGTTGTGAAAAATGTCATGGGTAATTTGATAGGGATCGCATTAAATCTGTATCTTGCTTTGGATAGTATGGCCATTTTAACAATGTTAATTCTTCCAATCCAAGAGCATGGGATATCTTTCCATTTCTTTGAATCATCTTTAGTTTCACTTATCAGTGTTTTATAATTCTCAGCATATAAATCTTTCAACTCCTTGGTTACATTTATTCTTAGGTATTTTTTTTTTTTGATGTGATTTTTAAATAGGATTTTTAAAACTTTCTGATATTTCATTGTTAGTGTAAAGAAATGCAACAGATTTTTTTTTTTTTTTTTTTTTTTTTTTTTTGCGGTACGCAGGCCTCTCACTCTGGTGGCCTCTCCAGTTGCGGAGCACAGGCTCCAGACGCACAGGCTCTGCGGCCATGGCTCACGGGCCCAGCCGCTCCGCGGCATGCGGGATCTTCCCGGACCGGGGCACGAACCCACGTCCCCTGCATCAGCAGGCGGACTCTCAACCACTGCGCCACCAGGGAAGCCCTGCAACAGATTTTTGTATATTAATTTTGTATCCTGCTACCTTTCTGAATTCATTTATCAGTTCTAATAATTTTAAAACCAATAATTTTGGTTTTCTAAATAGAGTATCATGTCATCTGCATATAATGACAGTTCTACCTCTTCTCTTCCAACTCAGATACCTTTTATTTCTTTTTCTTATCTGATAAATGTGACTAGGACTTCCAATGTTATGTTGAATAGAAGTGGTGAGAGTGGGCATCCTTGTCTTGTTCCAGAATTTAGTGGGAAGGCTTTCAGCTTTTCACCATTGAGTATTACGTTGGCTGTGGGTTTGTCATAAATGATTTTTATTTTGTTGAGATATGTTCCTGCTGTACCCACTTTTGTGAGAGTTTTTATTATGAATGGATTTTGAACTTTTTCAAAAGTTTTTTTTTTATTTTTTATTGAGATGATCATGTAGTTTTTGTCTTTTCTTTTGTTGATGTGGTGTATCACATTGATTGATTTGCATATTTTGAACCATCCTTGTGACCTTGGAATGAATCCAACTTGGTCGTGGCATATGATCCTTTTTATGTGTGGTTGGATTCTGTTTGCTAATTTTTTTTATTTTTTAACATCTTTATTGGAGTATAATTGCTTTACAATGGTGTGTTAGTTTCTGCTTTATAATAAAGTGAATCAGCTATACATATACATATATCCCCATTCTCTTCCCTCTTGTGTCTCCCTCCCTCTCACCCTCCCTATCCTGCCCCTCTAGGTGGTCACAAGGCACTGAGCTGATCTCCCTGTGCTATGTGGCTGCTTCCCACTAGCTATCGGTTTTATGTTTGGTAGTGTATATATGTCCATGCCACTCTCTCACTTTGTCCCAGCTTACCCTTCCCCCTCCCCATGTCCTCATGTTTACTAATATTTTGTTGAGGATTTTTGCATTGATATTCCTCAAAGATATTGGTGTGTACTTTTCTTTTTTGGTAGTGTCTTTGTCTGGTTTTAGTATTAGGGTGATGATAGCTTTATAGAATGACTTAGGGAGTGCTCCCTCCTCTTCAATATTTTGGAAGAGTTTGAGAAGGTTAGGTGTAAGTTCTTCTCTGTATGTTTGGTAGAATTTGCCTGTGAAGCCATCTGGTCCTGGGCTTTTGTTTGTAGGGAGTTTTAAAATTACAGATTCTATATCACTTCTAGTGATTGGTGTGTTCAGATTATCTATTTCTTCTTGATTCAATTTTGGTGGGCTGTATGTTTCTAGAAACCTGTCCATTTCTTCTTGGTTGTCCATTTTGTTGGCATATAACTGTTCATAGTATTTTCTTATGATTTTTTATATTTCTGTGGTATTGATTGTTATTTTTCACCTTTTATTTCTTATTTTATTTGTTTGGGTCCTCTCTCTTTTCTTCTTGGTGAGCCTGGCCAGAAGTTTTTTGATTAAAAAAAATTTTTTTTTACTGAAGTATAGCTGATTGAAAACGTGCCACTTTTGGAGAGTGATTAGGGGATTTGATTCCTGCTGTTTCTTCCCTATATATGCTTTGACACACATTTTTTCCCCCAGTTTTATTGGGGTGTCATTGGCTATACCATGAACTGCACATATTTAAAGTACAATTTGATGAGCTTTGACACCTGTAGGATCATCATAACAATTAAGATAATGAACATATCCATCCCCTCAAGAGTTTTCTTGTACCCTTCTTAATTCATCCTTTCTCATTGCTCTTCTCCCATCCCCTGCCTCCCCCAGGGAACCACTGATCTAGCTGCTTCCTGGTACTATAGATTGATTTGTAATTTTGAAAATTTTATATAAATGCAAAAATACAATATGTACTTTTTTTTTAGTCTGGCTTCTTTTGATCAGCATAATTATTTTAAGAGTTATCCATGTTGTTGCGTATATGTTCCTTTTTATTGCTGAGTGGTATTCTATTGTATGAATGTACCACTTTGTTTATCCATGAACTCATTGATAAACATGTGCGTTGTTTCCAGTTGAGTGCTTACAAATGAAGCTGCTCTGAGCATTGTATGGACATATGTTTTAATTTCTCTTGGGTGGATACTTCAAGGAGAGGAATGACTAGGTTGTATAGTAGGTGTATGTTTAACTGGCCTATTTTCAAATCCTTATTTTAGTTTTGAAGGAATCAGGGAGCTAGATGAAGGATATGTAACTTCCCCAAGGTGACACAGCTTTTCAAGGAGTGGAACTGAGATGCAATTTTAGATCTGTGTGAATTCAAAATACAACCTTTTCCAGAAACCTGTGCTGTTAAGCCATCTGCTTGGTCCAGTTTGGCCTGGCTGCCTGTATGACCTATTGAGAAAGCTCATATCAGAGAATATGGCTGGTATGGGGCAAGTAGGAATTTGGAATGAGACAGATTTCCTCATTTCATTACTGGCAGCCCTGGGCCACAGCAGGCCTTCTGGGCAGCAGGGTGATTTCCAATAAGTGTACTGTGTGCCGAGTTAAAAACATATGGTTTCTCTAGGATGTTAGCTTCCAAGGGGAAGAAAGAGTGAAGAAATTGGGCCACATGTGCCCACTTTCTCCCTCCAAACTTATCAGTTAGCTCCTCTTCCCTTGGGGTGGAGTGAATAAGGGGGCAGAAGGAAACACCCAGAATAGAAAAGTGTTCCTTCTCATCACCTTTAGTGTGATAACATACAAGACAGATAAGATCTTCTTGAGACAGAGTAGGAAAAAAGATGGTCTGAGTCAAGGTGAAATTTAAGAGGTAAGATTGAAGGACATTTCTTTGCCTTCCCTCATTTGGCTCACTCTAGACCCCGTGACTTTTGTTCTGTATATTTGGACAGTTCCCAGGTGGTCTTCTGTATGAAGAACATATTGAGACCATTCTTAAATCCTTTGTGACTTTTAGGAGTGCCACTTCCAGGAGATCTGGCAAGACCCACATCATTTTAGATCTCATATGACTCTGGTAGATAATAAATCCTGAGAGAGCCTCACATTCCATCAGAAAGTGGTGGGAACCAACATTCACTGAATGTATTCTATGAGCCAGGGACTGCAAGGTGCTAGTGCTTCTGAACAGTTTTCATGTCATGGCACATGTAGAAAATTATAATTTTTTATCCTGGAGTAAAAGATGAATGAGGTTGCTCAAGGCCAGAGGTGACTGGCCCAGGGGCTCTAGGCAACCCAAAGGCTGAGGGATCACCTCCTTGCCATGTGCATCATTTAGTCACAGTGCAGCATTGCACCCAATGGTTGGGAAGCCCTACACTACATATCCAGGATCCCTTATCCCATTAATCCTCTTATTTATAGACAAGGAAATTGAGGCCCAGGGGTTAAACACCTTGTCCTAGGTTGCACAAGCAGAACTTGGTGTCATACCAAGCTTTTTCATAACCTAAAACATACATTTTTTTTTGCACCATATGATGCTTTCTTCTAAAGGATCTGTGAATATTTCGGTCCAGCCCTGCATATCACTCACTGGAAAATTTCTTATTGGCAGTTCATTCAACTGTTGTTCATTTCAATAAATATTTATTTGATTCTGATAATCTGTCAGCAGTGCTTAGTGCTAGGATTTAAAGATGAGCAAGACCCAGTCTTGTCCATTTTTAAAATGATAAACATTTAACTTGTTTCCAGTTTTCATTATTATAGATAATGCTTCAGTGAACATACTTAAACATGTCTCTTTATGCACATTGTGTGGGAATTTCAATCCAGACTCTGTGCCTAGAAATGGAATTTCTGCATCATAGAATACATATATTAGTTCTACAACATAATGACAAATTGCTCTCCAAGTGGCTGTACCAATATATGCTTCTTCTAGTGGTTTATGAGTATATTGGACATTTGCCTTTTTGTTTGTTCATTTTTGGACTGCCCAGAATCTCACCTCATTTCTGTGGTTTTGTGAGCTGAAAAGCCAGGTTCTTGCTCTACCTGATCCCAAGAGCCTGGGCATAAGCATGTGGCCAAAATATGCCAACTGGATGCTTCCTCCTGGGATATTGAATCTGGAGTGAGAGAGACACAGAAGCCAGGCTGGCTTGGCATTGATTTCAGTGACAGTGTCATGCATCCAGTGTCCAGAGGCAGAGATGGAAGTAACATCAACAGTGGTGTCAGGTGCATCTTAACAGACCCTTCCCATGACAAGATTTTAGCTGTGATTCTGGGTTTCCTGAAGTCCTTGGACCTACCTGTTTTCTGAATCTTATTTTCTAGCCTTCTTATTCATACAGTTCATACCATGAGCACTCCAATGGCCTTCCAACAAATTCTAATTCTCCTACTAGAATTGAGTGTAGTGTACTGTTTTCATACTGTTAATTACAGTACATTGGAGGGTTATGAAATCAATTTAGTGGGTATGACCAACATTTAAAAAATGGAATAGTATAGAATCGAATAGAAACATTAGTGTTCATTGACTGTGGTAAGGGTAGGGATTGTTTCATGAAACATACACACATGTAACGTGTACAGATATACACATATGTGTACTAAGTTGCTAAGTAAAGTGCTTTTCTTATTTTAGGTTATCATTCAGAGATTTGAAAAGTAGTGATATAGTGTTTAAGATCATGGGCTCTGGAATTATCTGCTTGTGTTCCAGTCCCACTTGCAAGCCATATGGCATTGGGCAAGTTACCTTAGCTCTGTACCTTGCTTTCCTCATTTGTAACATGGTAATATGTAGAGACTGCTAGTTTTCTGCCAAAATTATTTCCCCTTCTTTCAAAGCTAGGGTATTTTTTAAGTCAGTTCAAGCTGCTATAACAGAATACCAAAGACTGGGTGGCTTAAACAATGAACGTTTATTTCTCACATTTCTGGAGGCTGGAAGTCCAAGATCAGGGTGCCAGCATTGTCAGATTCTTAGTGAGTGCCCATTTCCTGGTTTACAGATGGTCACCTTTTGCTCTGTCCTCACATGACAGAGAAAGAGATCATGTCTCCTGTTTCTCATAAGGGCACTAATCTCATTCTTGAGGGCTCCACCATCATGACCTAAATACCTCCCAAAGGCCCTACCTCCAAATAATATCACAGTAAGGATTAGGGATTCAACATGAATTTTGGGGAACACATTCAATCCACAGTTGTGTTGTAGCTGAGAACATGACAGTGCAGCAAGGCCATATTTGCTGGTTGACTTATAATTAAGTGTGGGGATGCAGTTAAGTTCTTGCCAATGGAATGTATGACAGTAATGTGTACCACTTTCACATCTGAACCTTGAAAGGCATTGTGTATACTTCCTCCATTACCTTTTCCTTTTCTTGGTGGGTGGAACCCTGATGTGATGGCCATCCAGATTTGGCCATGTAGACAATGATAATGTGGACCAAATAGACAACAAAATGGAAGGGGCTTGGGTTCTTAAATGACTGTAGAATTCGACCAACATGTGCTACTTACATCAAGACCATTGAATATGAGAGAAATGTCCTTGTTCTCTAAGCCATTGCATTTTGGGATCTCTTTGTTATATAAATCTTATCTTTACCCTAACTAGTACACGATATCATGGAGCTGCTGAGGATTATTTGAGCAATTCCTCATGTATAATAAATACTAAATCAGGTATACCTGTTATTAATTTTTTTTTTTTTTCCGGTATGCGGGCCTCTCACTGTTGTGGCCCCTCCCGTTGTGGAGCACAGGCTCCAGACGCGCAGGCTCAGCGGCCATGGCTCACGGGCCCAGGCGCTCCGCGGCATGTGGGATCTTCCTGGACCAGGGCACGAACCCGTGTTCCCTGGATCAGCAGGCGGACTCTCAACGACTGCGCCGCCAGAGAAACCCAATGTTATTAATTTTTTGAAATCAAGAACCCTGATTAGTAAAATGAGGGGTGAGTTTAGCTCAGTGGTTCTCTATGAGGGGTGATTTTTTCCCTCTTCCCTCTCCCCCTCAGGGGACATTTGGCAATGCCTAGAAATATTTTTGGTTATCTTAACTGTAGGGTATCATAAAGGCATCTAGTGGGTGGAGCCCAGCGATACTCCTAAATATTCTACAATACACAGGACAGCCCCCCATAACATAGAGCCCCAAATGTCAATAGTTCCAAGGTTGAAACCCTGATTTAGCTGATTGGTTTAAGCTACTCGGGATACATTGCTGAAACAGAAGTTTAGGTCAAACTGCATGGCTGAGAATCATGAGGTGGGGTATTTCCCCAAAAGAAATGACATGCTATTTTACTATGACAGGAGGAGAATGAATGCTGGGCAGAATGAATAGATGTCTCCAGTACCTTTTTGACTACTCACGTTCATTCACACCCTCTTTCCATATATAAACCCACTCACTTATTCCTCAAAATCATATCCAGCTACTGCATCAGCTGCAAGTCCAGGATTTCAGGGTGATACACAGTCCTTGTCTTTAGTCTGGATCTTGCAACCAACAGCTAAATAATATGCCATTAACTCTAACACAATTGTTATACCATGATGGAGAGAGAACAAGATAACTACATATAAGACCATCTTGTAGATAGATGGTCTTAGGTCACAAAGCTACCATTCCTTCCTTGGTATTTGTGGACAGACAGCAGAGGAGTTGCTGAATCTATTCAGACTTCACTGAGCCACCAATCCAATATTATGGAGCCCAAGGTGAAATCCAATTACAATTTTCTTTTGCTTCATTTGGGAGTTAAAGGGGTAGGAAACTAGACAATAAAGGCACTGACAGGGAGGCTTAGAGATGTTTTCATTGTCCCTCAGAACAGATACAACCTATGAAAAGAACCTAGTGACCTTGGCTTACTTTATTTATAATTATGGGCATAATCTATTAGTCTTAATTGATCCCTAGAGAAGGAAAAAGTTGCCAATGTACCAGGCATCTCAGTCTATTTTGGAATTTTCTACTAATAGGCTCCTACCCTCCATTCATGTGCTCCTTTTAGTTTCAATCCCTCTCCTTCTCTTTAAAGCATCTACCTCCACTCTAAAGACTTGTTTTTCACTTTGAGACTTTCACAGTATTGGAATGTAGGTGTAACCTCCTTCATGCACTGCAAGTGTAGGTGCCGTTTTTCCTACATCGAATCAACTCTGTCAAAATAACTTCTTCCAAATGCCAAAAACAAACTCCCTCTCTCATTGTTTTAGAGATTGCTCACCATATGGATATTTCCTGTTGGAACTTAGTTTCTTGCTCTCACCACGTATGTAGAGCAGCTAAGAAAAGAATAACCTGAACCTAACAAATGACCAAACATTTCCTGGGCTTCATTACCTGTACCACCTCCTTTCCCAGGAGCTCTGCTGCATCAGACATTGGGTGTTCCCACAAGAGTAGTTGTCAGAACTTGATCACTGCAGTTTAACAGTATCAAAATTACTTTACATACATAGTGGAAGTAGCTGACTTCATTTCCTTCAAGAGAAGAGGAGGACTGTTTCATAATGGTGGTCTCCTTTCATTATGGAATTGCATGACTTTAGCATTTGAAAGAAATCACTAAATTTTACTAACAAAAGTCTTTGAAAAGCAAATCAGAAAATTGGAAGCAGGAGCAAAGAAGAATTTATTTATTTTTGATACTGACAGTTATTTTTTTGGGTTATATGTAACAGATGTTATTAATAATCATAACTAATAATAACAACACAATAGCTGATATTTGTTGAGCACTTAAATGTCCCAGGCATAGTAGCTAGAAATGGTCAGATCAAAAACCTAGAAATTTGTACCAGATGCTTGAGATTGATCCCTGATTTTCCTATGAAATACCTGAGCTCAGCAGCACTCTTTATTTTGATTAATTTTGGCTGTTGTACTAGGTACGTGACCTCCTGGCCTAGGAATTGAGAGTAGAGAAAAAATAGCCATAGCTTTGGGGTTTAACCTCTGTTGAAATTATATAAAGAAGGGATAAATGGCCACTTTCATCATGACGGTAAAATGTCTGACTTGCCTGGTTCCACCCATGTTTGGTAGTTGATTGTTGAGGTCAAGGATCTATTTTGCTTGTGTATTTTTTTAGAGAGGACACTATAAAGTAGCTTATAACCCACAGTGAGTGCTGGGAAATATTCTTTGTATTTAAGATCATGAATGTTTGAATCAGGTAATTACTTCAAAATAAAAGAGTTATTCAGACATGTAAATCAGGATATTACCTTTTTAGCATGGATATTATTCTTTCATAATGTCAGTTAACACATGTTTACTGTGCACCTGTATTCAGCACCTGATAAAGCACATGAGTTAAGGGTTTAGGAAGGTGAATAATAGCGACCAGGATGTGATATTTAGTTTGAGTAGCAAGAATAATATTTTATACAAGGGAAACTTATGAACTTTTATTAATTTTTCATATACAGTATGAGCCCTGGAGTCGATTTCCATCATCTTGCCTTGTCATTTACTAGCTTAGCCCATGGCAGGTTGTTTAACCTCTATAAGCCTCTCAACATTCACAGGTAAATGAGGATAATAATGGTACCTGCATGACAGGGTTGTTGGACGGATTAAATATGTGTAGGGGAGAAAAAAATCTTTTTCTCTCTCCGTCTTGCGTTCTCCAGCTGGGACCTTGTAAGTTAGACTACAGACAGATTAATAAGAGAAAAGCAAGTTTATTAACATATGCGTCACACATATACATGGGAGCACTCAGAAATGAGTGACTCAAAGAGGTGGTTAGAACTTCACCTTATATACCATCTTAAAAGAACAATACATTTAAAAAAATAATTAATTAATTTTTGGCTGCATTGGGTCTTCATTGCTGCTTGTGGGCTTTCTCTAGTTGCAGTGAGGGGGGGCTACTCTTTGTTGTGGTGCACGGGCTTCTCATTGCAGTGGCTTCTCTTGTTGCAGAGCACAGACTCTAGGTGCATGGGCTTCAGTAGTTGTGGCTCACAGGGTCTAGAGTGCAGTCTCAGTAGTTGTGACACACGGACTTAGTTGCTCCGTGGCATGTGGGATCTTCCCGGACCAGGGCTTGAACCCTGCATTTGGCAGGCGGATTCTTAACCACTGTGCCACCAGGGAAGTCTAGAACAACACATATTTAAAGACGTGACAAGACAAAGGAAAAGGACTTTGAGTTTCTAGGGGTGAGAAGGCAAATATATGGGGAAACCAGTGGTAGCTAAGTTTTGTTAGGTAGGTTCCTCTGGGCTGGTAAGGGTCTAGAGTTGTCTCCAGTGATTAACTGCTGTCCTTCCTGGTAGAGAGGGGAGAGGAGACACTTTTACATATTTATGTCCTGCTTTTAGGCAAATAGGGGGAGGGTAAGGAACTCTTCTTGTATCTGCTTCTTCTTTTTTTTTTTTTTTGCGGTACGCGGGCCTCTCACTGTTGTGGCCTCTCCCGTTGCGGAGCACAGGCTCCGGACGCGCAGGCTCAGCGGCCATGGCTCACGGGCCCAGCCGCTCCGCGGCATGTGGGATCCTCCCGGACCGGGGCACGAACCCGCGTCCCCTGCATCGGCAGGCGGACTCTCAACCACTGCGCCACCGGGGAAGCCCCCTCTGCTTCTTCTTAATTGCCTTCGTTCAAAATAATCCTTATGCCAAAGTGGCATATTTTGGGGTGGCAGATTCTGTTACCCTTCATATATAAGGGAACTATCACAAGGCCTGGCATTTTTAGGAAGAACTCAGTAAATGGTAGTTGTTACTGTTATTATCACAGAAAATCAGAATCAGACGTTTGCTTTCATGGCTGACAAACCCCATGATCACACTTGTTACAATTTGTGGATGTTCTTCTTATAATTCTAGGATTTAGACAGGCTATGAGAGTTTATGGCTATAATCTTAACTACGTCTGATCTGATGAGCTGAGGCCAGAAAAGGTCATGGGAAAAGGACTGCAAGTACTATTATAAATAGCAAGGTACCAGTGCAAGGTAAACAGGTCTTTCCAGTTGGTTGTGTTGATGAGCTTGCTTCATTTTCCCTTCTGGCTATTTTATCCTGAAGGTGGAGCAGGTGCTGTTTCAGTATAACCCCTTTGCGAGTCCGTTACCACCCTTTTCTAGATCCTACTCAGCCCATCTCTAGTCCTTCCCATGTCCACGCATTCCATTTTTGCAGGTATCTCTTACCTGGAAGCTTTGGTATTTGTTAGCCTTTCTCGTAGAAACCTACGAACAAAGACAATGGTTGAATCATCTCAATAGTCTGACTCCTCCTGGAGTCATCAGGTTGTCAACAACTTTTAGGGAGCTGCTTGAAATAACCACAACTTACTCCATCTTTACTCCTTTTTTTTTCAGTTCCCCTTTTCTTGATTACAAAAATAGTAATTGATAGCCATTTCAAAGATAGTATGCAACATATAAAGAAGGAAAAAAAAAATCATCCATAGTCGTACATACAGAAGTAGTCACTATGAGGACTTTGGAGCCTTTCAATTTGGTCTCTTTCTGGGCTATTTTAACATGGCTGGGAGTAGTCTATCTACGCCATTTGATCTTGATTTCTCTTGCTTACACACTTCTAACATAAGCATTTCTCACTGTTAAAATGTTTACATTTTAAAGAACTCCCATATCTCATGGTACCATAATTTACTTAAAATTAGACTCACTTTGGGCATTTAAGTTGTCCCCAGTTTTCTGCTTTTATAAATAATAATGCTGTTATAAATAATAATGTGTTTATAAATAACAGTGCTATTATAAACAGGAACATTTATAATAATAATAAAATTTTTGCCAGTATTGCAGCTTATTTATTATGACAGCTTCTTAGACATATAGTGACAAGGTTATCAGTGCATATTGCCAGACTTTTTCCAGAAAGGTTGTGTGAATTTTCACTCCTACCTGCAGCATATGAGAATGTCTCTTTCACTTGACTCTTATTTACTAACAAGTAATATTCACCTTAAAATTGTTTCGTTCTTATTTATAGGAAACACGTTATCTTAATGTATCTAAAAAATTATTAGTGATGTTGATTACGAGCCTTGTTAACTGTTTTGTGAATTTTCTGTTCAAGTATTGGGTTTTTTCTGTGAGGTGATAGTATTTTTTTTTTCATCAGTTTGTGCAACTTTAATGAAGAAAAATAAATCAATTACCAGCAGAGCTATTAGTTGATCACTTATCCATTGACAACTTGCATCATTTATTCAGGGCTATATTAAACAGTATATTATTGGAAAATAGATTAACTAATAGCTTCAAGCCACCTAACAATTTAAATGAAAATTACAAGATGTTTGAGTCCCCATTTTGGAATATAAAAGGTGTTTGACTTCCAATTTCCATTCTCTGTAGAACAAGAACAGGCCATTCCTTTATTGACATGCATACAATACATCACATTTTCTGTTCTGCTGATCCTATCAATTCAATACCAATCCTCTAGCCACATCAGTTATGAGCATAAAGTATATCATGTAACCTCAAATCTCTTAACAGTGGAAGACTTAAACAAGAATGGATGCTGCTAGAATAATGCTGCTTCCTTTGATGTGACAACTGAGCATCCATCTCCCTCCCCCTCAAATGCTTCTTCAGTATGTTAGCGCTGTGAGTAATGGTTTTAGTCTTATAACCAAATTAGAGTGAAGACTTTGGCCATATAATATACATGCTCCATTTTTTAAAAATTTTTGAATCTTGGGCACTGTTGTCTTGTAACTACTTTACAGTTTCTAAAAGCAGTTATTGTCCAAAGCTGGAAGAGCTTAAGTCTTCTCAGATGAACATGTGAATGAATGGAGGGAGGTAAACAAAAAATAAAATTTAAAAAGACAAGGTCTGATAGGGGAGCAGCTGGATAAGAAAATCAAAAAAGGAACAGTAATTTAAAGTTTGTTCCAGCTGTAATGTGGGCCATTCTGACCTTAAGGCAGCATCACATGGCATACTTCTGAGTCCATTCCTGAGATATTCTGTTGTACTTATCTCTGTCTGTCTTATAGATCCATGCAATCTCTGGTATTAGGGGGTCATCTGGGTTTGGATCACACAGCAGTGAACAAATGGATAAAAGAACTTGAAAAATAGTTAAAGCAGGTGACCACTGTGATCTTAGAGTATCAAAACAAATGTAGCCATTCCTGTTGATATTTTGATGATAAATTCTTATGGTAAATGCAACCTTGTTTGAAGGGATAGTCTGTAGGAAGATGAATTGTCAAAAAGAATACACCACCTTGATATGGGTTGTCATTAAGTCCCATAATTGTGACTTGTCAATGAAACATCATCCCCAACTGGACCTGCAGAACATTGTGCTGGGGGGTCATGGGCCAAATCACTAAGTTCCTTATTAATGCGTTTCAGCGCCATAGTCTGTGCTTTTCTTCTGGCTCCTCACTATCTTGGTGTCTGCTCAAAGGTCCGGCCCAAACTCTTGATTTTCCAGGCTGCTCGGAAGGGTTGCCTCTTTATCTCACACTGGTTCTGCCAGACATAGACGTAGAGGGGCTGGGGCGTCCCTCACGCTGTGGCCTCAGTCTCTTCCCCGCCCACCTGACAGCTGCTGCATCCCTGACCCTATGGTGCTCATGCACATGACATGAAGTAATAGTACTTTTCAATACTATCAAAAGGTTTGTTTTTGTTTTTTGGTTGCACCCGGCACCTTGTGGGATCTTAGTTCCCCAACTAGGGATTGAACCTGGGCCTTGGGCAGAGTCTTAACCACTGGACCACGAGGGACTTCCCAAGGTTTGATTTTTTTCAAAATATAGAATTAGGGGCTTCCGTGGTGGCGCAGTGGTTGAGAGTCCGCCTGCCGATGCAGGGGACACAGGTTCGTGCCCCGGTCCGGGAAGATCCCACATGCCACGGAACGGCTGGGCCTGTGAGCCATGGCCACTGAGCCTGCGCGTCCGGAGCCTGTGCTCCGCAACGGCAGAGGCCACAACAGTGAGAGGCCCGCGTACCGAAAAAAAGAAAAAAAAAAGAAAAAAAAAATACATATATAATTAGGCTTTTTATCTTGTGTCATGTAACCGTCTATTTCCTTACCACCAATTTATTTTAATTTTGGATTAAATAAATAATTTTCTTTTAATTTTCTTTTGTTTTGGATCTATCTCTCATGAGTTTCCCTATACTCTTTTGGAACCTATAGGATTCTTTTTTTTTTGGCCACACTGCACCATGCCTTGTGGGATTGCAGTTCCTGACCAGGGATTGAACCCCGGCCTGGAATCCTAACCACTAGGCCACCAGGGAACTCCCTATAGGATTTTTATTTTATTTTATTTTATTTATTTTCATTTCATTTCATTTTTTTGGCTGCACTGCATGCAGCATGTGAAATCTTAATTCCCCAACCAGGGATGGAGCCCATGCCCCCTGCAGTGGAAGCATGGAGTCTTAACTGGACCACCAGGGAAGTCCCCCAAATTGATTTTATTAAAATATAGTTGATTTACAATGTTGTGTTGGTCTCTGATGTACAGAAAAGTGACTCAGTTATATATATATATATAATACATATATTCTTTTTCATATTCTTTTCCATTATGGTTTAATTACAAGATGTTGAATATAGTTGCCTGTACTATATAGTAAGACTAATCCCAACTCCCAATCCATCCCTCCCCCATTCCCCCTCCCCCTTGGCAACCACAAGTCTGTTCTCCATGTCTGTGTGTCTGTTTCATAGATAAGTTCATTTGTGTCATATTTTAGACTTCACATATAAGTGATATCATATGGCATTTGTCTTACTCTTTCTGACTGACTTTAATTAGTAGGATAATCTCTAGGGCCATCCATGTTGCTGCATTATTTTATTGTTTTTTTATGGCTGAGTAATATTCCATTGTATATATGTACCACATCTTCTTTATCCATTCATTTGTCAATGGACATTTAGGTTGTTTCCATGTCTTGGCTATTGTAAATAGTACTATTATCAACACAGTGGTGCCTGTATCTTTTCAAATTATGGTTTTGTCCAGATATATGCCCAGGAGTGGGATTTCTGGATCATATGGTAACTCTGTTTTTAGTTTTTTTTTTTAATTAATCTTTATTGGAGTATAGTTGCTTTACAATGTTGTGCTAGTTTCTTGCTGTGCAGCAAAGTGAATCAGTCATACGTATACATATATCCACTCTTTTAAAATTTATTTTTAATTTATTTTATTTATTATTATTATTTTTTAATGTGGCTGCCATTTCCTCAATTCTGGGAAAGGATCTTTTTTTTTTTAATTTATTTATTTTTGGCTGCGCTGGGTCTTTGTTGCTGCACGTGGGCTTTCTCTAGTTGTGGTGAGCGGGGGCTACTCTTCATTGTGGTGCGCAGGCTTCTCCTTGTGGTGGCTTCTCTTGTTGCGGAGCATGGGCTCTAGGTGCACAGGCTTCAGTAGTTGTGCTGCATGGGCTTCGGTAGTTGTGGCTCGTGGGCTCTAGAGCACAGGCTTGGTAGTTGTGGCACACAGACTTAGTTGTTCCGCAGCATGTGGGATCTTCCCAGACCAGGGCTCGAACCTGTGTCCCCTGCATTGGCAGGAGGATTCTTAACCACTGCACCACCAGGGAAAGCCCCCACTCTTTTTTTATATTTCCTTCCCATTTAGGTCACCACAGAGCACTGAGTAGAGTTCCCTGTGCTGTACTATAGGTTCTCATTAGTTATCTAGTTTATACATAGCAGTGTATATATGTCAGTCCCAGTCTCCCAATTCATTCCACCCCCTTACCCCCTTGGTAACCATTCATTTGTTCTCTACATCTGTGACTCTACTTCTGCTTTGCAAATAATTTCATCTTTACCATTTTTCTAGATTCCACATGTAAGCAGTATTATATGATATTTGTTTTTCTCTTTCTGACTTATCTCACTCTGTGGACCAATCTCTCGGTCCATCCACGTCTCTGCAAATGGCACTATTTCGTTCCTTTTTAAGGCTGAGTAATATTCCATTGTATATATGTACCACATCTTCTTTATCCATTCCTCTGTTGATGGACATTTAGGTTGCTTTCATGTCCTGGCTATTGTAAATAGTGCTGCAATAAACATCGGGGTGCATGCATCCTCTTTTTTTTTTAAATTTTATTTATTTATCTATTTATTTACTTTTGGCTGAGTTTGGTCTTTTGTTGCTGCATGCAGGCTTTTTCTAGTTGCGGCAAGTGAGGGATACCCTTTGTTGCGGTGCACGGGCTTCTCATTGCGGTGACTTCTCTTGTTGCGGAGCATGGGCTCTAGGCACGTAGGCTTCAGTAGTTGTGGCATGTGGGCTCAGTAGTTGTGGCTCGCGGGCTCTAGAGTGCAGGCTTAGTAGTTGTGGCGCATGGGCTCAGGTGCTCCGCAGCATGTGGGATCCACCCAGAGCAGGGTTGAACCCTTGTCCCCTGCACTGGCAGGCAGACTCCCAACCACTGTGCCACCAGGGAAGCCCGCATGCATCCTTTTGAATTATGTTTTTCTCTGGATATATGGCCAGGAGTGGGATTGCTGCATCATATGGTAGCTCTATTTTTAATTTTTTAAGGAACCTCTGTACTGTTCTCCATAGTGGCTGTACCAATTTACATTCCCATCGCTGTATAGGAGGTGGATTTTTTACGTTCTTCAAGCTTCTAGAAGTTTCCTATTGTGCTAATTCTCAGAGTTTGGCAAACAATTCCTTAGCCATATTTAATCACCTTTCTTTTTGGCACTTTCCCTTCTGCCTTTACATTCTCAACCTGAAGAAACCAGGCTTTTCCTGAAGAATATCTTTAACCTCTAATTCTATCTGCGGAGAATAGAAATACATGAAGCATTTCCTGTGGTTTGTAGAATTGGATCTCAAAATTAAGGTGCATATATGTTGAACATATTCAGGTGCATTTTAACCTTGTGAGCATATGAGAAAAATTTAGAGATTAGGGATTAACTGGTTTCTTTCTCCATCTTAATGCAACTAGTGGTGTTTTATCCCTGAGCTATGTCTAAGTGTTGCCAGTCTTTTCAGCATGATCATGCTGCCAACTACTTTCATGGTTTCCACTTTGCTGTGCTCCAGGGAAATGAGGACAAGCTGAGAATTAGACTGGGATTTAATATCCCAGGGTTACAACTTACTTGCTTAATAACCTTGGACAAATCACAAAGGCCTCACTAGTCCTTTGTTTCCTTATCTGTGAAGTGGGGAATGATAGTACATACCTCTTAGTTTGGATGTGAAGATTCAGTGGGATCTCATGATCCACCTCGCTAGCACGGGGTGTAAGTTTGGCTTTTAAAATTTTCTAATTAATCACTAGAATCTCTACATGTCAATATGTTTGGGATCCCCTATTTAAAATCTCCTTTACAAATTTACTAAGAACTCTAGGTGCTTACTTTTCCGAAGGAGGCTCCTTCTCAACCCCAAATGGAGAGAAACTCAGAAAAGTCCAACCAGTCCACTGGTAGGCCCTGGTCTCAGCTGTTGTTGTTTTGTTGGGACCTGTTGAATAAATTGGTACTACTGAGGCCAGTGGGTCCTCACCCACTGCTGCCATGCCCCTTCTGGTCCAGATCCTTGCACACAACTTGGTGGCGCCCAGGCTTGGCCTCTCAAGGTTACTTCTCTTCTGGTTACATCCACATACTCAGTTGTGTGTCCTGTATCACCCTGTGACATCTGTGCCCAGACAACTGGATCCAGAGGAACTTGTCACCTGTCCAGACATCCCTTCCTTTCTGGATGTGTAATTAGATTTTATTTTCTACCAGTGGACCTCAGTTGTAATCATCCTAATTCATTTGAGAAATTCTGCTAACACTGAATTTCAAAAGGCAAGTGGCCAAGGACACCTTCCCCTTTGGAGACTCCTTAAGTCCACTTTGCAAATTTAGCCCCCTCCTCCAATCTATTAGAGCTGAGTACCAAGCAAATCACCAAAGTTCCTATCACTGTCATCTATCAGGAATGGCTTACTAAACCTAAATTTGTATAATTAAGAAGGGTCATTCAAGTGATTATTTCGGCAACAAAGAAGGACTGCCAAGGGACTTTTTGACATTACCCAGACAGAAATAATCTGATACCTTCTTACTAAATAAGGTTAAAAAAAAACTTCTGCTTCACCAGACACAGCCACATATGTGTAAAGTACCTAGCATGCCTCTGTCATTTAGTAGGTGCTCAAAAAATGTTAGTTCTCTCCTTCCTCCATTTCTCCTCAGCTCGACCACCCCTCAGCATCATTTAGCTGGGAACATGTAGCTTTCCAGAGACCTAACCCACTCCTAAATGTTCGTTTCTCTGCTTGGCTCTGTATGAACACAATATAGATGGTTCTGGGTTGCCTCCTGACAGGCTCACCAAGCTTGGTGTAGACATTGGCTTGTTCTCGGGCATAAAACAAGAATTGGTGGCAGCAGGTCCTCATGCTGACCTCTGATGACCTCCAGCAAGGTTCTACCTTCAGAGCTGCTTTTAGGGGGGTTTGCCTCAGGCAGTTTATACTTTCTGCAAATAGTTAGATTTCATTTTACATTTGTATTCAACTTGTTTTTAATACAGCAAACATGCCTGGAGCATTTTGTCATGGAAAATAATTTGCTAAATCCAAAAATAAACAATGCATAGCTAGTGTCCCTCCTTGTCCCACAAATATACTTCCTGCTTTCTGTGAGAAGGGGTGTGGCATCTGCTGTTTTGGAGCTTCAGTTTCATGGAACTATATTTTCCTTGTCTGGTTTTGCCAACAAAACATGTGTCCATGTGGTTAAGGCACACAGAGGGGCCCTGGGCCACTGCAGCCAGAGGCTGACCTCAGACTCTGTCTTCAGCCTTCCAGACAAGCTCTTTACTACATTTTTTTTGCTGAATTCCCAGACCTCACTACAAGACCTGGGGTGAGGCATCTCAAAAAGAAAGTGACAGCTCCCTTGAATTATTTTGTGTTCAGAAGTGAGTTTCCACATGTTTCATGAGGCAAATCAGGTGCTTAATATCATTATTTTTACAGGTGTTTAATTATTGGCTTTAGACACAAATTCTAATAGAAATAGAGAGAAGAAAAAGTGAGACTAATTCCAAAGCTCTTTTGAAATTATCCTTAGTCCCTCCTGACATTTCCTTACCTGGCCTTTTGTTTTAATGTCTTCAACAGAAGAGTTCTCCTAATGCTGTGAGGTGTGACTTTGGCTTAGCTGCCTTTCTTTTTTCCAGAGTTAGCCTTTGTCTCTGCAGAACATTGCATCCTAGCTTTTGGAAATCCCCACTGAACTTGGAGAAATTATGCCTTGCCATCCAACCTCTCTCCTGGAACACGATGTGATTTCTGACGGCATACCAGTTGCTCCACTTGACAGTGCTTGCTTGTCTCATTTCACTTGAATATTCACTGGTGAGTAAGAACAGAAGTGGAAAGTAATTACCACAGTTTATTATATGTTATTATATTATTATAAATAATATTATTTATTATATTTATAATATATTTATAATAATATTATAAATATTATTTATTATATGTTTCATGCCCATGATAATTACTTTTATAATGCCACTTGTGAATAAATTGATCAGATTAGGATGAATCACCCGACTGGCCAACAGCTATTGGAATGATCCTCCATGTGTGACTTGGAATTATTACAAAACGTGGCAGGATAGACCTGCCCAGCCATCGCGGCAGATGTTCATTTGTAATGCTGCCTTAAGGAATAAGGAGATGAGAGCAAATTGTTCCAGCAGCTCAGCCTGCCCTGCCAACAGTTCAGAGGAGTTGCCAGTGGGGCTGGAGGTCTATGGGAACCTGGAACTTGTTTTCACAGTGGTGTCAGCCGTGATGACCAGCCTGCTCATGTTCTCCTTGGGATGCTCTGTGGAGATCCGGAGGCTCTGGTCGCACATCAGGAGACCCTGGGGCATTGCTGTGGGACTGCTCTGCCAGTTTGGGCTCATGCCTCTTACTGCCTATCTCCTGGTCATCAGCTTCTCTCTGAAGCCAGTCCAAGCTATGGCTATCCTCATCATGGCGTGCTGCCCAGGGGGAACCATCTCTAACATTTTCACCTACTGGGTTGATGGAGATATGGATCTCAGGTAAGTTACACTAGGGAAGCTCAGCTGTCTTCCCCTGATAGCACTCTGCCAGGGATGGGGGTGGGGATGGGGGGGACTGACACCTTCGCGTTAAAAACTCTGCCAATCTAGGTAGACATTCCATTGGGAAACATTTTACACAGACTTGTTCGGTCCCAGAAGGACTTTCCTTTCTGAACTTAAAATTTACTTTGCTGTGATTGTCCTCTGTTTTACTGTCAACTACTTTTCTGAGTAGAGGGGTTGGGTTCATATGCAACAGTGAAAGCAGGTCTCCTTCCTCACCCAATGGCCCTTCCTAGGCGTGAACTCATTCTCACCCACGCTGATGGCTTTAACAACAGTCCTGGTTTCACAGTCTCCCAGGACATAGGTTCAGAATCCCAGGAAGCTAAGGATACTGGTTGGTAGCTATTGTAGTGGTGGTGGTGGCAGCGGCATAACCAGAATGAGGGCCTCATGGCTCTAATCAGCAAGTGATGCCCGAGCACCTACTTTATGAGATAAGTATTTTGGGGGACAGGATAAGGGAGCTTTAGGGGTATGTGATAGATGTATCCTGTTTTAAGTGGCTATTGAGTTGACTTGGGGAGCAACACAAAGACTTATGACTAAGACTGTTCTTTCTTGTTGTTTTGCAGATGTTTAACATTCATTACTAGAATCTCATTCCTTTCATTTAAGCCAGTGACCTTATTTCCAATTATGGTGTAGATAAATACCCCAGGAAACATTAAGCTTTATCATTCATTTACATTTTAATGAGATTGAATTAGTCACAGGTATTTTGGAGTACTTGTTTTGATGGGGAAAAGAGCATTTGAGGAAAAAACAGAGGAGTCACAACTGGAGAAAACGACAGGGCTAAAAACAGTGGTCTTTCTAGAATCTTTGCTTACTTCTGAACAAACTGTTTCACCTTTTGCCCAGAGAAAGAACTACTTATAAATTTAAATCTCTGTTCGATGTGTAAGTCATTTAGTTGAGATTTATTATACAATGAATGAATCAGAGGTGCTGACCGTGCTGGGAGTTGACGTTAGTGAGTCAGCTGCAGGTATGGGTTTCTAGTTTCCTGCATGTGCTGAATGTTTAGCATATGGAACTTATTTCACCTATAAATTTTAATGGGTTCATGCCAAACAGACCAATAATTAATTTTCATATGGCTATGTTTCTAGTTACCCACTTATCAAAGATTTGAAATGAATCACTTGCATCACTAATTTAACCCCCCCACCCAGGGAAAGTGGCGGGGGGTGGGGTGGTGGTGGTGTGATGAATTGGGAGATTGGGATTGACATGTATACACTAATATGTCTAAAATGGATAACTAATAAGAACCTGCTGTATGAAAAATAAATAAAATAAAATTAAAAAAAACCCTAACGTGCACTGCTAATTCAAATTCAATTAAGTTGACCATTAACATAATAATTGGGAAATGATAAATATTCTTTACACAAAGTCCATATAACAGTGATAAATTCCAGGGCCTGAAAGTTTTTGGAAAGAAAAAGGAAACATAGTTATTAAGTACCCTGACAGGCATGGGGTCTATGCTTTCATGTATTTTCTTTCCCTTCTTTCTTGGCTCTCAAAATAACCTTGTAAATGGCCTTTTATTATTCTGAATTTTACAGCTGAGAAAATTGTGTCTCAGATTGGTTAAGTATGTTGCCAAATGCTACAAATGAGTATGGCAGAACTCAGATTTAAAAGCACATCTGTTTCTCATCAGCCTGAAATTTAGGGACTTTCTTCAATGCCATTTATTAACACAACTAGATCTTCTGAGCAGGAACATAAATCGTTAAGCAGTGTTCTCAAGCACTTCTGTTCTGGGAAAGAGAACATTTATTACCTTCATCTCTTACTAGCCAAAATTATAATAAAAACACCAATTAATAGGAAGTCTATAAAAGATAAAGCTCATTTTACTTCCCTTAATTAGCTTTTAACTTTGGTCAAATTATTTAACCTATAAGCTTCATTCGTAAAACATGTTAAAATTGCCTATTCCCCACAAGGATGTATTTTAAGGAGGAAATATGTATGTTGGATGCCAGGCACATAGTAGGTATGTAGTGAATATTAGCTACTTTCCCATTTTTCTTATAAAATTTTGATTTTGAGACCCACAAACAAAAAACAAAACAAAAAACAAGCATAAAATTTAAATTCTAAGAAATGAAATTTTAAAATGGGGACTAAATATTAGATTTTCAAAAGCTTATAGATACAAGAGTAATAAATCTTAATTCTCAGTAAAAATTGCAAGTAGGAAATTCAGTATTATCAAGTGAAACAATCTACAAGTTCACTATGTTTTTCTTGATTACCAACAAAAATAACTTAAGCAAAACTCACTAGGCAGTCATTGATAGAAATTTTGTCTTTCATACTGGATAAAATCCAAGAGCATTTAGTACAACATCTTCATTTTACAAATGAGGAAATTTAGATTTAGTGCTCTTGAGATGAGCGCTACACCTAAATGTGTTTCTCAAGCCTTAACTCCGTGCTTCATTCAATTTACTTGCAGTTCTCCATGCGTTCACACCAAACAAGGAGTTTCAGAATCAACATGTTTGAACCAGTTTCTGCATTCTGAGTATCTGATGCTGACACCAGTCATCCTCCCAGTCACCTGGACTCATCATCTTCGCAGTCCCTCCCCACCCCATGACTCCCCTTCATGCTTCACTTTCTAGTCAGTCCTCTGGCTAGTACTGTAGCCCACCCTCTTGATGTCACCCATAGCTATTGCTTCCTATCTGTCCACTGTCATCACCTCAGGTCAGGCACCACGGTTTCTTTCTTGGCCAATTGCAGTATCTTCTCAATGTTCTCTCTACCTTCAGTCTTTCCTTCATGGTTTTGTAGTAAGTGGATAAGGCAGGCTCTGGGGTCAGACTGCCTGTCTTTATATCCTGACTTGGGACCTCTTTCTGTAACTGGAAATCATAGTACTTCCTTCATGGTATTGTGAAGAGAAAAGGAACATATTATACATGTAAAGGCTTCTCAACACCTGTTAAATTGGGTAGAACCTAAGCTGGGTCTAACTGACTCCTGCAGGTTTATTTACCATTAAACCCTTAAGCATAACAGGTCTTTGGTCAAAATGGACTATTAACTGTTTTTTTTTTTTAAGATTTTATTTTTATTTATTTAGGCTGCGCTGGGTCTTAGTTGTGGCACGCGGGATCTTTGTCGTAGCATGTGGGATCTAGTTCGCTGAACAGGGCTTGAACCCCGGCCCCCTGCATTGGGAGCATAGAGTCTTACCCACTGGACCACCAGGGAAGTCCCTAGTAACTGTTCTTTAAACATACCCAGCACTTTTCCAACTTTCTTTTGCCCATTGTCTTCACAGGCTGCAACAACAGCTGGCCTGATCTGTCTCCTCCAATCATCCATTATAACTGTTCTGGAAAACAGATGGCCTACATGTATGAAGAGCCTTAAAATTATCTTGCCCCTGGACTGAGCTCTGCTGATCTTGGCAGGGCTCTCTCACATGTCCGGGGACGGGCTAAATGTGGACTGATCTTGGATGGCCTCAGCTGGGACAATTGGGCTCTCCTCCCTGTGGCCTCTCATTCTCCAGCAGGCTAGCCTAGACCTAACCATATGACAGTGTCTGGGAAGCTTACAAGGTCTCTTGAGGCCTGAGCTTGAAAGCAGTTCACCATCACTTCCACCACATTCCAGTGGCTAATGCAAATTGCAAGGCTAGCCCAGATACAAGGACTGGAGAAGTAGATTCTGCCTCTCAATGGGGTGAGCTGCAAAGTCACAGTACAGAGGACATGGAAAAGAGCGGGAGAAAGAACTAGGGACATTTTTGCAATCTACTATACTAAGGATGGACAGAATTCTTGCCTTGGACAGTAGGACATGAAAACTGAGATCTGGCAGTACAGTGTCATAGTTAAGTGCACCAGTCTGGAGCCAGAAAGTAGATCCATCCCTTACTAGCTGGGTCCTCTTGGCAGGTTACGTAAATTCTCTATGCTTTAGTTTCCTCACTTCTAAAATAGGGAGAAACATAAGTTACCTCATGGATTGTTGTAAGGATTGAATGAGTTAATATATATAAAGTGCTTAGAGTCTTACTGGCACAAAATGCTGTATGAGTTATTATTATTATTATATGGGTCAGGCAAAAGAACACTGTGTCAGGGGCCTGTGTTTTAGTCTCTGCTCAAGGAGCTGTGTGTCTTTCAGCATACCTTTCTGGACCTGTTTCCTCATTTGTAAAACCATTGGGTTAGACTTTCTGAGGTCCCTTTTTCTTTTACTTTTCCATTATGGTTTATTACAGGATATTGAATATATTTCCCTGTGCTATACAGTAGGACCTTATTGTTTATCCATTCTACATGTAATAGTTTGCATCTGCTAATCCCAAACTCCCAATCCATCCCTCCCCTGCCTACTTCCCCCTTGCAATCACAAGTGTGTTCTCTATGTTTGTGAGTCTGTTCTGTTTCGTAGATAAGTTCATTTGTGTCATGTGTCTTTTTTCTACTGTGGTAAAATATACATAACATAGCATTTACCATTTTAACATTTTTAAGTGTACAGTTCAATGGCATTAAGTACATTCACATTGTTGTACAATCATCACCACCATCCACCTCTAGAACTTTTTCATCTTCCCAAATTGAAACTCTGTATCCCTTAAACAATAATTCCTCCTTCCCTTTAGGCCCTGGCAACCGCCATGCTACTTTCTGTTTCTATGCGTTTGACTACTTTAGGTATCTCATATTAGTGAATTCATAAAACACTTGTCCTTTTGTGTCTGGCCTATTTCACTTAGCATAATGTCTTCAAAGTGCAGCTATGTTGTAGCTTGTGTCAGAATTTCCTTTCTTTTTAAGGCTGAATAATAATCTATTGTATGCATATAAGACATTTTATTTATCCATTGATGGACACTTGGATTGCTTCCTCCTTTTGGCTATTGTAAGTAATTCTTCCATGAACGCGGGTGTGCAAATATCTCTTGGAGTCCTTACTTTCAGTTCTTTTGGGTATAATCCAGAAATGGATCTGAGGCTTTTTTAAGTTTTAAGTATTTTGTGACAATAGGAAAAGAAAAGCAAATTATAAAGTCTAAGCATCCCCCTCTCCCACCCCAGTTTTTAGTGTTTCTCTGGAAACTATTTGGCAGAGATGCCTCTCCTCTGTCCCATAGCACTAAATATGCAATGCTTTCTTGTCATCTATCAGAGGACACTGCAGTAGCTGGGCTACTTTCAGCCTCACTAGGTCTCTGAGCTCCTCCAGGGCTTGTTCCTCTGCATGCTTAGAGCCAGCCTGGTGGTGGCAGGGGCTTGATAGATGAGGGTGAATGACTGAAGGAAAGTTTCTGATTGCTCATGTGTGTTACAAAAACTTCTCTTGAAATGCAATCAGTTTATTGGTACAACTCAGGACAGCTCCCACTGTCCTTAGTTTGATAACTTTTTTTTTTGGCCATACCATGTGGCTTGTGGGATCTCAGTTCCCCGACCATGGATTGAACCCTGGCCCCAGCATTGAAATCCTAGAATCCTAACCATTAGGCCACCAGGGAACTCTTAGTTTGATAACTTTTGTCATACGAGGTCTGTTCTTCTGTGAGGACGTGTTTGTGTCCTCAGCGGCAGAGAAAGGATTCTGACCACTGGTGGTGGTAGAGCCTGAGGGATTCAGTGACCAAATTTGACTTTTGAACTTTAAAGGAGCTCCTGATCCTTTAGCAGAAACCCTGAAACTGGGACTTCAGATTCTTCAGGTCTGTCTGACAGGGCCTGGTGGAGAACTGAAGATCATCTTGAGAGACAGAACTTAGATTGAATCCATGTGACTTAGTGTGTTTCTATAATGCTATGTACCTTAATTTCCTTGTCTATAAAATGAAAATAATACCTACCCATAGGGTTGTTTTATAGACGAAAAGAGAAAATGTATGTAATGAGGTCTGATACTTAGCAGGTGGTGCTCAATAAATGCTGGTTACCGTTCTTGAGAAGCAGCAGACAGGAGTAACATTTATATTTAGGGATGGAAAACCTGGCCTTGAACTCTTCTCTATGCCCAAGTCTGTTGATCTGATCTTATAGCATATTCCATGTCCATCTGACTACCTAGATAATTTAAAAGTTTTTTTTCAGTAGGGAAGCAAGTGTGTACTTTCATAGTTTTGAGTGTCAGAGTTCCTGAGTTTATTGGTTTCAAACTAAAACAACAGTCGTATAATTTAAACCCCAATTGCAAAATGGTATACTTATTGACACTACATTTTAATATAATGCATATATATGTAATTTCCATGTTTTAAAGGAGGTTCAGGATTTACCTGTTTGTCCAGACTTGCTTAATCTGTCCCATTCTCTGTAATAGTTTGCAGATGGTGACACCATTCTTCTTAGTGCAAGTGGAATCTTGTTATACTGAAATCAGATTTTGCCAACAATTTTCCTATATGTGAACAGCCAAGAGACCCAGTTGACCACATCCTCTGTTTATGCTACATTGGAATTTCATGGCAGTAAAACAAAAGGTGTGACTATCCAATGCATTCAGACACGTTCACTTGTGCTTTTCCAGCTTGGCAGAGCACCAGGGTCATCTGTTGCCTTCCTTGACCATTACTGTGAACATTATGGGCGTGAAGTTGTATAAAGGGTGGAAGTAGTAACCTATGTAATCAAGGATATAGAATCAGTCTGATATAATCTCACACTTTGCTTCCCACAGTCATGAATCTTACCTTTCTGGTGTTTGAGCCATAGCCATAGAGGAGGAAAATTGTCTGCTAGTTCTCCAGAAGTTCAAGATCAAAGTGATGTAATATGGAATTCCTTTCAGGATGTGGTGATATGAAGAGCTAGGAATGTAGCACTATCATAGACTAGGAATTTGGAAAAGTGTTCCAGACACACACTATTCTTGAATACAAAGGTTTGAGAGCTGTGGCAAGCTGGTTTTCTTCGTTAATCTGCTCTCTAGTTAGGAAGAAGACTGCTCAAAGTAAGCATTCTTTGTTTTGTTTTTTTTTTTTTTTTGGTACGCGGCCCCCTCACTGCTGTGGCCCTTCCCGTTGCGGAGCACAGGCTCCAGACGCGCAGGCCCAGTGGCTATGGCTCACGGACCCAGCCGCTCCGCGGCATATGGGATCTTCCCGGACCGGGGCACGAACCCGTGTCCCCTGCATCGGCAGGCGGACTCTCAACCACTGCGCCACCAGGGGAGCCCAAAGTAAGCATTCTTAATAGAATAAGATAATTTAAAATCTCATGGAGTGAAATATATGCAAGAACTGCTCAGAAAAGTTAGAAAAGAAAGATTTATGTGGAAGTGTCTGCTCTGTCGTATGCAAAAATACACTATGAAAACACCATAAGTAAAACAGTCTGATATTTGCTTAGGAAAAAAGGACATTTTGAACACACTTGAACATATATATAATATATAATGAAGTTGGCACTTCAGTTTAGTGAAAAATTGTTTATTTGGAAAATTTAATACACTTGCCTCTCAATATAGAAGACAATAGATTAGTTTCATACCTTATACAATATAAATTTTAGATAAGTTAAAGATATAAATGTAAAATATAAACCTATGAAAAAGTAAAAAGTGGGGGCAATATTTGAATAACCTCAGGAGAGGGGGAAATCTTTAACAAGGCAAGGAACTTAGAAACCAGGAAAAAAAAGGACAGATGGACAGATTTGACTATCTCACTGTTATTTATTATGGCAAAAGTCATAAGCATAGTAAAAATATAAAATAACCTTGGCAAAAATATTTGTATTACATTTGATGATATGTAGCCTAATTTTAAAGTAGCTCCTACAGGTTGAGAAAAGAAAAATCAGACAAGAAAGGCTGTTGAGAGGGGATATCCAAGAGGTTAATAAACATGAAAGAAAGCACAACCTTGTAGAGAGTCAGGTGTATAACAAAAGAAGAGTGAGATGCAGTTTTCAATGTTCTCATGAGAATTAAAAGGGATTGATTGCCTCCAGTGCAGGCAAGACTGTGAAATGCAACAAGCTCTTTTGAAAATAACCTAGAAGTATCTATTAAAATAAAAAACAGAAACTTTTGACACAGTGATTCCACTTTGGAGAATCTATTTTACAGAAAGATAAGAATTATTTCAAGTGAAATATATATAAGAATGTTTAATACATTGCTTATAATGAAAGAAAACTCAAACAATTTTTTCAGCATTAATGGAGTGATTGAAGAAATTATGGCATATTTATGTTGTACTCTGCAGTTCTTTTTAAAAAAATGAGTTTGTTATATCTGTTGCCCTGAAACATGCCTATGATATTAAGTGGAGAAAAAAACAAAAGCAACCAAGCTGCAGAGTAAGTTGCTTTAAAAAGAAAACAACAAAGCCTCTGTTCTCTAAACAGCAGCTATGAAACAGGATTGTTTAAATGAAAACAAAGAGGAGAAGGGATGTATACAAATATTTGTGAATTACCTAAGTCTGGTTTTCTGAAAGGGTCACCAATTAGTTAAATATTTGACAGTGCATCTTTGGGCTGGATTCCCAGATGGGAGATTGTTGGGTCAAAGTGTAAACACATGTGTAATTTTGCTAGCTATTACCAAACTCCCTCCAGGGGTTGTACCATTTTGCATTTAAAAAAATAATATATTTATTTATTTATTTATTTTTGGCTGCATTGGGTCTTCATTGCTGCACATGGTCTTTCTCTAGTTGTGGCAAGTGGGGGCTACTCTTCGTTGCGGTGTGTGAGCTTCTCATTGTGGTGGCTTCTCTTGTTGCGGCACACGGGCTTACTTGCTCCACAGCATGTGGGATCTTCCCAGACCAGGGCTCGAACCCGTGTCTCCTGCACTGGCAGGCAGATTCTTAACCACTGCACCACCAGGGAAGTCCTCATTTCACCAGCAGTGATTGAGAGTACAGAAGGAGTATTTTTAATATCATTGAAATATAATGGTTGCTGCTTTGCTGGGAATATAAATATGCTTCTGATAGAAAATGTCAAAGTTATCACAGACAGATTATTTTATAGACAGGGTAATTAGATGGAAACATTGGTGGTTCATATTATGAGGAAGAATGATGTGTAACTTGCAGGCCTGATCAAGTGCTGGAGGACCCTTGCTATCTCTGCAGCAGACCTTAGTCCTACGAAGGGTCTCCTTCCCCTCCTCGCTGGGCTGGGAGGTAGTGAGCCTCAGTTTCTAGGCCATTTGTACCGTTAACACAGGTTGGGCATATACTATGTGCAAGGCAGTCTGCTGTGAGAATTTAAACTATGAATATTAAAACCTTCCAAGACTCTTGAAGCCTAATGTTGAAGGGAATAAACACTTGCTTTACCCCTGGGTTGTGTTGTATAATGTTCCGTGTGCCTCACCTCATCTGTAGAGCAGCATTAATCGTGTCTATAAACAGTTTGTATGTGCTTAAACAGATTGTGTAATTTTTCCCAGTGATTTAAACGTAAGTATTTTGTTGGCCTGAAGAATATCTCATTTCCATTTACCTTATTTCCCCTAATTTTACTGATTGATTTTGTTGCTGGTTTTATCACCCAGATAGGGACAAAATCCTATAAAGACAGAAAATAGATTCCTGGTTATCAGGGGCTGGGGGGAGAAGGGAATGGGGAGGGACTGCTAATGGGGTGGAGCTTCTTTTTGGGGTGATGAAAATATTCTGGAAATAGAATAGTACAGTCACATATACTAAAGATACTTTAAAATGAATGAATTTTATGGTCTATGAATTATATATAAATAAAGAACTGTACAAGGAAAAAAATGAATCCTTATAGTGACTAGCAGAATGTTTAGGACGAGTAAATGCTCATAAAATATGAGTTAATTGATAGATGGCAAGAACTGCAGGAAATCTTTTTCTAGACCACAAATACAGTCATCATTTGTTGAATAATAAAACAGGAGACAGTTTCAAGTAACTTACCCTACATAATCTCTAAGAAGTTGTACCCCAGGAGTTGTTTTTGGTAAGGACTAAATTCTTCATTTCAAACTTTCCCTCTTAAGCATCTACTTTAATTTTACTTTCAGCATCAGTATGACAACTTGTTCCACAGTGGTTGCCCTGGGAATGATGCCACTCTGCCTTTACCTCTACACCTTGTCCTGGAATCTTGAGCAGAATCTCACCATTCCATATCAGAACATAGGTCTGTATTGGGCTTGTGACATGAAATAGTAATAGTAATGGTGATGGTAATAATAATAGCTGTTGTTTACTATGTGTCTCCTTTATACAGGGGTTTAAATATGTTATCTAATTTAATTCTCCAAATAACCCTACAGTATAGATTCTATTACCAGTCCCATATCCTGTATTTTCAGAATTAGGGAGGTGAAGTAACTCGACCAAGGTCATGCAGCTGGTAAGTGCAGACTGGAATTCTGACTCGCGAATCTGACTGCAAAGTCCAAGCTCTTAACCTCTACAACGGTTCACTTTTGAAAACAAAGCCAGAAAACTTACTTACTAAAAAAACCAAACAACCCTTATATATAATTCACTAGAAAGCAGTTAGACTCATTATGACCCACAGGTGAACTGAATCACAGTGGCTCTAATGAGAACTTAGTTCCCTCAGCCCCACCTTTTATATCACCTGTGGCCTTGACTTCTTTACTGATCAACATAAATGATTCCTATTGAGTATTAAAGCATATCCACATGTCACAACCACACCCATAGCTCTTTCATTATCTCCTTAAACTCTGAGAGCTCTGTGGACTCACTAGGATTGGAAGAAAAACTTGGTGAGATGATATGTCTATTCTGGTTTTATCAGAGTCTTTGGAGAATTGGTAGAAACCATGATTCGTAAACTCCAAAGTGTCAATCTGGAGTCTCAAGTAATCACTTGGAGAGCTTACAACCCATGGCCTATAGTTCAGAACCATGAATAGAGCCATGTCCTGATAACAGGTGAAACCCACTGAATTTGTAAAATTTGAGTGAAATCTTAATTTAGAAATCATGATTTTATGTGCAACTTTTTCTTATCACTAAATTATTTAATATATTCTGTTTTAATAATATACTCTAAAAGGCACTTGTAAACAATTAAAGCCCCAAATATGAGCAACTCATATGACTTTGGAGCTAGTGTTGCAAGTGAGCAGATTTGGAAAGTAGCACTGGAAAATGTCAGTGTATGGATCCTACTGGCAAGTAGACCTCTGCTCTGTTGAGCCTGTCTTTAGTCACTTGTGTTAATTAAAAGATGTATTTCTCTACCTGCCTTTGGGTTACCTGGCTACACTTGGAAATATAAGAACTTCCTTTGGTTTCTGTAACAAATGCTGTTTTTGTCTTGTAATAGATATTCTTTACCTTGCGAAGCAAATCACCCATTGGCTTCAAATGGAGAAATAATAGCTATAGTTGTAGAGTGGTGACCCCATACACAGCAACCAAAGAATTTTGCAGACATAAAAGGGTCCTCCTGTTTTCTAATCTTTACATTTTCAGTTGTCTCTAAAATTCCATGTGATTGTTGAGGGATTCTGAGAGAAATGAGAGACTGTTTGTGATGGCATTCAGTGGTATCATATACCCTTCAAAGATTGTCTTCTAAACATTAACAAACATTTTTTTGGAAGTGGATGCAGAAATAAAATGCATCTTGAATTAAAGCTTTTATCTAATTGAAATAGACATAAATTGTTGAGAAATGGGTGGTCAGGGTGAGAGGGGATACCATCTGACAGATTTTTCTTCTCTTCAGGAATTACCCTTGTGTGCCTGACCATTCCTGTGGCCTTTGGTGTCTATGTGAATTATAGGTGGCCAAAACAATCCAAAATTATTCTTAAGGTAAGCAACTCCATGGGACAGTTAGCACACTTCAGAATCAGAGACTTCACAAATAGACGCAGGCAATGACCAGAACAAAGGGGCCAGTCAGACACGGCCCCACACCTAGCAATTTTCTTTATGTGTCCTGCATTTTTGGATCCAGCCACCATATTTCCTCCACTCTAAGCCTTGCTTTGTCACTCCCATGGGCCCTTACACTGAGGCTTATGACTCCCTACAAAGCATGGAACTCGTGCTTTAGTGACAGAAAAGCTTAGGCCTGCGTGTGGCCAGAGAGCACCCATTTGTTCACAAGGCTTCACACAGGTGCTCTCAAGCAAAGGCTGTTCAAATCTGCATGAAATGGGGCCCATTGTTTATGAGTGTGGCTGGCTTCCTGGAACAGCAGGATGAAGGGCTGTCTTTCAGAAGCATTCCTGGGTGAGCCTCTAAAGATGGAGTTTGTACACACAAACAAGGGCTGTTGACCACACGAATAACTGTCAGAATGAAATCATCCAGAATGCACTGAGGAGTCTGGCCCTGGAATGATGGGAGCTGGAACCCTCTACCTCCTCTTGACTTTCCAGGGTTGTCTGCTGGGGAAACAAGCCAATGTCCTTGTTAAATGGCTTTTAAAATTATGTGGCTTACACAGCACAGGGAGATCAGCTCGGTGCTTTGTGACCACCTAGAGGGGTGGGATAGGGAGGGTGGGAGGGAGACGCAAGAGGGAGGAGATAGGGGGATATATGTATATGTATAGCTGATTCACTTTGTTATACAGCAGCAACTAACACACCATTGTAAAGCAATTATCCTCCAATAAAGATGTTTAAAAAAATAAATAGATAAAAGAGGTTTTTAAAGACGGAAAAAAAAAGTTATGTGGCTTGAGAGGAGGTGTTCTCAACAATGGTGTCCATCTCCTAGGGTGTTGTCCATTTTTCTGATTATGTATTGTTTTAGAAGATATATACTTTTATTATATACTGCTTTCATGAAGATTTAAAAAATGTTTTAGTTATTTTTTGCATTTGTAAAAAAAGACGTTTGGAGCTGATTGGAGGTTTGGCAAATAAATGTCAGTTCATTTTAGTCTGGGGTTTATGGTTTGGTTCAGTTTAAGCTCTTGATGTTTGGCTCTACCTGACAGAACATGCCACTCCATTTGCATGCACGAATGGATGCTGCTTCCCCAGTTTGGCACAAGACTGAACAACTCCCTCTAGTCCTCCGATGAGATGGAGAACGAGAAGAGGGGTTGACAAGCAGACAAATTAGCTGGACACAGGGAGCTGGAGGAGGGATTAGATGCTGTGCGTCCGGATTGCACATGATGACTTTCCTGTTATTTCAGTAGGAGAAAATTTCCAGTGTGGCAGCGTGTGGTTATAATTTTGTTTACAAAACAGGAGGAGAGAGTATGATCATGGGAACCTCTTACTTTTCAAGTACTCTATCTTGGAGTACTTTCTTAAAAGGGCATCTAACAAAAAAATAATGATTTTGGTGTTTCCAGATCCTCTACTAGACCATCAGTGTCAGTGGAGAAATCAGATACATTTTCTGTATGTCTGTAAAGAGCAAATTAAAAACCATTTGGCTGGACTTCCCTGGTGGCGCAGTGGTTAAGAATCCTCCTGCCAGTGCAGGGGACACGGGTTCGAGCCCTGGTCCGGGAAGATCCCACATGCTGCGGAGCAACTAAGCCCGTGAGCCACAACTACTGAGCCCACATGTGATAACTACTGAAGCCCGTGCACCTAGAGCCCGTGCTCCGTGACAAGAGAAGTCACCGCAATGAGGAGACCGTGCACTGCAACGAAGAGTAGCCCCTGCTCACTGCAACTAGAGAAAAGCCAATTTGCAGCAACAAAGACCCAACACAGCCAAAAATAAATAAATAAATACCCCCCCACAACAAAGAACTACCCAGCTGAGCCCAGCCCAAATTAAAAAAACAAACAAAAAAAAACCAACAAAAAAAAAAACCATTTGGCTATTCCAGAGGTGCTGTGGCAGAAAATATTTAATAATATGGTAGAAAGTTGACCGAGGATTTTTATAATCAGAGGCCTTTGTGTGTTCCAGCATCTTCCCATTAGGCAGAGGCCCAGTCTTTCCCTGTATTTGAGCAGTAAAAATGATCCCAGAACACATCTTTGGTACATTGGGTTGTTTTTATTTTGTTTCGGTTCCCCATGACCGTCTTTCTCCACACCCTGAATCACTTCAAATCAAGGTTGATGCTGAACTGGGCACATAGTTTGCTGTTTACATGATGTGAATGGGAGCTTGCCAAGATCCTGACTTTCCCCCACATATTCTGGGTCTTGCTTCCTCTTTATCTGGTTTAAAACTCTGACCACTGGGAAAAATTTTTGTTGATTTTTATTTTTGTTTCTATTAAACAACAAAAGCAAGAGACAGTATTCATTTGGGAGAAGATATCAGTATCTTCAATAGTATCTCATTTGACATTAATATTAGCTCAGGTTGTCTAATGAAGAATGGGTAAATTTCATTTGGAGGAGAGAAGAACAGGGAGCAGAGCAGTCAAGAAGTCATTGGTGGTTGAAGGGGTGGTAGGGAGAGAGTGGTGGATGGTCAGGCAGGGCAGATCTCAGGCAAGAGGTTACCAGCGCGGGGCCTGCAAGGTTGTGTATAGAGGTGTTGGATGCTTATTATCAGAATTTTCACTTATTTCACAAATTTGTCCTATCCACGAAAAACTCCACTACCCAATCCTTCTGGCAGAATCCTCCACTTGAGAGGAAAAGATACTGATCATGAAATAAGAAGACTTAGATTTGTGTTGAGCTTCATCAAATCTAGCTCAGTCAAGTCACTTGACCACTTGGGACCTCAGGTTTCTTCTCTGTAAAATGAGATTGGATTCGGTGGTCTCTAAGTCCTCTCTTTGTTCTAAAACCTTCTAGGTTCCAAGGCTTTTGGAGCAGTGATGGACTTTGCAAAAAGACTGTGATGTTTACCTGTGCCTCTTTTATTGGTTTGCCTTAGGTTGGAGCCATTGTTGGTGGGGTCCTCCTTTTGGTGGTTGCAGTTGCTGGTGTGGTGCTGGCGAAAGGATCTTGGAATTCAGATATCATTCTTCTGACCATCAGCTTCATCTTTCCTTTGATTGGCCATGTCACAGGCTTTCTCCTGGCACTTCTTACCCACCAATCTTGGCAGAGGTACAGTTAAATTATCCATAAACTTTTGTAAGGAGGACAAATTAAACACACTGCCATTGACAGGCTTTGCTGCCTGGCTATGTCTGGAAGCACAAAGAGTTTTGACTTACAAGGTGGGTGGTGGTGTCCACTTGGGGAACATTTAGGGTGGTAACCAAGTACTTGGTGAGGCTCTGCCAAGGGTATCTCATTTCCTTCTTACTACAAGTCTGAGGGGCAGATACTCTGGGTATCTCATTCTACATTCTACAGATGAGCAAACCCTTCAGGGAGCTTAAGTAACCTGACCAAGGTCATAGAGCCAGAATGTGGTGGACTTAAGATTTGGGCCTTAGGTCAGTACAGTCATATCCGCAGGGCATTGGTTCCAGAGCCCCCTGCAGATACCAGAATCCAAGGATGCTCAACTCCCTATTATAAAATGGCATAGTATTTGCATATAACCTATGTACATCCTCCATATACTTTAAATCATCTCTAGATTACTTATAATACCTAATGTAATGCTATATAAATAGTTGCCTGCATGGCAAATTTAAGTTTTGCTTTTTGGAACCTTGTAGAATTTTTCTTTTCCCAAATATTTTTGATCCGAGGTTGGTTGAATCCGTGGATATAGAACCTGCAGGCACAGAGGGACGACTGTAATTAGGAACACGGACTGTTGAGGAGTTGAAATATAATTGGATCTGGAGAGAAGGTATTCCTATGGCAAAGTGTAGTCAGCAATCCTGTTTTTTCCACACCTGATGGCTTGAGAAAGATCAGGACTGAGATGCTGCATTTGCCTTGTGAATGGTCCAGGTGTGAGGTTCAGCTGTGTCACTTAATCTTGTCAGGTTATGGACAGGGCTCTGAAAGAAGTGAGGGTGGTCTGGAGAAACTGTAGTGTGCAACAGGGTGACTAGAAATAAAGTAAGAGCCACTGAATTTGCCCTGTACTAGTGACGATATTTTCACTCCCACATTCCACACCCTTGTTACCTCCACATCCCAGTCCAGTCTGCAAAGAGAAGCCGGTTTATCAAACGTCTCTTTCCTCTCTTCTGCCATCTGTAAAAGCCTCAAGATGCCCTTTGTATTCAATAAATTGGAGAAGATGAAACTGCCTAACCCAGCCTCCAAGGTCCTGCCTAGGTTTTCCTTCTTCTCCCCCCTGCTTTTTCTTTTTCAAGTGAGGTTTATTTTTCTTTTCTCTTCTGTTCTTTTCTTTTCTTTTGTAATTAGAAAATGAATAAAATATAGAAAAGGAGAAAGTAGAAAAAACTTATTACTAAACCATTTCACCAAAGAAACCGTTTTAGACATTTTGTTTTCATGTAGGGTTTTTATGTTTATTTTCAAGTGTTTATACTGTTTTGTGTCTGACTCAACTTTCCATTCTCATCTCCTTCAATCCTCCACTCCCTGCAGGTTGGCTTAGAGCATAAGCAATGCTTACTGAATAGGCCAAGCTCATACGTGTCCCCAGAACTTTAATTTGAATCACTTCCCCACATTAAATGCCTCTTTCACTCTTTCCATTCTTTAGTTTCACCCTTCCTCTGTGAAGCCTTCTCTAACCATTTATGACACTTTTCTGAATTTCTACAGCATTTCCCTGACCTTCGATCATACTTTGTCTTGTGCTGTTTCTATGTGTATATCTTGTCTTTTCACCCAGATTCTCGGCAGGGTTCATAGGGCCCTATTCAGAGGTGCCTCTCAAGAGGCCACCTACAGAGTAGGCACTCAGCAAATAATTATTGAATGGATAAACATTTTTAGTGGTCTCAGCTCATAGCTTGCACTTATCGCTATATGTAAAATTTAAAAATAGTCCTTATTGCTAGTATGTAAAATTTTTCCATTGGTAGTTGCAGGACGATTTCCTTAGAAACTGGAGCTCAGAATATTCAGATGTGCATCACCATGCTGCACCTATCTTTCACTGCTGAGCAATTAGTCCAGATGCTTAGCTTCCCATTGGCCTATGGACTCTTCCAGCTGTTGGATGGGATTCTCATAGTTGCAGGTAGGTAAAGCCCCCATTGAGTGGACTTGACTGAAAATTGTTCACCCAGCTTACTAACTCCTTTTTCAATCTGAATATACATGTGCTGCCCTTATGATACATTTTTAGCCTGACATTTCTGGGGAAAATAAAATGTATAAACAAGATCTTTTGCCACAAGTGGAAGTTTCACAGAAAAATATTTTTAAAAACCTGTGAAAGTGAGCTTATAATTATAAACAATCTTCACAAAAACAATGCACTATCAGAACTCTCCATGAACAATTATTTATCTCAAAAATGACATTTGTCATGTTTTATTAAGAGCCTTGAAAGTCTTCCAAATGTTATTTCACAATACTTATGTGACTAAGAATTGTGCTGAATGTCTGTGAAATGTTTTTTAACTACAAAATATAATACATACAGATATTTTAAAATATATATGCTTTTCTATCCCTACAGCCAAAAACACATCATTTTGCAGGCAGTCATTATGTAGGTTCACAGAAGGTAAATTTAAAATATATAGATTGATAGATATGTACACAAACATACATATATTTTAATCTTGGCCATTGTAAATTTTTTATTGTCACAGAACGTAAGGCTCAATGATTACTGATATAACTAATTATATACTGATTACAGACAATTAATATAAGGAACACTTGGGGTTTAATTTTCCCACAAGATAAAGTCTAGCAGAATAAAACTCCTGGTCTTAAATCCAGGTTCTAATTCCTTCTCATGGTGAGACTGTGATGGAAGGAGTATGCTTGGCCCATTCCTAGCTACCTCCCAGCACCCGGGGGGGCACCTGACCCATATTAAGCCCTCCACAGGAGTTACTGACTGACTGGATGGATGGATGGACAGACGGACAGATGGACGGACAAGCTGTCAGCCACCTGATGAATGTCTCAATCACAATAGGTCCATTCCAGACAGAAATAGCCATCTTGATACACTGAATTATTTTGCTCTGTAGTTTTTTCTTTTCCCCTTCTTTTTCCTGTGTGTTTATACATATATGATCCAAAGCAAACAAACCCCCAAAGTATTGACAAGTGCACAATGTCACCAAATTATAGTCTTTGCTAAAGTGATTGTTAATACTGGTATGTTTTAACACCTAGCATATAAGATGTACAAGAGGACACTGAAGATCAAACACAGAATAAAGAACCCCGCTTTAAGGGTAGAAGCCCGCTTTAAGAAGAAATCCACTTCTCCCAAAGAGACCAGTGCTTTCTTGGAGGTGAATGAAGAAGCTGCTCTAACTCCTGGGCCATCAGGGCCCATGGATCTCCACAGGGCTGTCATGCCAACTGGCCAGATCTCATGTGCCAAGTAGGGGTTTGCTGGCTTGACTGGTCCCTGTCTTCCTCAGTGGCCAGTAAAGACAGTGCAGAGCTGATGAGTGAATCTCGTTGGCAGGGCTTATGGGAATGTTTGCGTGTCAGATGTCAACATATTTATATTTCTGTGTGGACTGTGATTTGTCATAGGATCCCCTTTTGAGAATATGCTCTGCCTATTTCAGGTTCTTTCTTTGGGGGTTTACACAACAGATTTATTAGCTACTTTGTGTGTTCTTGTCTTCCCATACAGTGAAGAGTGATCCCTATTGTTATGTGAAGTCGTCAAGCTGTGAATTTTAACCTCACAAGAGTTAGAACTTTGTGTAGAGATGTCACCTCATACTGCAGGGCAAGGACAGAGTCTGGACCCACTTGACTTCTCAACTTTGGGCAAGTCCTTTGGGGCATTGGGGAGGAAGCATACAGCTCTTATAAAAATGGGGTCTTTTCTCAAATGATTGTTTTTTTTAAGGGCTTGAAAATCTTTTTAGATTTATAGATGTAATCACGAGCCTCGAGGGAACTTAATGAACACTTGAAGTTAATATTTTTACTCCCTAGAGATAGACACAATGTATATTCTTCTAATATACATTTATGCATTATGTCATTTTAAAAACATTGAGGGCTTCCCTGGTGGTGCCGTGGTTGGGAGTCCACCTGCTGATGCAGGGGACGCGGGTTCGTGCCCCGGTCCGGGAGGATCCCCCGTGCCGCGGAGCGGCTGGGCCTGTGGGCCTTGGCCACTGGGCCTGCGCGTCCAGAGCTTGTGCTCCGCGGCAGGAGAGGCCGCGGCAGTGAGAGGCCCGTGTACCGCAAAAAAAAACCAAACAAAAAACAAAGAACATTGAGATCATTCCACATATACTGTTTCATAAGTCACTTCATGAAATATTGTGGAGCATCTTTACATGGCAGTCTAAGTTGACCTACCTCATTCCTTAGAACAGTGGCTTTACAGAAGTATTCCAGTGCATGAAAGGTCTATAATTTATTTAACCATCCCTTAGTCATGGACATTTAGATAGCTTTCAACTTGGTGTTACGGTGCCGCTACAGACACTTGTGCCTTCATGCAAGTGTTTCTGTAGGATCATTTTCTAGACTTGAAAATGTGCAACCAGGCTGATGGCACATTAAAATGTTGGGCAGTGAGCTCTCTGGCAACACTGTTCAGCAGTGCCTGAGAGTGTCTGGTTTTTCCACAGCCACACCAGTCTTAAGAACGATCATTCTGCTTTGTGAAAATACCTCATTTAAAGTTGCATTGTTAAAATTATACAATGAAGTGAAGCAGAGTATTTTTCATGGATGCTTGCTTGTTCATGTACTTTGCCTGCTTTTTTTTTTTTTTTAAAGAAATGGCCTTTGATTGATTAATTTGTTAATTTTTTGGCTGCCTTGGGTCTTCGTTGCTGCGTGCGGGCTTTCTCTAGTTGCGGCGAGCAGGGGCTGCTCTTCCTTATGGTGTGCGAGCTTCTCATGGCGGTGGCTTCTCTTGTTGCAGAGCACGGGCTCTAGGGCGCATGGGCTTCAGTAGTTGTGGCTCGTGGGCTCAGTAGTTGTGGCTTGTGGCTCTAGAGCGCAGGCTCAGTAGTTGTGGCACATGGGCTTAGTTGCTCCATGGCATGTGGGATCTTCCCGGACCAGGGCTCAAACCCATGTCCCCTGCATTGGCAGGCAGATTCTTAACCACTGTGCTACCAGGGAAGTCCCTTTGCCTGCTTTTCTATTGCAGTTTTTCCTTTTTAACTGATAAAACAGACAGTGACCCTTTGTTCTATGTTTTGTCAATATTTTACCTACTCATTTGTCTATTTTTGTATAATTTCTTTTGCTGTACGGAAGTTTTATATTTTTTATATATACCACTTTATTAGTCTTTTAAAAAATGTTTTTTGACCTTAATATCTGTCAAATGTTAGACTATTTATACTTTTGTGTGGATTGTGAATTGGAAAAGGACCCACCCCTCTTTGAGAATGTATTTGGCCCCTTTTCAGGGAGTTCTTTTTTGGGGTTAATACACATACTTACTAGCTGCTGTGTATACTGTCAGTAGATAAAACCCATCCTCCTTCTCTATTCTGACATTATTAAAAATATGTCCCATATATTTCTCTATAACTTTGGACTAAATATGTACATGTTTATTCCATTTTGAATTTACTTTTCTCTATGGCGTGTTAAGAATCTAATTGTCCTAACATCATACATTGAATGATTCATCTTTTCTCTACTGATATGAAATGCCACCTTCATCACATAACTTCCTATATAATGTGTTTTTGTTGGACTCCATTTGGTTCCATTTTTTCTATTTGTAAATTTTGGAGTGTGAGAAAGTGTATTGTCTGAGATTTAGTGCTTTACAATTTTATTTTGTAAGTATACTCAAGAACTTGTGGGTTATATATATAATGACAATGATTATTATGGTATTTTCACAAGTAAGGACATCTTTGTGGTAGTACAGAAAGAGCCCCATTGGGTGTCACAAGTATATTTATATGGAAAAGAAGTACACACATGTGTGACATGATTGTTAATTCTCAACTGCTGCAGTGAACATAGTAGAATTATATGTTCAGAGAGCCCCAGTTCTAAAATAAGCATTACCATGAGTGAGTTTTAAAGGATCCACAAAAAAGGAATTTCTAAATTGTTCCTCTACATAGGCACCTAACATAAAATGGTAAATTCCAGTGTTCCATTCTGAAGTATTAACTGCATGGTCAGTATTTACCACAATCAGGACAGGTCTGGAGAGAAGTCTACCAAAAGCCATCCATTAAGACAGAAACAACACAAATGAATGTAAGGGTTTGAAAGTAGTCACATTGGAAGACTGCCATTTCCAGAGATGGTATGTAAACATATTACTGAGAAGAACTAGAAATAGTCAACTTGTCAAGGAGGCCACACATTATCTTTAAAAAGAAGAATGTAACTAAACAAAAGCTCTAACTGAATAAATTGTATTCTAACTGATCTCAATAATCATGCATTCATAAAAGCAGGGCCTATATGAAGCTCAGAAGGGGGGCCAGAGAAATAATGTTAAGCAGAATGAGTCCAGCTCTGTGTCTGGAAAAGAGCCAGGTGGATATTTGAGGTAGCAGAGTGTAAAGAACACGGTCTTTGCCAGGGCTACTTGTTGTGATCCACTCAAAGAGCTAGGACGCTTCAGGACTTGTGTGTTGAAGCCAGGTAGTCCTAGAATTGAATCCCAGCTCTGTTATTTGGACAATGTTGAGCAAGTGATAATCCCCCTGAACTTCAGTTTCCTTTCTTAAAAAGGATGATATGCTGCCCACTAGCGGGTTGGAACCAGTCCTGCGATGCCCTGGGCTCTGCAGCCAGCTGCCCTGAGACCCTGCCCAGTCTACCAATGGGCTGGCTCTGGTTTTGGCAGTCTCTAGGCTGTGCAGCCAACCACACTGGGACCTAACACTGCCCACCAGTGGGCCAGCAGCCACCGCACTAGGCAGGGCCTGGCAGGCAACTAGGCCAGCGCCAGCCTTGCCTAACAGCGTGCCCACTGTAGTCAGCCCTGGCATAGAAAAAGGGCCCATGCAGCCAACATAGGGGGAACCCATAGAGCATATAGCTCTGGTGAACAGAGAGGAGTGTGCTGCTCAGACCCATAGCATGTCTCCGACATAAGGGCACTTCTCTAAGATTGGGAAACATAACCAACCTACCTAATACATACAAATACATACAAACACAGAGAATTAGGCAAAATGGAGAGACAAAGAAATATGTTCCAAATGAGGAAAAAGACAAAATCCAAGAAAAACTAAGTGGAGATAAGCAATGTACCCAATAAAGTTTAAGGTAACGATCATAAAGATGCTCAATAAACTCAAGAGAAAAATGGATGAACACAGTGAGAAGTTTAACAAAGAGCTAGAAAATATAAAGAACCAAACAGAGCTGAAGAGTACGAGAACAGAAATAAAAAAAATACTAGAAGGAATCAACAGTAGATTAGATGATATGAAAGAATGGATCAGTGAACTGGAAGACAGCAGAGGAAATCACTTAAGCTGAGAAGAAAAAGAAAAGCAAACAAACAAACAGTTTAAGAGACCTCCAGGACAACATCGAGCATGCTAACATTCACATTATGGGGTCACAGAGGAAGAAAGAGAGAGAGAAAGGCGCAGAGAACATATTTGAAGACATAATAGCTGAAAATTTCCCTAAACTGGGAAGAAAAAAACAGGCATTCAGGCTTAGGAATCACAGAGAGTCCTAAACAAGATCAACCTAAAGAGGTCCACATTAAGACACATTGTAAGTAAAATGACAGAAATTAAAGTGAGAATCTTAAAAACAGCAAGGGAAAAGCAATTAGTTATATACAAGGAAATTCCCATAAGACTGTCAGCTGACATTTTAGTAGACACTCTGCAGGCCAGAAGGGAGTGGCATGATATACTCAAAGTGATGGAGAAAACCTACAACCAAGAATACCCTACTCAGCAAGGCTATCATTCCGATTTGAAGGAGAGAGAAAGAGTTTTACAGAGAAGTTTTAAAAGCTAAGAGAGTTCAGCACAACTAAATCAGCTGTACAAGAAATGTTAAAGAGATGTCTCTAAGTGGAAAAGAAAAGGCCACAGTAGAAATATGAAAATTACAAAAGGAAAAATCTCATTGGTAAAGGCAAATATACAGTAAAGGTAGTAGATCAACTACTTATAAAGCTAGTAGGAAAGTTAAAAGACAAAAGTATTAAAATCATCCATATCCAAAATAATTAGTTAAGGGATACACAAAACCAAAAGATGTGAAATATGATGTGAAACACATTAAATGTGGGGAGAGGGAGCAAATATGTAGGGCTGTTACAATGCATTTGAACTTGAGATCAACTTAAATTTATATGTATATATATGTTTATATATATATGTGTGTACAGAGCTTGTTATATTTAAACCTCATGGTAATGAATGACAAAACAAAAAATCCAAAATAGATACACACACAAAAAAGATAAAGGAGTCCAAACATTAAAGATAATCATCAAATTCTAAGGGAAGAGAACAAAAGAAGAAGGAAGGAACAAAAAAGAGCTTCAAAACAACCAGAAAACAATGAACAAAATGCCAGTAAGTATATACCTATTAATAATTACTTTAAATATAAATGGACTAAATGCTTCAATCAAAAGACATAAAGTGGCTGAATGGATTTAAAAAGAAAAAAGACATATATATATGCTGCCTACAAGAGACCCACTTCAGATCAAAAGACACACATAGACTGAAAGCGAGGGGACTGAAAAAGGTATTGCATGCAAATAGAAAACAAAAGAAAGTTGGGGTATCAATACTTATATCAGTCAAGATAGACTTTATTTTTATTTTTTTATTTTTTAAAATTTTCTTAATATCTTTATTGGAGTATAATTGCTTTACAATGGTGTGTTAGTTTCTGCTTTATAACAAAGTGAATCAGTTATACATATACATATGTTCCCATATCTCTTCCCTCTTGCATCTCCCTCCCTCCCACCCTCCCTATCCCACCCCTCCAGGTGGTCACAAAGCACAGAGCTGATCTCCCTGTGCTATGTGGCTGCTTCCCACTAGCTATCTATTTTACATTTGGTAGTGTATATATGTCCATGCCGCTCTCTCACTTTGTCACAGCTTACCCTTTCCCCTCCCCATATCCTCAAGTCCATTCTCTAGTAGGTGTGTGTCTTTATTCCCGTCTTGCCCCTAGGTTCTTCATGACCTTTTTTTTTTCCCCTTAGATTCCATACATATGTGTTAGCATACGGTATTTCTTTTTCTCTTTCTGACTTACTTCACTCTGTATGACAGACTCTAGGTCCATCCACCTCACTACAAATAACTCAATTTTGTTTCTTTTTATGGCTGAGTAATATTCCATTGTATATATGTGCCACATCTTCTTTATCCGTTCATCTGTTGATGGACACTTAGGTGGCTTCCATGTCCTGGCTATTGTAAATAGAGCTGCAATGAACATTTTGGTACATGACTCTTTTTGAATTATGGTATTCTCAGGGTATATGCCCAGTAGTGGGATTGCTGGGTCGTATGGTACTTCTATTTTTAGTTTTTTAAGGAAAATCCATACTGTTTTCCATAGTGGCTGTATCAATTTACATTCCCACCAACAGTGCAAGAGTGTTCCCTTTTCTCCACACCCTCTCCAGCATTTATTGTTTCTAGATTTTTTGATGATGGCCATTCTGACTGGTGTGAGATGATATCTCATTGTAGTTTTGGTTTGCATTTCTCTAATGATTAATGATGTTGAGCATTCTTTCATGTGTTTGCTGGCAATCTGTATATCTTCTTTGGAGAAATGTCTATTTAGGTCTTCTGACCATTTTTGGATTGGGTTTTTCTTTTGATATTGAGCTGCATGAGCTGCTTGTAAATTTTGGAGATTAATCCTTTGTCAGTTGCTTCATTTGCAAATATTTTCTCCCATTCTGAGGGTTGTCTTTTGTTGTTCTTTATGGTTTCCTTTGCTGTGCAAAAGCTTTGAAGTTTCATTAGGTCCCATTTATTTTTATTTCCATTTTTCTAGGAGGTGGGTCAAAAAGGATCTTGCTGTGATTTATGTCATAGAGTGTTCTGCCTATGTTTTCCTCTAAGAGTTTGATAGTGTCTGGCCTTACATTTAGGTCTTTAATCCATTTTTTTTAACATCTTAATTGGGGTATAATTGCTTTACAATGGTGTGTTAATTTCTGCTTTATAACAAAGTGAATCAGTTATACATATACATATGTTCCCATAGCTCTTCCCTCTTGCGTCTCCCTCCCTCCCACCCTCCCTATCCCACCCCTCCAGGCTGTCACAAAGCACCGAGCCGATATCCCTGTGCCATGCGGCTGCTTCCCACTAGCTATCTACCTTACGTTTGTTAGTGTATATATGTCCATGACTCTCTCTCGCCCTGTCACAACTCACCCTTCCCCCTCCCCATATCCTGAAGTCCGTTCTCAAGTAGGTCTGTGTCTTTATTCCTGTCTTACCCCTAGGTTCTTCATGACATTTTTTTCCCCTTAAATTCCATATATATGTGTTAGCATATGGTACTTGTCTTTTTCTTTCTGACTTACTTCACTCTGTATGACAGACTCTAGGTCTATCCACCTCATTACAAATAGCTCAATTTCGTTTCTTTTTATGGCAGAGTAATATTCCATTGTATATACGTGCCACATCTTCTTTATCCATTCATCCGATGATGGGCACTTAGGTTGTTTCCATCTCCGGGCTATTGTAAATAGAGCTGCAATGAACATTTTGGTACATGACTCTTTTTGAATTCTGGTTTTCTCAGGGTATATGCCCAGTAGTGGGATTGCTGGGTCATATGGTAGTTCTATTTGTAGTTTTTTAAGGAACCTCCATACAGTTCTCCATAGTGGCTGAAACAATTCACATTCCCATGAGCAGTGCAAGAGTGTTCCCTTTTCTCCACACCCTCTCCAGCATTTATTGTTTCTAGATTTTTTGATGATGGCCATTCTGACTGGTGTGAGATGATATCTCACTGTAGTTTTGATTTGCATTTCTCTAATGATTAATGATGTTGAGCATGCTTTCATGTGTTTGTTGGCAGTCTGTATATCTTCTTTGGAGAAATGTCTATTTAGGTCTTCTGCCCATTTTTGGATTGGGTTGTTTGTTTTTTTGTTATTGAGCTGCATGAGCTGCTTGTAAATTTTGGAGATTAATCCTTTGTCAGTTGCTTCATTTGCAAATATTTTCTCCCATTCTGAGGGTTGTCTTTTGGTGTTGTTTATGGTTTCCTTTGCTGTGCAAAGGCTTTGAAGTTTCATTAGGTCCCATTTGTTTATTTTTGTTTTTATTTCCATTTTTCTAGGAGGTGGGTCAAAAAGGATCTTGCTGTGATTTATGTCATAGAGTGTTCTGCCTATGTTTTCCTCTAAGTGTTTGATAGTTTCTGGCCTTACATTTAGGTCTTTAATCCATTTTTAGCTTATTTTTGTGTATGGTGTTAGGGAGTGATCTAATCTCATACTTTTACATGTATCTGTCCAGTTTTCCCAGCACCACTTATTGAAGAGGCTGTCCTTTCTCCACTGTACATTCCTGCCACCTTTATCAAAGATAAGGTGTCCATATGTGCGTGGGTTTATCTCTGGGCTTTCTATCCTGTTCCACTGATCTGTCTTTCTGTTTTTGTGCCAGTACCATACTGTCTTGATTACTGTAGCTTTGTAGTATAGTCTGAAATCAGGGAGCCTGATTCCTCCAGCTCCGTTTTTCGTTCTCAAGACTGCTTTGGCTATTTGGGGTCTTTTGTGTTTCCATACAAACTGTGAAATTTTTTGTTCTAGTTCTGTGAAAAATGCCAGTGGTAGTTTGATAGGGATTGCATTGAATCTGTAGATTGCTTTGGGTAGTAGAGTCATTTTCACACTGTTGATTCTTCCAATCCAAGAACATGGTATATCTCTCCACCTATTTGTATCATCTTTAATTTCTTTCATCAGTGTCTTATAATTTTCTGCATACGGGTCTTTTGTCTCCTTAGGTAGATTTATTCCTAGATATTTTATTCTTTTTGTTGCAATGGTAAATGGGAGTGTTTTCTTAATTTCACTTTCAGATTTTTCATCATTAGTTTATAAGAATGCCAGAGATTTCTGTGCATTAATTTTGTATCCTGCTACTTTACCAAATTCATTGATTAGCTCTAGTAGTTTTCTGGTAGCATCTTTAGGATTCTCTATGTATAGTATCATGTCATCTGCAAACAGTGACAGCTTTACCTCTTTTTTCCGATTTGGATTCCTTTTCTTTTTCTTCTCTGATTACTGTGGCTAAAACTTCCAAAACTATGTTGAATAAGAGTGGTGAGAAACAAAAGAAAGTTGGGGTACCAATACTTATATCAGACAAGATAGACTTTAAAATAAAGATTGTAACAAGAGACAAAGAAGGACATTACATAATGATAAAGGGATCAATCCCACAGGAAGATATAAAAATTGTAAGTATGTATGCACCCAACATAGGAGCACCTAAATACTTACAGCAAATACTAACAAACATTAAGGGAGAAATTGACAGTTACACAATAATAGTAGGGGACTTTAACACCTTACTTACCTCAATGGATAGATCATCCAGATGGAACATCAATAAGGAAACACTGGCTTTAAATGATGCATTAGACAAGATGGACTTAATAGATATTTATATAGAACATTCCATCCAAAGGCAGAATACAGTCTTTTCAAGGGCACATACACAGAACATTCTCCAGGATAGATCAAATGCTAGGCCACAAAACAAGTCTCAGTAAATTTAAGAAAACTGAAATCATATCAAATATCTTTTTTGACCACACTGCTATGAGACTAGAAATTAACTACAAGAAAAAAAAAAAACCTGCAAAACCTACAAATGTGGACATTAAACAATGTGCTACTAAACAGCCAGTGGGTCACTGAAGAAATCAAAGAGGAAATGAAATAATACCTGGAGACAAGTGAAAATAACACAATGATCCAAAATCTTTTAGCAAAATCAGTTCTAAGAGGGAAGTTTATGGTGATAAAAGCCTACCTCAGTAAACAAGTAAAATGTCAAACAACCTAACCTCATTCCTAAAGGAAAAAAAAAAAAAAAAAAAAAGACCAACATAACCCAAAGTTAGTAGGAGGAAGGAAATAATAAAAATCAGAGCAGATATACATGAAATAGCGACTTAAAAAAATAGAAAAGTTCAATGAAACTAAAAGCTATTTCTTTGAAAGAATAAACAAAATTGATAAAACTTTAGATTCACCAAGAAAAAAAAGAGGGCCCAAATCAGAAATGAAAAAGAATTTACAACCAACACCACAGAAATACAAAGGATCATAAGTGGGAATTCCCTGGCAGTCGAGTGGTTAGGACTCTGCGCTTCCACTGCAGGGGGCATGAGTTCAATCCCTGGGTGGGGAACTAAGATCCCACATGCTGTGCAGAGTGGCCAAAAAAAAAAAAAAAAAAAAAATGGGGCTTCCCTGGTGGCGCAGTGGTTGAGAGTCCGCCTTCTGATGCAGGGGACATGGGTTTGTGCCCCAGTCTGGGAAGATCCCACATGCCATGGAGCGGCTGGGCCCATGAGCCTGCGCATCCGGAGCCTGTGCTCTGCAACGGGAGAGGCCACAGCAGTGAGGGGCCCGCATACCGCAAAAAAAAAAAAAAAGGATCATAAGAGATTACTAAGAATAATTACACACCAATAAAATGGACAACCTAGAAGAAACTGACAAAACCCTAGAAATGCACAATATCTCAAGACTGAATCAGGAAAAAATAGAAAATATGAACAGCCCAATTATCTAAATTATCTCAATTATCAATGAAATTGAATCAGTATTTTAAAAATCCCAACAAACAAAAGTCCAGAGCCAGACAGCTTCACAGGTGAGTTCTACTAAACATTTAAAGAAGAGTTAAGGGACTTCCCTGGTGGCACAGTGGTTAAGACTCCACGCTCCCAATGCAGGGGGCCTAGGTTCGATCCCTGGTCAGAGAACTAGATCCCACATGCATGCTGCAACTAAGAGTTTGCATGCCACAACTAAGGAGCCCACATGCCACAACTAAGCCCTGGTGCAACCAAATAAATAAATAAATAAATATTAAAAAAAAAAAAAGAAGAGTTAATACCTATCCTTCTCAAACTCGTCCAAAAAATTACAGAGGAAGGAACACTTCTGAACTCATTCTATAAGGCCAGTGTCCCCTTGTACTAAAACCAGACAAAGATATGCCCCCTCCACACACACACAAACACAAACATTACAGGCCACTATTACGGATGACCATAAATGCAAAAATCCTCAACCAAATTCAACAGTACATTAAAGGATCATACACCATGATCAAGTGGGATTTATTACAGAGATGCAAGGCTGGTTCAATACCCACAAATCAGTCAATGTGATACACCACATTAACAAACTGAAGAATAAAAATCATATTATCATTTCAATAGATGCAGAAAAAGCTTTTGACAAAATTCAACATCCATTTATGATAAAAACTCTCCAGAAAGTGGGTATAGAGGGAATATACCTCAACATCATAAAGGCCATATATGACAAGCACACGGCTATCATCATACTCAATGGTAAAAAGCTGAAAGTATTTCCTCTAAGATCAGGAACAAGACAAGCATGCCCACTCTTGCCACTTTCATTCAACATAGTATTGGAAGTCCTAGTCATAAAAATCAGACAAGAAAAAGAAATAAAAGAAATCCAACTTGGAAAGGAAGAAGTAAAACTGTCACTGTTTGCTGATAACATGATACTATACATAGAAAATCCTAAAGACAACACCAGAAAACAACTGGTGTTTCTAGAACTAGAGCTCATCAATGAATTCATTAAAGTTACAGGATACAAAATTAATACATAGAAATCTGTTGTGTTTCTATACGCCAACAACAAACTATCAGAAGCAGAAATTAAGAAAATAATTCCATTGACAATCACATCAAAAAAGAATAAAATACTTAGGTATAGGGCTTCCCTGGTGGCGCAGTGGTTGAGAGTCTGCCTGCTGATGCAGGGGACACGGGTTCGTGCCCTGGTTTGGGAAGATCCCACATGCTGTGGAGTGGCTGGGCCCGTAAGCCATGGCCGCTGAGCCTGCGTGTCCAGAGCCTGTGCTCCGCAACGGGAGAGGCCACAACAGTGAGAGGCCCACGTACCGGTAAACAAAAAAACAAAAAAGCAAAAAACTTAGGTATAAATCTAAGGAGGTAAAAGATCATTAACTCAGAAAACTGTAAGATACTGATGAAAGAAAGTGAAGATGACACAAACAAATGGAAAGATATACTGTACTCATGGACTGGAAAAATTAATATTGTTAGTGACTGTACTACCCAAAGGCAATCCTTATCAAAATACCAATGGACTTTTCATTGAACTAGAACAAATAATTGTAAAATTTGTATTAAACTCAAAAGAACCTGAATAGCCAAAACAATATTGAGAAAGAACAGAGGTGAAAGCATCACACACTTTGATTTCAAACTATTCTACAAAGCTACAGTAATAAAACACTATGGTACTAGCACAAAAACAGACATAGATAGTGGAACAGAATAGAGAGCTCAGAAATGATCCCACACTCATATGTGGCATTAATCTACAAGAAATGAGGCAAGAATATACAATGGGAAAAAGACAGCCTCTTCAATAAATGGTGTTGGGAAAACTGGACAGCTAAATGCAAAAGAATCAAGCTAGACTATTTCTCATGCCATATACAAAAATAAACTCAAAATGGATTAAAGACTTAAATATAAGACCTGAAACCATAAAAATTCTAGAAGAAGACATAGGTGGTATGCTCTTTGACATGGGTCTTAGCAATAATGTTTTGGCTATGTCTCCTCAGGAAAGGAAAAAAAAAGCAGAAATAAACAAATGGGACTATATCTGACATTATTGAACTGTAGAATCAATCCCAGCAATTGTCTACTTCTGAACTTGTTTTCTTAAAGAAAGAAACCTCTAATTTGTGTAAGTCTGTAGGGCTAGTTTTTGCTTACTTGCAGTCAACTGCAATTCAAAATTGATATATTAAAATTTAGATTGGCTTTAAAATATTATGCAGGTCAATGCAATATTTGTTACATTTATCTCCTCCATAACAAGGTACCCTGAATTATGTAAAATGGGAACACATTGTCCACGATCAAGACATCTGACTGAAGGACTGCTTTGGTGAGTTGTTCATTTCTTGGATGTATCACATTGCATTTAGATAACTAGACATTTTTTTTTTGGCTGTCTTGTATCCTTGTTGCTGTGCGTGGGTTTTCTCTAGTTGTGGCAAGCAGGGGCTACTCTTTGTTGTGGTGTGCGAGTTTCTCATTGCGGTGGCTTCTCTTGTTGTGGAGCACAGGCTCTAGGCACACGGGCTTCAGTAGTTGTAGCCTGTGGGCTCAGTAGTTGCAGCACACAGGCCCTAGAGTGCGTGGGCTTTGGTAGTTGTGCCGTGTGGGCCCAGTAGTTGAGGTGCATGGGCTCTAGGGCACATGGGCTTCAGTAGTAGTTGTGGCGTGCAGGCTCAGTAGTTGTGGCTCACAGGCTGTAGAGTTCAGGCTCAGTAGTTGTGGCACATGGGCTTACTTGCTCCACAGCATGTGGGATCTTCCTGCTCCAGGGACCAAACCTGTGTCCCCTGCATTGGCAGGCAGATTCTTAACCACTGCGCCACCAGGGAAGTCCCAAACAGACTTAAAACCAAGAGATCTAGCAGGCTGTTTGGAAACACAGATGTGAACACCTGACCTTTTCTCAATAGCCATTTCTCTTCTTTTTATCATAATACAGAAATATTTCTACTAATGACATATACCAAACTTAGGGACAAAATAATGTATCCAATCTTGCAGTGACTATATTAAGATATTCTTTTAAATTAAGATAGTCTTTTAAAATATACAACTTTAGTTCAGTTTTATAAATAGATTCCATCACGACTTGTGGTTCTCCTTCTATAGCAGAGAGTTGTCTGTCACTGGGAATCAGCTGCTCAGCCAACTCATTTCCCAGCTTCCTTGTGCGTAGGGCCACCATTTGGCCAGTCCTTGCTGATAGAATGAATGGCAGTGATGTGCTTTGTTTCCAGGCCTGCCCAGCTCAAAGAATCCCCCACAGGTGTCCCTAATCTTTCCCCCGCTTCTGGCTGGGGAAATGGAAATGATTCCCAGGATGACCTTGGAAGCTATGTGTTGATTACAGAAACTCCATCAGCTTGGGTTCCTAACAGTCAGAGGGAGGAGAGCTGCCCTGCTGAGCTGTTCTCTTGCCCAGATCTCTTAGATAAATTTCTATTATGTATGAGCCATTATACGTTTGGGTGTATATTTTATAGTACTTAGCTATCTAATGTGCGTTAGAAGCCAAGTAGTATTTTTTTTTTTTTTAATTTATTTATTTAGTTAGTTATTTTTGGCTGCGTTGGGTCTTTGTTGCTGCGCACGGGCTTTCTCTAGTTGCGGCGAGCAGGGGCTACTCTTCCTTGCAGTGCGCAGGCCTCTCATTGCGGTGGCTTCTCTTGTTGGGGAGCACGGGCTCTAGGCACGCGGGCTTCATTAGTTGTGGCACGTGGGCTCAGTAGTTGTGGCTCATGGACTCTAGAGCACAGGCTCAGTAGTTGTGGCGCACGGGCTTAGTTGCTCTGCGGCATGTGGGATCTTCCCGGACCAGGGCTCGAACCCGTGTCCCCTGCATTGGTAGGCGGATTCTTAACCACTGCGCCACCAGGGAAGCCCGCCAAGTAGTATTTATTCATTCATTGGCTATTGGAGTGTCTCCATGTGCCACCCTGGCTCTGTGGCTTCGCCATGCTTTCTAACCAGCGTGGCCCTAGCAAATGGCTCACCCCATTCCATGGTAGTGGAGCCATGTCCCAGATGAGGGCAGTAACATTTTTACTGTAATTATGTTTCCAGGGCTTCCCTGTTGGCCCAGTGGTTAAGAATCCGCCTGCTAATGCAGAGGACTTGGGTTCAAGCCCTGGTCCGGGAAGATCCCACATGCCGTGGAGCAACTAAGCCCGTGTGCCACAACTACTGAGCCTACGCTCTAGAGCCCACAAGCCACAACTACTGAGCCTGAGTGCCACAACTACTGGAGCCCATGTGCCTAGAGCCTGTGCTCCACAACGAGAAGCCACCGCAATGAGAAGCACGTGCACGCAACAAAGACCTAACATGGCCAAAAATAAATAAATAAATTTATTTAAAAAAAAAGTTTCCATTCAGGGTTTGTAAATCGAAACCCACATTTTCTTCCCACAGTTTCCATTTCCTAGCTACATTCTTTCCAGACAAAGGATCCTTCTCCAGCTTTCCCCCTCTATTTCTGTTGACTTCACATGGTAGCTAATCACCTCCAGCTGTACTGGCTCCTGGACCCTGCTGGCCTTGTTTCCTGTGCTTATGACAGGAAAACAAGGTCTATGATTCCAACTCACTCAGTAGTTTCTAAAAATCTTTTAAAGCAATAGAAACCTTTTTTCCAAATCTTTAGCTACAACTCAATCTGTAGAAACTGTCCTGATTGAAGTGGAAGTGATGGTGGTGATACTTCTCTTGCCAGATTCAGAGCCACTTCTGAGGTAGGATTCAAACTTGCTACCTGGCAAGGAGTCATACATATCCCTGTGGGGTTTTGTGCATTTCCTGACACTGTCTTCTGCCCTTAAATAGCCTCAGCTCTTCAGGAGTAGGTCCCAGAAAATCGTTGCACTTGGGTAAGATCAGAAATTCCAGTTAACTAGCTCAGAATTGGTCAATCTGATGAGAAGGAACCAAGCAGTTTCTGGGGTCTTGGGATGGCGTCACTCACGACTGAGTGGAGGAATGCTGTCACAATTAGGAGTTAGCAAAATACGTTCAGTACTGAGAATCAGAAGCAGGTTCTTTGAAGCTGATCTCTTCCCTTTAGGCAGAATCAAATATAAACCTCCCAGGTAGTGTGATATTGTTTTCTTTCATGAGATAGTCTGAATTTTACAACAACTAAGACTTGAAAATTCTGACTTATGTACCAGTCAGGCTCACAGGAAGGTAGCAGGAAGGGAGAATGAATTTCTTAGCCACTGTTAGTCAGTACTTGATCCTCACCATCAGAGCCTGAAGAAGATCTACCAGGAGTTCTGACAACACTCCCAGGGCCTGTGGCTGGCACAACCGGCACCCAGTAGGGATATGGAAGTTGGGGTCCAGAAGTTCCTGCCTTCCCAGAGGCCTGGAATGTTGTTAAAAAATAGCGCACTGGGCTTCCCTGGTGGCGCAGTGGTTGAGAGTCCGCCTGCCGATGCAGGGGACACAGGTTCATGCCCCGGTCCGGGAAGATCCCACATGCCGCGGAGCGGCTGGGCCCGTGAGCCATGGCCGCTGAGCCTGCGCGTCCAGAGCCTGTGCTCTGCAACGAGAGAGGCCACAGCAGTGAGAGGCCCGCGTACCGCAAAAAAAAAAAAGAAAAAAAAAAATAGCGCACTGAAAATGTTTAACTTGTCTGCACACACTTTTGGCTTGTTCATGTTTTAATGTGTATTTTTATTTACAAAGTGAGATGATGTATAACATGATGCAGTTACAAACATTTGATATGTCCATTTTCATGAAAAAGTATATAAATATATTACAGGAAGTTCTAGATAGTAAACATTAGAAATTGATATAGTAAACATTTGCTACCTTTTTCTCTATGCCAATATTACTGTCATTTAAAGCTTAAATACTGGTTTCAAGTATCCCCTATAAAATAGCTCTAGTTTTTAAAAAATACTGGAAAATAATTTCGCTATAAACAAGATTGGTGCATTAAAAATAGTCTCAGTGTGTCCTTGTAACAATGTCAGCTATAGTCAAATGCTGCCTTAATCATCCCTAAGATATGCATTATTCAGTTAGTGTTAAAAAAATCTTTGATAATTATCACAGGTTAAAGTAGCTGTAAAAACACAGCATTTACCATTATTTATTGTTATTAAGAATGCCCCTCTAAGGTAGAGGAGAATAAGCATAATGATGTTTTATGGACTTACTGCCCTGTGATCTTTATTTTAAATAGACAGCAGGAGCATCTGCTAGAAGTTAGGAGAGAAGTGGACAGACATCCAGAAGGCTGTTCTTGTCATGTCATTTCAGAGGCTGGGCCTGCTCTTCCTCCTCTTCTTCAGCTTGAAGACGTGTCAGGACATAAAGGATGACTTGATAGCAGAAAATATACTGATCCTATAGCACCCCCCAACCAAAAAAAAAAAAAAAAAAGAGAGGGAGAGAAGACTTTAGATGTATAATGTGAATATATATATATATATATATATATAGCTTCACCACTACTGGAAGTGATGCTTGAGTACTTTTGAAAACATGAAAAATTATGTCATAGGGTTGAATGTAAGAAGCAGGACATAGAATTGTGCACTGTCACAAAAATTATAAGAAACAGAAACCAGATTGACAAAATGTGGAGGGAAGAAGCCTTGGGGGTGGGTGGTGAGTGCTAACTGAAGTTGTCTCTGATGGGTGGACCACTTCTATTTTTTTGTGCTTTGGTGATTTTTATGATTTGCTTTTATAATGGAAAAATAAACTTCCTAAAATTTCCTCTAGACTTATTGAACTCGTCTTGATGTTTTGAAATGTCAAGAAATTAATACCCAAGAAACTACACAAAATAACTGTCTTTAAATATTTTGGAACAAAAGAATATTTTTGATTTCAAAAATCAATGTGTTTTTGAAAATTAACTTTTTCAGTGAAATTAACTCTCTACTAAGTTGATAGTGCAGGGATCTGAGATTTCCTGTTATTTGGCAAGGAATTAATGAGCCTGAAAATAAATGGGAGAAATTTACAGTATACTAAGTGGAAAGTAACAGTAATAACTACAGTTGAATCTCATTTAAAACAGTTGTGTGCATGTGAGCACACACACTGTGCACTAAAGAATGCTCAGAATGTTGCCTAAAATGTTAACAACTCTGAAGAAGAGGAATACAAGTAACCCTTTTATTTCCTTTTGCCCATCTGAATTTTAATTTGCCCACATTTTCCACACATTTATCCTTGACTTTCTCTCACGCCACAAACAATCCATTAGCAAACACTTCACATAATGCCCTTTTCTCCCTACATCCACACTCACCACTCCAATCTGGGCCGCCACTGCTTGCTACCTAACCAACCTCCTGCTTCTAACCCTGCACCCTCCTTCCTAATTCAATTTGGTCTTGTTTTAACATAGCAGTCAGAGTGGTCCTTTAAAATGGGAATCAGATCATGTCATTCTATACAGACAATCCTGCGATGGCCCCATCTCACTCAGAGGAAAGCCCAGGCCCTGGCCCCGTCACCTCCTCTCGCACTTCCCCTCCTGCTGCCTCCACCTCAGACACCCTGGCCATGATTATTCTCGAACACACAAGACCCACTCTCACCTTGGACCTCCTCGCAGGTGGTTCTGTCTGCCTGAAAGGCTCTTACCCCCAGACATCTGCGTGACCACCTGCTTCACGTCCTTCAAATCTTTGCTCAAGGGTTACATCCTCAGTGGTGCCACTCTATTTAAAATAGCACCCCAACCTGCCTTGACTCATCCTCTTTACCCTACTTTTTCCCTCTAAAGCACTTATCAATTTCAAAGATCCTATATCGTCTACTCAGTTAATGGGTTTATTGTCTGCCTTCCTCATCACCATCCACTAGAAGATCTTTGTTATTCCATCAGGGATCTTCATCTTATTCACTGATACGCTCCAAGCATCTAGAAGAGTGCCTGGCATATAGTAGGCACTTAATAAACATCTGTTAAACAAGTGAACTTCCTGGGTCTAAAGAACTGCTTATACAGATCAGTATGTTTTTGTTACCTAGAAAAATATGACTGTGAATCAGCTTAATACTTAGGAGACTTAATTTGAATTAAAAAGGTATATGAAGGGAAAGTAGGCAAATTTAAATTTTAAAAATAGTAATAAACTTCTATATTCTTCAAGAGGTAGAGATAAATGAATTTATAGATATATGAAACTAGCTTCCACATCCCTCCCCCAATACAAACAAAAAGGATAATGGAACTATGCAGAGCAGACAGACACTCTAAGTAATGCAGTCCCTGGGAAGGACCCAAGTCTGTAGGTCAGTGGGTGATTTAACCCATGTTTTGACTTTAGGTAAGAGAAATGAAAATGATCAAAACAGAGGATAAATGAACACTTTCCCAAGAGTGCCTTCTCCAAGCTAAACAACTCCATCCTCCCTTCCTGCCTTCAGGTCAATGCTGTTGAATCCATTCCCTCTCAGGAAATTTCTGTAGCAAGAAGATTACCTTTTATCTCTTTTTTAGGTTGGAAATGGGGAAGGAATGCCACTAATTACATGCTATTTTGTACCACCCCAAATTTTTGCCCCCAATATACCATCCTATTCTCTGTAATCTATTCATTGTAGATATTGCATTTCCTCATTTTTTAAACTAAAAGGCAGCATTTAAAAAAGATAGTCTGGAAATATTTGCACAAAAATCTTCATTAGAAGGCACCAGCCAACACTAACCTCTGTCTGAACCATTCCATGTCTTTGTAGTCTCATGCATCGCACTAAATCAGAGATGTCAAACTGCCAAAGGAAACAGAATCTGTATGTTAAATAAAAAGGATAACTGAATTTGAACCCCAAAGATTCACTAAGGAGTGGCTTACATAGATTTCTGCACCCCAATCTCCTTCCCCTTCTAGCAGTCTTGAGAAACTGTTCTGGACAAAATTAAGTTGGTGAACTGACTTTGCCATCATTTGATAATTTTATTTATGATTTTTTTTAAGAATTAGGAAGGTTATTCTATTTGAAAATCCCCGACAGAAATGCTCTTCCCTCTGAAATTTGACTTTCTAATATCTCCATTAAAAAAAAAAAAGGCAAAGTATTTTTCCTACATTTTGCTGCTCAGAATAAAATTCCTGATCTTTTTATTTTCCCAAGGGAGAAACAGACTATTTCATTTGTCCTACTTAAATTATCATGAGACTGTGAAGAACAAGACAGAACTGTTTTTAGCAAATTCTTCAAGAGGTAATGATTTTAATTACATATTATGTGTACTAAGATATTCTAACATTTTAAGCGTGATTTATACTAATTTAGGTTTTAAGTAAGATTATACTCTTATTAGCTTTGTTTACTTAGTAATAATTTTAAAAATTGGGAGTAATTGTTTAGAGATAGACTATTTAGCATCAATTTGCGTAACAAAAGTATTTCCCACCTATAGGTAACAATAACAAAAAACCCAGTAAAATAAATATAAGTTTGAAGTATTATTTCTTCTTGATTATGGCCTATGCAGTTTTGAACGTTTACTAAAATACAATTCTATGTAGTAAGAAAATTGTCATTCATACAAACTGATAAATAAAAAAAATTCCGAGTACTCACTTCAAGATCTTGACTGATTAATCCTAGAACCACATCTATGCATATCAGGGTCCCTGAACGTCCAATGCCGGCGCTGCAGTGTGTGGTGATTGGGCCTGATCTATGAATGTGTCTCATGTAAGAGATAAAAGTGAGCAAGTCGTCTGGCTGAGAAGGTGTAGCATGGTCTGGCCAGGCAGTGAAATTCAGATGAGAAATATGTCGCACCTCTCCTGTCTGAAATTGTACAACAGAATAAGTAGATAAAGGCATACTACGTTGTTCACATATAATTCGTTCTTATTATTATTTTGTCCTTTTAAATTTTGACTTGGCCATTGGATTAGATACAAGGAAAAGTGAAAGACAGACTCCATCAAACAACACACTGAGGGCCTTTATCAAGGAGGTTACTAGATCCACACTTTAAATATTGGTAAAAACGACTTTTTGGAAACCCTAAAAGCAAATTTATGTTTTGATATGAATAGCAACCTTTTTTTAACGATCCCATTTCAAATTCACCTTAGATAAAAGCCACAGTCATTGCAGTGGCTTTAAAAGTGCTACATGATGTGGCCCAGCTACCTCTCAGACCTAACCTCTTGCTCCTGGCCACTTTGCTCCAGCCATAGGGACCTCTCTGGTTCTTTAAAAACACTAGGCATAGTTCAGTCTCAGGGTCTTTGCACTTGCTCTTTCTAACTGAAATGCTTCCCTCCCCCCAGATATCCCTGTGATGATTTTTTTCTCACAGCATCATCAACACCAGTATCTTTTCATTAGAAAGTAAGGTCCATGAGGTCAGGGATTTCCTTTTGTTTGTGTTGTTAACTTCTGAATCCCTATATTCCATAACAGGGCCTAACTAAGCTCTATAAACATGTGTTGATTAAATAAACAAGTCATTTAAGGAATATTGAACAATTGTGCTAGCATAAGTAATGGGTAGGCTGGTGTAAATGAATAAGGAAGTATAATCTTAAATTCTTTGTAAAACCACAAATCAAAAATCATGAAGGAATTTCTCAGGCTATGTTTACATGCCACCAATAACACTGAGTCAGTAAGTTTTGTTTCTATGGAAGTAAAATTATTCTGTTTCTTTAACAAAGTTAAAATGCCAATAGGAAACACGTTACTTAAACTGAGTATTACTGGGTGGAGGGAAGAAATAAAGTGAAGGGGTGTGGAGGTGAGGAAACAGTAGCAGCTTTACTTAAGGTATACCCACTTATCTAATTCAAGCTAAATTTATTCAGTGCTTAGGTGGCTGCAATAGGAATTACGTGAATAACAAACATTTATGCTACAATTGTTCCTGTATTACCAAATACATTGTCTTTATGGGGGAATATTTGCTACTTAGAGGGTTTTAAAAAACAGTTTTATTGAGTCTACTTAGAGGTTTGACCTGAAAAATATGTTTCCAGCACATAGCTTCTGAGCCATTCTGTGCTATCTATCACAAAGCAAAGGATGATGGTTGATCCTGTAAAAGTCCTGTATTATCATTTTCATTTAATACAGTACATACTAGAGGAGACTATTTGGCAGAATTCATGAAGAGGGTCACATTTACGCTTATATTAGATTAAGGATAGTAGATGGAATTAGTTCTACTGAAATGGGACCCAAGAAGTCACTGGCTTTTATTCAGAAACACATTGACGTAATCATGGAAAGATTTAATCCACGTACCTGAATGTCTTCTAGGGTCATTGCCCTTACCACAAAGCCCTTTAGCTGCTGCACTCTCACAAGAGCCAGTCGAAGCCTGTTGCCGACCATTGTTGTTTTGCCTAGGACATTAGGCCAATAGCGCTGGCATTTGATTTTTTCCCCTTCTACTTCTTGGGTCATCATGGCTATCACTGTGGATTTTTGTTCCCAAATCATCTGCCAGAAATCTCCAATGGTTGTAGGGAGAGGTCCTTGGCAGGCAATGTAGACGAATTCTCCTCTCCCCACTGGTATCTTAATGAAGCTGGCGTTGATATATCCACCTTCATCTCCAAGAGGCACTCTTGTAGCATCGTCTGTGAATTTCCAACCACAAAACAGAGCCATCTATATCATGCATTTTTAAACAAGAGCCCTATACACAAGGTGAGTCAAAGATTATTAGAATTTCCTAATAACCATAGATGAAATCACAAAAACATTTTAATAAAGGCATATTTTGAAACTGCAGTACAGTCAAATCATTTTGCACATTTCCCTCATGTTATAAGTATATTTAAGATGTCAACTCAGTTTTGGAAAAAATTAGATATTGTTCACATAGATTTGCTTGGAAAAAATCAAAATTAATAAATTAATGAATGCATTTAGAACGTCTTAATAACTAGGGAAACACAACTTTGCTACTTCTCCATTGTTATTTTAATAATGATGACAATGGTAAATTTAATATGAATGAAAATTTCAAAAATTATTTCATAAAACAAAAATTAGTATTACAGTGAAACTATTAAAGTACTTATTACAAATATAATTGACACAATTAATTCTTGCTTATCTAATTATAGTCTTTTGAGTAAGCAGCCAAAATAATAAACTAACTCAATAAATAAAAAGGTAGCTCACTTTATTCTCCAGGCATTGTAACTTCATATAGTCAAAATACATTTTCAAACTAAGCTCCCCCAGTAAAACGTGTATATAAACCATCTCATCCAAGAGAATTAATCTGTATGTACTTATACATTAGAAGTCATTTCAATCTCAAATATAACTGGTTATTTCTGTGATTACCAAATTATGACATTTAGTAACAGATTTCAAAATCCTCCATCAATTGCCCTTCTATTATTTGACTTCTATCTCTTGATCCATGGAAACAAATCTACTCAGTAGTTTTGGATTTATGGCTTATCCCATTCTGCTTTGAGATACTAGTCTGCCATTTTTTTGCCTGAAACAATTAGCACCTACTTTATGCCAAACCATGATCTATTCCATTTTAAAAATCCTGTCTAAGATTCAATTCTTAAAGTTTTCTAAAATGAATTTTGTCTTCCACCTTGATTGAAAAAATTCAATTGTATTATTATTTATTGCATGATTTGTCACTATTGGTTATGTTATTTATCTTTGAATTTATGACTTCCTGGCAAAGATAAGGTCAGTATGTCATATCATGTAATCCAAGATGATTATATATGTAAATGTGGCTTGTGATTATTATAAGAAGTTGCTAGATGTTAATATTTTAGCTATATACATATATTCATATATATATTTAAAAAAAAACCACGTTGATTGGTGAAATGGGTGAAATATAGGTAAAAAGAATTGCTATTTTTTTCTTCCTGTTATCTTAAACAATTCAAAGAACAATGCAACTTGGTAGTCCCATGGTGGCCACACACACGTATACAGCTGTTATGTACCACAGACATTTCTCTAAACTTAAAATAGTAGAATAAATAGATTTGATTGTGACACATGAACTAAGAAATTGCTTATCTAGAAGCCAATTCCAATTTTTAAAAAGACTTTAAAAATTCATCAATGTCTGAAGAAATGTTTAAGATGCCTCTAATCAATTTTCAGAATACACAGATAATTTTATAAATTTTATTTATTTATTTATTTATTTATGGCTGTGTTGGGTCTTTGTTGCTGTGCACGGGCTTTCTCTAGTTGCAGTGAGCAGGGGCTACTCTTCATTGCGGTGCGCGGGCTTCTCACTGCGGTGGCTTCTCTTGTTGCAGAGCACTGGCTCTAGGTGCATGGGCTCAGTAGTTGTGGCTCATGGGCTGTAGAGCACAGGTTCAGTAGTTGTGGCACGCGGGCTTAGCTGCTCTGCAGCACGTGGGATCCTCCTGGACCAGGGCTTGAATCTTTGTCCCCTGCACTGGCAGGCGGATTCTTAACCACTGCACCACCAGGGAAGCCCCACAGATAATTTTAAAACAATTCAGGTTGTATATATAAATTTATTTGTTACTGATATAAATCTCTGAATGTGTGTGTCTGCGTGTGTGCACACTTATGTGAGAGATAAGGTAAACTAGCACATAAGTTTTAAATCAGTTTAAATTATATTAAAAATACATTTGATTTGAAGCCAAATTGGAACTTACAGGGAAGTATATTTTTATATCGGTTCTTCCTTCTGTTTTCCTTAGTCTGTCCAATTAGACACTGATCCAGAGGTTTTAATTCTTGAAGATTCTGTAAAGCAAAAGTGGAAATAAAATTAAATTTGTTGAGATAAACAGTAATTCAGTAATGATTGCAAATGCTTTTTTAAAAAATAAATTATTTAATTTATTTTTATTTTTGGCTGCCTTAGGTTTTCATTGCTGTGCGTGGGCTTTCTCTAGTTGCAGCGAGCGGGGGCTACTCTTCGTTGTGGTGTGCGGGCTTCTCATTGCGGTGGCTTCTCTTGTTGCGGAGCACGGGCTCTAGGCACGTGGGCTTCAGTAGTTGTGGCTGACGGGCTCTAGAGCGCAGGCTCAGTAGTTGTGGCGCACAGGCTTAGTTGTCCCGTGGCATGTGGGATCTCCCGGACCAGGGCTTGAACCTGTGTCCCCTGCATTGGCAGGTGGATTCTTAACCACTGAACCACCAGGGAAGCCCCTGCAAATGCTTTAAATGTGCAGGGTGCAAAACTGACTATCAATCAGGGCAAATTTGACCGTTAAGAAACAGATATGTCCTGTCAAGACAAATAAGCCTGCAATCCCAATACTAATTCAATATATCAGTTGTTGAAATATAGTGTTGCAAATATCTTTAACATGTTGTGGTCAACTAACTTTGTGAGGCAGCAGTTTGTATCTTAATTTTAAATTTCAGCTTAAAGATGTGTATAATTTCATTTTAGAAAAAAAAAACACAATTCATGAAAACAATTTTGGCTTAAAGTAATGAGCTGGAGCAGAATTTCTGGGGTCACAGAATATTCCACGTGGTAGAATTGTGGTAAGATAGTCCTAAATTCTAAAGCCAACTCTTTCTCACTTTTCATTCACTCATTAATTAATCCATCTATCCATCTATCCATCCAAGTCAACCAATATACATTGAAAATGCCTACTATATGCAAGGCACTGTAATAAGTGCTGGGAATACATTAGAGAGAAAGAAGATATGATTTGGGCTGTCCTGGAGACCACAGGCTACTGGGAGAAAGAGGCAGTAAAAGAGTAAACAAACAAATATTGTGATATATGCGTTGAAGAAATTAACAAGCTGCTGTGATACAGAAAAATAAACATCTGCTTTATAAAGGGTTGTGATGGAAAGTCTCTGAGACGGTAACATTTAAACTTAAGACCTTAAAGAAGAAATCACTTCTGCAAAATGGAGAGAAAGAGTATAACTTAACATTGTGAACCTGTTTCCAAATCCATACAATGGGATTTAAAATATTTTGAGCATTATACACAAAGCATCTAGCACACTGTTGAAGCTCTCAGTAGAAGTTAGCTCCTTTCACTTCAGGGTCTACGAAAAGCTCAGGATGTGGGCAAGTAAGCAGATGGTTTGAGGGAGATGGGCAAGGTAGACCCCCAAACCACAGTGGTGCTACATTATTCTTTGGCCTAGTGGTAAGTAATGGATGGGGCCAGCAAGACCACAGGAGCAAGGCCTCTGAAGCACTGCTGCTTTGAACTGGCGGGCACATTCTTGGAGCTGTATTAAAATAAAAACTGTTGCTAACGATGAATCACATCTTTACTGTATTAACTATGAAGTTTAGTGGATGGTTGGAATTGATACTTGACTTTTTAAAAAAACTCTTTAGCCTTACATATGAGGATAATCTTCAGGGAGATTTATCAAGCTCCGAAGCTGCTAAAGAGATCCCTTTAAATCAATACTATTAGGATCCTAATTAGAAAAATTAATTTACTGCTAGAAATGACAAGATGGTACTTTTATAGTTGGAAGTTGTAAAGTAATAGACATTTTCAAGATTCTTAAAATTTCTCCTAACCTTGCAGAAAACTTTGTTGGAGAAAGAACAATTGTCAAAAGCCCCTTACCTCTAGCTCCTTAGACGGAATTCCTTGATCTAGTAAACCCCGCAACATTCGAATGACTGATTTCAACTCCGTACCGGTGTATTTACTGGAGGGAAGCACTTTGACAATGGGGAGTGTGGTGAGCTCCTCATTTGTCAGAAAGGGATGACCTAACAAGAAGATGGCAGTTGATTAAAAAAAAAAACAATTCCCCCCAGAATTGATTTAGCCAATAAGAGAGCTAATTTTAGCCAGTAAGAGAACCAATTTTATCCTATTCTCACCTCATCTATTTTTTACAAAAGTGAGAGTCTTTGACTTAATAAGGCAATAGAACTAACAAGTAGGCAGATAACTACAATCATCAAAGGAAAATCCTGGCCATAGCAAGATCCTTGTACCCAAACCTTAAGGGAACACCTCACTGACTGTTCAGAGTTCTTAAGGCTCTTGGCTGTCAATTACTCATAGCTTCTAAAGGAGTTTAAATTGTTTCTCTTTGCTTCTCTGGACCCAAATGGCACTGTTTACTTGATAAGAATGTATTTAGTCCTGTTTTTGTTTTGCATTTAAATTAGCCTCCAAGCACATGGAGAAAAGATGAAGGGAGATGCTTCAGAAATTCCTTACAAGGGGACATGGCACTAGAAACACTGATTTCTCCCCTCTCTACCCACCCTTAGTACTCAGTGCCACTATCTCTGTCATTTGATAGTTTTCTCCATGCAAATGAAATCCTAAGGGTCTTTAGGAGTTTATCAAACAAGTGCTATCAATGTCTAAGAAGAGGTATGTGTCTAATTTAGTACCTGCTCTACCTATGGAAAATGCTGATAACAGAAGGCAACTGTTATCCCGGAAAAAAGTAGGAGAGACTTCTTGCTATAGTCTGCACAAGTGTAGCTTTAATTACATCAATCAGTTGATAAAAGCATTTTGATGATGCAGCTACTATGCACGCAACAGTAATTCCAGGCACTGGGGGATCTCAAGAAGCTTAAGTTCTGTCTGGGGCGAAGACTAGTTGTGAATACAAAATCCAATCATATGAAATAACTGTAAACTTTTACAGAACTGAGTGTGAATGCAACAGGAGCTCAGAGGCTGGAGAGATGAACCTGGGTTACAGGATTTGAGCATTTCCATTGACACCAACAATCCAACTAAGTCAAAAAAGTGTTAATTCGACTCCTTTAATTTCTTTCAACAATGACTTCAAATTACAAAACCGTGTTCTTTCACTGCATTAATATAACATTTCTTTATACGAAAAAAAAAGAAATAAAACGCTGGATAGAACTTCATTTATCTACTGGCTCAGTATAAAACAAGAGAGGCAGTAATAGTGAGGACAGACCAACTGACTCTTGCTCTTAAAAATTTTCCTATCTTTGAGCTATTCTTCCTACTTTACTATAAATAAAATGTGCTCCTAGATTTCTTATTCTTGTTTCCATTTAAAGTATTTACACATCTATTTACATGTTTTACTCCAAGCCACTGAGAATTTTAGCCTAATAACTGTGCAAATATCTGGTCAATAAATGAATGTTGATGTTTGTCTATGTGATTTAACTTTATGTATAGAACTTAATAATGTAGACATATGGTGAAATAACATATCCATATATTCTGAAAACTGTAATTTTCAAACACTTTTTTTTTCTACCTATAGTTTTTGATTTAAAAAGTTGCTAATAAATTTCTTGCCTTTATTGGAATCTTCGTGGTTTGTCACTTCTATTGGCAATTCATCACTTCCCCATGTTATTTCATCATCATCATCAGTCTTCTTTTCTGCTGACTTGTGAATTAAGCTATGACAACAAAACACATTTATATTTTCTTCAGTTCTGTGTCCAAAATAAATTGAAATATTATGTCCTTGAATATTTGGAAATATGTCCTACATATTTCCACTACAATTATTATGGTATTTAAAAATAGATTATCTGATTAAAAAAACCTTAAATCCAAAATTCCTAAAATTTATTGGTAGATATAAATTAAACTGAGGTACAGAATTGTTTAATATAGTTTAAATTTTGTCCTCAAACAAATCCCAAGTCTTTGAACCTTAGGTTGAAGGAGTCATCTTGGGGATGGAGAAAGTGGTGGTTTGTTTCCACCCTTCCACTTGGATGCATGATTACAACTGTGTAAGTAGAGCTCTCTTTTGTTTTTTTTAACAGCTGTCTACTATTGTACTGTATGAGTGATTCTTCATTTAATTACAGAAGTCCCTACTGATGGACATCAGTCTTTCACTACAATTGGGGGTGAAAAGGACACTCTGGTATCTGGGCACTCACTTAATGTAATAAAACTCAGTACAAGTTCTCATTATTCTAGGGGTGCACAGCAGATGCCATCTCTCGGGTAAGGTGGGTGGCTAGAAAAGAGAAACTAGGTAGAAGAATAACATTTAGCGATTAGATGATATGAAAAAGGATAATGCAAAGGCCTGAATACATTTTAAACTTTCTGATACTCAGGGGAACAAAGCAGAGTACATTTTGTCTGATGACATTATTATACACCATTAAGGCAGGACATGCACTAATGCTCCCAAAACATTGTAACAGGACAGCAATTATGCTGCTTTTATGGTGGATGCTTTCCTCTGCTCCAACTAATTGTACATCACAGTTAACATGTAATTTGCAAGTTCTGCATCCATGAGGTCTTCTTGGTCTTCTAGCAAGTATGCTTTGTTTGGAAGGATATGTTTTGGAGATCCTCCCATAAGGATCCTCCCTTCTTTCTCATTCTTTTGAACAGCCGCTTAGTATTTCATTGTATGAGTACACCCTAATTTATTTTGTGTCTATTAGGGTTTTTTACTACTATAAACAATGTTGCAATAAATATTCTTATAGAAACATCTGCATACATATGGTAGTAGGATCAATTCTTAGAAATAAAATTGCTAGGTTGAAGGGAATGTACTACAGTTCTTTGAACCTGTGACACGTATCATTGTAAGATACACTATTCTGAATTAGGTCACAATGAGAGATACTTGGACTACCTATGTGCCAAACACCTGGAACAGCTGGCTGGGTTGTGGGTTCATAGACCCTGTCTTCACCCCCCAGTGACCCTGACCAGCCACAGGTTGTGAAGTCTCAGGGGGCCATTCCTGCAGTGGGGCCTGTGGTTGATACATGGACTTCCTTGTCCCCAAGCAAATCTCTAGGAGGTTAGAACCCAGAGTTGACTAAGTCTCTGCTTGAAACCGGGTCACAACCATGGCTTAGGAGGGGCAGAGAGGGGAGACAGAGTGAATAATAAAGCAGTGAGGGCCACCATAAACTTCGCAGGAGTTCCTTCAAAGGCATTTCTGTTATCCGTACCCTTCTGAGATCTACATGTCCTTCGAGTTCCTTCGAGGCTGTTTTTGTCTGTTTTGTGGCCTTTTCCCCCTTCATCGTTATTTAAAAAATAAAATAGTTTATATATACGTCAGCAAGCAGAAGAGTGTTTAGACTTCTTTTCTTTTTGGCAGATGAAGTATGGGAAGCAAAAGCCTTCTGAGGTTCTAGTCTAGTTATGTTATAAAGTTGAGCGTGGCCCTGCGTGCCGGAACTCTTAAACAGGTCAGCTGCCGTCACCCCATTTTTTCACACAATGCCCAGGAGACAGGCTCCCAACAGGCCACTCTGAGGCCAACCTTCTTTGGCAGAGAGGGAGTCTGTGAAGTCCCAGGCATTTAGGGCTACGTGGGTGGGACTAGGGCAAGGTGGTGGTTAGGGGTGGACAAGTGGACGAGACTCGGGGCCCGGCCCGCCCACCCCCAGCTTTAATCAGAGCAGTCCAGTATTTGTCTGTTTCTAGGTAGTAGCTGTGTGGCCTTGGGCCACAGCACGTTCCTGTGCGCCAGATACCACTCTAAATTCTTTTTTTTTTTTTTTTTTTTTTTGCGGTACGCAGGCCTCTCACTGTTGTGGCCTCTCCTGTTGTGGAGCACAAGCTCCGGACGCACAGGCTCAGCGGCCATGGCTCACGGACCCAGCCGCTCCGCGGCATGTGGGATCTTCCCGGACCAGGGCACGAACCCGTGTCCCCTGTGTCGGCAGGCGGACTCTCAACCACTGCGCCACCAGGGAAGCCCCACTCTAAATTCTTGAGGTGTACTGGTCATTTAATCCTCACACAATCTAGGAGGTAGACAGATACTATCCCTGTTTTAGAGATGAGCTCAGGTAATTTGCTCAAGATCACAGAGTAAGTGACAAAGCCAGGACACAAACTGGGCAGCCTGATTCCAAGCCCATGTTCTTAATCTCTACCGGTTTGCCTCCCAACTGACATGGGGTTGCTCTCACTCTCTCATTTTCTCTTTTCCTTCTACTTATCTCCCATGTTGGCCTCTGCACTTCCCCTCTTGCCCTCTCCAGTTCATTCTCCACAGTACACACCTTATCCCGTCAGTCCCCTGCTTAAAAAACTCTATGGCCCCCATTTCTCTTGGGATAAAGGCCAAGGTCCTTACCCTGCTCCCTTCTCATCTCAGGCCCCTCTCCTGTTTGCTCTGCTGTCAGCCACTCTGGTCTAGTTCAGGCCCTCAGGTGCTCTGTGCCCTCTCCCGCCCTGGGGTCTTTGCACACGCTGTTCCTCTGCTTGGACAGCTCCACGCCGTCTTTCCCATACCCCTACCCCTGTCCTAGGCGACTCCTGTTCATGCTTCAGAACGTAAATGTCTCTTCAAGGAGAAACCTCACCTACTACTTACTGTCTGAGAACATCAAGCCCCCAGGTGATATCCTCTCACAGTTTGTCATGACTTTTTACAATAAACAGCATTTTTCATGGTCTATGATGATTTATTTGTGGGATTATTTGATTAATATTTGCCTTTATGCTAGACTGTGAGTTCCTTGGGTTAAGGAGCTTCTTTGTCTTGTTAACAGTGTATTTCAAGCACACTGTCTGGTTTATATTAGGTGCTCAATAAATATCTGGATAATAATAATAAAAAAAAAGATACGCTATTACTTTGCTTACATTAAGAAATAATATCAGACTATAATTTTATGACCCTTCATGAGACACTAAAATTTTTAAAAAGTGTTTCCAAGAATCAGTAACATGTTAATAAAATCTGTATGTTAATAGTGTTTTCAATTTGCCACCCAAAGAATTTACACTAATTTATTCTTCCTCCCTTCCCCTGTTGACAGGGAAGAGCCTGTATCTTATTACTATTGGTGGCTGGCCCAGATATTTGCTGATCTTTTAGATATAAGACTATGCATTTCTATGTTAACAATATGTACCCCCTGTCTAACTTAGTGAAAAATTCACTGTCAATTTGCTTTTCTAGGAAAATGGAAATAGCTCCCTTTGACTGTTTGGTTATCATTTAATATGAAGCAAAATTTATGTACAACCACTTTGTTGGCCAACAATATATATAAACTCTTCCTGAGACATCATTTAGTGTTACAAAAAATCTTATTTTATATTAGAAACCGTTTTCAGAAAGAAAAACATTTGTGGGGGGTTTAAAATGTTTCTTACCTTCTTTGGTTTTATTTTCTTATTAAAGAATGAAATTTGTGAAGTATAGAAAAATTTAGAGAAACAGAAAAATAGGTTACCTATAATCACACCAGGAGAAGGTACTATCATCATCGTTGGCACATTTCCTTTTAGACTTTTCTTGCATTTTTTCTGATGGTCAAGAGAATACATTGCTTTTTTTGAGCAATGTCATAACAAACACATTGTCACATGTCACTAGAACTTCCTTGTAACAACATTCAGAAACATTTTTAATATTCAACCATACTTCCATAATCTACTCAATAAGTCTCATTTGACTGGAAAAGACACATGAATTTTAAAATCAACATCTAAATGGAAATCTTGAGAGCACTTCTAAAAAGAGAATGAAAGTGTTATAAATATTTGAAAAATAGTATTTTTACCTTTCAGTGTTTACTTTTTCTTCACAATATTCTTCACAGCCGTTCATTTTGGTAGACTACAACAAAGAGAAACCAAAATCAAATTAGCCCATTGTACCAAAAAAACAAACAAACAAACCAAAAACAATCCTATATAATGTTCAATTTTATTTCCTATATTTACTGTTATTATTCATCATCATGTTACAAAGACACACGACATTCAATCAATGCATGCCAAACTGTGGCTAAGGCATCTGCAGTGGCACAAGAGTTTTGGCTGGCTCCACTTATTCACCTCACACTCATCTTGGCTTTTCATTAATTTCTTTTTTTATATATAAATTTATTTTATTTATTTATTTTTGGCTGCATTGGGTCTTCATTGCTGCGCGCGGGCTTTCTCTAGTTGTGGCGAGTGGGGGCTACTCTTCCTTGCGGTGCACAGGCTTCTCATTGCGGTGGCTTCTCCTGTTGCAGAGCACGGGCTGTAGGCGCGTGGACTTCAGTAGTTGTGGCTCGTGGGCTCTAGAGCGCAGGCTCAGTAGTTGTGGTGCACGGGCTTAGTTGCTCTGCGGCATGTGGGATCTTCCCAGACCAGGGCTCGAACCCGCATCCCCTGCATCAGCAGGCGGATTCTTAACCACTGCACCACCAGGGAAGTCCCTTTCATTTCTTATATAAGGGATATGAATGTATAGAGGTAAGGAAAAAGAAAAATCTAAAGTAACAATTATTTAGATGTGCATACATGGCATGTTTTTACACTACTTCAATTTTAAAATCTAAAATTTCCAATGTGTTATCTTGCCCATCTATTTAATTTTTAAAATTTTTAATTAAAGTATAGTTGATTTACAATGTTTTGTTAGTTTCTGGTGTACAGCAAAGTGATTCACATACACACACACATATATATATACACACACATGTATATTCTTTTTCATGTTCTTTTCCATTATGGTTTATTACAGAATATTGAATATAGTTCCCTGTGCTATACAGTAGGATCTTGTTGTTTATCTGTTTTATATATAGTAGTTTGTATATGCTGATACCAAACTCCTAATTTATCCCTCTCCCACCCCTTTTGCCCTTTGGTAACCATCAAGTTTTCTAAATCTGTGAGTCTCTTTCTGTTTTGTAAATAAGTTCATTTGTATCATATTTTTTTATTTTTAATTTTTCGTACTTTATTCCTTATACTGATAGGTTAAGAAAGTAAAATTTTCCTAAGTACTAATTCATAGGTAATGTTTATAAGCGGGACACAAAACATTCAGTTTCACAAACAGTAATATCCAATGATCCCCTTAAATACAATTTTAATCCTTACTTTAAGCTAAGTGCAAGAATACTACAATAAGCTAAATACACACAAAACCTGTATATGCTGAACTACAAAAGTGGTTTCCGTGGCCACACATGGTCTTAGTCAAGTACACATTTCCACAATGAACAAGTACTAACAAATAAGTTAATAAACACTACCCCAAATGCTTATCCTGCTACTGAAAGCACTTATTTTTAGAAGCTTTGACCTGGGAAAATGAGTTCTCTTAAAAACTGACAAATAGTATAAGCCCTGAAGATTTTAAACCAAATAAGTCTTCCAACACACAAGCATTCATAGGAAAGTTTTAGTTTCTCAAAAAATAAAAAATGAAAATGAAAAAAATCACTCTTGTTATCTAAAGAGTATTAAAACAAATTATCTTAAGACAAATAAACACTCCTAAAAAAGGTTGTATTTTTTATCATTTTCTCCTTAAAAGTCTTTTAATAACTTAAGACTACTGTAATCTAAAAACTTTAGAATACATGAAACACATGTCTTCGCTATCAAAGGTACCATTTAGATTTCACATATTAAACAGCTACAGTACAGCCTACAATGGCACAAGTACACCTAATACATAAATATTAATTCATCATTTAGATGGTCAAAAGTCAGAAGGAACTGAATGGTTTGCAAGGTACTTTGACTTACATGTGGTCATTAAAATCCAGTAATTAATTCAAAGTATGGTAATATAATGGCAGGCAATTAAAGGCTCAAATATCACTCTAAAATTGAAGACAACGAAAATAGAGACTGAAAACGTTGTGGTTCTCTATTTTTCATTCACATGGCTAGATATCAGAACCTTACTGTGGAAAATATAGTTATTAAATATGGTTTCCCCAGAAAATAATGAAACTTCAGAAAGTACAAAAAATGTCAAGATCCATAGTTTGCTTCATCAAATGCTTTTCTAGCTCGTTTCAATTCTTCATTCATAGTAAGCAAGTCTTTAACCCTAGCAAACTTTCTTGGGTCCTTTCGAATCAAGAAGATGATATCTTCAACTTGTACCTGACCTTGTCTTCCAATTGACATTGCCTTGTGAGTCATTTCAGTGATGAACTCTATGACAAGGTCTTCAAGAATATCTACTGACTCAGTATAAGGATTCTGGTCATCACCAAACCCATACATCATACACTGTAATTCTTTAGAAAAAAGTCTCTTTCTTTTACCCTGTCCACCTTCTGCACCTCCTCCAATTTCTTCATTTTCTTCCTCAAAGGTGGGGTCTTCTTCTTCATCTGCCATCCCAGCAGCCAGCCACCTCCAGGGCCTGTATCATATTTTAGATTCCACATATAAGGGCTATCATATTTGCCCTTCTATTTTTTAAAGCGAGGGGTGTCTCCCTAGGAAACTGAGATCAATCAGGTCGTACTTTAACTGAGTATGGTGTCACAGAGACCCAAGTCCTGCAGAAGCAGTTTGCTACAATCAGGAGATGCCAAGTTGCATTCTTACACGGTTAATCTTACATTTAAGTCTTCATTAGGACAAATTATCTTAAATGAGAAACTCCTTCCATTTCAAGATCCTGCATTATCTGGCCTCTGTCTACCTCTACAATCCGTCTGGTTTTACTCTCCTCTTCACTAACTAGGCTTCAAACTGATGGGCCTTTCTTTTAGCTCTTCAAAATCGCTCTTTTTTCACTTTTTCCTTGTTTAATCTAAGTGTCTTTACCTTCTGAGGATGTTTCCTAACCACCCAGTCTAAAAGTGGGTCTCCTTGGTATTCTCTTTCATAGCACTTTTTTAAACTTCATAGACCTTATCACAACTTGTAATTGCGTGTTTATTTGATCTTTTAGTACAGACTCTGTAGTTAAAAAGTATCTATAATAAAGTGACTCTGATATCATTTTCAGTTTATCTGAGGGAAACACAGAACTTCTATGGTGGAAGAAATAAAGTAGATTGTTTTTATCCACTGACAACTGAAAAAAAACCTTCTTAGACCTTATCCGTTTTTTAAAAAAAATAAATTTGTTTTTCGCTGTGTTCGGTCTTCGTTGCTGCGTGCGGGATTTCTTTAGTTGCAGCAAGTGGGGGCTGCTCTTCGTTGCAGTGCGCGGGCTTCTCATTGTGGTGGCTTCTCTTGTTGTGGAGCATGGGCTCTAGGTACACGGGCTTCAGCAGTTGCGGCATGCGGGCTTAGTTGCTCTGCGGCATGTGGGATCTTCCCAGACCAGGGCTTGAACGCAACAGGCTCCGGACGCGCAGGCTCAGTGGCCATGGCCCACGGGCGCAGCCGCTCCGCGGCATGTGGGATCTTCCCAGACCGGGGCACGAACCCACGTCCCCTGCAACGGCAGGCGGACTCTCAACCACTGTGCCACCAGGGAAGCCCATGGCAGGCGGATTCTTAACCACTGCGCCACCAGGGAAGCCCTCCTTATCCGTTTTTAGAAGCTGATAATTTTAGTCTGGGTTAAAACTTTTTTCCAAGTAGTCATTTGGATTTCTTATTCCCCATCATAATCCCGATCTAGGAATCACCATGTGTGCAATCATTTTGCAAAGTATACAGCCTTTTATAAAGGTGTTACTGGGCTTCCCTGGTGGCACAGTGGTTAAGAATCTGCCTGCCAATGCAAGGGGCACAGGTTCGAGCCCTGGGCCTGGAAGATCCCACATACCATGGAGCAACTAAGCCTGTGCGCCACAACTACTGAAGCCCACGCACCTAGAGCCCGTGCTCTGCAACAAGAGAAGCCACCACAATGAGAAGCCCGCAGACCACAACAAAGAGAAAGCCTGCGCACAGCAACGAAGACTCAATGCAGCCAAAAATAAATAAATTTATTAAAAGAGTAAAGTGTTATTATTAACATTAAAATAATGAGATAAAGCCCAATTGGAAATACACTATAGCAATACTTGTATTAACCAATTTTTCACTATTTTTGCAAAGTTTACCTATGTATGGTTTGGGGGTGGGTCAGCCTCTCTTCTCATTCTGGATTGTAGGCTCTTTGGAAGAGGAGGAGGCTGTAGTACTGCCTCAAGGAAAAGATTTAAGGTTTTTATCATGGCCAGCCTGTTTGAAGGTTAGTTTGTAATCCTACTGCTCAAAGAATCCAGATTCAGCAACTTGAAGAGTAGAGGAGGTATCTGCTGGATCTAGGACCAGCTACATAATTTGTAGTGCCCAGTGCCAGATGAAAATATGGGCTCTTTCTTTGGTATGGCATGTAAGTCATTTCATGAACCCATCCCTATCTCTTAAGCCTTAGCTTTCAAGACACCATGTGATACCCTAATAGCAATGATTTAGTGCCCTGAATTTTCCATGTTGATCCAGACCTTCGTACCTTTGCTGAGAAGCTCCTCGGTATGGAACGCTCTTTCCCATTTTATCTCACCTATCAAAATCTTTAAAATGCTAATTCTCTAGGAGGCTTTAATAACCACACCCACATACTCCTGTATAGCCCCTATATTCCCTAATTCTTTATAATCCTCTCTGAACTCCACATAGACACTCCATAAAAAAGCAGGATATGTTTTCTTACTATAGCTTTTTGTAGAGTTGAAAGTAAAATTTATTCTGATATTAATTTCAATTTATTTGTGGGAAATCAGAGCTTCCATGGAGGAAGAAAATTTACTTATTTGCATGTGTACATCTCCCAAATTGACTGCTAGATTGCACAAGCAAATTTAGGACGGACACCCTGACGTCCCTTCTTACCCTGTTATCCCCAAAATAAACAAGTTCAGCAACAGCTGAAGTGAAGAGTTTTGAAACTTTCAGTAGTAATTTACAATAATGTGTATGACTGGCATTCATTCACAAATAACACACAGACATTGGCCTGAAGTACTTCGCTAAGAGCTATAGTAGTACCCCTTTATTTGAGGTGTGATACATTCCAAGACACCCAGTGAATGCCTGATACCACGAAAAGTGCTGAACTCTGTTTTCTGTTCATGTCTTCCACTCACAAATTGAATGCCTCTTCCATCTTAACTAAGCATTTTTTCATGCACTGTGGCCTTAACTTTTGCAGTTTGAGGTGCAACAGGAAAACCAGCACAAATTTCTTTTTCCTTCTTCACAATTTCGCAGATAGATTTGTTCTTACCGTAGATTTTAGCAACTAACCTCAGCATACGATTTTTCTCTTTCCTTATGAAGTAGAGAACTTTCACCTTTTCACTTAAAGGAAGCACTTATGGCTTCTCTTTGGCAACATCCAGATTGCCAGCATCACTACTCTTGTACTGCAGGGCCATCATTGAATAAGAGTTACATGAACACAAACACTTGGATACTGCCATGACCGCTCCGATAACCAAGATGGCTACTAAGTGACTAATGGGCAAGATACATTGGACAAAGGGATGATTTATGTCCTGGGTGGGACGGAGTGAGACGGAGCAAGATTTCATCTCACTGCTTAGAATGGCACATCATTTAAAACTTATGAATTGTTTATTTCTGGAATTTCCACTTAACATTTTCCAACTGTGGTTGACCGTAAGTAACTGAAACCCCAAAAGTGAAACTGTAGATGGGGGGCCGGGGGCTACAATAGTTAAGTATAGAGACAATTAATTGCAGCAGAGGGACCAATGCAACGACTTACACAAGTAGCTATCAGAGGGACAAATCTTTCTTTTTAAAAAGGACATTCCTCTATTTTTTATAATACCAGTGGATAGCACCTTAACATCTGGCACATGATAAAACTTTCAGGGTTGCAAAATATACTGTTAAGAACCAATTCAGTAAATAATCATTTGTTTAGGGTGATTCTCAACGTGACACACTTACAAATTTCTGAATATTTAAAAAAACTCTATGGAACTCTTTAAAACTACTCAAATGTAGGTAATATTCGAGAAACATTAAGATGAAACAAAACTTTTCTAGAATACTGGTTCAGTCTTTCAGCGATGAAGATTAGTCATATTTGTCTCTTTTGAATTTGCCTTCTTATGAATATAATTAACATTGTGACTTTAACACATTTAGATTTTGAAACACATGAAACTTTTTCATGTTTTTATTTCAGTACCCTGTGTCCTCTTTTCCTAAATTTGTTTTTTGCTTTCTTTGTTTTGCTTACCATTAGTCAAAATCTCTTCTAAAGCAGAAGTCTCACCTATTCAAGTGCTAATTTGTTTTTCAGGATTGACTGGCCCGAAATACTTGGTCTTAAACATCTTGAATTCTCAAGACACAAAATTGTGGGCTCTATCTATACTTCGGTGGCAGGACAACTTATGTATTATTTACATAATATTTCCTAATAACTGGTAGGAATATTCTCCCTCCAAGAACCTTAATTTTTGGATTTGTTCTGGATAGTTTTACATCCTAATTCTACTATGTGAACTTTAGAATCATTTCACAAAGCCACCCTGCCTCTTATTAAAACAAACAACGAAACAAAACAGAAACCTCAAAATATTTTATGGGACCATATTTAATTTAGAGGTGAATCTAGGGAGAACTTAAATTTTAGATTTTTTCTATCAAAGAACAAGGAATGTTTTTCTTTAATACTTCTTTTGTGCTTCTCTGTAGAGTTTTAAAGTATTCATAATATAAATATGTACATTCTTGGTTGAATTTATGCCTAGAGCTCTTGTTTTGTAACTATTGTGAATAAAATTTGATTATACATATATAATTAAATTTTCCATATCCACACAAAGACGTGCACATGAGTGTTCTTTTTTCTTCTTTTAAAAAATTTATTTATTTTATTTATTTATTTTTGGCTGCATTGGGTCTTCGTTGCTGCACACGGACTTTCTCCAGTTGTGGCAAGCAGGGGCTACTCTTTGTTGTGGTGTGCGGGCTTCTCGTTGCGGTAGCTTCTCTTCTTGGAGAGCACAGGCTCTAGGCATGTGGGCTTCAGTAGCTGTGGCATGCAGGCTCAGTAGTTGTGGCGCACAGGATCAGTTGCTCCACGGCATGTGGGATCCTTCCAGACCAAGGATCGAACCTGTGTCCCCTGCATTGGCAGGCGGATTTTCAACCACTGTGCCACCCAGGAAGCCCTTGATTATATTTTATAAGTGGCTAAGACAAAGACTGTGTTATGAACTGACCTGCGTCCCGCCAAAGTTCACAGGTTGAAGCCCTAACCCCCGATGGGACTGTATTTGGAAATAGGGTCTTTATGGAGATAACTGAGGCTAAATGAGGTCATGAGGATGGGGCTCTAATCCAATAGGATTGGTGTCCTTATAAGAAGAGGAAGAGACACCAGGAGTGTGTGCACACAAAGGAAAGACCATGTGAGGACACAGCTAGAAGAAAGCTGCCTACAACCCAAGGAGAGAGGTCTTGGCAGAAACCAAACCTTCTAACACCTTGATTGTAGACGTCCAGCCTCCAGAACTGTGAAAAGATAAATTTTCTCTCTCTTTTTTTAAGCCACTCAGGTTGTGGTGTTTTGTTATGGCAGCCCAAGCAAACTAGAACAGACTACAAACTCAAATGCCTGCAGTAATCAGAAAAATAATATAAACCTTTGAAATGCTGGGGTTGAGGGCATAATTCTGTCTTGTGAGACCTAGAATTTACATTATAAAGAAATAGGAATCTTTGCTGCATTACTGTTTATAATAAATTTAATACTCATAATATATAATCAATTTAATAAATTATGGTATATCTATGCAAGAGAATAATAGGGGAAGCATTAGAAAGTATGAGACAGAGAGGGCAGACAACAGAAGCAGGAACTACAATCCTGCAGCCTGTGGAACAAAAACCACATTTGCAGAAAGACAGACAAGATGAAAAGGCAGAGGGCTATGTACCAGATGAAGGAACAAGATAAAACCCCAGAAAAACAACTAAATGAAGTGGAGATAGGCAAACTTCCAGAAAAAGAATTCAGAATAATGATAGTGAAGATGATCCAGGACCTCGGAAAAAGAATGGAGGCAAAGATTGAGAAGATGCAAATGTTTAACAAAGACCTAGAAGAATTAAAGAACAAACAAACAGAGATGAACAATACAATAAATGAAATGAAAACTACACTAGAAGGAATCAATAGCAGAATAACTGAGGCAGAAGAACGGATAAGTGACCTGGAAGACAGAATGGTGGAATGCACTGCTGCAGAACAGAATAAAGAAAAAAGAATGAAAAGAAATGAAGACAGCCTAACAGACCTCTGGGACAACATTAAACACAACAACATTTGCATTATAGGTGTCCCAGAAGGAGAAGAGAGAAAGGAGCCGAGAAAATAGATTATAGTCAAAACTTCTCTAACATGGGAAAGGAAATAGCCACCCAAGTCCAGGAAGCCCAGCGAGGCCCATACAGGATAAACCCATGGAGAAACATGCCGAGAAACATAGTAATCAGACTGGCAAAAATTAAAGACAATTCATTGAAAGCTGCAAGGGAAAAATGACAAATAACATACAAGGGAACTCCCATAAGGTTAACAGCTGATTTCTCAACAGAAACTCTACAAGCCAGAAGGGAGTGGCATGATATACTTAAAGTGATGAAAGGGAAGAACCTACAACCAAGATTACTCTACCTGGCAAGGATCTCATTCAGATTTGATGGAGAAATCAAAAGCTTTACAGATAAGCAAAAGCTAAGAGAATTCAGCACCACCAAACTAGCTCTACACCAAATGCTAAAGGAACTTCTCTAAGTGGGAAACACAAGAGAAGAAAAGGACCTACAAAAACAAACCCAAAACAATTAAGAAAATGGTTATAGGAACATACATATCAATAATTACCTTAAATGTGAATGGATTAAATGCTCCAACGAAAAGACACAGTCTTGCTGAATGGATAAAAAAATAAGACCCATGGGCTTCCCTGGTGGCACAGTGGTTGAGAGTCTGCCTGCCGATGCAGGGGACACAGGTTCGTGCCCCGGTGCAGGAGGATCCCACATGCCACGGAGCGGCTAGGCCCATGAGTCATGGCCGCTGAGCCTGCGCATCCGGAGCTCCGCAATGGGAGAGGCCACAACAGTGAGAGGCCTGTGTACTGCAAAAAAAAAAAAAGACCCATAATATGCTATCTACAAGACACCCACTTCAGACCTAGGGACACATACAGACTGAAAGTGAGGGGATGGAAAAAGATATTCCATGCAAATGGAAATCAAAAGAAAGCTGAAGTAGAAATACTCATATCAGATAAAATAGACTTTAAAATAAAGAATGTTACAAGAGACAAGGAAGGACACTACATAATGATCAAGGGATCAATCCAAGAAGAAGAAATAACAATTATAAATATATATGCACGTAACATAGGAGCACCTCAATACATAAGGCAACTGCTAACAGCTATAAAAGAGGAAATCGACAGTAACACAATAATAGTGGGGGATGTTAACACCTCACTTACACCAATGGACAGATCAACCCAACTGAAAATAAATAAGGAAACAGAAGCTTTAAATGACATAATAGACCAGATAGATTTAATTGATATTATAGGACATTACATCCAAAAACAGCAGATTACACTTTCTTCTCAAGTGCGCATGGAACATTCTCCAGGATAGATCACATCTCGGGTCACAAATCAATCCTCAGTAAATTTAAGAAAATTGAAATCATATCAAGCATCTTTTCTGACCACAATGCTATGATATTAGAAATGAATGTAAAAAACACAAACACATGGAGGCTAAACAATACATTACTAAATAACCAACAGATCACTGAAGAAATCAAAGAGGAAATCAAAAAATACCTAGGGACAATGGATGATGAAAACACGACGATCCAAAATCTATGGGATGCAGCAAAAGCAGTTCTAAGAGGGAAGTTTATAGCTATACAAGCCTACCTCAAGAAACAAGAAAAATTTCAAATAAACAATCTAACCTTACACCTAAAGGAACCGGAGAAAGAAGAACAAACAAAACCCAAAGTTAGCAGAAGGAAAGAAACCATAAAGATCAGAGCAGAAGTAAATGAAAAGAAACAAAGAAAACAACAGCAAAGATCAATAAAACTAAAAGCTGGTTCTCTGACAAGATAAACAAAATTGATAAACCATTAGCCAGACTCATCAAGAAAAAGAGGGACAGGACTCAAGTCAATAAAATTAGAAATGAAAAAGGAGAAGTTACAATAAACACTGCAGAAATACAAAGCCTCCTAAGAGACTACTACAAGCAACTCTATGCCAACAAAATGGACAACCTGGAAGAAATGGACAAGTTCTTAGAAAGGTATAATCTTCCAAGACTGAAACCAGAAAGAAATAGGAAATATGAACAGACCAATCACAAGTAATGAAATTGAAACTGTGATTAAAAATCTTCCAACAAACAAAAGTCCAGGACCAGATGGATTCACAGGTGAATTCTATCAAACATTTAGAGAAGAGCTAACACCCATCCTTCTCAAACTCTTCCAAAAAACTGCAGAGGAAGGAACACTCCCAAACGCATTCTATGAGGCCACCATCACCCTAATACCAAAACCAGACAAAGATATTAAAAAAAAAGAAAATTACAGAACAATATCACTGATGAATATAGATCTAAAAATCTTCAACAAAATACTAGCAAACAGAATCCAACAACACATTAAAAGGATCATACACCATGATCAAGTGGGATTTATCCCAGGGATGCAAGGATTCTTCAATATACACTAATCAATCAATGTGATACACCATATTAACAAATTGAAAATAAAAACCATATGATCATCTCAATAGATGCAGAAAAAGCTTTTGACAAATTGAAGACCCATTTACGATAAAAACTCTCCAGAAAGTGGGCACAGAAGGAACTACCTCAACATAATAAAGGCCATATATGACAAACCCAGAGCAAACATCATTCTCAATGGTGAAAAACTGAAAGCATTTCCTCTAAGATCAGGAACAAGACAAGGATGTCCACTCTCACCACTATTATTCAACAGAGTTTTGGAAGTCCTAGCCACGGCAATCAGAGAAGAAAAAGAAGTAAAAGGAATACAAATTGGAAAAGAAGAAGTAAAACTGTCAGTGTCTGCAGAGGACATGATAGTATACATAAGAGAATCCTAAAGATGCCACCATAAAACTACTAGAGCTAATCAATGAATTTGGTAAAGTTGCAGGATACAAAATTAATGCACAGAAATCTCTTGCATTCCTATACACTAATGAGGAAAAATCTGAAAGAGAAATTAAGGAAACACTCCCATTTACCATTGCAACAAAAAGAATAAATACCTAGGAATAAACCTACCTAGGGAGACAAAAGACCTGTATGCAGAAAACTATAAGACACTGATGAAAGAAATTAAAGACGATACCAACAGACGGAGAGATACACCATGTACTTGGATTGGAAGACTCAATATTGTGAAAATGACTATACTACCCAAAGCAATCTACAGATTCAATGCAATCCCTATCAAATTACCAATGGCATTTTTTATGGAACTAGAACAAAAAATCTTAAAATTTGTAGGAGACACAAAAGACCCTGAATAGCCAAAGCAGTCTTGAGGGAAAAAAACAGAGCTGGAGGAATCAGACTCCCTGACTTCAGATGATACTACAAAGCTACAGTAATCAAGACAGTATGGTCCTGGCACAAAAACAGAAACATAGATCAATGGAACAAGATAGAAAGCCCAGAGATAAACCCACGCACCTATGATCAACTAATCTATAACAAAGGAGGCAAGGATACACAATGGAGAAAAGACAGTCTCTTCAATAAGTGATGCTGGGAAAACGGGACAGTTACATGTAAAAGAATGAAATTAGAACACTCCCTAACACCATACACAAAAATAAACTCAAAATGGATTTGAGACCTAAATGTAAGACCGGACACTATAAAACTCTTAGAGGAAAACATAGGAAGAACCCTCTTTGACATAAATCACAGCAAGATCTTTTTTGATCCACCTCCTAGGATAATGGAAATAAAAACAAAAATAAACAAATGGGACCTAATGAAACTTCAAAGCTTTTGTACAGCAAAGGAAACCATAAACAAGACGAAAAGACAACCCTCAGAATGGGAGAAAATATTTGCAAATGAATCAACGGACCAAGGATTAATCTCCAAAATATATAAACAGCTCATGTAGCTCAATATTGAAGAAACAAACAACCCAATCCACAAATGGGCAGAAGACCTAAATAGACATTTCTCCAAAGAAGACATACAGATGGCCAAGAAGCACATGAAAAGCTGCTCAACATCACTAATTATTAGAGCAATGCAGATCAAAACTACAGTGAGGTATCACCTCATACCAGTTAGAATGGGCATCATCAAAAAATCTACAAACAACAAATACTGGAGAGGGTGTGGAGAAAAGGGAACCCTCTTGCACTCTTGGTGGGAATGTAAATTGATACAGCCACTATGGAGAACAGTATGGAGGTTCCTTAAAAAACTAAAAATAGAATTACCATATGATCCAGCAATCCCACTACTGGGCATATACCCAGAGAAAACCATACTTCAAAAAGACACATGCACCCCAATGTTCATTGCAGCACTATTTACAATAGCCAGGTCATGGAAGCAACCTACATGCCTATTGACAAACGAATGGATAAAGAAGTTGTGGTACATATATACAATGGAATATTACTCAGCCATAAAAAGGAATGAAACTGAGTCTTTTGTTGAGACGTGGATGGATCTAGAGACTGTCATACAGAGTGAAGTAAGTCAGAAAGAGAAAAACAAATATCGTATATTAATGCATGTATGTGGAACCTAGAAAAATGGTACAGATTAACAGGTTTGCAGGGCAAAAGTTCAGACACAGATGTAGAGAACAAATGTATGGACACCAAGTGGGGAAAGCCACAGGGGGGTGGGGATGGCGGTGTGCTGAACTGGGCACCTGGGATTGACATGTATACACTGATGTGTATAAAATTGATGACTAATAAGAAGCTGCTGTATAAAAAAATAAAATTCAAAAATTAGAAAAAAACAAACGAATAGTAAACTCTGTTCGAGTTATTTGTATGGAAATATGTTAATATAAATGTTTCAGACATTACATGAAATTTCTAAAAATCTTATAGGTTCTGGTATAATGTTATAAGTCATAATTCTAATTTACTTTAAAATATATATCTCAGAAGTAACTAAATTTGCTTGTCAATTGCATTATTATGAACTTTCATCAAATCTTAAACCGTGGTCATTTTAAAGTCTTTTGTCATTTACAGACAGTTCTGGGTGTACTCTGATGCTTTTGCAAAACTGTTCCTATAAAAGGGTTTCATCTTCAAGGAATTCATTGAAAAGACTGTGACAAGTACAGGTTTCTGGTAACTGACTATACTGCTGAATTGAATGAATAAGCATTTTCAGAACTCTAATGGAAAACTGATGAATTCATAAAAGTGCTAACAAAAGATCAAGATGAAAAAAAATTAATTACATGGGACTGAGTGAACTGATGAGGATGATTATAATTTTTGTGACTTTGTTTGAATAAAAAAAGTGTGATATAAATTTATGTAAAAAGGACTTAATGTAAAACAATGCCACTCTTCTCACATATTTTCTCGTTTTGGAAAATAGATATTTTCTGTTAAAAACGTGATTTATGCTGACATGTAATAGGTTGATTATTGTTATTATAAATGAATTAATAAATATTTTTAAGTTTCAAAAAGAAAAAGAAAATATGAGACAGATTTTTACATATTAGTGTAAAGAGTGTAATGATCAATTTTAACTGAGAACCAAATTTGGAATCACGTGACAAAAAGTATATTAAATTACATGTTTTCATATGTATAATAGAAGGGTAAAACCCAATATTTTAACAATAGCTATCTCAGATGAAGATGAGGAATGGGTAAAAAAAGGAGCTTGCATTTTTTTTTTTTTTTTTTTTTGTGGTATGCAGGCCTCTCGTTGTGGCCTCTCCCGTTGTGGAGCACAGGCTCCAGACCCGCAGGCTCAGTGGCCATGGCTCACGGGCCCAGCCGCTCCGTGGCATGAACCCGTGTCCCCTGCATCGGCAGGCAGACTCTCAACCACTGTGCCAGCAGGGAAGCCCCAGGAGCTTGCATTTTAAAATGATTCTGTTTAAAATATTTTTTTTACAATGAGGATGTAGTGTCTTCCTTATCAAAATAAAAAAAGCAACTTGAATGTAGGTTTCTGCTATAAACTTTTTTTATAATAGCTCAGTGTAAAAGAGAATCTATATTATGTTAAGCTTTTTTTTTTTTTAAAGAAAAGGCATTGGATTTTGAAATGGATATTAAAGAGTTTTATTTACTGTCTTAGTTAAGAGACTTCAGAACATACATTTTAAGGGGTATCTTAAATAGTATTAATAAAAATATGATTAGTATGATTTAAAATGTTCAGAAAATCTTTTTCAAAGAGCTTATTGTTATAATTATTAATATTTAGATAGTACAAAAGAACAATAACTTAAGTAAAAACACTACAGCATGATACATTGTGAGCTATTTAATATTTGTGTAATCATTTTTTTAGATTAGGAAATACATAATAAAACAAATATAAGCTTCCTTGTATTTACATACATTAATTATATATAAGTATTTATGAAAATAATCACGTGTATATGAGATTGTGTGTGGGTACATGCGTGGTAAGAATCCAGACCAGCTTAGTTTTGACAATTTTGAAGATGTTCAATAGGAAGAATCAGAAGCCTTGTGAGGGAAATTATTCTAGAACAATGGGCAAGATCAGATTCATATAAATAGGGTGATGCCTAGTTTGAGCAGGCTTACATATTATTTATCTACTATTTCATGCTTTTTTCTTAGTCAGTTCAATGTCCCAGAAGATCTGAAGTCTTAGTCTTAAATAAGTCTATGATTACATTTTTGAAAATTAATTGTTTCTTTCTCTTCCTTCTTCTTCTTTTTTTTTTTGGCTTGGGGAAACTTGAATAGTAATTCTTTCCCTGGCATAGGATGACTCTTAAATGCAAAAAATAAAATTAATCTCAGATGATTCCAACTTTGGGGTTTTATTTTTTTTAAGATTTTAACAAACGTATATACTATATATTAAGCACTAATTCCTGTACAGCTTATTTTTACTAGTTTGCATCCAACTAGTTTAATGTATTATGAATGTCAGCTGTCTAAATCTTTCAAAACATGTCTCAACTGAAATTGCAGAGCAATCAGAGCAAAAGCTATGGAGTAAATGAAAGAATGAGATGTTTCCATGATAATTAAGACCAAGGATCCATGAGGGGCAGAAGAAAACAAGCACTCAAGGATAAAAATCAAGTTTTCTACCTAGGTTAGGTATTAACTGGAATGGGATCTTGGAATTACCAACTTTGATTTGGTGTAATAATAATGAAGATGCAAAAAAAGAAAAAAAAAAAAAGATTTTTGGGCACTATTTTCCTGAATGGAAACCTTCACCAAAAGAGGTTAAATGATTTATAGGCAAGTTTTCTCCAAAATGAGTAAATGACATCAGTTCTAATTCTTACTGAGGTTACTAACCAGCCATCAGGATATTATCTTTAATACTTAGAAGGGAAACTGGTAGGTAGGGAGAGGTAAGGCCTCATCAGAGAATTCTAACAAGATATAGCATCACAGAGTGTTTACCTAGGTATTATCCTTACCTCCGTAAACTCTTCAGGTAAAGGTGAACCATCATAGTCTGTATCTTCTGCTCTCTCTTCACATAACTTCCCACTGGTTTTCAATGCACCTGGGAAAGAAAGAAATAGGCCAAGAGGAATTAAAATGCTCTGTAGAGGCCTTCCTGTACTCCTTCCGTGTACCAACTTACTCATACTGGTTCATCTACCTGGAGCACAGGCATCTCGTGCTGCATTATTTTGGTTTAAAAGATTCTGAGCTTCCTCATCCACAACATCCAGCAGAGACTGGATAACTTCAGCTTCTTGAGGATCATCATAAATATCATCTTCTTGTACATCAGATTCTTGAAAAACAGTAATTTACATGGGATTTTACTTTAAAAAATATTGGTATGAGAAAGAGACAATGTGTCAAATATAATATGCCAGGACTTTCAAATTTTAAGCATCCACTTTGAAAAACCAGCCATGACAGGAAAAGTGGTTTACACTAATGGGACCCAGGCATTTTTAGTTCTAGAGCTACTTTGGCTGTTATGACAAAAGACCACACAAATGCAACTGAATAAACCAAAATCAATCTCTGTGATACACCTTTTCAAAGGACATTAATAATTTAATGTTTATTTCCATAACTTAATCCCAAATTGTTAATTTATAAAGGAAACTAAAGAAATTTCAACCAAAGAAGTTATGTTACAAAGATTAAGGATATAATAGGGCAGCCCAAACATCCCCAAGAAAAAATGTCTCAGTTATTAGGTAGCCAGTGAATTGCTGCTTCAAAAAAATACAAGAAACAATTATCAAACAAAACTGCTATCTCTTCAATCATTTAAAAATCATTTTAATCTTAGAGATGAGAATGAATACTGGACATTTGTACAGTAGTGCAGCTAATATTAATTTTACGCTGTTCTTTTATTTCTCTGAACAATAATCTTTCCTTTTAAGGCTACAGGAACATGTAAGGCAAATAAGAAAGGCTGCCAACATTTCTTTATTACTTGAATTATTAGGGCATTTAGAGTAACTCGATGACTCGATTTGGGAAACTACCTTTGGATAGAATCAGGTCTGCTGATTCCTTCATCTGATAAGTAGAACATTTTCTTTCAGGGTACAAAATTTCAATTATTTCTTCCCCATTAACCTAAAGTATAAAACCAAAGCAAATCATTAGTTTTCTATTTTACTAACATCCAGGATTAGGAAGGGACTGCACACTGTCCCTCCATGTCCTTCTCCCCTTCTTTCTCGGTATAAAATCCTTTTTATATCTCCCCACCTTGGATCAGTGCTTCTAGGAGATACCAGTGCAATGAAATATGCAAAGGGTATGGGACTTTCCATCATCAGATATGCCTGGCAACACTAGGTTAAGCAACATTAAATCTATATTTTTATTCCAAGAATTCTCACAATGCTTACTAATAGAAATTTTGAGTTGTCAAAAGAGAAATGTATTATGTAGTATTTCCTAAATTTATTTGACCGCAGAAATCTCTTTTTAAGGCATATTCTATGGGATCTGTCTTCCATAGAACTTTTTCGAAAAGTTAAATAGACCTACTAAGAAGTTCAGGGAAATGAGAAAAAAGTCAATCTTTTAAGTATTTGTGAAGTTGTTACATGGACATAGTCTTCAGTTTAGCAATCTGATCAACTGTTGGCTATAAAGATTTTCAAATCTAGTCTAAACCTCATCTCAATTTAAGGAAAATAGCAATGGATTCATAACTATAAAGTACTAATTAAATGGAATGTAACTTTTAAATTCAATGGTTAATTGTGAAGCACTTCATGGCACGTAGCCTATTAAAAGAAAGATGATTAGGGCAAAATGCAATATTAAATGATTAGAATAAATTAAAATAATTTTATACAAATAAAGCGTGGTTTGCTTTAAAGATTTTACTTTTTTTATTAAGATAAAAGGTAGACCTAGAGTCTGTCATACAGAGTGAAGTCAGAAAGAGAAAAACAAATACCGTATGCCAACACATATATATGGAATCTAAAAAACAACAACAAAAAAGGTCATGAAGAACCTAGGGGCAAGACGGGAATAAAGATGCAGACCTAATAGATAATGGACTTGAGGATACAGGGAGGGGGAAGGGTAAGATGGGACAAAGTGAGAGAGTGGCATGGACATATATACACTACCAAACGTAAAATAGATAGCTAGTGGGAAGCAGCCGCATAGGACAAGGAGATCAGCTTTGTGCTTTATGACCACCTAGAGGGGTGGGATAGGGAGGGTGGGAGGGAGGGAGATGCAAGAGGGAAGAGATATAGGGATATATGTATATGTATAACTGATTCACTTTGTTATAAAGCAGAAACTAACACACCATTGTAAAGCAGTTATACTCTAATAAAGATGTTAAGAATAAAAAAGATAAAAGGTAGAGATAGTAGATGCAATGAAATTATCTCTTCATAAATAATGGTTACATAATGTCAAAAAATTTCACTGGATTGTAAAATTCCACTCTTCATGAGAAATTCATAGTACAGACATTAGTATTCAAGGACAGAATATCATTTAGGAGACTTCCTGGAAGATTTTAACTCCAACAAAAAATGTTTACAATCACGAATAACAAAAGTTCTAATTCCAGAAATCTTGTTGAGCTGATAAGATTTTCAGATTACTAGGAGGGAAATGCCTCAGCTCTGGATTTTACGTGGAAAGATATTTGAGTAGTGAGGTTCAGAATAGATTGCATGAGATACGTGTGAGATAAAACAGTTCCATGAAATGAAGATCCAGCTGGAAGCTGTGTATATTACATGCCAGAAAGTAAAAAGAAATGTTAGCCAAACAAATGGGTATAAATGTAGCCTTAAATAAAGAGCTTGAAAGTGGAATTTAGTTACGTATTAAAATATTTTTGTTAAAACACCTCCAGATTTCCCTGTGATAATCTTAAACGATTTAGGTTCTTTCATTTTATTATGTAGTAAAGCATTTTCTATGTCTTTAAAAAAGCAAGTAAGCCCATTTCTTTTGCCACTACAGTTTTGCCTCACTAGTAGCAGAGATCTGTCATTTGAGAGTCACTGCTGGTCAATGTTAACCCACTCATAATTACATTTTTCTCTTCTGGGTATCTAAGAGACAACCAAAAGAACTGTACATATTAATAAAAAATCCCAGCACTAAAGCTATCTATATAAGTAATCAGCCTATTTAAGAGCTGAATGTGTGCCCGATGATGTAGGGTTACTTGTGTGGGGGCTTTTCATTGTGTGTTACTTAGTCCTATTAGTTCACTAAGTACATGTATCTAAAAATCAATACATGTGTCTAAAAAAGGCAAATATTTAAATATGAAATCAGTTTGGTTCAAAATACAAACAAACTACTTATTTAGATAAGGAAGTAGGACACAAAGAAGGTGGCTTTTCACTTACCTTGGAGAATGAGTTATTAGGTGTGAGTGCCGGTTTGCCACAAGGCTCCACAATGTGATGACCTGAAGGAAGAACAGAAAGAAAAGGATGAGCCACTCAGAACCACATCAGGGACAACAAAATAGTGAAAGAAAACCCATATTTCTGCACATGTTCTTATTTTTATTAATACACTAAGAGAGGTCATATCACAAAGTGATTAAAATCAACTAAATGGAATCAAATATTAGAGAAGGGTTTATTCCAAGGACAAAGCCAATTTCTTAAAAGAAAATAGTTTGCATAAAAGCTCAGTTTGGGCTAAATGTTTCTAGTGTCAGACACTAAATATAGATTTTCCCAACTAAATGGAAGAGACATTACAGGTGCTGAACTATATAGTCACTGGAAAGATAGCAGGTCCTTTATCTCATTTCACAAAGACTATCAATTTAACATGGAAAAATAAGTATGGATACAACTGGAAAGGACTTTTAGTATATTTATAAACCAAATGTGGATTTTAACTCTTAGACATAAGCACAAAAATTAAATACATATATTAAAAATGATATTGTTTCCTCTACAGTTAAAAATTAGATTCATTATTTCCAGGAGATACCTTATTAAACTACCAGGAAAAATAATTAAAAAGTATACCAAAAATGAACCACTGGTTCAAAAGAATCATACTGGAATAGTATAAAGCACAATAGTTTATTATTTGTAATCTCTCCCATCTGTTCCCCCTGTTCCTCTCTCCCCCTCTGTCCCCAGGCAACCACTGATCTCCTTTGTCACTATAGATTAATTTGCACTTTTGTACAATCTTGTACAAATGGAATAATACAATATGGATTCTTTTTTTTGTCTGTTTTTTTTCATTCAGCATACCTATTTTATTTTAATTATGTTGTTGCATGTATCAACAATCTATTCATTTTTATTGCTGAGTAGTATTCTGTTGCTTGGATATATTACAAATGGTTATTCATTCAACAGATTTTAGACATTTGAGTGGTTTCAGATTTTGGTTATTATAAAGAAAGCTGCTAAGAAATTCCTGTACAAGTTTTTGTGTATGAATATATGCTTTGTTTTCTCTTTAGTAAACAAACAGGAGTGGAACGGCTAGATCGTATGGTGGGCATATGTTTAAATTTTTAAGAAACTGTCAAACTGCTTTCCAAAATGGTTGTACCATTTTACATTTTCATCACTACAAGAGAGTTCCTATTACTGATACTATGTGATTTTCAGAATTCATAAAGAAATTAGGCCTGAGAATCCCATAAAGACAGATTACTAGGCAGTTTCTACAAGGGGGCAGGGCACAGCTACCCTCCTCTGCCTTGAAAGTTACAAACAGGAGTGTTCTCAGAGGTCACTAGAAAAATGCTCTCCTGACTGTTCTGTGAAGTAGTTTGACTCTAATGTGAACCAGAACTATTAGAAAGCAGCAAGAAGGACCCCTAAGGCATTCAGGTAACAACAGAGAACAAAGATAATCAAACTACAACTGCAATTGGCAGATTTCTTTTAGCTATTTTGGTATTTAGATACTACTGCCTGATAACCTAAAAGTTTAGTTATATAAGAAGTACTAAGAAGTACTGGATTTACATTTCAAATACTCTTTAAGTTCAACCACATTCCCCTGTACCTAACATTCTTATATGAATACTATCAATAAAAGCTACATTTACTGAGCTGATTATGTAAATGAGAGCATGGAGTCAGACATCCTAGGTTTAAATTCTGGCTTGACTATTTATTAACCCTGTAGCTTGGGCAAGTTATCAAACTTTTCTGTGCCTTGGTTTCCCCTTCTATAAAAGGAGGATAATAGTAATACTAGTCTCACAGGGTTGCTGTGAGGATTTGAGCACCTAGAAGAATGCTTAGTCCAGAAAAAGCATTAAATTAATGTTTGCTGCCACAACTATTAAGATTACAATTTCTATTACTATGCTAGAATATAAGACAGATACTTTGTTTACTCATTGCTATATTCACAATGCCCAGAACACTGCCTGGCATAGAGAAGAAATTTAGTAACTGTCTGAATAAATTATTATGTGACAATCATTGTGGTAAGTATATTATTGTATTTATGTCTCATTATAACCTTAACAGATAGATACTATTAATGTTCTTATTTTACTGGCAGAAAATAGAGGCTTAGATACAGATCAAGTAACTTGCTAAGGTTACACAGGACTTGTAAACTCAGTTCTATCTGGCTTTAAATGCCATGCTGCTCTACTCTTTCCTATTATGCACAGAATATTAGAGGTGCTTTTATTTAAGTGTAATTTTTTCACTCAGATCCTGCAAAACAGTCTGGAAGGGCAATAAAAACATTTTGGTGATAGTATCCAAACTTGCTTTTGGGGAAAAAAATAGTTACCTCTCTATAACTACTTACTGTCATAAAATGACTATATCCTTACCATTGGCTTTGGCTTTCTTTGGAGCTGAAACAGCAGACATCTTAGAACTGGGAACCACTGGATGACCATTTCTGTGTTGTTTACAAAAAACAAAACAAAACAAAATGCAATTGCAAATTATTTAAGATGTTTGTTTAAATATCCTTCAAGCCATCTGTTAACTATTTAGCCTCAGGAACTTTATTTTAGATGGGCTTCAGGGGGTCTAGGTACTTCCTGAAGCTGCAGACAAAATTTTATCAGGGTTCATCTATACATGGTTGAGGGAGACATTCTTGACTGAAAAAAGATGAAGAATCACTTCTTTACATAATCTTTCTTGGGTTTCAGTTCAATACATCACCATATTTCCCCTCTCATTTAAAACACTGGTAATATTCATGATCTAATAACTTAGTTCACTGTCACTCAGGTGATAGTTCAAAGATAACCACACTCAGAAGTCACAGATCACTAAGTTTTGCCTATCTAAAGCCCCTGATACGTGTTTTTCTTTGGAATTACTTTAAGTGAAAATCTAGACAAAATATATATATTCAAAGCATTATAAGAATAGTACAACCCAACATGAAAAACAGTCAAGAGACAGCACCTTGGAAGAGTATTAGAATGTGATTTTATTGTTGCTAATACTTGAAAGAAAAGGGAGGTTGCCTAAGGTATACAGTGTTGGGAGAGGCAATCAGCCATGGGTCCTAAGCAACCCTGTATGTTCTTGCTGGGTACCTCAGAAATGCAAAGGCTCTAACCACTTTTTATCTGGGCCAATTCTCAAGGCTATGTTCATGGTGAGCAAGCTTGAGGAATTATGTAATCTCTCTACCCAAACAAAATGCAAGCTTTCTTACAGGCTGCTATAAAGTGGTGGGTTCCCTGGCTCTTCTTACAGTACTCTTCTCCTGTACTATAACCCACTGCATGTACAGAAACCCACTAGGCCCGCATATGTCATCTCCATGGGACTTGGAGGACATGGGAACCGACACCAATACCATGCTCATGCTGCTTGCTGTGCCTTTAGTAATAAGGTCTTTTGTTTCCGATACAGGAGTTTCATATCTTCTACCAGCATTCATAAAACAATAACTGGCTAGTTTATTAGTTTGCAAATAGGGTAAAATTACAGACACTTTACAGCTCTTGACAAATAATTACCACAAGTATACAACCCTCTATTACTGTTACCCTGTAGACTTTATTATTTCTTTAATTTTTAAATAAATTTATTTATTTTATTTTTGGCTGCATTAGGTCTTTGTTGCTGCGCACGGGGGCTACTCTTCCTTGCGGTGCGCGGGCTTCTCATTGTGGTAGTTTCTCTCGTTGCGGAGCACGGGCTCTAGGCACGCAGCCTTCGGTAGTTGTGGCACATGGGCTCAGCAGTTGTGGCCTGCGGGCTCTAGAGCACAGGCTCAGTAGTTGTGGCTAGTGGGCTCAGTTGCTCTATGGCATGTGGGACCTTCCCAGACCAGGGCTCGAACCCGTGTCCCCTGCGTTGGCAGGCAGATTCTTAACCGCTGTGCCACCAGGAAAGCCCCCCTGTGGACTTAAAAGAGGGCAGAAATAAAACAACAGAGGAGAGAGAGCTGGAAGAAGAATGAAGGGTAAGGTAACTATGACTGCTACTACTGTATCTACTGTATCTACAGCTACTACTGTACTGTAGTGACTTCAGCAAAGATAAAAGTAGAAAGAGAAAAGAAACTGATTTTAGACCTAGGGTAAGGGCTGCTCTAGTGATTTGGAGGCAAAAAATTCATCTAGATCTATGGTTAGCAGAAATGTTTTCATAAAAACATTTTCCAGGTTGTTTGAACACTCTCCTCCTCCACTAATTAACATTCAGGTACACCTATGAAAATAACTGTATGCCAATCTAATTTTTAGAAATATTGAAGAAAACCGGTCAGGGGTTATGTTCAAGGGAAAAAGTATACAATCTAACTTAAAGGTTCAGAAGGAAAAATGGGTTTATGATCAAACGATTTAATTAACAGTTTCTATATTTTGGAAGACATACTATATAAAACTCACCTTGTATCGCAGATACAAATGTGAAGTTTTCTCTTATGTAACATAGACCGTAATCTAGAAAGCCCGAGTTCATGTACATGTGGCAGGCGGAGTAACGGCCCCCCAAAGATGTCTGCATTATAATCCCCAGAACCTTTGAATATGTTATCTTGCATGGCAAAAGGAATTTTGCAGATGTGAGTAAATTAAGGATCTAGAGATGAGGAGATTATTCTGGATTATCTGGCTGGGCCCAATGTAATCACAGGGGTCCTTATAAGTTAAACAGAGAGATAGGAATGTCAGAGTCAGAAAGATGTGACGACCAAAGCAGAGAGTGCTGTGATTGCTGGCTTTAAAGATGGCAAAGGGCTATGAACCAAGGAATATGGGCAATGTCTAGAAGTTGGAAAAGCAAGGAAATGGATTTTCTCCTGGAGCCTATGGAAGGGAGCTTGCCAACACCTTGATTTTAGGACAAAGAATTTGTAGTAATTTAATAGTAGTAAGAAACTAATACATAGGGACTTCCCTGGTGGTCCAGTGGTAAAGAATCCACCTTCCAGTGCAGGTGACACGGGTTCAATCACTGGTTGGGGAACTAAGATCCCACATGCCGCGGAGCAACTAAGCCCCTGTGCCACAACTACCGAGCTCACACACCTCAGCTAGAGAGCCCACCTGCTGCAAACTACAGAGCCCACACACCCTGGAGCCTGCACCACAACTAGAGAAGAGAAAACCCGCATGCCACAACTAGATAAGCCTGGGTGCCGCAACAAAGAGCCCATGCACCGCAATGAGCACCTCAACGAGTGCTGCAACAAAAGGTCCCACATGCCGCAATGAAGACCCGATGCAGCCAAATAAATAAAAACATTAAAAAAAGAGAAACTAATACATATTTTTTTCAATTTATTTCCATTAAGTGAAAGAAAAGTTGCTATTAGCATTTTTTATAACGTGAAATTGTCATGAGGTATAGTGAATGTGATGGTCTATGCCCCATTGGTTGTAGACATGACTTTCAGGTAGGACTGACCATGTCCCAGCTCTGGGAATCGGCTAGGACTGGCCTGGGCCAGTCAATACATTCTTATCCCTTTTCCTCATCAGGGCTGGTCTTAATTTAGGTCTAAGGCAATCAGCACACAGCCCTTACTTTACTACAGTGATTGCTGAGACCTGTTTGAGGATTGCTCTGGATAGTGTGGGATGCAGGTGCGAGGCATGAAAACTGGCACAGACATTTGACTACTATGAAGGAAACACATAAATTACTAACCCCCATTCACTTAGTCTGTGAATTACTAACTCAGGAATATCTTTAAGAAAACCTAGTGTCTTTTAATGGCCTGAAATGCATGTGCACACACAAACAAAATCCGTGAATAATTGTAGAGTACCTTGTTGCTTTCAGCACCACTGAAGGCAGTGACATGTCTAATGCTCTCCTAGCTTCTTCCAAAGTCATTCCTTGTGTGCTGACTCCGTTCACATAGTGGATGATGTCTAAGAGCTGGAGATTACCCTCAGTGGCTGCAACTGACCTTGGATTGATATCACTAACATATACCACTTGATGAAGGCTGTCGTGACCTCCAGATAAGGAAAAACCTTTAGGGAACAGAAAAATATTTGTTTCCTTAGTCTTAACAGTACTTACTCTTAATCTAGCCAAGAAAAATCACACTGCACAAAACTTGAATTTGCATTACCCAGCTCCTCTTTGTTGCATGTAAATGTAATGTCAGGTAGCAAATCAGGCAGCATTAGCATCCTGGGTAATTCTAGAACTCGGCCAAGAACTAATCTGACTGTCTTGGGTGCAGCTCGGAGTAGATTCACTGCATCTGTGTGAGTCATTTTTGTAACATCTGTATCATTAACCTATAAAAATGAGAATGGGGCAAAGTAGGATTACAATTACTGGAACACAGAAGTTGCCAACAAAATACAGTAATTTCCCTAACTTTTTATATAATTTATTTTAGCCAGTAGGAGATTCACAATAAAGAACGGTCTCTAGTTTATTGGTAATCCCCTCTACTGTGGAAATCATGAACAATGATCAAGTAATTATAAATGAAATTATAATGTAAAATACCTAACAAATGTCATTACTTTGCTAATACAGAAAATTTATTCTTATAGCAATTTAAGAAACTTTCTCTTCCTGAGACCCAAGATAGCTTGTTTAATGCCTTAACTGAGATTAAGCATTTTCCAAATTATTACTATATAAAGGCCTTTACTTTTAAGAGGTGGAGAAGGAAAACATAAACCAAGCAGTGAAATAGAGTATTATATTAACTCAACCTTCTTGCTTTTCCTTCTTCGGTCCTGGATTGATCTCTGGTCACATTTGCACAAATAGAGTCTGTTTAAATGTCTCACCTTTATGAGCCGGTCCCCAGGTCTTAGCCTTCCATCACTTTTGGCTGGATCCTGAATGACATCATGAACATAACAACCAATACTCTGATTGCCTTTGGTTACTGTAAAACCCAGGCTTCCTTTTTCCGACTTAATTAGGGTAATGTGGAGTTCTATCATCTCCTAAGGGAAGAAAACAGTGATTCTTTTAGGTTGTCTATTTTGCTGTAAAGGCAAAGAGAAAGACAAATATTTCCATTGATTAACACAGGAGGACACTACACCTTAAAAGGTTGCTTAACTTGCCCAAGTGAAGAAGCCAGGTATGTCCAATTCTAGAAAATGCCTCCCTGCCCATGTAAGAGTTGAGTTTAAATTCAACATTATGTGCTTGTCTAGAGATAGCTGAGACAGAACTTACTCATGCTTCAATTCTTGTATTTTCAGAACAAACAGAGACAAACACCCATGCCAAGAGCAACAAAAGAAAGTTTTTTGGGGGGTAAATACATGAAGTCTGGGTGACTAAATATCACAACTTGAGGTATTTAGTTGTATAATTTTTTTTTTAAGATTTCAATTGAGATAAGGTTGCTTACAGCTTACAGGCATGATGACAGACTTCTAAGGAAATCGTTCAAAGATTATTTTCACTCTGTTGCTGAGAATGAAGTTGAAGATGTAGATGCTACACACACACACACATACACACGCACACACACACACACACACACACACACAATTATAGGAAAATGAAGTATCTGGAAAGATTAACTCCAAAATGTTTATGGTTTTTGAATGGTGAGATTATAAGTGGTTTTAATTTTTGTTTTCTAATTTTCCTATAATAAATATTTATTACTTAGGTAACAAAAAAAAACAGTATTGAAAAAGGGTGATTTTGAATCAGTGTTAAGCATATTATTCTTGGAAATTTGGCTGGCTTCCAAACTGAATTTGTAGCTTTAGAAGTTCTAGGGCTATTAGTAAAGAAAAGGATTCCATTTAGGCACCCATAAAACAGTGTGGAGGAGAATAAAATTACATTCACACTTGATTAAAAATTAAACAGGTAACTCATCAGAATTTGGGAAATAACAGGTACTGTGCTAGGTGCTCTACATATGTTATTTCATTTAATCCTCACCACAATACTATGAGGTTACTAGTCTCATTTTAGAGCTAAAACTACTGACTCAGAGGATTAAGTAATTTGTCCATAGGCACTTGCCAAACAACAGCAAGTCAGTGGTAGAGTCAGGATTTATACTCAGGTCTTTTTCCCTAATTCTCAGCAGAGAAACATACCAGCCAGATATGTTATCTATTTACTGAACATAGATATGAGGCTAATCTAAAACACAGCCTTTTCCCTAAAGGGAAACTGTGGAGGACTACATTTTACTTGAGAAAATAAGGAATTTTCTTCATACAAAGGAAATAACTCACCAGTTCAAAGTCTTCAAGGTGGTTTTCCAAGTCATTTTTCAAAGACGTCAAGCTTTCCTGTCTAGTTGGCTCAGAAGTGTGACATTTATGATATTTATCCATTGCATTAGTGGAAGCAGATTCTGACTGAGATTGACAACTCTGCCCAGGAGTTACATCGGGTGGTCGAGGGGAAGGATTACTACAGAGACAAAGTAAGACTATTTTCAAACACATTGCAATGTCAATATAGTAAGTTTGTGCCACAAACAGAAAATGCTCAACAAATATTTATGTTTGCTTTTTATTGAGATCCTAAGCTACTTTTTGTCTGATTCTGGACTATGAATTTATTTCACATCTGTTCTATGCCAACATTACTGATTCTTATTCTCTGTCTACCTCTTTAAGCTGCAAAAATCAGTATGAAAAGTTAAATAGGTATACTTTTTTGTTGTTGTTTTTTGCGGTATGCGGGCCTCTCACTGTTGTGGCCTCTCCCCTTACGGAGCACAGGCTCTGGACGCGCAGGCTCAGCGGCCATGGCTCACGGGCTCAGTCGCTCCGCGGCATGTGGGATCTTCCTGGACTGGGGCACAAACCCGTGTCCCCTGCATTGGCAGGCGGACTCTCAACCACTGCACCACCAGGGAAGCCCTAAATAGGTAATACTTTTGACTCCTAGTTGTTAATTCAAGGCTGAAGCTAATGTTATCAGAAGCCTAATGTGTGTTTCAACATAAGAAAAAGGAAGAAATAAGAAAAGAGTAAGTCTTATTCTTGTAGTTATTTTGGATGACACAATAGGAAAAAAACAACAAAAAAAACTTGAACATATAGATAGTTGGACCTGAATATACCCAAAGTTGTAGCTAAACCATAAAATGTCTGAATAACTCTCATAGGTATAGATGTAGTCTTTCCCTTTGTATTCCTCTGTGCTTTCGATCATTTCTGTCCCCCTCTTCAGTACTCTTTTATGTCCTACCTTTTGCAAACTCTCTACCCACTTCCTCCCTACCGCTTCCCTTTATATGTCTACTCCTTATTCTTCTATCCCATCACTATCAAAATAAGTCTGTTCTCCTTCTGGTAAGTAATATGAATGATGGTGAAATACAAAAAACTTTCTTAATTACTAGTTAATATGCTCAAAAGAGCAGCAAGGCTCAGGTCAAATGGGTAGAGAGTGTGCTAACTAAAACTGTCAGACACAATAGCTAGATATCCAATAGAGTCACCTTCTGCCTAACGATTGTGAGGTTCACAGATAGACACATTTCATTCTTAGAGAAATGGAGGTGGCTGCTCTTGTTACTAACACTAACCAGCTGCTTTGAGGGCTACACATAATATTGACAATACCTGTCCTCAAGTTCTGGTTTATTAGGTGTTTTCTGAGGATAGTAAAACATGGTACAAATGGTAGTTTCTTGACTCATGAGTGCGTCATGTTGACTTTGTGCCTGTGACACCATGTTGCTTAGAGTCTGATGCAAAGCTGAACTCCAGCTCATGTTTGGTATCTTTGCTGGAGCTTTCACTAAGTCGTCTTCTCCACTCCCACTACTGTCACTATAACTGTCTCTCCTGGATGGGGACGTGCATGGTTTCTTGCTTTTGTCAGACATTTCATTTTCATCTGAGCTGGTGCCTTGCTCCACACATGCTGTCTGAAGAGGGTCTTTACTGTTGTTGTTTGGAGGTACTTGTGCTGGAGAGTGCAGTGGGGTCTGTAATGGACACATTTAAAGAGATCAGAGTGTGACAACTTATATTAACTTATATTTTCATTTGGTTGAAAATGAACGTGTTAAACATAAGCACTTCCTATTAAAATATTCATTTTTTTACTAATAAAAAAATGTTATTTTTTCTCTCATTAGAGAAAAAAATCATATATAAAAGTAACAGCTGTTAATATTGTACAACTTGTACTTTCATTCATAATTAGAGTTACAGTATATATTAATATCATACTTTGTACCCTGCTTTCAAAATTTAGGTTTCTACCATGAGTATCTTCTGAGATCCTTAAATATGCTTTGAAAACAACTGCATAAACCATATAATAATCTTACAGATGGCTATAGCTTTAATTTATTTCAGAATTCTTTTATTGGATACAGAGTTGTTTCTAGCTTTTCACTATAAATAGAAATCTAGAACTTCTTTGTATGTAGATTTTCACCTGAGTTTCTCATTATTTCCTTGTAATTTCCTGTAACAGAAATAGAATTTTCTATATTCAGCACGTAAGATGTTTTTAAAGGCCTTGTTAAATATTTCCAGATTGCTTTCCAGAAAGATCATATCAATTTACATACTCAAGAAATTTCCACTCAGTTCTTTCTATCTGGTTCCCCAAATCAATGTAGTCTCTTAAAATGCTATTTATAATGCACCTTACAGAAATGTTACTTTCCTGTTAATGTCCTTATAATACTCCCTCCTTCTCCCGGATATAAGGGTTAAAGTTTCTGGGGTCAGACACTCCTGCCTTTCATACACAGGTATCATGTTCATTGGTAACGGAGCACTATTTTAAGTAGACAGGCCAGAGGCTGTCTTTCAATTAGATTATTATTCATCTATGTATGGATTCCCACCTATCAGTATGCAATGTATAAATAACCATCAAAATAGATTTTGGATCCTTTAGCTATTCCTTAACATAAGAAAGGAAATGGACAAACATACTGCCTATGTGATTTCTAGTATTAAAAGTTAAGGCAAAAAATCTTAAATAATTCTCATTTTCATCTAAACTAGCTCAGAATGAGGATTACATTTCCAAATTTGATTCAATGAAGAAATGGACAAAAGGTTTTTGTAGCCATTGTTTTATGTCTTTTTGTATTTATGTTTAGAAAATAAATTCCTAAAATCCTAGAATCCTAGAATCTTAGAATTGGAAGGGAGAGAAGAGAAAGTGAACTAAATTTCTTTATATTACAAACATAGATTACACTCAGAGATTATGAGACCCACACAAGATAATACTCCTAGCTAAAGAAGTAACTAGGATGAAACCCAGGAGATCAAACTATGATGAAACCACTACAACTGAATTAATCATTCAATTGATACTCTGTAAATATAGAAATTATTTTTCCTAAGTCTCACCAAAGGAGCAGGGTCGATTTCTGGTAGCACACCAGGTGGTGGTCTACAGAGAAGCAAGGATACTTCTGGAGATGTTCCCCTGAGAGTGGATATGACTTCCTGTGGGTACCATGAGTGAGAAATGAAGATACAGTTAAACCAGCATTATGAAATCATTCTGAAAAGCCAATCTAACTCATTAAAAATGCTGCACTCCACATGCTGGGGGCTCACCTGCTGAGACAGTCCTTTCAAAGAGGCTCCATTCACTTTCAAGATAACATCTCCCACATCAATTTGTCCACTTTCTGCTGCTGGCTGTCCCGGAAAAAGCTTTTTAACCCTTACTATGCTGATGTTCATTTGTTCGGGTATAAGATTATCTTCTCGAGAAAAACTGAACCCTAGGCCTGAGCTATTTTTAAACAATTTCACCTCAAATGTATTCTCTGGAGAAAAAAAAAAAAATAAAGAAAGTAAATATTCTTAACAGGCTGTGTATACATATGAACATATAAACATATATACTTTTAGATACATTTTAAAAAGCCCATTTCCACCATATTTACAGCTTTATATGCAATTATTGTATGCTTATTCTATATTTAAATCCTATTTCACACTCTCTATTATTAAAAAAACTTAAGCTGCATGAACTAATATGCTGTTTGAACAGAAAAGTGGGTTCTGAAATAAGGGTTCTGAAAATGAAACTATGTTTTAATTCCATATGTTTTATAAAACTGTACAATGACAGAGAAAAAGAGGGAAAAAAACAAGAAAGGAGAAGAATAAGAGAAATTCAGGTATACAATGGGAAAGAGATGGTAAGAAGAGCAAAACAGATGATAGAGAAGGGTTAAGGGCAAGTGAGGTGACCTTCTAATATTTAGGTGAGGTAAAATTTAATCCAGAAAATTGCAAAGCATTGTGATAAAATTCTCATCAACAAAAGAAATTAAAAGAACAATAACCCGGAAAGCATGAAAAACATATTTAGAGAAAGAGTAATGGAAGAAATAAAGAACGTAAGGCAGTGAGATTAAGTGGATACACTAATTTTATTTTCATAATCAGGAAAAATAATATAGCTTGGGCTAATATTTTCTTTTTATTTTGGAGAATAATTCAGAGTTGCTAACATTTGTATAATCAAAGAAAAATTTAAAATAAAGACAAAACAGTGACCAAATACCACCACTACCATTTATAAAGTAAAGGACATTTATAACCTCAAAAGGAAGATAGATGGACTCAGAGGGCACTTCCGTATTATGAACACACTCAGCCTTATGAAAAACTCACTACCACATCAGTCTTAATTTCCTTATTTTACTTCCAATTAGTGGTATGTCCAAAGGCTAGCAAAGTTTGTAAGAAAAACCAGTATCTGGGAACTGTTAGTGAATTTCTGCCCAGGCTTAGCTTCACAAGTCCATACAATTAAACAGAAATATAAAAAATGTAAGAGTCAAGGTTTCATATGGGTTTGAAGCCATTCTCAGCAATTATTTATATTTATCTTTTTCCTGTACAAATTTTATTTTGAATTTGACAACTATTTAAGGCACTATTAAATGACCATAATTTGCTTTGTGCATGATTTCATTATCCAAAGCCTTTCAGACTTCAACAGCTACAAACGTTGTCTGTTTTTTTTTTTAATTTAGTATAGTGCTGCATCAGATTATTATTTACACTTGACAAGAATAAATAAAGAGACCCAGGTATGAATTGTGATCCAACATGTAAAAATCACATTTTAAATAATCCAGGAATAAGTTTAATGTGAGGTGACAGTCTCCCAAGGTCTGACCTTCAGTAACAAAGCTGTAGTCTTTTATGTGAGTCATTTTCTTCATCATTTTTTCTGGGGCTTGACTTTGGGCATCTGGATCTGAGAGGGTACACTGTGGGGTTACAGGGACATGTTCTTTGGATGCTGGAGACTGTCCCTTTTCTAACAACAGATGAACCACCTGGACAAATAGAACAGTACTTCATTAACTTAGAAGAAAGTTTTATAAGAAAGTAGGTAAGTTTTCAGGACTTTGTATAGTTGATGGTATAAAATCATTTAAAGTAACTACCTGGTCTACCAAAATACAAGTAGAGGGAGAAAAAAATAGAGGGAAAAAGCAAGGGACTGAAAATTTCAAAATCAAGGTTTTGAAAACTGTATAAAAAGATAAACTATTAGAAAGAAAAAAATTCTATTATAAAAATAATATAAACATGTTATAGAAAACTCAGGTATTAAAATAAAATCACCACTAACCTAATAATATAAAGATCTTTATAAATAATTTGGTAAACTCCCTGACTCAAAATGTATTAGACCAATGTGAATTTAGCCTCTGGGCTGAAATAACTAGAAGTGAAAATCACTAGATATTTGTACATGTTTATGAAAAAAATTTTAATGCAATCTGCCTCCTTCCTCCTGTCAGATCTCTGGTAATATAAGGGCTAAATGTGACAGAGAAAGCCAGCTTCCTAAATAAAAATCCTCAACATAATACTTGCTTCCCAGTTTGGAGGGAAAAATACAAGCATGTTTACACGAATCAGGCTGTTTCTTGACTAATAAATTTGGAGATCTCAGTGAAATTGGTATTATTCACACATTATTATGTTTTATGGTATCTAGAAAAGGTTGGTATAATGATCTATTACCTGTCCTGTATTTCTCAGTGTCTCCACAGCTTGCTTATGAGTAGCTCCTTCCAGACTAACTCCATTGACAGCTAGGACACGATCACCTACAAATTAGGCAGTAATGTTGAAAGAAGCAAATCATAAAATAAAGATTCTACATGTTCTTTAATACCTTATGGTCTCGTTTTTGTACTAATTTGCTTGAGGAGGGACTCAGACAAATTCTGGACAAAACTGTGTCACAGAGTTTCTTTAACATGTACTTAATTCCTTTCTCAATTCTATGGCTAATCATTTTTTTTTTTTTGTGGTACGTGGGCCTCTCACTGTTGTGGCCTCTCCCGTTGTGGAGCACAGGCTCCGGATGCGCAGGCTCAGTGGCCATGGCTCACGGGCCTAGCCGCTCCACGGCATGTGGAATCTTCCCAGACCGGGGCACGAACCTGTGTCCCCTGCATCGGCAGGCGGACTCAACCACTGCGCCACCACGGAAGCCTTATGGCTAATCATTTTAGAACAGAATATTGTATATATTATAAAATCAGTTTAAATTAGGGAAAAAAGATAAACTGAACTACAAATGTAGAGAGACTGGAGAGAACAAACCTAGTTAGTTCTTATTAGAAATGCAGATGTCAGTGTTTTTGCAAGGGCAATATCCCTTTTGCAATCTCTGGCAATTTGCTTCTTAGACACTATCAATACAAAACATGAACTAAAACACTGTCAAGATATTTTCTGATACGAGAGAATAAGCTTAAAATAAGAGTTTTTGGCCCAAAATAAATAAATGGGACCTAATTAAACTTAAAAGCTTTTGCATAGCAAAGGAAACCATAAAAAAGACCAAAAGACAACCCTCAGAATGGGAGAAAATATTTGCAAACAAAGCAACTGACAAAGGATTAAGCTCCAAAATATACAAGCAGCTCATGCAGCTCAACATCAAAAGAACAAACAACCCAATCCAAAAATGGGTGGAAGACCTAAACAGACATTTCTCCAAAGAAGACACACAGATTGCCAACAAACACATGAAAAGACAGTCAACATCACTAATTATTAGAGAAATGAAAATCAAAACTACAATAAGGTATCACCTTACAATGGTCAGAACAGCCATCAACAAAAAATCTACAAGCAATAAATGCTGAAGAGGGTGTGGAGAAAAGGGAACCCTCTTGTACTGTTGGTGAGAATGTCATTGGTACAGCTGCTTTGGAGAACAGTATGGAGATTCCTTAAAAAACAAAAATAGAACTACCATATGACCCAGCAATCCCACTAATGGGCATATACCCTGAGAAAACCATAATGCAAAAAGTCATGTACCACAATGTTCACTGCAGTTCTATTTACAATAGCCAGGACACGGAAGCAACCTAAGTGTCCATCAACAGATGAAGGGGTAAAGAAGATGTGGCACATATATACAGTGGAATATTACTCAGCTATAAAAAGAAACAAAATAAAAAAAAAAAGTTTCTGAAGAACCTAGGGGCAGGACAGGAATAAAGACGCAGACGTAGAGAATGGACTTGAGGACATGGGGAGGGGGAAGGGTAAGCTGGGACGAAGTGAGAGAGCAGCATGGACACATATACACTACCAAATGTAAAACAGATAGCTAGTGGGAAGCAGCCACATAGCACAGGGAGATCAGCTCGGTGCTTTGTGACCATCTAGAGGGGTGGGATAGGGAGAGTGGGAGGGAGACGCAAGAGGGAGGGGATATGGGGATATATGTATACGTATACCTTATTCACTTTGTTATACAGCAAAACCTAACACACCACTGTAAAGCAATTATACTCCTATAAAGGTGTTAAAAAAAACCAACAAAAAACAAAAACTAAAAATGGAACTACTATATGACCCAGCAATCCCACTACTGGGCATATACCCTGAGAAAAACATAATTCAAAAAGATACATGTACCCCAATGTTCACTGACTGCAGTACTATTTACAATAGCCAGGACATGGAAGCAAGCTAAATGTCCATCAAGAGATGAATGGATAAAGAAGATGTGGTACATATATCCAATGGAGTATTACTCAGCCATAAAAAGGAACGAAACTGGGTCATTTGAAGTGATGTGGATGGACCTAGAGTCAGTCTGTCATACAGAGTGAAGTAAGTCAGAAAGAGAAAAACAAATATCATATATTAACACATATATATGGAATCTAGAAAAATGGTACTGATGAACTTATTTGCAGGGCAGGAAAAGAGACGCAGATGTAGAGAACGGACTTGTGGACACAGCATGGGGAGGGGAGGGTGGGACGAATTGAGAGAGTAGCACTGACATATATACACTACCATGTGTAAAACAGATAGCTAGTGGGAAGCTGCTGCTACAGCTCCGTATAGCACAGGGAGCTCAGCTCAATGCTCTGTGATGACCTAGAGGGGTGGGATATGGGTGGGGGTGGGGGTTGGTGGTGGGAGGGAGGCTCAAGAGGGAGGGGATATATGCATACATGTAGCTGATTCACTTTGTTCTACAGCAGAAACTAACAACATTGTAAAGCAATTATACTCCAAAAAAAATATTTTTTTTGGAATTATATCAAGGAGTTTTTTAATGCTGTAGTCTTAAAATAATTGATATGTTCTTATTTCATATTATGAATAATTTGAACATCTGTATCAACTTTCCAATTTCTTCTTTATTTGTTGAAGTGATAATCCTATATGTAATTCCCATACACACAAACAGTCTACCTTTGTGAATTCTGCCATCGGACTCTGCTGCTCCCTTGGGAATAACAGCTTTCACATAAATGCCACCATGTCTGACACTGGTATTCACACCTCCCTAAGCGGAAAAAGACAAATAAAATAGCATTTTGTAATATGAAAAATTTCCCACTCTATCTTTCAAATCTGAGACATAGAAAGCATTCAATTCATCAGCCAAAGCAGCAGCATCACATTAGCACATGCAATTATTTCAATACCCAAGAATATTTCTAGTAAGTTTTCCAAATGTTAAAGCAGTTACTTTTTTAGAAAAATTCTTTATTCAGAAAATAACAACATGCCAGATCTTGACTGTATGAGGAGTTGCTCTTCCTTTTATAAGTCTATACCATGCATTACACACAAGCAGCAAGCAAAAATCCATCCATGCAATATTAGTGTGAGAATATAACTGTCAGAAAAAACAGCATATGTAATAATATACTTCAGATCATATTTGCTAATCTGAAAGCAAATCTCATGAGTCAAGGGAAAATTTTCTTTTCATTTTAAAAGATGTTGGTATAGAAGTTTTGTTACAGTGTAGATGAGATCTAATGAGTAGATTCTCCATCTCTTGTGGATATTCAGCTTTTATTTCCCTTCACAATAGGAAGATAATAAAATTCCAAAGAATTTATGAACAAGGGGGAAAGGGTTACAGTATTATTAAAACTGAAAGAAAAGTAGGTTTGCTTTTTGATCTCTATATGTTAAGAGTGCTATTTCTACCTTACTTCTAAATGGCTTTTCATAACTAACAATATCCTTCAAATGTCATAAATGATAATGTTACACTTAGGGTACAGTGTATTCATTAATAGAATTCTAAAGTGATTTCATCAAATAGCCTATGCTCATATTTTACCTACTTTAAAAGTACTACATATATTCTTGGGAACTTCTAATATTAAGATACTAATCATATTTACATGTTAAGATGTATTATGAAGCAAAAGGCCATATAAACATTTATTAGACTTTAATTATTTTAATGTAGGTTAAAATGTATTATTCCATGCTAATGCAGAAGACGTCAAATGTATACAAAACATACTTATTTGTTAATAAGTATGTTACTTATTAACAAACAAAATATAATTTTATATTTTTCAAGTCTTGTATTCAGATTAAGCAAGTATGAGATCTATGGGGGAAAACAGCATTTGTCTAATTTCTTTTAAACCACAGGAAAAAGTGACTAGCACACTCAAGTTTTTTAAAAGAAGTCTTAAGATATAATTCAATTTTTAATTTTGGAAATATTTGACAAGTTTCCCTTTTGAAGCAAAATAATTCAATTAATAAATTGACATACAATAGGCTGCTGGAAATGGAGAAGAGAAAACATTTGAAAACCTTGTCAAACAGTACCGTGACACTTATCCCCAAGCTGTTTTCATTTTTAGCCAGTTCAACCTCAAAGATATCTCCAGGTTTAGGAGGTGATGAAGGAAAAGTTTTAAAATTCATTTTGTTGGATGTATTCATTGAGGAGGAAGATTCCTTAATAAAGAAAAACAAACAGGATTTCTTGTTAGAGTCAAACTGAATTATTAATGGAAGATCATTATGTGTTTTTTTTTAAAATTAAGAAAAAGTAAGACATTAAGGGACAGAGTAGATCTGAAGATCATGAAGTTTGGAAGAGATCTTAGGGATCATCTAATCCAATGCCTTCATAGTTTATGGTTGAGGAAATTGAGGTCTAGAGATTAAAGGGCTTTCCTCAGGTCAAACAGATACGGCAGAGGGAAGCCCAGAACCCAGTTCAAACCTGGCTTTTACATAATCCTTATCCAATGCTTTTTATACACTCAAATTTAGAAAGTATTTCCATTTCATTTAAAAAACAATACATATCAAGCAGTAGCTTTTAACTTGGGCCTTTAAGATGAGTAGGCCTCATGTTTACTTTGCTAATGTTTACATATCCACTATAAACACAGACACAACAGCTAAGCCCAGTTTATAAGGACATAACTCTCCTACGAGGAATGTTTTTCAGTGAACAAAGGGCTTAAGGTTCTTTTCTGAACCCGCTTGTGAATATGCGTATAAATTTATATCATTTCTAAAATTTCTAGAAAATGAACAATTTTCTATTTTGTTGCTCTTACTATCATACATTCAGAACTTCAGAATAATTTAGGCTATCAATAGTAAAGTCAACTGTCCATTATATGAACTATTTAGGAACTATTTTTTCAGATATTAAATTTTCTTATTAATATAAATATCAAGAGATAAACAATTTATAGAAAACAATCATAATCTGATTATTCATTCCTTTATGTAATCATGTAGCAAGTTCCCAGAATGACAGCCATTTTGGAGTTAGTATTCAAAGCTGCTAATTTCTCTGAAAGTTAGCATCAAATGCAGTAGCAGTTAGTAGCATAATATATAAACTATTTCTCCTTTCCAGAACAATGTACTCAGTTTATAGTAGATTATTCTGCTCTGTAATATATTTGCTGTTGTTTGCTTTGTTAAGTGAAAAAAACAAAGATTCAAATTAAACAATGCCTTTTTTTGTGTTTGATGATCCTGACTGCTGGAATAAGTGGCTTCATCCATGTCTGAATCTCCACGGTCAGAGTAATCTGTTGCATCATAAATGCCTGCTTTTTTAGCTTTGCTTTGGTTATTGTCAGTAGAAGTCCCCTTTTTCTCAGTGGCTTTGGATATCACAGATGGGGAAGGGCTGCCGTGCTTTGATTCCTGCCAGCTTCGGTCACCTACATGGCTGACAAAGAAACCATTGACCTGGCTCTGGGACAAGCTGGCACTCTCAGTCCTGGAATCTTGAGAGCTCAGGCTTCCCTCCCGCAGGCCCCCAGACAGCCCAAATGAGCTATCTGAGGTGTGCCCTGGGGTGCCACGTGGCCAGCAGTGATCCTCAGAAGAATTTACAGCACTGTCTTGCACGTAGGAAGCTTTCTTCATGTAGTTTTTCATGCCAATGCCAATGTGCACAGGAGCAGAAGGCACTGAAAAGTCAAAATCCGTCAATGAGGATGACAGGTTAGTGACACATGTTTGTGCTTACATATATGCACAATGTTTCCTGGTGATTGTTGGGAGGATTTTACACAGGATAACACACGTACAACACATGAACCAGGGCTTGGAACCATGACAAGGACTCAACAAATGTAGCAGATGCTTTCTGTTTCCTTTGCTTCCTCTTTGGGTCTTTCTTTCTGCAGCTTCTATGGAAATGTGGACCCCCTTTGCCTTAACTCCTCATTTCCATTCTCCAAGACCTATTTCTAGTGAGTCTCCCCTGTGAAGACTTTCTCAATTCCCTAACTAGAGATAACTTGAATCTCCAAAAATCCTTCCTTGATCCTTATTTAATGGTTATATATTTACTTGTTTTATATTGTCTTATCAGACTGCATTTTTTGGACTCCAAGTAATTATCAAGGAAGGCAACTCCGAATTCCTTACATTCATAGTTCTTTCAAAAAGCACTTACGAAAGCTTTCCTAAGACACAATCCACAGGTGACATGCGTAAAAGAATTACAGATGCAAGTTTGTTAGAAATGAAGTCTTACATGGCAAGCGAAATAAGGAAAACTTAAATAATATACAAAGAATTCCTAAAAGTCAGTAAGAAGTATACAGTGTTAAGCAGTGAGACAGAATCTGCCCCTGGACTCTGAGCCTTTCTCACTGCTCACTGCACATGCTGTGTGTGCTGCTTTCTAACACTGCCCCACCACTTGATCCTCGTGACAACTCTGTGCAAGACAGACAAGGCAGGGCCAGGTCACTGTATCCGCTTTAAAGAAAGAAAAACAACCATAGCTCAAGAGGACTTGTCACACAGCTAATAAGTGGCTCAGGTATGGCTTGAACTCAAGTCATCTGGTCTTTGTCAAGTGCCTTTTTTGTCACAACATGCTAATGGCAGGGATTATGAGACAAAATGATACGGTCTTGCTTCTACATTTCTGGTGTGTTGGTATCCTTTTCCTTTTATAATCAGGTTCACGACAGGACTTCATAGGTAACTGTTATATAACTATATTAATTAGGCAATTATTAAGAATTTTATTTCTGATTTGGCCTAAGAAGTGATGGAACACACCGAGTACTCAGAATTTAATTAAGTGATATTGATTTTGCACAACAAATCCATTTTTATGCATGTATTACTAAAGAAGAATAAGACAGAAAATCTTAGAAGTGATGAATGAAAAAGTTATACTGATGCATAAAATTAAATCAATCAGAACTACACATATTACATTTCCAGAAAGGAAATAAGTTTAAATCTAATTTATTGCTCCACGTATTGAAATTTTTGTGGAAAGTGAAACAGAACACACAGCTAAGAGACATTCACAACATTACCTTTGGATATCTTTTCTTTTGGCTGAGAGATAACAAGTGTCACGTCTTCAGGTGCATTTTGCAAAATTTCAATTGCAGCATGGTGGCTGACCCCCTCCAGACTCACACTATTCACAGATATCAAACGGTCTCCTGTAAAAATAGACGATCCAATATTTTCTATATCAAAGAGAAATTCATGCTAAATCTTAGAAATGCTACCTGCCCCTCATTAGTTTTGTTTTGCCCAAGTTCTACTTTTGCCATCTGTGCAAATTCATGCCTGTCAGTTAAGTACTTAGGAAATTACCTAAAAATAAATACCTGGCTTTAAGCATCCATCCAAGTCAGCTGGTCCTCCAGGGGTAATTGAACTAATAAATATACCTAGATCCAGTCTTCCCATCTTTTCTCCACCAATAATTTGAAATCCTGTGAAACAGCACATTTTAAAAAGATCTTCATGGGGAGGGGCAAGATAGGGGTAGGGAATTAAGAGGTACAAACTACTATGTATAAAATAAATAAGCTACAAGAATATATTATATAGCACAGGAATATAGCCAATATTTTATAATAACTATAAATGGAGTGTAACCTTTAAAAATTGTGAATCACTATGTTGTACACCTGAAACTTATATGATATTATAAATCAACTATATCTCAATAAAAAATAAGTAGAAATAAAAATAAAAGGATCTTCATGATACTGGTGCTTTCAAGGACTAATGATTAGCCTGCGTGACACATAGAAGTGTAGTCTCATATCAAATATAATTTAATAGGTAACACATGTGAGATGGGACTTAAATTTGGTGGAAATATTGCTTGTAAGCATTTCATCTTTGACATTTCCTGACTGGGCAGGTTGGGTAAAGGGGATGCAGGTAGGCAGAAGTGGGCTGGGGCCTCAATGCCAATGCTATGCAACTGACTTGTTCTCTTTGAATTTCACAGACCTTTAAGAATCTTAGTGACTTACCTAAGCCATACTTTGTATCTTTTTTCAGGTTAACCAGGGTGATCTCCCTTTCTGGTGAAGATACTATGCTCCATCTTTTGTGCAGCACATCTATTGGAAATGCACAATTTTAAGATAAAATAAACATAACATGCTTGGGCATTAGACTGCTTGTTCTAATTTAAATAAAGCTCACTAACAGATTGCTCGGTCACTTTAAAATCATATTTTAAATAATATGCCATTATCTTATATGTTGATAGTGAGTTATTGTTTACCAAATGATTATGTTATCACATTTATTCCTTATAAATGGTTCCCTGTGAAATATGTATTGATATATTTCAGTTACAAATGCATAAATAGATCTCAAGAGGTTAAATGATTTGAGCAGGTTTACTCAGCTAGTACAGGCAAGAGGTGAACCTTAAACTTAGGCTGTCAGACTTCATGTCTTTCTGTTATATGACAGTTGACTTCCTGAATTTGATAATGCTCAATATGTTAAGAATTTCCCACTAATAAGTGGTTGGCATTTCTACTTATAATGTGTAAAACATTCATGTAAGTTCTAGGGTAAAAGAGCAACACGAAGAAATAGGATTTATTCTTTTAAATCCCATTAATAATGACTTGGCTGGCACATTCTCAAAGGACTTCTCTTTCTTATTTTATTTGTGGAAAAATCTCATGAGGTAAGCAAAGAGATTTCTAATCATTGTTTTGCAGATGAGGAATAATAGTTCATGACTTGCTCAACATTATCAGCTAGTATCACTGGCCAGCAAAATGCCTTTAGTACTTGATAAATGCTAGCTAAATACATTGAGTGAATGTTGGCATCAGAACTAAAATTTACTTTTTCTTATTTCTACTTGGGTTTTTTTTTAAAGTAAGCTGATCATATACAAATATCTCCTAAATTAAACCAACAAATATACCACTTAATTGTCATCTTAATAAAATTACTTCATTTACTTAATAATCAGAGCATGTGAAAACACACACACATACACACCCTTCTTGCTATGGGCTGAAATGTGTTGCTCCTCCCTTTCCTCCAAATAAATATGTTGAAACCCTAACTCCTAGTACCTCAGAAGTTAACCATATTTGGAGATAGGTTTTTAAAAAGATAAGTTAAAATGAGGTCTTTAGGGTGGCCTAATCCAATATGACTGATATCCTTATAAGAAGAGGGAATCTGGATACAGACGTGTGTGCACAGAGGGAAGACCATGTGAAGAAAGAGGAATAACTCCACCGACAAAGCCAAGGAGAGAGGTCTCAGAAGAAATCAATGCTGCTGACACCTTGATCTCAGACTTCTAGCCTCCAGAACTGTGAGAACATACATTTATGTTGTTTAAGGCACCCAATCTGTGGGATCTTGTTATGGCAGCTCTAGCAAATTAATACACTTCTTAACATCAACTGTAATTTAATAGTTTACACTGGTCTGTGTGTGAGGTGGTGGTAAATGAGTTCAACACACTCAGAAAGATATTTGTTTAAACTAAATCTGAAAATTCACCTCTACATAGTTCTTAAGCATACTGAAGCTTTTTGAAAACTAGAGATTATCTGCCAACATATGACTACCAATGGATTTAAAATTGTATTAATATGTTATAAATAGTAACTTTGTTACGCAACATATATTAATGTTTAAATGATGAAAATGTGATACTTCATATTCTAGAAATAAACTCCATTAATTTCAGAAAACAATAACAACCATTTGCTCTCTGGAGTCAATTAACCTTGTCCCTTAAACACCAAGTACTAGTGCAAGTTTGCTAGCTCCCTGTAGTATACACGTCCCTATTCTGTTGTTTCTTTTTGACCAAAACTTAGTTATAAACTTAGTTATAATCAATAGGAGTGGTAGTAGTTCAGTATTTCTAATTAATTAATGAGATTCCAAAAAAAGAGATCACTGGACAATGGTGTGAAGAGCCTTATATATTTGGTTTATACAAACAAGCATAAAGTTCATGAATCAGTTATTGCCTAACTTAATATTATCTAGGTATCCAAGATACTTTTAGCCTAAAATAGACAATTAGGCCTAATTTTCAGCTAGAACCAAATAAAAAATACGATAGAATGAACCCATAAAATAAAACAAATAAGGGATGAGGTCGTGTTAGGTATTAAATGTAAACTTTTATCACCATTCTGAAGACAGAGTCCATTTGCTTTAGACAGAGTGTTTCTGCCTTCAATTACAAAAGTGATCAATATTCTGAATGTTCCTAAGGAGTATCTGTTACAAGTCAAAGGTATTGATTCAAAGAATAAAAATGACATTTCTTTATTTTCATTTCCAACATATGTATGAACAAGATTGGTTATTTATATTACTTATTTGGCTAATAAATGTACATGTGTGGGTGTGTGTATGGATATTAAAACATTTCCCAGGTAAACAATATTGGAATATGTGTATAGACCCACACACACACAAAATGTGCAATGTTTTTATGTTATTTATCTCCCCAACTAGAAGTAATAGATTAAGCTCTCTGTTTTCAAGGACTCATCAGTGAGATATGAATATTAATTCATTCAATTATACTTTCACCTTTCAGATGTTTGCTGAATAGTTTTCCTGTGAAAGTCCCACATTAGGCAATTGGGGAAAATAAAAAGAGATAATATGAAAGCTGCTAGCATAATAAATGTAAGCGCAATCAGATCAGGCTAGAAGAACAAAGATTTAGTCTGACTGATAAATAGAATGTTAAGACTTCAGAGAAATAGTTGTATTATGAAGGCATGAGTCAGAGCTGTAAGAGAGGAGAGGTTTCTTCTTGCCAGAAATAAAGACTTCAAGGACATGAGGTAGAGTTTTAATAAGTGGATTACAGAGATGGTTATGCACAACAAGTAAGGCATTAACAAAAGCTGAGATGGAAAAAAGGCAGAAAAGTTTCTGCAAAAACGTCACAGATCAGCTTGGCTGGAGTACAAGGTTTGAGTCGGGTGGAGCTGAATTATTATTTTGGAAAAGGAAGCTTTGCTAACCTACTCTTTTTAATAGGGAACCCTCCCTTCTGCTGCCGCGATATAAAGTGACATTAATGTGGGGATAGAGGAAGAAAGGATGTTGGTGTAGACCTACATATTACTAGACACTACTGTGCACATGTTGAGTTTCTATCTATCTGGTATTATATTCACATAGATATTCAAAATACTTTCCCATTGGCTAAAAATAAAAAAAAAGAGAAGGAAGTATCTGAGGATATATAGTACATAAGAGCCCAACTAAATTTAAAGTTATAGAATTCAATGAGGATTAAGTAGAATTTATGAATCATTGAAAGTGATGAGCTAGATACTTCAAGTACCAAGACATTTCTGAGTTATTTTAATTACTGTATGGAAACAAGCATTAATATTCAAGGAATACATATTTTTACATCTTTAAAAGAATTTTCTTTTCCCATTAATATACTTTATGACCACAGCAAATTCTGCAGATATTTTAACGTGTAAAAGAGGCTCAAATAGAAATTTCCATTTCTTTAATTAATACATGCCGGTGTCATTCCCAATAATGTTTACCTGGGAAATATCTTAAGAATAATCAACAAATGTGTAATTTAGAAATTAAATGTACACCCTCTCTGCATTTGAGATTGTTGTTCCAATGTTGCCTTTCTCATCTCTCACAAGGTTCATGTGGATATATTCAGTCCCCAACTAGAATAACTGTGGATACTAATGATAGATACATCTACGAGTAAACTATTTGAATTTCCCAGTAAAAGCATGTTTCTGATAAGGGCAAAGTCATATAATCAATTTAAGTGTGTCAACAATCTTTTTGCAAGAAAAATTCATTTTCTTGGCTATAGATCTAGACCCTTGTCAACTATCAGGCAGCTCCATGCCACTGATTCTAAGAGGAACTGGACTGTGTAAGTAGAGGAGGCTCTGGATAAATTCATCGCTCACTCTAGGGAAAAAGATCCAATTCAAACTCGGGGATGATGGGTCAGTAACACCACATTGGTACAAAAACAAAGAGAGGTATTTTCCATTGTTATATTACTTAATACACTAACTGTTACGGTGGTAGGTAAGAAGGATCATAATGGAAATTTTGGTGTTTTATTTCTGTGCTAGCATGAATTAGCTGAGTGAATGTGAGCCATATAACATTTCTGGGACTCATTTAACTCATTCATAGAATGGAAAGGTTTCGTTTAGATAAACTTTTTAGTTCCTTTCAGTTCTCAATTTATTTGACTCTATCTTTTGTTTCTGGTTAATTCTCATATCCGTTGAATCCTTTGTGAGCACTTTGGACTTTTATTTTTTATTATAATTTTCAACTTTGTATGTATTCTAATTAAACTTTAGGTGAAAAAAAAAAAACCCCTAGCATTTAAAGTTACATTGGTCCTTGACATCTGACTAAAAACTAATCTGTACAACATTTTATTACTAGGAATTAAGAATGTTCATAAAGACAATAATCAGTTCTAATACTGGGGAAAAAGTTTACTTAACTGTCCTTACAAGTTACTTTGCACCAGAATAAGCTTTTTCACATGAGGTTTTTTGCTTTTTGCATTTTGTTTTTGTTAGGAGTTTGGTGTTTGACCCCATTTTGTGGTTTGAACAGGAAGGAAGGTGACAAATTCAGCTAAAAGTTACTTTTCAATTGTACAGTAATCCTGAATTATAATAAAACGAGAAAAACTGCAAATCAATTTACACAAGCCTTGCATAAGTTCTACACATTTTTAAAATGTTTTTACTTTTTGACTCTCTTAATAAGGAATATTAGAGGGGTTGATCACGATGGTGGAATAAGAAGACATGGAACTCACCCCCACCCCAATGAATACATCAAAATAAGTCTACGTGTGGAACAATTCTCACTAGAAACTGGCAGAAAGACTCCTGTACAACCAAGGCTGTAAGAAAGACTCACATGTAGTCAGGTAGGAAGGAAACAAAAATGATCAGGTCAGGACCTGTGCCCCTGGAAGAGGACTCAGAGGTAAAGGGAAAATACATGGGCAGAGACCAGCTTTGGGGAGTAAGTGGTGAGAGGCGCAGACTGGGCGCTCTAGTCCTGGGGTCCTGCAAAGTGGACATGAGCCCCCTTGGATGGTTGGAGGACTTTAATACCCCACTGACATCAATGGACAGATCATCCAGACAAGAAATCAATAAGCCAACTGTAGTCTTACATGATACAACAGGCCAGTTGGATTTAACAGATATCTACAGGAAATTCCATCCCAAAACAGCAAAATACATATGCTTTTCAAGTACACATGGAACATTCTCCAGGATAAAGTCTCAACAAAACAAGTGCCAACAAATTTAAGATGACAGAAATTATGTCAAGCATTTAGACCTACCAAAATGGTATGAAACCAGAAATCAATTACAGAAAGAAAAATGGGAAAAGAACAAACATGTGGAGACTAAACAACATGCTACTGAAAAAACCAATGGGTCAATGAAGAAATCAAAGAGGAAATCAGAAAATACTTTAAGACAAATGAAAACGGAAACACAATTCTCCAAAATTATGAGATGTAGCAAAAGCAGTTCTAAGAAGGAAGTTTATAGTCATACAGGCCTTCCTCAAGAACAAGAAAAATATCAAATAAGCAACCTAACCCAAAGTCAGCTGAAGGAAGGAAATAACAAAGATCAGAGAGGAAATTAAAATAAAATAGAGACCAAAAAAACAATAGAAAAGATCAATGAAACCAAGAGCTAGTTTTCTGAAAGATAAAATTGATAAACCTTTAGCCAACATCAGGACCTTCAAGATGGTGGTGGAGTAGGACATGGAGATCACCTTCCTCCCCACAAATACATCAAAAATACATCAACATGTGGAACAACTCCTACAGAACGCCCACTGAATGCTGGCAGAAGACCTGAGACTGCCCAAAAGGCAAGAAACTCCCCACATACCTGGGTAGGGCAAAAGAAAAAAGAAAAAACAGAGACAAAAGAATAGGGATGGGACCTGCACCCTGGGAGGGAGCTGTGAAGGAGGAAAAGTTTCCACACACTAGGAAGCCCCTTCACTGGTGGAGATGGGGGTGGGAAGCTTCGGAGCCACAGAGGAGAGCGCAGCAACAGGGGTGCAGAGAGCAAAGCGGAGATATACCCACACAGAAGATTGGTGCCGACCAGCACTCACCAGCCTGAGAGGCTTGTCTGCTCACCCGTCAGAGCAGGCGGCGGCTGGGAGCTGAGACTCAGGCGTCAGAGGTCAGATCCCAGGGAGAGGACTGGGGTTGGTTGTGTGAACACAGCCTGAAGGGGGCTAGTGTGCCACAGCTAGCTGGAAAGGAGTCTGGGAAAAAGGCTGAAGCTGCCAAAGAGGCAAGAGACCATTGTTTCAGGGTGCGCGACTGGAGGGGATTCCTTCTCTGTTTGCCCACAGAAGGCAGAGCACCGCCTAAACAAGCTCCAGAGATGGGCATGGGCCATGGCTATCAGCTCAGATCCCAGAGACAGGCATGAAACACTAACGCTGCTGCTGTAGCCACCAAGAATCCTGTGTGCAAGCACAGGTCGCTATCCACACAGCCCTGGGAGCGTGTGCAACATGCCACGGCCAGGGTCCTGTGATCCAGGGACAAGGTGGCTGGGAGAACACACAGTGCACCTCAGGCTGCTGCAATGTCATGTTGGCTTCTGCTGCCGCAGGCTAGGCCAGCATTCCACTTATAACTACCATACCCCTCCCTCTCCTGGGCCAGAGCTCCCTAATCAGCCGCTGCTTTAACCCTGTCCTGTCTGGGTGGGAACAGATGCCTGAGGGCAACCTACATGCAGAGGTAGGCCCCAAACCAAAGGTGAACCCCAGGAGCTGTGCGAACAAAGAAGAGAAAGGGAAATTTCTCCGTGCAGCCTCAGCAGCAGCGGATTAAATCCTCACAATCAACTTGATGTACCCTGCATCTGTGGAATACCTGCATAAACAATGAATTATCCCAAAATTGAGACAGTGGACTTTGGGAGCAACTGTAGACTTGGGGTTTGCTGTCTGCAACTGATTTGTTTCTGATTTTTAGGTTTATCTTACAATAGTTTTTAGAGCTTGTTATCATTGGTGGATTTGTTTATTGGTTTGGTTGCTCTCTTCTTTTTTTAACACTATTGTTTTCTATTTTAAAAATTTTTAAAAATTTATTATTATTATTTTTTTCTTTCTTTTATTCTCCCTTTTCTTCTGAGCCGTGTGGCTGACTGGGTCTTGGTGCTCCGGCCTGGTTCAGGCCTGAGCCTCTGAGGTGGGAGATCTGACTTCAGGACACTTGACCACCAAAGACCTCCCAGCCCCACATGATATCAATTGGTGAGAGCTCTCCCAGAGATCTCCGTTGCAACAGTAAGACACAGCTCCACTCAATGGCTAGCAAGCTCCAGTGCTGGACGCCCCATGCCAATCAACTAGCAAGACGGGAACACAACCCCACCCATTAGCAGAGAGGCTGCCTAAAACCATACTAGGTTCACAGACACCCCAAACACACCACCGGATGTAGCCCTGCACACCAGAAAGACAAGATCCAGCCCCACCCACCAGAACACAGACACCACTACCCTCCACAAGGAAGCCTACACAAGCCACTGAACCAACCTCACCCACTGGGGGCAGACACCAAAAAAAAAGGGAACTATGAACGTGCAGCCTGTGAAAAGGAGACCCCAAACACAGTAAGTTAAACAAAATGAGAAGACAGAGAAATATGCAGCAGATGAAAGAGCAAGGTAAAAACCCATCAGACCAAACAAATGAAGAGGAAATGGGCAGTCTACCTGAAAAACAATTCAGAGTAATGACAGTAAAGACGATCCAAAATCTTGGAAATAGAATAGAGAAACTACAAGAAATGTTTAACAAGGACCTAGAAGAACTAAAGAGCAAACAAACAATGATGAACAATACAATAAATGAAATGAAAAATTCTCTAGAAGGAATCAATAGCAGAATAACTGAGGCAGAAGAACAGATAAGTGACCTCGAAGATAAAATAGTGGAAATAACTACTGCAGAGCAGAATAAAGAAAAAAGAATGAAAACAATTAAGGACAGTCTCAGAGACCTCTGGGACAACATTAAACACATCAACATTCGAATTATAGGGGTCCTAGAGAAGAAGAGAAAAAGAAAGGGTGTGAGAAAATATTTGAAGGGATTATAGTTGAAAACTTCCCTAACATGGGAAAGGACATAGTCAATCAAGTCCAGGAAGCACAGAGAGTCCCATTCAGGATAAATCCAAGAATCAAAGTATCAAAAATTAAATACAAAGAAAAAATATTAAAAGCAGCAAGGGAAAAGCAACAAATAACATACAAGGGAATCCTCATAAGGTTTACAGTTGATCTTTCACCAGAAACTGAAAGCCAGAAGGGAGTGGCAGAACATACTTAAAGTGATGAACGGGAAAAACCTACAACCAAGATTACTCTACCCAGCAAGGACCTCATTCAGATTCAACAGAGAAATTAAAACCTTTACAGACAAGCAAAAACTAAGAGAATTCAGCACCACTAAACCAGCTTTACAACAAATGCTAAAGGAACTTCTCTAGGCAGGAAACAAAAAAGAAGAGGAGCTACAAAAACAAACCCAAAACAATTAAGAAAATGGTAATAGGAACATACATATTGATAATTACCTTAAATGTAAATGGATTAAATGCTCCAACCAAAAGACACAGGCTCACTGAATGGATACAAAAAAAAAGACCTGTATATATGCTGTCTACAAGAGACACACTTCAGACCTAGGGACACATACAGACAGAAAGTGAGGGGATAGAAAAAGATTTTCCATGCAAATGGAAATCAAAAGAAAGCTGGAGTAGCAATCCTTGTATCAGACAAAGCATACTTTAAAATAAAGACTATTACAAGAGACAAAGAAGAACACTACATAATGATTAAGGAATCAATCCAAGAAGAAGATATAACAATTGTAAATATTTATGCACCCAACATAGGAGCACCTCAAAACATAAGGCAAATATTAACAGCCATAAGAGGGGAAATTGACAGTAATACAATAAGAGTAGGGGACTTTTATACCCCACTTTCACCAATGGACAGATCATCCAAAATGAAAATAAAAAAGGAAACCCAAGCTTTAAATGGCACATTAAACAAGATGGAATTAATTGATATTTATAGGACATTCCATCCAAAAACAACACAATACACTTTCTTCTCAAGTGCTCATGGAACATTCTCCAGGATAGACCATATCTTGGGTCACAAATTAAGCCTTGGTAAATTTAAGAAAATTGAAATTGCATCATGTATCTTTTCCAACCACAATGCTATGAGACTAGATATCAATTACAGGAAAAAAAGTGTAAATAATACAAACACAGGGAGGCTAAACAATACACTACTCAATAACGAAGAGATCACTGAGGAAATCAAAGAGGATATCAAAAAATACCTAGAAACAAATGACAATGAAAATACGATGACCCAAACCCTACAGGATGCAGCAAAAGCAGTTCTAAGAGGGAAGTCTACAGCAAATACAAGACTATCTCAAGAAAACAAGAAACATCTCAAATAAACAACCTAACCTTACACCTAAAGCAATTAGAGAAAAAAGAACAGAAAAACCCAAAATTAGCAGAAGGAATCATAAAAATCATATCAGAAATAAATGAAAAAGAAATGAAGGAAATGATAGCAAAGAACAATAAAACTAAAAGCTGGTTCTTTGAGAAGATAAAATTGATAAACCATTAGCCAGACTCATCACGAAAAAAAGGGAGAAGACTCAAATCGAAAGAATTAGAAATGAAAAAGGAGAAGTAACAACTGACACTGCAGAAATACAAATGATCATGAGACATTCCTACAAGCAACTATAGGCCAATAAAATGGACAACATGGAAGAAATGGACAAATTCTTAGAAAAGCACAACCTTCCGAGACTGAACCATGAAGAAATAGAAAATATAAACAGACCAATCACAAGCACTGAAATTCAAACTGTGATTAAAAATCTTCCAACAAACAAAGCCCAAGACCAGATGGCTTCACAGGCGAATTCTATCAAATATTTAGAGAAGAGCTAACACATATGCTTCTCAAACTCTTCCAAAATATAGCAGAGGGAGGAACATTCCCAAACTCATTCTACAAGGCCACCATCACCCTGATACCAACACCAGACAAAGATGTCACAAAAAAAGAAAACTACAGGCCAGTATCACTGATGAACATAGATGAAAAAATCCTCAACAAAATACTAGCAAACAGAATCCAACAGCTCATTAAAAGGATCACACACCATGATCAAGTGGGGTTTATCCCAGGAATGCAAGGATTCTTCAATATACACAAATCAATCAATGTGATAAATCATATTAACAAACTGAAGAATAAAAATCATATGATCATCTCAATAGATGCAGAAAAAGCTTCTGACAAAATTCAACACCCATTTCTGATAAAAACTCTCCAGAAAGTAGGCATAGAGGGAAATTTCCTCAACATAATAAAGGCCATATATGAAAAACCCACCACCAACATCGTTCCCAATGGTGAAAAATTGAAACCATTTCCTCTAAGATCAGGAACAAGACAAGGTTGCTCACTCTCACCGCTATTATTCAACATAGTTTTGGAACTTTTAGCCACAGCAATCAGAGAAGAAAAGGAAATAAAAGGAATACAAAATGGAAAAGAAGAAGTAAAACTGTCACTGTTTGCAGATGACATGATACTATACATAGAGAACCCTAAGGATGCTACCAGAAAACCACTAGAGCTAATCAATGAATTTGGTAAAGTAGCAGGATACAAAATTAATGCACAGAAATCTCTTGCATTCCTATACACTAATGATGAAAAATCTGAAAGCAAAATTAAGGAAACACTCCCATTTACCACTGCAACCAAAATGATAAAATACCTAGGAATAAACTAACCTAAGGAGACAAAAGACCTGTACGCAGAAAACTATGACACTGATGAAAGAAATTAAAGATGATACAAACAGATGGAGAGATATACCATGTTCTTGGATTGGAAGACTCAATATTGTGAAAATGACTATACTACCCAAAGCAATCTACAGTCAATGTGATCCCTATCAAACTAGCAACCAGAAGAAAAAATTTCAATTTATATGGAAACACAAAAGACCCCAAATAGCCAAAGCAATCTTCAGAAAGAAAAACGGAGCTGGAGGAATCAGGCTCCCTGACTTCAGACTATAGTACAAAGCTACAGTAGTCAAGACAGTACAGTTCTGGCACAAAAAGAGAAATATAGATCAATGGAACAGGATAGAAAGCCCAGAGATAAACGCACGCACTTACGGTCACTTATCTTTGATAAAGGAGGCAAGAATATACAGTGGAAAAAAGACAACCTCTTCAATAAGTGGTGATGGGAACACTGGACAGCTACATGTAAAGGAATGAAATTGGAACACTCCCTAACACCATATACAAAAATAAACTCAAAATGGATTAAAGACCTAAATGTAAGGCCTGACACTATAAAACTCTCAGAGGAAAACATAGGCAGAACACTCTATGACATAAATCACAGCAAGATCCTTTTTGATCCACCTCCTAGAGTAAGGGAAATAAAAACAAAAATAAACAAATGGGACCTAATGAAACTTCAAAGCTTTTGCACAGCAAAGGAGACCATAAATAAGACAAAAAGACAACCGTCAGAATGGGAGAAAATATTTGCAAACAAAGCAACTGACAAAGGGTTAATCTCCAAAATATACAAGCAGCTCATGCAGCTCAATATCAAAAAACAAACATCCCAATCCAAAACTGGGCAGAAGACCTAAACAGACATTTCTCCAAAGCAGATATACAAACAAACAGATGGAGATGTGTTTGTCGATTGCCAACAAACACATGAAAGAATGCTCAACATTACTAATCATTAGAGAAATGCAAATCAAAACTACAATGACGTATCACCTCACAGCAGTCAGAATGGCCATTATCAAAAAATCTACAAACAATGAATGCTGGAGAGGGTGTGGAGAAAAGGGAACACTCTTGCACTGTTGGTAGGAATATAAATTGATAGAGTGACTATGGAGAACAGTATGGAGTTTCCTTAAAAAACCAAAAATAGAACTACTATATGACCCAGCTATCCCACTAATGGGCACATACCCTGAGAAAACCATAATTCAACAATAGTCATGTTGGGACTTCTCTGGTGGCACAGTGGTTAAGAATCTGCCTGCCAATGCAGGGGATACAGGTTTGAGGCCTGGTCCAGGAAGATCCCACATACCATGAAGCAACTAAGCCCGTGTGCCACAACTACTGAGCATGCGCTCTAGAGCCCGTGACCCACAACTACTGAGCCCATGCACCGCAACTACTGAAGCCTGTGTGCCTAGAGCCCATGCTCTATAACAAAGACAAGCCATTGCAATAAGAAGCCCGTTGCACCGCAACAAAGAGTAGCCCCTGCTCTCCGCAACTAGAGAAAACCTGTGTGCAGCAATGACGACCCAACACAGCCAATAAAAAGAAGAAAAAGAAAAGAAAGAAAGAAAAAAAAAAGAGTCATGTACCACAATGTTCATTGCAGCACTATTTACAATAGCCGGGACATTGAAGCAACCGAAGTGTCCATCGACAGATGAATGGATAAAGAAGATGTGGCATATATATACAATGGAATATTACTCAGCCATAAATGAAACAAATTTGAACTAATTGTAGTGAGGTGGATGGGCCTAGCGTCTGTCATACAGAGTGAAATAAATCAGAAAGAGAAAAACAACACATACATACAGAATCTTAAAAAAAAAAAGAAGGTTCTGATGAACCTAGGGGCAGGACAGGAATAAAGACACAGACGTAGAGAATGCACTTGAGAACACGGGGAGGGGGAAGGGTAAGCTGGGATGAAGTGTGAGAGTAGCATGCACATACATACACTACCAAATGTAAAACAGATAGCTAGTGGGAAGCAGCTGCATAGCACAGGGAGATCAGCTTGGTGTTTTGTGACCACCTAGAGGGGTGAGATAGGGACAGTGGGAGGGAGACACAAGAGGGAGGTGATGTGGGGATATATGTATACATACAGCTAGTTCAATTTGTTATACAGCAGAAAGTAACACAACATTGTAAAGCAATTATACTCCAATAAAGATGTTACCAAAAAAAAAAAAAAAAACTTTAGCCAGGCTAACCAAGAAGAAAAGAGAGAAGAACCAATAAATAAAATAAGAAATGCAAGAGGAGAAATTACAACCAATACCACAGAGATAGAAAAAATCATAAGAGAATATTATAGTTACATGCCAACAAACTGGACCACCTAGAAGAAATGGACAAACTTCTAGAAACATACAGCCTGCCAAGACTGAGTCAAGAAGAAGTGGATAAATTGAACGCATTGATCAGTAGTAGTAAAACTGAATTTATAATTAAAACAACAACAACAACAACAAAATACCTCCCAGCAAACAAAAGTTCAGGACTGGACAGTTCACAGGGAAATTCTACCAAACATATAAAGAAGAACTTATACCTATACTATTCCCCAAAGTTGAAGAGGACAGAACACTCCCAAATTCATTCTATGAGGCCACCATCCATTATACCATTTGTATCTAATACAGATGTAAAAATTCTCAACAAAATATTAGCAAACCAAATGCAAGAATATATAAAAAGGACTGTGCATCATGATCAAGTTGGATTTATTCCAGGGACACAGGGATTGTTCACCTTTCACGAATCAATCAATGTGACATATCACATTAGCAGAAGGAAGGATAAAATTCACATGATCATCTCAATAGACACAGAAAAAGCATTTGACAAAATTCAACATCCTTTCATGATAAAAACTCTCATCAAATTTGGTATAGAGGGAACATATCTCAACATAATAAAAGTCAGTTATGACAAACTCACAGCTAACATCATACTCAACAGTGAAAAGCTGAAAGCCTTTCCTGTAAATTCAGGAACAAGACAAGGATAACCACTCTTGCCTCTTCTATTGAACATAGCAATGAAGCCCTAGCCACAACAATCAGAGAAAAGAGAAATAAAAGGCATCTATATATTGGAAGGGAAGAAGTAAAACTGTCACTATTTGCAGATGACATGATACTTTAAATAGAAAATCCTAATGTTTCCACCAAAAAACTAATAAATGAATTCAGTAAAGTTGCAGGACAGAAGATAAATATACAGAAATCGGTTGCTTTTCTATACTCTAATAATGAACTATCAGAAAGAGAAAGTTAAAATAAAAAAACCCCCAAAACCAAACAAACAAACAAAAAATTCTGTTTAAAATCACATCAAAAAGAATAAACTAGGAACAAACTTAACCAAGGAGGTGAATGACCTACACTCTGAAAACTATGAAACACTGATAAAGGAAACTGAAGATGATACAAAGAAATGGAAAGATATCCCGTGCTCTTGGACTGGAAGAATTAATATTGTTAAAATGGCCATACTACCCAAAGCACTTTACAGATTTAATGAAATCCGTAGCAAAATACCCATGACATTTTTCACAGAACTAGAAGAAATAATCCTAGAATTTATATGGAACCACAAAAGACCCTGAATTGCCAAAGCAATTTTGAGAAAAAAATAACAAAGCTGGAGACATCATCTTCTCAGACTTCAGATTATACTACAAAGCTATAGTAATCAAAATACCATGATACTGGCACAAAAGCAGACACATAGATCAATGGAACAGAATAGAGAACCCAGAAATAAACCCATGCACCTATGATTAATTACTCTATGGCAAAAGAGGCAAGAATATACAATTGAGAAATGACAAGTCTCTTCAATAAGTGTTGCTGAAAAAACTGGAATGCTACATGTAAAAGAATGAGATTAGAACATTTCCTCATACCATATACAAAAATAAACCACAAATGGATCAAATACCTAAATGTAAGACCTGGAAACCATAAAACTCCTAGATGAGAACACAGGCAGAACATACTTTGACATAAATTGTAGCAATATTTTTTTGGGTCTGTCTCCTAAGGCAAAAGAAATAAAAGCCAAAATAAACAAATAGGACCTAATTAAACTTAAAACTTTTGCAAAGCAAAGGAAACCATTGACAAAATGAAAAGACAACCTACTGAATGGGAGAAAATATTTGCAAATGATATGACCAACAAGGGGTAATAGCCAAAATAAATAAATAACACATACAATTCAATATTAAAAAAACTAACCAAATAAAAAACACAGGCAGAAGATCTAAATAGACATTTTTCCAAAGACGACATACAAATGGTCAACAGGCACATGAAAATATGCTTGAAATCAGTAATCATCAGAAATGCAAATTAAAACCACAATGAGCTATCACCTCACATCTCTCAGAATGGCTACCTACAATCAAAAAGTCTACAAATAATAAATGTTGTTGAGAGTGTGGCAAAAAGGGAATCCTTGTACACTGTTGGTGGGAATGTAAAATGGTGCAGCCACTATGGAAAACAGTATGGATGTTTCTCAAAAAACTAAAAACAGAACTACCATATGACCCAGCAATTCCACTACTGGGTATATATCCAGAAAAAACAAAACCACTAATCCAAAAATATACATGCACCCCAAGGTTCATAGCAACACTATTTACAAGTATCTAAGTTACAGAAGCAACCCAACTGTCCATCAACAGATGAATGGATAAAGAAGATGTGGTATATATATCTATATACAGTGCAGTACTGGTCAGCCATAAAAAAAGAATGAAATTCTGCCATTAGCAGCAACTTGGATGGGCCTAGAGAATATTGTGCTTAGCGAAATAAGTCTGACAGAAAATACAAATACCGTATGATGTCAGTTATACGTGGAATCTAAAAAATAAAACAAATAGGGCTTCCCTGGTGGCGCAGTGGTTGAGAGTCCGCCTGCCGATGCAGGGGACACGGGTTCGTGTCCCGGTCCGGGAAGATCCCACATGCCACGGAGCGGCTGGGCCCGTGAGCCATGGCCGCTGAGCCTGTGCTCCGCAACGGGAGGGGCCACAACAGTGAGAGGCCCGCGTATCGCAAAAAAAACACACACAAAAAATAAATGTCTATAGCAAAACAAAAACAGACTCATAGATATAGAAAACAAACTACTAGTCACCAGTGGGGAGACGGAAGTGGGGAGGGTCAAGATAGGGGTATGGGAATAAGATATAAACTACCATGTATAAAATAGATAAGCAACAAGGATATACTGTACAGCACAGGGAATTATAGCCACTGTAACTTTTAATGGAGTATAAAATACTGAATCACTATGTTGAACACTGGAAGCTAATATAATATTGTAAATCAACTATAATTAAAAAAAAAGAACTGTTATAACGTGCCATTTTTTGAAAGGTTAAGCAACCTTTATTTCTTTTTGGAAATCACAATTAATCAAAGGATTGGAATCCTTTCCATATTTGTTTCATGAGATTGGAAGACTCCTGCCTTTCTTCTTTTATCTTCTAAGTTTCACACTCTTTATGGGTCTCTGAAAGTTGTAAAAGGTTAAGACTGAATTTTATTCATTGGCCTTTGTATTAAGTGATAAATAATTCAGTATTAACTAATGCTCATTTCTAATTTTCTCTTAATAATCTTGTTCAGCAACAAAAAACACTGAAATGAGAATAAAAAGTCCTATATTTGACCAACAGGCAAGTAATTTAACTTTTTAATCTTCAGTTACCTTATTTGGAAAAACATGTTTGCCATGCTCTATTATGTCAAAACTCAATTCTCAACAGAGCACTAATTCAGGGCTACTTGGACAGACTGAAGGAGAATTTTGAAGAAAATATAAACTTGTCTATAAGCCAACTGGGGAACACCTCCATGGGAAGGTGGGTTGGCCCCTCTGTAGTGGGCAGGTGGGAAGATGAGTGCCTGGAGGTTTAAACACAGATCCTACCCTGCACATGATGTTCATTTGGTACCCAATGTAAATTCATATTCTTTTCCGTTAGAACCTAGGTAAAAACACATTTCAGGCTCTCATCCTTGAATAGATTATTATCCAGCTTATTTCAAAGTTTATCTGGGAGAAATAATACCTAAAAATAATTAGGCATTATTATACTAGGAGACAGTCTAAAGAGTGGATTAGAGCATAGGCTCTGGAAACAGACATCCTGCATTCAAATCATGGCCCCAGCTTTTGCCAGCTCCATGACCTACTATGCAACTCTACCTTTCTGTGTTTTGGCTTCTCATCTGTGAAAAGGAAGTAGCATTAGTTCTGGCTCATAGGATTGTTGTGGGGATTGAGAGAGAAACACAACGTGCTTAGAACAGTGTTTGGCACATAGTAAGCACTAAATAACTGTCAGTCAATAAGTACAACCGCTATGGACATGTTAATAACTGACCTATTTTAGGTACAGAGGTTATTCTAACTTCAGTCCATGTAAGACATTTGGTCATCAAAAAGCTATATGACAAGGTCTTAGTAACTTAGGTCTAAGTATAAACTGACTTTTTCTTCAATGGTATGCCCTCAGATTTTTTAAGGATTAATACATTAAAAAATAGGAGATGAAAAAATCTTTCATTTGTTATGAGTATTTAAGATATTATAAAAGTAAAAAGATTTACTTTTGGACACAATTTTGCTTCCAAGAAAAATGTTCCTCTCTTGAAGAACTGGTATGTGTATTTCTATTAGAGAATGAGAATTATACAAAATAGCTTACTGATGTCTGACAGCTTTGACCTACAAAAACAACAGTTTCATATGGTTCAACTAATTCGCATGCCTTCATTTTTGCCTTGGCTCTCAGGAAAATGAGAGCTAAACTTAAAGCTTCATCAAAGTTTAACTATATTAATACTTGTGATCAGCATATTTGCTTTCTTCTCATCAGGCTTCTGATTATTTCAACTTTAAGAATTTGAGGGTAAAACTTAAACATTTTTGGAGGAAAGATGTATATACATAGTGATAATAATATTCTTTATACCCATGAAGGTTGTTAGAAAAATCAAATAATGTACATGAAAGTATTTTGTAACCTAAATTATAAAAATTGTGAACCCACTGACCTTCAAGTCATTGCACAAAGTTTTTTTCCTACAATTTTGATTCTTCTTAGATTCTTTCTAAACTATTAATCTCAACATTTAAAGTCTTCAAATTCTTCCCAAAAGATTTATGATAAGACTCAAAGCTGGTTGCCATTTAGTTTTTGACCTTCACTCTGGCCCCAGCATAACTCCATACTGAGATTCTTACATCTCTCTGAATCTGTTATCTTCTCACATGTCTGCATGTCTTTGATCACACTATGCCCTTGGTCTGGAATACTTATCCACACCATTCTACCTGAATAAATACTCCTTTTATTTCAAGATTCAGTTGAAGCATACCTCAGTTAAAACGCTTTTCAATCAAAATTATCTCCCACCTAAGCTACCTTAGCTCCCCAATTAGCGTCCTTATCTCGAATTTGTCATTTCTCTAGTTCATCAACATTAGTCTAAATTACAGGTCCCATCACATCACTGAGATGCTGAAAAACACAACTCTCTTCTGACTCCAATGTAAGGCCTAAAATCCTTGACATGGAATTGAAAGCTCTTTATTAGTAGGCCCATGACTATCTTACAAGGTACAAGAGAAAAATTATGATGGAAATGAGGGGAAAAACATTTTGTAAACCTACCATTTTCTTTTAAGGGTACTTGGGATGAAGAATTTCCAGAACTATGCAAAGTCATTCCTGTGGTATAAATTAAATTATTAGACAGTTTAAAAATGGTCAGATACTATATACAGAAGTAATTTCTTCTGATAAATTCATAAAAATCAACAAAACATTAAGACAGCAACAATTTCTTTTATTTACACTCAGAAAAATAACTTGTCTCCCCACAATGGGCTTTTTTTTTTCTTTTTTACTACTTTTAATGTCCAAGTTAAGCATATCAACTTGTTTTGCAGAATAAATTTAAACACAGATGAACTGTTTCTGACAATGACATTTTGATGTCATATATGAAATGATGAAACTAAAATGAGTTTAAAAGTATCTGTTCAAATGTTAAAAGAAAGTTCAATATTCGATAAGAATGAATAATCAATCAAAAACAAATGCAGAAAATAATTTTTTTATGGTTGAATTTTATTTTACTTGTGTTTTTCTATGGAATATTCACTACTCTATATCTGATATGTGATGAATTTTTATGTAGAACAAAGCCTTCCTAATGAAAATAGCTTAGAATCTATAAGAGATCCCATTATATATGAATACACTTCGAAAATTATTTTCTGAAAGATTAAATCAGTGTCTTTTTAGGCTATTTTCAATGCATAGGGTGACCTATAAGATGGAGTCTTGTCTTTCATCTGTTTAAAGTTTTTTTAACCAATTCAATTTAAATTGATGATAGTATAATCTCTGAAAGCTGTGGAAACCTATATTAATGAAGTAATGTGGCCTTCCATAAATATTTATCAATTATAGTGTAATTCTCTTTGACTTCATTTACTCCACATAGCCCCAATCCAATTACAGGGTGAGAAAATACTTTTTAACTTTGTATAGTTATGATCACACTTAGTTCCAAGGGAGAGTTAATTAGTATTATTTAGTAAAACAACCATAGAAAAGGGTATCCTTGTTGACTGCTTGTCTGCCCAACTGTTTCCTATTCTGAGTAGTCATTCAGACCTCTGTGCTTAAATATCTACTTTTCTAAGAGATTGATTCCCATGCAGTTCGCTTTTAAGATGCACAAAACAACAGGAATCCTTCTGTTTATCTTATAAGGTAGTGTGTATTTATAAACACAAACAACTTCTGTCTATACTTAAATAGTTCATAGGCCCCAGCTAGCTGGGAGAAATTGAGAAAACTTAAATCAACTAAGAATTTCTACCTAACAACCATAGCACATTGCATAAAACTATCTCTTTCTAGACACAATTCCATTCTGAAAGTAACCTAAATAAACTTTTCTTAAAAAAAAATATAGCATCAGTGGAGTCTACTCTCACAGACTGTAAGGAAAATCCAAAGGAAGGCTATCCAAAGCCATGGCACCAGACTACCTGGGTTCTCTTGGTAAGAATGTCATGGCCTTTAACTGTGACCAAGAGAAAGCTAACAGTCTGTGCCATGAGGTAATCACTTGTTAAATCAATTTTTGATTTGACTTGGTACTTTTTAAGTAGCCTAAAATTTTATATTCACAAAAAGTTTTGGTAATTAGGACATACAACCAAAAATAATTTCCTGGTAATTAACACTGTCTCATTCACTTCATTATGAGCATGAGGTAAGGGAGAGAGAAGGTAAGCTTGTTTATGCTGACCTATAACATATGCTTGACCAGGGTCTTCAAAGGATGAGGAGTCTGATTCCTGTTTCCTCCTTTCAGGACTTCTATTTAAACTTGCAACAGACTTTGAACTAAAGAGGGAAAAGGAAGGTGGGGGGGAAGTGTCAGTGTAAAAAAGTATGATGAAAATAATAAATTGTCAAAACAAAAACAAAAGTAGGAAATGCAGAATTTACAAATATGTAGTTTGGGTTAGTTAAGTATGTTCTTACTTATTAAGTTTTGTGAATCCTGCCAAAGATTCCGTATCAGATCTCGCCATCTGGTGAAACGGTTTTCCTACCAACTCCGCAATGGTTTGTGGTGGGGATTCCATGTTAACAATGACATTTTTCCGATGAGGATAGAGAGAGGCCTGACTCAGATCGTGGTATGATTTACTCATCCCTCTAGGCCTTTCCTCCCAAGAAGCTTTGTCACTCTTCTCTTTTGCACTGTTTTGCAATGGCTGGTAAAGCGACAGCTCTGAGCAGGATAGCCTCTTCAGAATCTCAGCTTGAACTGACAGAGGTCGAACGGCAAGTTTGTTCAGGGTGCTGCTGGCCAGACTACCAGTGCTGATTGCTCGTCCCATATTAAATCCTCTAACGGACTCTGCTTGGAGATTCAGGCTCCTAAATGAAGCTTTCTCTATAAGGAAATAGGATTGCTTTACACGATGAAAACACCACAGAACCTTTTATGAGAAAAGCTATTTTAATAACTAAAAAACAGCATGCAATTTTTAATCATTTTGATTGCCATCAGAAGTAGGTAGCTTTCAAAGAGTGGCAATCGAGGATTTTAAAAAGGAGGTTGTAAGATTCTGGTTTTCATACCATCTCTCCATCCTTGTAGCTTTCTCACAGCCAGGGACTGGTCAGTATTGCCTTATTTCATCTAGTGATTTTCCTGGATCTAATAATGTTTGGGTTTCATTCAGGCTTGCTGACCTCAATACAGTTTTCAGTTAGGAAGGAGAATGACATTTGACAGAGAAAATTTTATCGCTAGTAGTGTCTCTGATAAAATACCAGCAAACCAAGGATGGGGAGAGGGAGAGATAAAACCTGGATAGGCCAATATAGTGAGATCATGCCTGAAAAGAGCTGTGCAAGAGGAGAGTTTTGCCCAGAGAAAAAGTTCTTATTATATTTTTAAAAGCTTATGGCAGATTGTGGTGATGTTCACACAACTCTGTTAACAATGTGGATATACTAAAAATCATTGAATTGTGCACTTTAAGTGGTTAAATTGTATGGTATGTGAATTAGGTCTCAATAAAACTACTACTAAAAAACAAACAAACAGGGCTTCCCTGGTGACGCAGTGGTTGAGAGTCCGCCTGCCGATGCAGGGGACACGGGTTCGTGCCCCGGTCCGGGAGATCCCACATGCCGCGGAACGGCTAGGCCCGTGAGCCGTGGCCGCTGGGTCTGCGCGTCCAGAGCCTGTGCTCTGCAACTCCGCAAAACAAAGAAACAAAAACAAAAACCCCAAAACCCCAAACCCCCAAGCAGAAACAAAAGCCTTTTATGGCCTATTTTCTGTCATTTCATTACTATGCCAATACCACCTCCCCACCTTGTAGACTTTTCCTGATTTAACTGAGGCCCAGGGGCCACAAGAGAACCTCACATTACTTGTCTTTTTTGTTTCTGTTAATTAACATGATTAAGGAGCTGGGGTTCTTTTTATGCTTAAATTCCTTTCACTCCTAAATACATATCCAAAGTATTCTTTTAGGGGTCAAATTTAGAGATACCTTATAACAAGTGATTGGCTATTCTGTTTTGTGAGAACAAATGTCATGTCAGTATTGGAACATTTGAGGCTATAAACGAAAGCACTGCATCACAGAATTTTGGCATCAAAATCCTTTCATGTATATAAAGGACCAGAAGCATAGAATTTCAAATGGTTTGGCTGTTCATTTGGCATTAGTAATCCACATCACAAGGCAACCCAATTGGTCTCCCCATGGAAAGTACCAATACAGCTTGACCACTATGTAAAACAGCTGCGAAAACTTGTTTTTTAAAAAGAGAATGTCAAATGTTGCTGATTTAGATCTTAAGATTCTGTTTCATTTATCTTCTAATTCCCAGGAAGATTAATAATCAACATTTCATCTCAGGTGTAAACAGATAGGAAAACAATGCAACTCTTTCATATTCATACATCAGAATGAAGTTTAAATAAACACGTCTCTTGAGGACACAGGGAGGGAAGGGGAAGCTGGGAGAAGTGACAGAGTAGCATTGACATATATACAGTACCAAATGTAAAATGGATGGCTGGTGGGAAGCTGCTGCATAGCACAGGGAGATCAGTTCAACGCTTTGTGACGACCTAGAGGGGTGGGATAGGGAGGGTGGGAGGGAGGCTCAAGTGGGAGGGGATATGGGGATATATGTATACATATAGCTGATTCACTTTCTTGTACAGCAGAAACTAACACAGCACTGTAAAGCAATTATACTCCAATAAAGATATTAAAAAAAAAACAAAAAACAAAAAACAAAAAACAGGCCACTGGGCCTGCTGGTCCGGAGCCTGTGCTCCACAACGGGAAGGGCCACAACAGTGAGAGGCCCGCGTACAGGGAAAAAAAAAAAAAAAAAAGAAATAAGGAAATTTCCTATATAAATGTAAATGTCATTACAAAAGCGGAAATTAAAAAAAAAAAAACAAAAAAAACCATGTCTCATCACCAGGAAAATTCAACATTCTTTCTTTGAAGTAGAAGTGGACACCAAGTTAAAACATAACAATTAAAAAAAACCCTTTTGTTTTAAAATTCCCAGTATAATCTTTAGCTTCAAATAAGAGTTTTTATGAGAGCAGATAACATTAATTCTATTTTCTTTTACTTTGAGAGCAGACTTTATTCAAAGATGCAAAAACTGAGTCTTAAACAGATTTAACTACTGGGAAATGCCTCTGTACCCAAAAGTTTTCTTCACCCTAAAGGAAAATGTAGACCAAACTTTGGCAGGCATAGGGACCACCAGTTCAGCTTAGGTTATATCTGTTTTGTAAACATACCAAGGATTATGCTATTCAAATCCATTCATAGCTCATTCCTGGGTAGAATTTAAAGCATTGCACATATCCGTGGGATGGAATAATAAACCACCCACTTATCTACTGTCCTACTGCCCTTCACCTGGAAAGGATTCCAACATGGACCACCAGGATGGGAAAGGACATTAGAATGAACCTACATCCTATTACTAATGTTTCAAATTTGAACTCAAAGTCTTTGTTAGTTCCACACTCAGTCTGCAATCCACACTGTGCTACTATTCAGTCTCTTGTACTTGTTTTGTATTTCCTTATATCATCAACTAAATTGTATGCTCTTTTGAGGAGAGGCTTCATTTATTTTTGTAACCCACAGCACCTAGCATGTAGCAAGTGCTCAGTAAATGATTATTAATCTTAATTCCATGCAAATTAGTTCTTTGGAAACTTATCAAATAGAAAGACTACTGGATTAGGAATTAAGAGATCACGTTCTAGTCTCCTTTGACTTCTAACTATGAGGTTAAGTGAGACACTCCTTTCTCTGAACCTGTTTCCTCATCAGTAAAATTACGGACTTAATGGCCTCTAAGGTTCTTTCTATCACCCATATCCTATGACTCTAAAGAAGCAACATACACTTGTGACCCCATCAACCTCCAATAGATAACACCGGTTATTTTCACTTGTCTAGTACAGACAGTTAAGTAGGCAGGTAGTTACTTCTAAGCTGCTTCCAAGCAGAAAATAATTCCTTTCGAGGCTTAACAAAATCAGGGAATAGATGTAGATAATACCATCGTAAAGTCCTTTTACATATGAATTTAAGGATACATAGTTGTGTTCTTAGGGGGAAAACTGAGATGTAGAACATTCCCACTTCATGGGTGAAGAAAATGAGACCTCAAAACGTCAGTTCCTTTCCTAAGGTCATCCTACTACTACTATAACTAGTGGTAGTCGTGGTAAAACAATGTTGATGATAAGAAGGATAATGAATATTTATTCAATACTTATTTTGTGCCGGCACTTTTACATATATGAATTCATTTCGTCTTCACAATAACCTTATGATGTTGGTATTATCATTATGATAATCATTTTACCAGATGGGAAACTAAGGCAGAGAGTTTGAGTCGCCTGCCCACGGTTTCAGAGCTTGCAAGTAAGAGCGTGGTTTGAACACTGGCAGTCTTGCCCCACAGTTCATGTTCTTAACTACCACAATATATCATTGAAATGCTGAGGGTGGAAAGCTGGTTCATAGTTTTGTCTTCTGACTCTTCACTATAGCACCCTATACCACATCTATAATAATGTAACCTTCAATTTTTCAATTCTGACTTGAATAGAATATTAATCTAAGTAGGCATATCAATGGCTCTCATAAGTTTATTTCACTATACTTTTTAAAAAAATTTATTTATTTTATTTACTTATTTTTGGCTGCTCTGGGTCTTTGTTGCTGTGCGCAGGCTTTCTCTAGTTGCAGCGAGCGGGGGCTACTCTTCCTTGTGGTGCGCAGGCTTCTCATTGCAGTGGCTTCTCTTTTTTTTTTTTTAACATCTTCATTGGAGTATAATTGCTTTACAATGGTATGTTAGTTTCTGCTTTATAACAAAGTGAATCAGTTATACCTATACATATATCCCCATCTCTCTTCCCTCTTGCGTCTCCCTCCCTCCCACCCTCCCTATCCCACCCCTCTAGGTGGTCACAAAGCACCGAGCTGATCTCCCTGTGCTATGCGGCTGCTTCCCACTAGCTATCTATTTTACATTTGGTAGTGTATATATGTCCATGCCACTCTCTCACTTTGTCCCAGCTTACCCTTTCCCCTCCCCGTATCCTCAAGTCCATTCTCTAGTAGGTCTGCGTCTTTATTCCCATCTTGCCCCTAGGTTCTTCATGACCATTTTTTTGTTTTGTTTTTTAGATTCCATATATATGTGTTAGCATACGGTATTTGTTTTTCTCTTTCTGACTTACTTCATTCTGTATATTTCACTATACTTTGAAAATATATAAGAGCATACAAATTTTTTAGCAGAGCAAAGCAGGGAAAGAAAAGGAATAATGAGATTACAGCAACAGTTATCATATTGTAGCATGCATAAAATCACTACTGAGGAAAGCCTGTTAAAATGCAGATTCCAGGGACCCAATGCCCAAAGACTGTGATTCACTAAGTGTCACATAGGTTTCTGGAATCTTCATTTTTAATCAGTATACAGCCCCTACCATCTTGATTCTGAAAGGCTGAGAAACATTTATTCATAGGTTGCCATCACCCCAGTCTGATCCTACATGGGAAGTTTCAGATAAAGAATTCATAGGGCTCTGCTGCACAAAGTCATCAGTGCCATTACATTTAATTTTTTAATCAAATTCTTGATTTAAAAAGTGTTTCACTGAAGTCTATAAGAATTTAATATGCAGAACTAGACTTTCTACAACTTTAATCTCTACATGTGGTCTTGCAGAGTAAGCTTTAAATATTTCAGTTCTGATTGAGATTTTCTTCAGAGCTAAATCGGTTTCTTCTGTTGGTTCCTTTTCAAAAGGAACTGAAACCGCTCTCCTGAGCACTTATATTGGTACTATGGTTACTCACGTCAGTCTCAGAACAGGGACGTGACCAAGTAAAACTGAAATCTGTCACCCCCAAAACTGTTATGGTACATGACTTCCCCATTCTGGGTGCAGAGTCCACCACCTTGTTTCCCATGTTCTTTCCCTTATCTGGAAAGCCCTTCCATTTATCGTCAACCTACTTAATTATTTTTGTCCTGAAAATTCCAATTCAAGTGCCACCACTCACATACTCTATCCTCTGATCTCCTTTTCCTCCTGTAGTGTATATCAGAGACTGTACAATAGAACCTGTTATTGAAACCTTGACCCTCTATTGTGTATTACTGTTTCATGTTTGTTGGTCTTATCTCTCAGTGCGTAAGTTTACTACGGGTAGAGAATGTGTCTGAAACTTTTACAATATTTACATCAGCTAGCCTAACAATCAGCACAAAATAGTTCAATAGGTACTCCCTGACTGATGAGGGGTGCTGTTTTCAAAATAAACATGAAGTTGACATCTCAGCTTCATTTATGACACCTTTATGAACTTGACTTAGTCATTTAACATCTACATACCTTGTCATTTTCATCCTAAAAGTGGAAGTTCTTTTAAAGTTTGTGGCAAAAATCATGCATCTACCCTGGAGTCATCTGACACAGTTTGCTTCTCCTTACCGATATCCTGGGCATCTTGGTTGCTCTGTCTTGCTCTCATTTGCAGCTGGAACTTATGCTGGGAAGAGCAGAGGTGCAGCAGGTACTGGCATATCTTACTGTTGTCTGTCTGGAAGGCATGTTTTATTCCATCTGATGTATTCTGCAATGTGATTTTCTTTTTCTACAATATTAATCAAGGGTATTTAAAATTAGGATATTTTCCTATCACTTCATTGCATGACCAAATTTTAGAAACAATAAGTACAGATATTATTTTTACTTCACATTATTAGGCATGAATACTCATTGACCTATATCTAATATAAATATAGAAAAATATAACTCTGTATTATTAGAAATTTAGGAAATAAATGAAATTAATATTATTTGCCACTTTTAGAAACTGTAGCCTAAATCAAATTGTATAGACTGTATACCAGCCACCAGCAAGGGAAACAGCTTCCTTTAAAGATTACTGATATTTTGAGTTTACTGCAATGTTTACAAACACCGAAACTATTTGAAAAAGAAATTACAAGAAATATATGTTCTACAGTCTTAGATTAAAAAAAATGAAGTTCAACAAAAACTGATATTAATATGCAGTAATAAGCACTGTGATTCAGTCAAGAAAAATCTTGGTGGCATGAAGGCTGGGATGGAAGATGTGGGAAGTTAAGGAAAATGTTGGAATGCAGAAACACCGGATAACATAACTGCTGGGCTGAGAGATGAAACACATCAATATTTAGAGACAGTGATTCTTGCCAAATTCTGGGAAAGGAAAAGAATCATTAATCAGTTTTATCTCCCTGCTTCTTAAAAATGAATGTTTCATATGTAAGAGGACACCCTGAAATATTGCGACCTATGTGGTAAGGCTTGCAGTGAGCCATATGCCTTAAAAGACTAGAATTCAACATGTCAGGGATCTAAGACTAATGTCTCTGGAGAATTGCTCAAGCCCAGCTAGATTCTACTGTAGCTCTTGGCTTCTCTACTGTACAAATTACTTCCTCTATATCATGTCCCTTGTCTTGCTGTCAAATGCAGAAATAGGCTCAGACAAGTCAAATTTCGTAGACTCACAAAAGATATGATAACAGAGTATTACTCAAACTTCAATCATGCAGGTGCCATCTTCATAATTCCTGGTCTTAAAAACAAAATAAGACTATTAAATTCTTGCTAGATGTTGTTACCAATGAAATCTCGGGGACCCTGTTCTCTCTTTCTTTAGTAAAGGAAATCAGCAAGTATTAGAGAGGAGTTAAAGCAATAGTAGCACCAAACTAGTATCCTGACTACCAGTAGCATTCCTAGTAACTCTTCAAATAGTTGGGGAATTTTTCTCCTAACAAACAGTGCATTTAACCACTATCAAGTAATTCCCAAGGATGTTGAACTCCACAGTCGTAAAGCTGTACAGGTTTGAAACAAATCATAAGGATAATTGATCCTAAGTGTTAACTGATGGACTGGACAAGAAATGTGCCTAAGGAATTTCAGTTGTAAGAGATGAGAAGGGCGAAGGGTAACATCCATCTCCCCAGAGGCCAGTGGAATAAAGAAGGAGAGTTTAAAATAGAGAACTCTGTGTTAGAGAAAGAACTACAGGATAAACAAGTTCTGTTAAAGATGGGAATAGTTTGCAGGGAAATGTGAGCTATTCTTTATTACTGGAGATCTTTAAAAATGAGCTAATCACAGCTAGTTCTATTTTTATTGCAGGGCTGATGTGATAGCTGGTAAATGACGGCTGAATGCTGGATGATTATTTGATTTGCTGCCCTTTTAAAACTGGTCCAAATTAGATTTATATTTAATTCATCAAGGTTTCCTCTAGGCACTTGCTCTGCCAGCATTTTCATTGGGGAAGGTAAGTTAAACCTAGGTAATTTCCTGATCTTGACAATCTTGGGAAGATGAGGATGGTCTGGGATTTCCTGAGAGAATACATTATTATGTGGTAATCTTAGTGGTATCTCTGGGTTTCACGGGAAACCAACCAACTAACCCTCAGGTCTAGAAATGATTCCAAAGGTCTCTAGGTTGAAGATTATCCACAGTCAGTTGGGACTTTGATATTATAACCTTATAAATTTTGTTTGTTCTGGTGAAACCATATTTCAGCCCAAATATAAACTAAAGATGTCAGTAGTCCCTGAATACCATTAGGAAAACAAATACCTGAACAGATTTTTAATTTACCTCTGGGGTTTGACAATCACACTTCAATGTTCAGATTTTCCACCTACTTCCAAAATCAAAATATGCCTTTATAGTTCATTATCTTTCATAAACATGATTTTCTAAAAATTGCTTTCCTAACTTTATCTCCAGAGACTACACACTAAAACTTAAAACTGTAGAAAGTCCTGAGGCTAGTTCATAAAAGTCAGTAAATCTCTGAACCACTGAGATTCAAATACAGTTCTGTGAGGGACCTATTACTAAACTAGACAAAGTTCACTGGGGTTAAGATAATTATCAGTCTTAAATACATTAGCGGGTTTTCTCCATGTGAGAAGTATTAGTACCCTAGAATAAGTTCTGAATTAACAGAGAAGTCAACTTGGTTGTAATTTAACTAAAGTTAATTGAGCATATAACCAGCTAAGAATTCTTTTAAAAATCACCTTCTGAGAAAACCAAAACCAAAATCTCAATAATACTTCCCACAACTAAGAAAGAAGAGTTAAATAGTATTAAGACATATAAGCCCTACTAAATGCCAGGGTTTAAAGTTCGCTTAAGAAAAGTCAATTAATACGTTACATTTGAAATCAACAACACCAATTTAAATGCAGAATCAAGAGAGGTTAAAATGCACATACGGAAAAAGAAATTTTCTTGGTTTCCCTCCATGGAAAGCGAAGGACCAATGTGCGAACTCCATTGTGAACCTCAAACACAAGGACACCTTTAGAACAGACTCCAAGCAGTATTCCCGTTTGTGACTTTTTCTCAGGGTGCACCCGGTGAAAATGAACTCCATATTCGGTCAGTCTTTGGCAGACCTGTTGGAACAATACCATAACATAAAAATGCACCTTGGAAAAGGTGACTTAAAGATACAGAAGTTGTACCAATGTCGTTTAATATGGAAAGGATAGTCTCTTAAACAAATTTGCTGGAACAACTGGATATTCATATGCCAAGAAAATAAATCTTGACCCTTACTTTAGCCAATATATGAAAATTATCCCCAAAACGATAACAGACTTAAATACAGGAGCTAAAACTAGAAAGTTTAGAAAATATTTGACTGTGGGTTAGACAAAGATATCTTAGACGGGACATAAAAAGCAGGAACCACAGAAGGAAAAATTGGTAAACTGAAGCTTCATTAACATCAGAAACTTCTGCGCTTCAAAAGTCAATGACAGGAAAAACAAAGGCAAGTCACAGACTGGGAGATAAGGAATCGTATCTAGAATACATAAAGAATACGTACTTCTCAGATACAAAATAACCAGATACAAAAATGGGCAAAAGATTTTATTACACACATCAACAAAGAAGACATACGAACAACAAATAAACATATGAAAAGATGTTCAAAATAACAGTAATTAGGGAAATACAAATTAAAACTACAATCATAAACTACTGCTTACCTTATTTCAATAGCTAAAATGTAAAAAAAAAGAAAACAAAACTAAACATACCAAGTGTTGTTAAGGGTGTAGAGCAACTGGAAATCCCATACATTACTGGTAGTACTGTAAAACTGTACAACCACTTGAGAACAATTTGGCAGTTCTGCAGAAGTAACACATACACTTACCATAGATCCCAGCAAACCTAATGGTAGGTATTTACTCAAGAAAAAGAAAAATCATATGTTCATGCAAAAATGTGTATTTGAGTGTTTAAAGCAGCTTTATATCCATCAACTAAAGAAAAAGAAAACAAATTGTTGCATATCTGTACAACAGAAAACTATTCAGCCATAATAAACAAACTACTATACACACCACACATGGGTGAATCTCAAAAGTATTATTCTAAGTGAAAAGAACCAGACACAGAAGACTATGCAATATATGATTCTTTAAATGAAATTCTGGAAAAGAAAAAAATTATAGTGATAGAAAGCAGATCAATATTTGCCAGAGGTTAGGAATAGGGGGGAAGGGACTGAATGGAAAGGGACATGAGGGAAATTTTTGGTGTTGGAAGTGTGTTATATTTTTGGCAAACTTTTTATTTAAAGGGCTAGATAGGAAACATTTTCGGCTTTGTGGGTCATACGATCTCTGTTGTAACTACTTAACCCTGCTGTTGTAGTGTGAAAGCAGATACAGACAATAGGGAAACAAATGAGCATGGCCGAGTTCCAATAAAAGTTTACTTATAAAATAGGCAGACCACAGTTTGCTAACCCTTGTTCTTTATCATGGTTGTGGAAATGGTTGCTCAACTGTATATATATTTTCAAAACTCACTGAATTGAACATTTAACAGTGGTCAATTTTATTGTATGTAAATTATACCTCAATAAAGCAGATTTACAAAAAGATATAAAAGTTTTTCAGAGGCAATATGATATATAGCAGAAGAGTAACCTTGGAAGGGTATATTAATGAGATTTTAAAAAAAATTCTTAGGTTAGAAGAAAGATGCTCAAGCTGAAGAGAAAAGGAGTAACAGGATACATTATTAGAAGGAGAAGGGCAGCCTACTATGCATTAAGCACACTACTTATATGGGGAAAACTGAAGCTCAGAGAGGTTAAAGTACATTGTCCAAGTTTACCCAGCTGGTTGAAACAAGAATTCAAATGCAAGACTGTCTGAAAATCCCCATGCAAATTCTTTCTGCTGTGTTAATCTGTCTTCTACCTTTATTAATAAAAATATAACTTGATATTTACTTCCTACAAGTATAAATATGTAATAACCGAGGAAAAATATAAGTACATAAGGTAATGTCTTTAAAAGTAGAGTCAACTTAAAACAAACCACCCTGCCTTTCTTACCATGAATCCTAGATTAAAGGTGGTATAAGTCTGTGAATGAAACCCCTTTATAGATATTTGTAGGGCAGGGAAACTTGGCTCCCTTCCCTTATTATGGAGCAGCAAATTTAAGGCATGCTGTTACATCCTGGGGAGCTACAAGAGGAAAATATTCTTTTCTTTTCTTTTCTTTTTTTGTCGGCCATGCCACAGGGCATATGGGATCTTAGCTCCCCAACCGGAATCGAACCTGCATGCCCTGCAGTGGAAGCAGGGAGTCTTAACCAGTGGACCACTGGGGAAGTCCCCCCAAGAGGAGAATATTCTGAATTTTCTCTTCTCAATAGAATATTATCATATATTTGCTATTCACACTGGAAGTTTGCATAGTACTGTCTTTTCTAATCATAAATGCACTGTCATTCATCTGAGGTCTTATAGGAACATGGTGGCAGAACTGAAACTATAAATCAATTTTTCTAACCCCCTTCCCCCGTGTGAATTAGTTGGCATTAATGGAAAGACTATTTTTAGAAGATATAATTGAATCTTAAGCTTTTTAAGAAAAAACAAAGCAAAACAACTCTAGAATTAGTTTCAACTTGCCTTTCTTATCCAGACAGTCACAAAATCCAATTGTTTCTTCTTTATAATATATCTTGATTTTGAGAGTATGAAATAGGATAAAAGCATATAATCCAGAGCCAGATAGATACGGGTTCAAATCATAGTTTTGCTCCACATATCAGTCACTGACTTTGGGAACATTACATTTCCTCTCTGAGCCTCAGTTCCCTCTTTTACAAAATGAGAATTAAAATACCATGGTTTTAGCCAGGAATAAATGAGCTGAGATAAAGCATATAGCAACAGTTATTGGCACCTGAGCTTTTAGATGTATGTCTTCCAACACTTCTTCCTTACTTTGAAAAAGATACAAAGTTTATCATTTGTAATCTTGCATGCTTACCTTTAAAAATTCTAACTCTGTCTCTTTTTCAGAAGCTCCCACATAGGTATTATGCAATTTCGGTAACTCTTCTTTAATATAGGATAAATCAAGTTTCTCCATCACTCTGGGAGGTAAATAATGCTCCAGTCTAAAATAAGACACACCGTGAACCTAAAAGGAGAGTGTTTGTGTAAGAAATTCTGTTTGCCCTCTTCCTCTTATCTTAAAGTTCTTGCCTCAACAAGAGATAAGGTACTCCTATTTATACTTCTCTCTGAGGAATGAGTTTTAGAGAAAGTGCATCTGTCTTTCTCTTTATTCAGTGAAGTAGAATGACTGAACTTATCAGCAAGCTTGAGGAGAGACTGACAATCAAAGGCCAAATGTCACTACAGTGAAGGATTAATGTTGTGAAGGATGCCACTTGAGTGGCACAATCTCTTCTTGCTCCCTGCTTCCTCTTAGGTCCACTTGTATTCAGGTGCATTTGGCCTTGAACATGTGCTCTCCATACAGTGAGCTCTGCTGGGTTCTCAGCCTATCACTGCATGGATCCATGTGGAAGATGGAAGACCCCTTTGATCCAGATTTGGCTGGTAACCCTTATGTCTAGTATCTGTTAGTTAGAAATAGGGAGAAGGAAAGGTAAGTGCTAGATATCCCAAAACTCTGAAACAGGATAATTTTAAACAGAAAAAAAAAAGAAAGGAAGGAAGGAAGGGAGGGAGGGAGGGAGGAAGAGGGAGGGGGGGAGAGAGAGAGAGAGAGAAAGAGAGAAAGAGAGAGAGAGAGAGAGAGAGAGAGAGAGAGAGAGACAGAAAAGAAAGAAAAGAAAAGAAAAGAAAAAAAGAAAGAAAGAAAGAAAGAAAAAGAAATCCCACACTGCATGATTTGAAATAACCAATATACACGGGGAACTCGGTCATTCTGAGGCACCAAACTAGCCTCAAAAATCTCCAGATATAAACAGCAAACGCCTCAACCAGGTTTAGTCTTTAATCATGCCGAGGATAAGAACACCAATGCAAAATTTGTCCTGGAGAAAAAAATAAATCCTACCTCTGGTTGATAATCTCCATACTCAGCTTGTAGAGCCAAGGATGCTAGTAATAAAGAAGTCTCATCATCACAGTGCATCCTCTCCTCCAAGATATCTTTTCGCAGCTGAAGATAATACTGATGACAGGTCAGAGTATGTCTGGGAAAACAAATACATACACAAAACACCTAGGTTTTTGATCTTGAATCTTGGGGTGATTTTTTTTTATTGGCATATAAGTTTAGTTGCCCAGATGGCTTATGATTAAGCATAAGAAATTAATAAACTATATTGAAGGAAATACTTCTTTTATGATAAAGAAGACTTTATCATTGATCAGAATAAAATAATTCAGAATAAAATAATAAGCAATGATAAATAAGACTTTATCATTGATCAGAATAAAATAATATCATTGATCAGAATTCAATAATTCAATAATAAAATAATTATTGAAAAATAATTATTTCAATAATTATTTGAAATAATTCAGAATAAAATAATTCAGTAAACTAAAGGGTCAAAACACCAGGGGCCAAAAAGAGAAACGTAGAAACTCTTGTGTACTCACTGTATTAGACTAACATCATCCATGAAAAATTTAATTCGAAAAAACAAAGTAAAATTAACAGAGGCTTTGCTCTTTTTCTTTGGTTCTTCTTTCCATCCCTCTGGGGCCACTTTGGTTAATTTTAGATCAGGATCAACAAAGAAATATTCATTATCTAGAACACAATGAGAAATATTCAGATTTCATTTTTTGGTCAGACTTACACAAAACAGTTTTACACCAGAATAAAACAGGATTGTTAAGAAGTATGACAGGGAATTCTGAGGCACTGCATATGGATGGGAGGCAGTATGGCTCAGTCTTTTATAAATGAGAGCTCTGAAGACAGACAGATGTGGATTCAACTCCTAGCCACATCATTTACTACCTGTGTGATACTGAATAAATTATGTAACCTATCTAGACATCAATTTTCTTGTCTGTAAAATCAGGATAGTGCTAATTGCTGCTTTTTAGGGTTGTTGTAGAGATCAAATGACATAATCGTTATAAAATATTTGGTAGTTTAAAGCATGTGGCACATGGTAAGCATTCAATAAATATTAGCTATATTTGTTATAGTTGAGCTACCATTGAAACCTAGAAGGAACAATAATCATCATTTTATTTTTAGTTTTAATGCATCATTTAATTCTTGATTCTCTCCAAATAAAAGATTAGTCAGTAAGATCTGACTTATCCAGAATGTTTAAGAAATTAGATACAAAATTAGATACAAACTTCTGACTAATTGAATATTTTTATACAGATAGTATTACATGATTAGTCTAAAACTGTAATTAGTAAACTGATAGAACATCAATAGGCACTAATCGAATATTTATTGGATGACTCTACAAAATGAATTATTAGTGTTTAAGGAACAAGAATTCAATAAACTAAGTTGAAAGACATATTTCTTGTATGACAAAGATGGTGTTATCCTGATCTTGTAGGGTTTCAGGGTGATTTGATCCTTCAATTATAATTTATTGTACTTTGTTGTCAAAGCTTTTTAAGTTAAATTTTGAGGTAAACAGGAATCTGAAGTATTGAAGAGTAATTTATAAATATAGTAATATTAAAGAAATATTTATTTAAACCCAGCTCCAAACGGTTTCTTTTTGTAAAAAAAAAAACTAATTCTTTTTTTAAAAATGTATTTATATTTTATTTATTTTTATTTTTGGCTGCATTGGGTCTTTGTTGCTGCGTGTGGACTTTCTCTAGTTGCAGTAAGCAGGGGCTACTCTTTGATGCGGTGCATGGGCCTCTCATTGCGGTGGCTTTTCTTGTTGCAGAGCATGGGCTCTAGGCACATGGGCTTCAGTAGTTGTGGTGCACGGGCTCTAGAGCACAGCCTCGGTAGTTGTGGTGCACGGACTTAGCTGCTCTGCTGCATGTGGGATCTTCCAGACCAGGGCTCAAGCCCATGTCCCCTGCACTGGCAGGCGGATTCTTAACCTCTGTGCCACCAGCGAAGTCCCCAAGGGGTTTCTTATTGCTATGACAATTCTAATTGATAAACAGCAGCAGTTTCTACTGAATCTGTGTTCTGAGACCCCCATGGTTGTGAACGTCACAGGTCAGTGGATGTAATGCTTAAAATATGTGAAATGACTTATTTTCCATCATCAACTGACAACATTTAGGAAGACACTGTTTCTAGGATAGTAAGCTGAAGAAGTTGATATGGAAATTCAGAAATAGGGTCCTGCTATATATTCAAACTCATATTAGCAGAATACTAATTTCTAGAGTACATATGTAGGCAAAATTATGGTCCCCAAAATATAACAATTAAAATCTATGTTTATATAGCCAATGCCAGAGAAAAATCTTCATGATCAGGTACAGAAGATGCTAAAAAGACACGGCTATTAAAACAATGTACCTAGTTAGGAAAAGGAAGGGAGTTCCTAACTCCTACTTCTCAATGCTGACATATCCATGTAGTTAATATTTCCCAAAAGAAGGTTAGGCAGAACAGATACAGGAAGTCATTGTTGCCAAGTTTCCATACTATACCCTGAATTTAAAATGCCTTGGTACCTTTGAGGGTAGCTAAAGCAAACAAATGATGTTCCACTAAGCCAATATGGGCCACAAGCATATCAAACACATCTTTACATATAGTTTTGGTATCACAGGTCAGTTCCAGTTTCTGTCCATTCAGAAGCATTATGTTTACTTTTCTTCGGTTATCCTCATTCTTCCCTTTCTTGGTCTACAATTGAAAAAAATGAATGGAAGTTATCAATGTAAACATTATAAGAATTTTACTGTTTTAAAAAAATCATTACTAAAATTATTTTCTAAAAGTGACACCAAGTGGTTTTATTACTTACAAGGATAGACCGCGGCAAATCCAAAGATATATATGGTTCAATCGTCATTTTCACAAACTCAGGGCCAAAGAAATTCTGTGAATCACAGAAGTAGAATCAATAGTTTTTATCATTTATTCTAGCTCTTTCCTTGAAAGGAAAATAATGTAATAATAATAATAGTAATGATAATAATAAACAACTACATGTAAGGCCACCATGTTAGAACTAGTGATCTGAAACAAATGTAAAAACTTTCAATAAAGAAGTACGGTGGAATTTGCCAAGAGCAGGAATGGAATATGCCTTACACTAAGTGTGAATAGAAGTTCTATCAGCTTCATTTTCTACCAGCAACATAAAATATAAAGCCTGGCTTTATATTGTTTTACGTAAATAAAGGTTTTCATTTTTTGGACTCCAGGTAGACTCAAACTACCCCCCCCCCAAAATAGCAGTCTCAATTACTGAAGTAATACAGAGTTGTCAAGTTCACATAAGGATTTGGTTTAATAATGCTAATGTGTAAAGTTATTGAACAGAATTTCATTATTTCAGAGAATGATATTCAATTTGTCCTAAAACAAGTCTTAGTTATTGGACAACATCTATTTTGATATTACAAAAGACAAATCCATCTGTAATCAAGTTCTGGGAATCCTGTACTTTTTTGTTCTAATTAGTGACAACTAGGGATATTATAAGTATCACAGTCTCTGCTCCCTATTGCTGCTTCTAGTAAGAAAATAATATCTCAGGAGCTGGGGAGAGTAGAGTCCACATTCTGCATTTACTTCTTTTCAATCTACTCTTTCCCTTTATGTCTTGTATATCCAGGGTTTTCTGCCTAGACGGGAGAATTGGTTGAAGAGATAACTTAAAACAAGTTAGACTCCAGGAGGGAGCAGCATTCAGAATAGATGGAAAAATTATGTCCAAATGGGCAAAAGGTAGAATGAACACAGGGCTAATTTTTAGGCCAAAGGCAGATGGTGTGTGCGAGGGGGCGTGCTTTCGTGCATGCATGTGTTTGAACTAATGGGGGGTTACTGGAGTTTTATTTTTGTTGGTTTCTTCTTTGCATTTCACTGTACAGTTCATTTGGTTGCTTGATGTGGGAATTCTATCCAACAGCCAGGTGTGGAACATGTGACAGGTACCATTTAAGTAAAAGTTTAACAGTAAGCATTTGTTAATACTCAACGAACCAGTAGGACACATTTTAAATGAGAATAGAAACAGAGTAGAAGAAATGACAATAGTCTGCCATGGAAAACACAGAATTTGATACAGATCAAATGAGGCAATAGAGTATGAACATTAAAAATTTGTCTGCATCAAAAATAATACAGAAAAAAAAAAGAACTAAAAACTTATGTTTTGGGAAATAACATTAGTTCAACTGTGAAATTGTTCCTCCTAATACTAGTACTATTTTCAGCCTCAAAAATATAGCCTTCCTACTCTTTTTATTTTATTTACTTATTTATTTATTTGGCTTCACTGCACGGCTCTCAGGATCTTAGTTCCTCCACTAGGGATCAAACCTGGGCCCCCTGCAGTAGAAGCGTGGAGTCCCAACCACTGGACCTCTAGGGAATTACCCCTTCCTGTTCTTTTTTTTTTTTTTTTTTAATAGAAAACACTGTGTGGTCCTTCAACGACCAACAGTTCAAATTCTCTAGTCATTGATATAGCACGTCTCTGATGAAGAAAGCACACACTGACTGACTGAAAGGAAACACAGGTTTTTAGTGAGATGACACATAACAGTGGCATACTATAAAGGTAGAGACTCTCTAATGAGCCAAAGTTCTGCATTAGCTCTCTGAAACTATGATTTTAGAAAAAAATGTGTATATATGGTGCCTTTTATGCTTTATGTGGGCCTTTAATTACTGGAAGCCCATGCTATCCTGCCTATTGCTTAATTTTGACAAATGTATTGGTTATAATGATAAATTGATGAAGCCTTATTGAATTTCTTCCCTTTGGCTTGAAATAAATTCAGTTGTATTTTATTGGAATCTAATAACTTTAAAATTAGACACTGTCTGGGCTTCCCTGGTGGCACAGTGGTTGAGAGTCTGCCTGCCGATGCAGGGGACACGGGTTCGTGCCCTGGTCCGGGAAGATCCCACATGCCGCGGAGTGGCTAGGCCCGTGAGCCATGGCTGCTGAGCCTGCGTGTCCAGAGCCTGTGCTCTGCAACGGGAGAGGCCACAATAGTGAGAGGCCCGCGTACCGCAAAAAAAATACAAAAAATTAGACACTGTCTTAATAAATTACAACCCAATTCCACATTTTAAAAATTAGCATGAGACACAAAGTGGTTTAAAAATGTACATAAAGACATATTATTAGAAATTGAATTATTAGAAACTGAATCCAAGTCTTCTAATTTGTAGTTCAGTGTAATTTTCACCATGCAATACTGTTTCTTCTCCTTAGAAGACTATGAGGAAAATTTGAATTCTATCAATTTCAGGGTATACAAATATGCTTTTAGGAAGATTCTTTGAAATAAGCAAGAAAACCCAAAACAGAATAAGATAATATACTTTCTTAGTGTAGGACTAAAAAGAAAAAAATCATTCTAGATTTTATCACTTTCCTAACATTTATTTTGCTTTTGAAGAATTATTTGTAAAGGAACAATACAAATGAGATACTGCCTCATCTATCAAATAGGTGATAATAATAAAAAAAAGAATGATAATATCAGAGTCGGTAAGAATATGGTGAAAACAGACATGATCAGAGGAAACATAAATTGGAAGAAACTTTTAAAGGGCAATTTGACAATATGTATAAAATGTCTTAAAAGGTATTTGCCTTTGACTTGGCTATTCTACTTGGAGGAAGTTATCTGCAAAGATTTAGCTATAAGTATGTTCTATAGCAATTACAAATTAGAAACATTTTAAATGTCCAATAGCTGGAAACTGATTAAATAAATTATGGTACACAGTACGTTCACATAATGGAGTACTTTACAGCCCTTAACAATAGTATTATAAAAGTTGTAAAATGTTCATGATATTTTATATGAGAAAAGACTATGTTCATTTTGAGCTTATGCTTATAAAAATATAGAGGATATATATTGAAAGAAAAATAAAGCAACGAAACACATAAAAGAAAAATTCCCCACAGACACAAGATTTGTTCTTTCTTATCTTTGGATATTGTAATATGAAGATATGATGCTTGGAGATAATGCAGTCATCCTTTAACTATAAAGAGAATTACTGTCAAAATTCTGAGAATGGCAGAGCATAAAGATGGAATGCGCTTGATAGCATTCTTGAGCTTCTGAACCACCTCTGAACTTTCTATCTCTGATATTCTTGGTTTGTGGGATAAAAAATTTCTTAATATTAAAAAATAATCCCCCACAATACTGAATAAAGCCAGCTGACTTTAGGTTCATGAATATATTTTTAAAATATACAGTTAAGATACTCTAACTCCATCTAATGTTTTTTTAAAAATGAAATCATGAAAACAGCTAAATATTTATTTTAGTATCAACCAACAAGATATTTAACACCAATGGAAACTAATATGAGATTTCAATTTTAACTACAGGCAACCTATAGGATACCTATAGAATTTTTTAAAGTACTTTGTATAACATTTCCCTGTGAGGCCAAGTTTAGGTGCAGTAACCTGAGAATCAACTTACTCTTAGTTTTCTTTGGGTCATGGCTGTTTCTAGGGCCATTTCTCTTAAGGGATCCCTGGTGATGTCAAGCATGGAAGCTTTGAGTGTGTCTCCTGGATACAGGTTCAGTCGAGACTGTCTAAGGGCCATTCTGGCTTGCAGCTGCATCATTTCTTCTTCTTGCCGTTTTAGCATAATCTCTTGATTAATTAAGTTGCCTTCAAGGGGTGTTTCATATTGTCTGCTATATAGAAGAGAAAAGTAAGGGTTGGGAAGAAAACAATTACTTTAAGTCTAAACAAGAAAAAGTCATGTTAAGTAAGGTATCAAGAATGTAAACAAATTTTATTTTTTCATTTCAGAAGAACCATTGCAGTAATATTTCAGTCCTATTTTTAATATATTAATATAGTATGGTGTCCCACTTGTAGGTAGATCTACAACCTTCACCTCTTCTCTTAACATCCCAGCATCTTCTGAAAACTGCTTCCCCTGCAGTTCTCTCAGATCGGGGCTATTTTATTCTCATAATCTTGCACCAGTGGGCCGGGACATGCGATAGAGATTCCCCGTGATTTTTATTTCAGCTTCCAGATCATTACTGACCCGTCCTCCAAGAGCCCCCAGCTTCTCTGAAGTACATGCTATGAACTCACACCATCCACTGCTCTGCTTTGCTCTAGACATTGTCCTGTGGTCAACTCCCCCTTATTCATGAAAGATTTAAGTGGCTGACTCAGCAGTCTTCACCACTACTGCTGTCATAATTTGTGGTGGTGTGACAGAGATTGAAGAGTGCTCCAACACCCTGGCCTCCTCCACCTCAGCCAGCAATCTACATCCATTGTTATGCTGGCTATTACCAATAACTGCACCACCTCTAAAATTTCCTATTTCTACCTTTCAATACCCTCTCTATCTAATCTCCTTATTTTTTCTAGCTTACTTCCTCTTACACTCCCCTTCAAATAATTCACCAACTCTATCAGGAATTGTAGTCCATTGACTCTACCACTTTCTCTCTATTAACCCTCTCTTGCCCTTACACTGCTTGAATTCTAAGGCCCATCATTAAAATCATTCCTTTGCATTCAACCTCAACTCTCATGAAACTGCAGAACCATGCTGACTGATCTCAGTGGGTTCTTAGTACTGCCTGGTGATTAATTTTCTTAGAGAACTATTTCATATTTTCATCCTTGTCTTTTCTTTTCAAAACTCCAATACTTTCTCCCTTGTCTCCTCTCAACTGATGAATTTTCCTCAGTTTTCTTGGTGAAATAAGGAGCAATCAGGAAGTAACTTCCTTATCCTTCTACCACTGGACTTTCCAAATCTATATCCGTATGTTCTGCTGTCTTTTTCTGTTACAACGGATGGATCTCCTGCACACTTATACAGGCGTCAAACCTCTACCGTGCATGGGATTCCAGACCTCTCCCCCACCCAAAGACTTTGCTCTTGCAATTACCCTCTCACATGCATCACTAGTCTCATGCACTAGGTTATTCTCATTAGCATACAAACATGCTGCACTATTTTCTACTTAGAACAAAAAAATCCTTTGGTTCCACATCCCCTTTCAGATTCTGTCTCATTTTTCTGCTGTCTTTTAGAGTAAATTTCTTCAAAACTGTCCTTTAAATTTTATCTCCATTTCATCTCCCACTCTCTCTTGGACTCAGACCAATAGTTTGAGTCCTTACCATTTCACTAAAACTAGTCACAAAAATGACTACCTTCTGTGTTACCAAAGCCAAAGGATAATTCTTAGTTTGCATCTTACTTGACCTCTAAGCATCATATAACATACAGCTGCTTAATCATTCCTCTTCTTAAACATCTGACTTCTGGGAAACCATGCTCTTTTTATTTTCCTTCTACTTCACTGGCTCCTCCCTCTCAGTCTCTTTTGCTGGATCCTCCTTCATTTCTAATCTCTTAATGTTAGACTGCAACAGTGCTCAGACCTCCAGAGTTTTCTAGTCTCCACAGTCTTCATACCTACCTGATCTCATGTAGTCACCTAGTCTTAATTATCTTATATTCCCATAACTCCAGGCTCTCCCCTGAATTCTAATTCTACTCACCTGCCTAAGTGAGTGTCCTACTTGGATGTTATCATGCATCTTTAACCTTACATGTCTAAAACCAAATTCTTGATACTTTTTCCTTACGTGCAACCTTCTCTCAATCACTCACTGGTTGCTTAGGACACAACCTGGAGTCATTCTTGATTCCTCTTACAAATCCCACATCTGAATGACCAGCAAATCCTGCAGGGCACAACCTTGAAGAAATCTGTATTTGAATCTTCTTTACCACTAGCAACCTAATCTGTGCTGTATGCAGCTCAAATGGAGTACTGTAATTGCCTCCTAACTGGTGTTTTACTCCTGCAATCTGTTCTTCACAGAACAGATCAATTCCATTAAAATGTAAATTAGATCATGGCTCTCTATGCTCTCAACCATCCAATGGCTTCCCATTACACTTAGAATAACATCTGAAGTGCTCACCTTAGCTTTTGAGGTCTGATATGATTTGGGTCCTAGTTACCATCCACTCTGCCCTTCACTCATTCTGCTGCCTTCTGTGTTATGCTGCCCTTCCTGCTATCCCTCTAACATGGACATATCTCCCCTACCTCAGGGCCTCTGCTCTTGCTGTTCCTTTTGTCTGGAACTCTCTTCCCCCTGATATCTGCATGTTTTACTTCCTTGTTGCAAATAGTTTTCTTTTCAAATGTCGCCCCTTGGGAGAGGCCTCCTCTGATCACCCTACCCTATGAAAACTAGAATTTGGACATCACACACCTGTAGTTTCTAACCCTTTAGCCTGATTTATTTTTCTTCCAAGCACCATCACACTCTGATGGTGCATTACTTACTTGTTTTTTCAGTGGTTTACTGGCTATCCCTCAGCACTAGAAAATCTCTTTAGGGACTTCTTGATCTTGTTCATGACTCCATCTCCAGTACCTATAAGTACCCAGTACATGGCAGGTACTCAATAATCATTTGTTGCGCAAATGATTGAACATGATTTTATGGCTCACTCTCACTTAATGGGGTCAAGGAAAATGGTAAGAATTTGAATCTTTACATTTTAACTCACACCTGTCATTTTCATCAAATATATTAGCCTTCTTGTTCAAATTATTTTATACCTATAAACAGGTAGCAAAAAATGACTGATCATCACTTTATCTGGCCCAACACAATATCTGGTAGAAATTCCTATAAAGACTGAAATGTTTGAGAGGCAAAAAACAAACAAACTAAACAGACAAAACAAACGAACAGGGACTTCCCTGGTTGTGCAGTGGTTAAGAGTAGCCACGGCTCACTGCAACTAGAGAAAGCCTGCGTGCAGCAATGAAGACCCAATGAAGGAAGGAAGGAAGGGAGGGAAGGAGGGAGCGGGGAAGGAAGGAAGGAAGGAAGGAATGAAAGAAAGAAATAAAAAGAAAAACGAACAAAAAACTCAGAAAACCTAGATGATTTAGGAATGAATAAATAGGTTCTTTTGAGACAGAAAAAATGGTTACATCATTAAGCAGATAGGCACAGAAGCAGTGGGAATTGCACTATGTAAAAATTGTACTTCAAAAGTTAACACAGAAAAAAAACTTAGAGTTGCTCTTTGGAAAACAGCTTTGAATATCTTTTTTGGTCACTGAAAGACACTTTTGATAGCTCAAAATCCAAAAATTACTCATTCTTCTGGATCTGACTCATAATTTCCTGTTAATCTCCCCCCACCCACTATGATACAAATCAATAGCACTGTCTCGATCTCTTTTTCCATTTCATTCTAGCTAAAGAAATGGAAATTTTATAAAGAAGCAGGCAACATGTCTAAATACAGAACTATTTATAGATCTCACAAATATGTGACCTAAAGAACAAACAGAACCTCCCGATTAAGTACCAGCATGTTAAGGATATTATCAGAAGCCTTTGTACACATACAGAAAACTCTGCACTTGAATAAGGAATCTGGACACTACTTTAGTTAATGTGTTTTTCCTTGCGCAGAAAGAAGAGATGGGGTACTCTAAAAGAAGTAGAGTTTAGCACCTTACATTAAATGTAATAAATACACAGACCTGACAATCTACTTCTCCTTGAAGTATTTTTTTTCACCTATAACTTTATCTAATACAGATGTTAAGAACACTATGTTGTGTTCTTTACCCTCTTAAAGTGTGAAATAAAAGGTAGCTTATCACTAAATTACGATTTGATGAGCTAAGGTCTCAATGTTAATGTTTCCTAAAATTAAACCGGAAACAGTCAAAACTAAGATTCTTTTATAATGCTGACGCTTTTAGGTACCTTATCAAGAAAATTGAAATAAGACTCACAAAATGGTTCAATTTTGTCTGGAGGAATATGTATTTTAAATAACTAGCAAACTGACTATAAAATCAATCAATCAGATTGGGAGTTTGGGATTGACATGCACTCACTGCTATATTTAAAATGGATAACCAACAAGGACCTACTGTAAAGAAAAAAACAGAAAAAAAATCAATCAATCAACACATAATCCCAACAATTCTTCCAGTTGTTATCTTTACTCCTATTTCTGATTAAGTTAAAAGGGCATCATATTAACTATTTATAAGTTTTCTCCAAATTACATATATAGAGAAGAGTGACTTCCTCAATTCAACACAGAGCTTAGTGCAATTCAACATTTGCTTCATATGGCTGGTCATCCCAAAACAGTTTTGCTTCTTTAACAAAATTATGTAATATCAAGCATAGATCTGTCTTTGTCTCTTACCTCTTTGGTCAAAATTACCAAAATAGTAATCACAAATACTATTACCACAATGGGGTCATAAAAATAGAAAATGCTATTATGCAAAGATCATACCACTTTAGGTAAATGAATACTTATTAGAGCTTTCCTCAAAGAAAGTATCATAGACTATTTTTTTTTAAGATTTTTTTTTGATGTGGACCATTTTTAAAGTCTTTATTGAATTTGTTACAATGTTGCTTCTATTTTATGTTTATGTTTATGTTATGGAGGTTTTCTGGCCTCCAGGCATGTGGGATCTTAGCTCCCCAACCAGGGATTGAACCTGTACCCCCTGTGTTGGAAGGTGAAGTCTTAACCATTGGACTGCCAGGGAAGTCCCTCAGACTATTTTAAAAGGAACAAGAGGGAAGAGAAAAACATACAAGTTTCATAAAAACTGGAATATTAAGGAATAACTTTAGTGCAATGTAATTACTTGGAGTCTAAACCCTGGATAAATTGTCTGCTTTAATCACATGGCTAGGGTTACCTGGTCTATTAATAGTTTACAGGTATGAAACAGTGTCTGCCAGAATTAATCAACTAAGGGGCAAGTTTTTGTTAATTTTCAAATGATTCTTTTGTGTATAATGGCACTTGAACTAAATGAACTGATGTCAAATTTAAGAGGATTCCTGTCGTTTGGGAGTAAATTTGGAAGCAACCTCTTGTTCTCTAATATCACATTATGAATTTCAAATTAATTCTTAACATTAATAACATGCTTCTGTTCACGTAAGGAAGCTGTACACACCTGCAAAAGATACACATTAATATATTCACTACTGATTTGACACTTTTCAGTTCAAACAAAGTAAATCAATCCATGCCTATAATACCACCATTCTAACCCTAGCACAAGAATAATACACACCTTATAAGAAACCTGAGTATTTCAGTATGAAAATGAACTCTAAACAGCCCGAAGTGGGCTTTAAAAAATACAAGATGACCTCTTTTAAGCCAGGAAAGATGTAGTGAAAAATTAACTTTTTACATAATAGGTTATTCAGTAGTAACCTATTAATTATTCATTCAACAAATAATACTCACTGAAAGCCTGCTTGTTGAGCCCATTCAACCTCGAAAGAAGTATTATTCTCTTAGAAATCAAAGTTTACTATCTTCTCACAGATGTTTAATGCCGTGCCTTCAGAACTTCCTTACTGTTAATAAGTTATTTTATATTCATGTTAATTTGAAAATCAAGCACAAACTATAAATAATCAGGGCCAATTCTAAAAGATTCCAATAACTCAAACTACTGTAACATCTTTTACATAATTGAATGAATTTGCAAGAACTTAAAGAGGAGGAAAAGGAAAAGGAAAATGGAGAAAACAGAGGAAAAAGAATAATTTTTTAAAATTCTCCTTGATTCTAACAAAGAAAAAAAAACACCAGCAACAGGAAATATATTATCATTTTTTCATATTACATACCTTGGTCTCTGTGACTGGCCTTGACTTGGGGTTTCATCTACCCCTGGGAGACCACTGTTGGACTCAAATCTCTTTGACACTTCACTTTTTCTCACTAATTGTGAATGAAACAAAAATAGTACAAGTGAGAAAAATATCAAGTAATCTTATTTAAAACTCAAGCATTCAGCAGACACATAAGATAATTTTTACAAATCATATTCATGTAATCAAATTAGTGACATAATGTCAATAAACTCTTTAAAGGTAAGTCATGTTATTTTGAAAACAATTATTTTCTCTACTATGAAAATGACTACACTGCTATTTGATGAAACTGCTATTAAGTTCCTATAATACTGTTAAAATGAGTAACTGGAAGTTTTTTATAATTAAAAAATTTTACATAGAATTATTCTTTTGACACCTTATATCTCAACACTACTGAAAGAGAAGAACAATCATGGTTTCTTAAGAACATTTTGCTTGTTCAGATCCCTCTCACCTTTTCTGAAGTCTGATTCAGAGGAAACAATAGATGGACTTTCACTGCAGGTACTAAAGATATCACTGTGGTAAGTTTTGTATCTTCGAATTGGTTCTGAAAGGATTAAAACATAAACATTAGAAAGCAAACTCATTAGCTGTTCCACACAAATCAAATAAGGCACTAAATTTATTCTTGTGAGACTAGAACATTTTTATACATTGCTTTAAATTTAATAATGGATAGGTGGTATTCAAAAATGTGACTACAGTTTTGAGGCAGTTTGGCATACGGGTTAAGAGCCTGGACTCTGAAGCTAGATTTGCTAGGGTCCAGTACTTACCAGGTGCATGACTTTAGGAAGGTATTTAACCTTCCTGTGACTCTTCTTCAACTGAAAAGAGGGTATAATAGTGTGTGCATCTCATAGGGTTGTTGTGAGCATTAAATGAATTAATATATGCAGAGCTCTTAGAATACAGTGTATGCTACAGAAACATCATTCTTTGCACTAGGTGCTATGAGGATGGAAAATCCAAAGACACAGTCCCAAGTTCAAATAATTTAAAAAGTGGAAGTACAAAATACTTAAGACGGGACATGTGGGGATGGGGTGGGGGGCGGGGGGAGCTGTGTAGGGATGTACGGTGTGTGCTCTGTATCAGGGGGGCAGAATTCCACTAAAATCTAAATTCTACCTCCTAAATGTTTCTGACTCACCCCTCTTCTTTGTGCTCATGATCACTATCATAGATGACTATTCAGCTCAAGCCTGGACTACTTCACGTGTCCTAGATTCCCCTCTCTGCAGTCTTGCTTACTTGCTTGTCTCGTATTATAATGCACATTACAAAGAGTGAACTTTCCAGAAATGAAAATCTGAGCATAATACTGTATTTCTTAAACGTCTTCAAACTAGAGTTTTCAAGATACAGTTTAGTATCTCCTTAGCTTAGTATTCAAAGCCTTTCCATAAGGTGGTCCCTGACTACATTTATAGCAGTAGCTCTTCATATTCTGAAGTCATAGGTTCTTACTTGCTAGAATCAGATGAAAAGCACAGACCTCTCTTCTCTGCCTGCCCGCCCAAAGCACACTGAAATACACAAACATTGAAAAAGAACTTTAAAAACTCAATCCAGGTAGAACCCTTGTTCCAGGGCATCATCACCATCCACTTCTCCAAATTTTGCACTTGTGTTACTGAATTTACAGATAACCAAAAGCATATAAACTTTTAGATTCTCTCCTGAAAGATACTTTCCCTGCTAGAAATGCCTTTCCTCCCCTTTTCTTTTGAATACTTTTTCTTTTTCCTTTAAGAGAAGCCTTAAAGGAAAAAAATCTTTCATGTCCACAAAAACTTTCATGACCAACTCAAGGCTGAGTTAGATATTGCTTCTTGTACTTTCATATTGCCTTATGCTTAAAAAATTGTGACTCTTCCACTGCCTAATATTGATAGTTCCTTCTCTACTTGTTTGTTTCCTCTACCAAAATTATAAACTCTGACAAAAAGGATTGTGCCTTTTTCAGATATACCTCTAGTATCTAGCAAGTGTCTGATGCATAGCAAGCACAAAATAAATATTTTCTGAGTAAATATGAATGAATGAATGAATGAAAAGATGAATATATGTGATACACAAAGGTCACTGATGACCTTTAAGAGGACTATTTCCATTGCACAGACAGGTGAGAGACCAAATCAGACTAAATGATAGTAAATTGAGAAAAGGAGTAACACTATTCTTTCAAGAAGTTTGAGGGTTTGAGAAAGAAAAAAGATTTAAAAAAATAAACTAAATGAGACTAGATGAGTTATTAGGGTCTTTTTGGAAGAGTGAAATGTCTGAGGATGTTTTTAGGCAGTGGATAATAAATCTGTAGATTGGAGGAGATTGCAAATGATAGTGGGGAAAACTGATGGAAAAATGTGAAGGAACCAGGAGGAGGAGATGGGAAAAAACCAACATACATGGGATGGTTAATTTAGCAGGGAGAAAGAACCTTTCCTTCTTAAGAGAAAGAAATAATGAACAAAGGAAAGAGTGAAAAAACAGAGGGAATCCCAAGATACTCATCAGAAATTTGCCATACTCCTGGTAATAAAAGTAAATCACGGGCCTCCCTGGTGGCGCAGTGGTTGAGAGTCCGCCTGCCGATGCAGGGGACACGGGTTCGTGCCCCGGTTTGGGAGGATCCCACATGCCACGGAGCGGCTGGGCCCGTGAGCCATGGCCGCTGAGCCTGCGCGTCCAGAGCCTGTGCTCCACAACGGGAGAGGCCACAACAGTGAGAGGCCCGCGTACCGCAAAAAAAAAAAAAAAAGTAAATCACTTCCTGAGAAGAGTAAAGAAATTCTGCTGTGAAAAAGTGTTGAGTCAGAAAAAAAAAAAAAAAAAAAAACCATGAAAGCTTTTATGTTACAGTGAGAGTTTAGATTAGGCTAGAATGCATGAATTTTATTGGAACCAATCAGAATGGTTTTGTGGCTTTTTCTAGACACTAGAGAATGCAGACCATGGGAAATACCTAGAACTGAGGAGTGATATGGGATTCATGGTAGCAGATAATCAGGGTATGTGAGGGTTTCTTTTTTACTAGTTTGCAAACTTGAGGATGGGTACTTCACAAAATGAATTATTCCCTTGTGCTAGGAGGTGTTTAACAGAGATTGTTAAAAGAAAAAGAGATGAATAAATGAATGAAATAGTTAAATGGCACCACAGAAACCAGGCTGGAAACCAGGATGGAAACCAGGATGGAAATGATGGGCTGGAAAAATTGGGAGCTCATGCTGAGGCAAAGGATAGGAGTAATGCTGGGAAGAGTTGAAGGATAAATGACTGGCCATGGACTTGATGGAGAGGAAGTTGTGTATTGTTCTTATAACAATGTTTACCAGGAGAAGCATGCACAATATAGAAGACTCCTACTTTGTCCAGTTTTGTATACAGTGAACATAAGTATCAAATAATACTATAATTAATAAAAAGAGTTTTGGAATTGAAAATCCAAGTATGTACCAAAACTTTAAAAAAAATGATTCCATTCTACCACAGGGAAGTCTCATGGTAAAATAAGTGATTAAAAAAAAATTCCTCTCTGGGACTTCCCTGGTGCCACAGCCTGCCAATGCAGGGGACACGGGTTTGAGCCCTGGTCCGGGAAGATCCCACATGCCACGGAGCAACTAAGCCTGTGCGCCACAACTACTGAGCCTGCTCTCTACAGCCCGTGAGCCCAACTACTGACCTCACACGCCACAACTACTGAGGCCTGCGTGCCACAACTACTGAGCCCATGTGCCTAGAGCCTGTGCTTTGCAACAAGAGAAGCCACCGCAATGAGAAGCCTGTGCACTGCAGTGAAGAGTAGCCCCTGCTCGCTGCAACTAGAGAAAATCTCAAGTGTAGCAACAAAGACCCGATGTAGCCAAAAAAAAAAAATGTGGGCTTCCCTGGTGGCACAGTAGTTAAGAACCCGCCTGCCAATGCAGGGCACACAGGTTCGAGCCCTGGTCTGGGAAGACCCCACATGCCACAGAGCAACTAAGCCCGTGAGCCACAACTACTGAGCCTGCACTCTAGAGTCCGCGAGCCACAACTACTGAAGCCCACATGCCATAGAGCCCATGCTCCACAACAAGAGAAGCCACCGCAATGAGAAGACTGTGCACTGAAACGAAGAGTGGCCCCCGCTCGCCATGACTAAAGAAAAGCCTATGCACAGCAACAAAGACCCAACGCAGCCAAAAGTAAAAATAAAAAATAAAATAAAAATGCATAAAAAAATTCCTCTGTTTTAAGATGAACGTGATTTGAAAGGATTGTAGAAGATGTCAAACAACAGTTTTATCTAATTTATTTATTAGTTTTATCTAATTTAAATGTAATGAACATAGTTAAATGGTTATGTAAGAAGAACTGCTATCTTCAAGGGGCACCAAAGAACTTTTTGTTTTATTGTACAGAACCTCCACGTTAAAGTTTTGAGGAATCTTCCCAAGGTAACTTGACCAAATGACAAACCTGGCATTGTAACCTACAGGACAGTAAAACCAACAAGGCCAAGGGAAAGACCCAAATGTATGGAGGCAATATGGTTTTACCTCACAATGAAAAGTAGGAAGTTGCAACAAACCTATTCAGTGGACAGAAGAGAGAACTTCAGTCACTTGGATGTTAAGCCTGCAATAACAATTTCACACCCCATATTAATTGAATTTACTGCTTCATAACTATTTCTGCAAAGTGGCTATATGAGAGTAAATAAATTTTAATTTCCATTCTCTGGTGGTGCTTTATAATTATTCTTACATTATTTCATAGCATCCACGTTCCCTGTCTTTTGCTCACCTATGTTTTGTTTCCTATACTCTGACAACACTAGTAAACTTTTTTCAATCCTTGAGTTCCTCTCTAAGACAAATTAATGTAACTTTGACAAACTCTTCTTAAAAATATAACACCAGGACTTCCCTCGTGGCACAGTGGTTGAGAATCCACCTGCCAATGCAGGGGACGTGGGTTCGAGCCCTGGTCTGGGAAGATCCCACATGCCGTGGAGCAACAGCCTGTGCGTCACAACTACTGAGCCTGTGCTCTAGAGCCTGCAAGCTACAACTACTGAGCCCACGTGCCACAACTACTGAGCCCACGTGCCACAACTACTGAAGCCCGCACGCCTAGAGCCCATGCTCCACAAGAAGAGAAACCACCCGCAATGAGAAGCCCGCACACCGCAATGAAGAGTAGCCCCCGCTCACCGCAACTAGAGAAAGCCTGTGTGCAGCAATGAAGACCCAACACAGCCTAAATAAACAAATAAATAAATTTACACACACAAAAATACATATAACAATAAATCATCTTCCCATGATGAACTACTGGTCTGTAAATGTTCTCAGTACCACACCCGGGGGGAGGGAGGACATTGCCTTATGATGCTTTACCGCTTCAGAGTAATAGGGCACAAACACTCTGGAAACACAAACTAGATGACTAGCTTAGCAGGACAATTAAGGGGCAGGAAGAACTTTTCCCTTCTAAGGCTGGGGTAGGGGTGGGATGTTTATGTTAATTAAAGTGGTAGGAATCTTTTGTGAGTTTCTTGTATTCCGAAATGCATCTTTTAAAAAAAAAACGCTGTTAACCATGTTCCTTTCACTTAATGGCATGGCAGATATAACCAGCGTCGAGTTCCCAGGCAATATTTACTACACAGTCATGGTTATAAAAAGATTAGAATCAGATTAAAGTTCTCAGCCAAAATTTACTACTCAGTTCTGCTTACAAGAAAGGTTAGCCCTTATAAGCTTTCCATTTCTGAATTAAATAATAAATGTAACAGTTTCAGGAATTACTATAAAATTACATGTCCTTTACCAAGAGAATCTGCATTGGTGTATAATAGAGGCATATTTTCCATGCTGACAGATAGAAACACTTCTTGGCTTTCTGATGACCTACACAAAAGGCACCCAGTAGACATTAACTAGATAGGTAGTAGCTTTCTTCCTCTGTTCTGGTCTGCAAAAGAAGGGTAATCCCTAATTTTCCACAAGGTGTCCTACCGTTACTGATGAGTTTTTTTGGAGGATCCAGACAACAGATATGTTTTCTATCTATATTTAAATGTATAATATTAGCACTTTAGATTTGGTCCAGATCCCACAAATGTGGTATTAACTGAGTGATTAAAAACACACACACAACTTTTTATTATGAAAACTTCTAAACAGACACAAAAACAGAGAGTACAAGTCCTCATATGTACCCATCTCCCCGCATCAACAAAACCTAGTGATTGTTATTTTAATTAGAAAGTGTTATTTTTTTAAAACAAAGAGATGCTTTTAAGTATTTATAGAATATTACAAAGTTTCCTGAATGCCAAAATTTTTGGATCATGTGCAATGGACCTATTAAGAATGTTCAAATACACATTTTATAAAATACACATGTGGCTACTTTCATTGCAATGTTAAAATTGCAATAGCAAAATTTTAAGTTGTCACCATTACAACTGGAGAACTGAATTTATTTGCCTTTTGTGGGATAAAATTAGACTGAGTATCTAATTAGTTGGTTTGCAAATTTCTTTTCTCAGCTAGTAAATATTTAAATGAAACCTACATTGTGTAAATCAGTGTACTAGAGTTCATTTAGGATCATGAATATTCCTCATTTCGCTAGATGGTTTTCTTCTCTTTGACTTCCTATATGTATTTAGTTTTCAGACATGGAAAATAAAGTTGTAGTTAACAATCTTAGCATAGAAATAATAATGAGTGCAAAAGAAAAAATGGGAGAATAAAATTAGCCTGAATACATGTTACCAAAAAAGCAGTACATCAAATTGAGTGTGTGAATATATGTATGTAAAACACACAAAACACATAGGAATACAGTCTCTCCAAAAAACATTTTGTAGAATAGTGGTGAGAGAATGAGAAGAATAGGGACTAGAGAATAATGGCTTAAAGAATTAACATCTGGATAGAAGTCTAGTTATAGAGATTCTGTAATCATACATACTCTGACAATTAAAGATATATTTTAATTTCTAGTATTACTTTACTATAATTAAGAGTGTACTATTTTTTTGGTCAGATTACAAGGCATAAAAATCTGACAGGACTTCCCTGGTGGCGCAGTGGTTAAGAATCTGCCTGCCAATGCAGGGGACACGGGTTTGAGCTCTGATCCGGGAAGATCCCACATGTCGTGAAGCAACTAAGCCCGTGTACCCGTGCACCACAACTACTGAGCCTGTGGTCTAGAGCCTGCGAGCCACAACTACTGAGCCCCCGCATCACAACTACTGAGGCTCGCGCACCTAGAGCCCATGCTCTGCAACAAGAGAAGCCACCTCAATGAGAAGCCCGTGCACTGCAATGAAGAGTAGCCACTGCTCACCACAGCTAGAGAAAGCCCAGGCGCAGCAATGAAGACCCAATGCAGCCGAAAAAAGAGAAAAAAAAAACACAACTGACAAATATTTTATTATTCTTTAACTGTAAGCTGATCCTCTAAACTGCAGCTCTAACATGGTATTGACTCCACATTTATATAGCAACATTAAAAGGCAGCTTTTCAATAGGCTAGTGTTTTGTCATAAATTCTTGACAACTGAGAGTCATAATTTCCACCAACACTTAACACACTTAACACTTTAAACATATGAAGCTGTGGCATGTGGTCATGAACACTATCTTTTAATGGTTAGGGAATTATGAAGACTTGCATGATATTCTGATCTTATATAGAGCTATTTTAGATGAAAAGTTCACATCTACAACCTTCACATTAAAATGTATCTAAGCTAGTGCAAACTGTAATCTAAAAACACGTTTTACAAGTGACACATATTCAAGCTCAGACACGTAACACGAAGGAACTGAGACTCAGGCAATTGCAACATCAGGAATTAAATAACCACTTTTAGCTTGGCATTTCTTTACCTTTAATACATGACCCAAATTACAGATAAACGTTTCAAAGAGAAATGCACTAAAATGACAGGTTTTATAGTTCAGAACTATAAAAAAATATTTAAAACCCTGCATTTTATAGTTATAGGTCCTAACAAATAAAATATTTCAACCTTCAAATAAAGCAGAGAAACAAAAGTAATAACATTATGTATTCATGTATGAAGTGTTTTCCTCTATGCTTTCTTTTGAGGGGGTTAATTTCTAGAGATTAGAGATGGTACCTTGTTTATGATCACTAGAGTCCACTGTATTCTATATTACACCATGCTGCATGATACATGAATAGAATACATTCTAAAATCCTTTGAGAGCTAGACGTGATCAACAGAATTTTTAACCAAGAGAAACAGAACACATGCAAGTATGAATATATATAAATGAGGAAAGGTATATGGAGAAATACTCTGTGAAATATAAATTACTTTATAGATGTAAAATTTGTGCAGAGTAGGAATGCAACAAGCGTGAACAGTTCCTCTATGATGGTCTTGTGTAATGCAGTAGCCATAAATCTGGGCCAGCTGTACCACTCTTCTAGCATCCTCCAGGATCCTTTGTTGTTATGACTTCAACTGCCCCTTCTAAAGCTTCCAAACAGTACAGAGTTCTAAAGGAAAGTGATTGCATTTGCTGTTGGTTGGTCAGGCTGTGACTGACAAGCATGTGATTTTCTCTTAGAGTTGGACAAAACAGAGGAGAAGGAGGTGGGATTTCTCCTCACGATATAGCATAATTCATCAGAGAATATTGTTGTATTCCATATCTGAAATAGCACCACTGAATATACTAAACATTTAATATTAATAGCCATGTTGCAATATTCAGTTTAGATTAACAAACACTTAGTGACTATCTATTATATGCCAGGCATAGTTGTAGATACTAAGGATGTAGCCATGAATTAGACCAGGGCAAATTTCTGGTGTCTACGAGAGGAGAAAAAAGCTCTTCAAAACAAATAATTTCAATGAAAAATATAGGCCAGCACCTGGAAGTGGGAAGATGAGAGAAAGCTTCCTGAGCTACGCAATGCCTGAAAGCTTAGACTGTCTTTTAAGGCAGAAAGCTGCATGAATAAAAGCATGAAAATATAAAATAGCCTGTATGGAGGGAGGGAAGTTGGTGAGGGAGGGCAAGAGGAGTGGGAGGGGAGGAGAGAGAGAGAGCACGCAAATACCCGTGGTGTTGGAATGACTTGTGAGATGGGAAATGCTAAAGGGTGAGACTGGAGAGACACAATAATGGAAAGCCTTAAATACCATAATCTAAGAAGCCTGAATTTTATCCTGCTCAGCTGATAAAAAGTTATTAAATGGCTGAAGGCAGAGAAGAAATATATTCAAATTTGCATGGCAGGTAAACAGAGGACAAACTATAGCTGAGAGATCAATTTAGAAAGCTAGTTCTATAGTCCATGGGCAACAAAGGAATTGAGAGACTGGAATGAAACGAAGAAATATTTTGGAGGCTAAAACTGTTGGGTCTTAAACCTTGTGATGATACTCATTACTAGTAAGATCCATTTAAAATCTTTCTTAAAACATATCGATCCATGCTTTTCAGAAGGTTTCTATATCAAAGCCAAACTGGGTCTATGTTAACTATGTATGAGTTAGATTTAAATTAGGTCCCTAATTTCTGATAAAGTACCCTCTGATTTCTGTGGACTCCAAAACCAGTATTATATTACTATGATTATAGACACTGGAAAGCTCGTTTTGGTTTCACTTGTAACTTTCCTTAGCATTTAAAAATGCAACTTCATTTTTTTTTCACTTGGATAAATCAAAGAAGAGAAGTAAATGTCTATGCTCAGTTGTTTTTAAGCTAAAGAATGACTTACTGCATACTTCTTCTCAAATGCTTTTCAAACCAATCTTTGGTTATTTTTTTACTGGACTAACTGTGTGAGAATGGTTTGAAGCTGCACTCAATGGCTAGGTAATTTTAAATAAAATATTGTTCCTTAGTTGCACTAGCTACAATGCAAGTGCTCAACAGTCACATGTGGCTTGTAACTACAGAGCTGAACTTTGTAGATATAGGACATTTCCTCCATTGAAGTTCCATTGGACAATGCTGGTCTAAAACATAAATCTCTTTAAATTTCAGCCCTGGAAACATAGTAGGCACTTGATTCTTTCTGGTTAAGATGTTGAATCCATCTATAATAGTGTGCTCTTCAGAGCTACAAAATATTTTATATCTTAGTAGTATAATAATAAAGTCATTAATACTTAAGTACATGTGATACTTGACCAATATCACATAAAATCCCTGCTTATTCATATTTACTTCTGTGGAAACTGATTATTTAAATTATTTAAGTTCATGGAGTAATCCAAATAATGACTCAATCTTTTTTTTTCTTTTTTGTGGGGGGGGGGTTGCTATTCTAAGGGAAATAAGGAAAAAATAAAAACTGAGTAGTTCATCTTTACCAATTTTGGCTCTTAGAAAAGAAAGATAAGTTTTGAAAATATTTCTCTCTCTCCTTAAAATGTCACTAGTAGCATCCCCTATGATGAACTGTAACATTTATGATTCCATCCTCCTACTCTTCAGAAATGTAACTATAAAAGTATATGCGGGCTTCCCTGGTGGTGCAGTGGTTGAGAATCTGCCTGCCAATGCAGGCGACACAGGTTCGAGCCCTTGTCTGGGAAGATCCCACATACCGCGGAGCAACTAAGCCCATGCGCCACAACTACTGAGCCTGCGTGTCTGAGGCCTGTGGTCCGCAACAAGAGAGGCCCTCGCTCAGTGAGTGGCCCCCGCTTGCCGCAACTAGAGAAAGCCCTCGCACAGAAACGAAAACCCAACACAGCCAAAAAAAAAAAAAAAGTATATGCACTTTCAAGTTCAATGGAATGAATGTGAATGGAAATGAAACATTAAGGTGCCTTAATAATGAGAACAAGCTCACATATTTGAGTGTTTACATACTCTAGCTGCACAACAGAGTTTAAGCTGTATTCACACAACAGTCACAAAACAGCAAAAACTAGGCTAGACCAGAGGCCACAGCACTGAAAGAAAGGAAACGATACTTAATTTAGACATAAAGTAGATTGACTGTTGGAAGCAAAATTCTATTCATAGTCCCCACCCAGGGTGTGGAGTGCTGTTCATACTATACTCACAGTACTGGTTCCAACTCAATCTCTCATAATCAGGAATGTGCTGCCAACCCACAGAGCAATGGATAGGGAGTGTGTGGTGATTACACCACAAATGACACGACAACAGATACTCTCATTAGAAAACAGACAATTTCTCAGATCTTGAGATGGAGTAGAGATAGGTGGAAAAGAAAATACTGGGAACAGGGAAGAAGGGAAAAGAGTATAACAGTACAGTCCTATGCTGAGGTGAAAAGAGTGAAATGAAAAGAATAAAGCAAAAAAAGGGAATGACATCAAATTTTAAAACTAGTTTCCATGAGAGAAAGCTGTTACGTTTCTTCCTGCCCCTCCCTCACTGCTTTATGAATGTAGAAAACTATTAATAATCATCATGATAATCTTATAATGTTTAAACTTCAACTACAATTTCTTTCTTGGGATCTTTTTTGTTCCTAACTTTATTTTGTTCCCAAAGAAATTAGAGCACTCAATACCAACCACTGCTTTCTGATAGTTTACTCTCTTATGCCATCAGGTACAGGATAACCATCTTACAGATCCTACTGCAGTAGAGCCCCATCAAAACACTATCCAAAACAAAGCAAAACAAAATCCCACTATCTGCCACAATAGAGGATATGACACAATGGAGCTCCATCTTAACCCATATCCAGTGTGGTTTATTGAAGGAAAAACCAAATAAGCCTCTACATCTTGTTTTACTGTATTAAAAATTATATAATTTTACTAGGAAGAGACCTAAGGGATTTGTTTAGGTGGTGAGTTGAATGTCCAACTTCCCAGGCAGTAAAATATTTTCCCAACAATATATCTGAAATGTTTCTGGTTTCTGCTTGAAATCAGAATGGCAGAATAGAAAAAATCTTATTCTGGGGCTTCAGAGACCTGGATTCTAAATTCAGCTCTGTTATGATTTATGAATTATGTCTTTCCTTTGGCAAACTAGTCTACTCTGGGTCTCTGAAAATGAGATGTTTGATTTAAATGATATCCAAATTCTTTCCAACACCAAACTCCGTGATTTTAAAGTCTGATTTCCCCTGTGCTAGTTGGCTGGTTGATGCTGTCAGCTGAGGAGATGCTATGGAGGTGATTTAGGTACAGGTTCCTTTCAAGAGGATGGGGCCTGGGCTAAGGTAAGGGCTATACATTTGAGGTTGAAGGAGACAACTGTCTTTCCCATTAGTTCAATGAATCTCCTCATGTGCCCCAAAGAACAAACTGCAATTTAGCAATTTCTTTTCTTCTGACTGTTGTATTATCCCAGTGAACACTGTAACACATCCTTTTTTAAAAATTAAGAGGTAACATGTAGTGGGAAATTCTTAGACGGAATGCTGAAATCTCTCATAGAAATCTACAATCTCCCATAACAATGGAAACTTTATCATTAACCAGTTATGTGATCTTGGGTACATTATTAAATCTTCACAAGCCCAAGCACATGTGCTTTAAGACCTCTTCTAATTCTAAAATTACTGATACCCAGTAGCAACTTCCAATTGTAAAGATCACAAAAACTGTACAAAGTGTTTTTTTTTTTTTTTGCGGTATGTGGGCCACTGTTGTGGCCTCTCCCTCTGCGGAGCACAGGCTCCGGACGCGCAGGCTCAGCGGCCACGGCTCACAGGCCCAGCTGCTCCGCGGCATGTGGGATCCTCCTGGACCAGGGCACGAACCCGTGTCCCCTGCATAGGCAGGCGGACTCTCAACCACTGCACCACCAGGGAAGCCCCCAGAGTATTAATATTTTTAAATGCTTTAGTCCACAGAAAAGGGATCTATGAAGCCTACTATTCATAAGAATTAAATGATACAAATGGGTTTATATTATTTTCCATTCTTTTTTCTTCTTTGTATACTAGCTGAAATCTTCATATTGGCAATCTGTACTTTGCTCGGCTAACATAAATTATCCTACCTTTAGAAAAAGAAAGCACAGCATAAAACCAGTAAATTATTCAACTAAATAACTAATAAAATTATTGCTTTTGAATTCCAAACCTCAAACATTCCTTTCAAACAATGCTTTTAGTCTAAAGCAAATATAATTTATTACTACTTGCAAGTTACTATATAATAATGGAGTTTATTTAAGGTGCTATATTTCCATAATAAACCAACATTTTCAAGGTGTTCTGTTTTCCTTAACTTGGTTATAAAATATACTCTGGGGGGAAAATGGGTAGGTTCTTTGTGGGAGCAAATGCTTTTGAAAACTCTTCAATACCAAAGAAAGATTTCAGGATAGAAATTGTCCTATATCAAATAATTGAAAGCATATTTATTTTTAAAAAGAAATCTTTTCCTTTTCTTTTATCTCTTATAATAAACCTAAAATTTCTAAATCTGGAAATTTTTTTTTTGTAACAAGTTACCATTTTGAAAAAATAAGAGTTTACAGAGATTATATATCATCTTTGCAGATATATATATGCATATTTGAAAACAAGTCGGTCTATTTGAGTTTCCATAGTACACTTACACACACATGCATGCACATGTTTCCCAAGAAGATAAAAGACTTCTATGCAAACTAGGACATAATTTGACTTAATACTCACTTTATAGGAAATCCCCATAAATCACCTATTCAAATAAAACATGTTAAACAAACTATTTATTGTAGCATAATTTAACAAATTAAAAATATTTTCACTAAAGTTTTGATGTTTTACTATTAGACTCTCAACCAAGGTTCAAGGGTAAAAAACATTTTCCTCACTTCACTAATCCAAACTACTATTAATTTACCAAATAGTAAGTCAGATAATCTTTTGAAACGTACACCTGAAAACATTATAAATTAATATTTTAATATTTACATGTTAAGAAAATATACCAGTCAACCTTTTAAATGTTAGAAACAGTCATCTAAACTGGTATGTATCTTCACTATTTATATTCTGAGACAATCATGGTTTTATCTATTTGAATCATTGAGGGATTTTTTTTTTCTCACAATGGGCAGAATTTCTTTACATAAATGTCTCCATGAGGGAATGCTCATAAGAATGTCAGGATAAATTATATTCATATGTTAGCAGTTGTGCAACACTAAATAGTCATGAAATACAACTTCTGAAAGGAGAGACTTTATTTTAAGCTACAAAGTGACTGCTTTTTGCTGTCACAACTCTAAAAGTTTACTTATCAGAGTTAAACAGTGAAATCATGCATAAAACAAATTTCTAAGTTTTTACTTTCGTTGAAAAATAAAAGTCTTTTTAAGTCTTTGAAAGTTTTTAGATCTAGGTTATATTTGACCATCTCATAATGCTGGCTAATGTTTTTAAAAATGCAATTATATAAAAACCCATAATATTAGTTAAGTGTTCAATAATTTCCTCCATAATTTCAATTTCCCCACTTATTTGCAAATCCTGAATTGAAAAAAAAAGTGCAAAACTTCATTTATGAGAAGTAAAGCACAATGTGGGGTCTATTTTCAGTCCTAGAACTATGCTTAAAACTTAAGTAACAGACCAAACCTTTAGCAGAGTACTGTAAAGGTAACCTATGAATCAAAAATATTCACTAGGACATGATCTTAAAAATGAATATGACCCTTGATTATGTTACTACTCTCACTGAACTAGAAGCACCTTAAAGCTCCCTTTAATCACCTATGTTCCAGGGGTCTAGAAGCGGCAGTTACAAAACTTTAATCTTCAAAAATGTAGAGGATTAGGGACTTCCCTGGTAGTCCAGTGGTAAAGAATCCGCCTTCTAATGCAGGGGACACAGGTTCAACCCCTGGTCAGGGAACTAAGCCCTCGTTCCACAACTACTGAGCTTGCGCGCCTTTACTAGAGAACCCACGTGTGCAGAGCCCACATACTCTGGAACCTGCGTGCCACAACTACAGAGCCCACGTGCCCCGGAGCCTGCACACCACAACTAGAGAGAAGCCCACGCACCGCAAGGAAAAGCCCGCACACCTCAACGAAGATTCCGCGTGCCGCAACTAAGACCATTTTTGGCTATTTTGCAGCCAAAAATAAATAAAATAAATAAATAAATCTTTTAAAAAATGGAGAGGATTAGATTGAAAATTCTTATTTTGCCCTCTCTTCTACTTATCTATACTAAAAACAGCCTCTATCCATGTCTAGAACATAATTTTGTTCTGTTCAATATATTGTACTTTGTGTGTGAATAGGTACTTTTGAAACAGAGTTTTCCCTTGTAAATAATAACTGATAATTTATGAAGTTATTTTATGCCCCCATACTAGGATTGTAATAATTTGACTTATTAATCACTTTACATTCACTACCCAATTAATTTATTTGTGTTAAGCCCATTTTACACATAGGGTAACTTAAGACGGAGTGATTAAGCCCAGCTGCTGAACCAAGGATCACATAGCTACTGAGTTGGGTAAATAATTCAAGCCTAGGCTGTCTGACTCTAAATCTATAAACCTAAACACTATGATTTTAAAAATGTAGATTTAAAACTTCATTCCAGACCAAAGAAATTATAATCTCCAGGAGTCGTGTCCCAAAATGTGTTTTTTGAAGCTGGTGGTTTGGGAACCACTGTACTGTCACCAGTCTACGCTGCCTCCCTGGGATTGCTGATTTTGATTAACTGCATCTAATTTCCACGAACCAGTCCTTTACAGAAGCCTCCCACAAGATAGTGCATGATAGTCGGTGCTGTGGAGGATAAAAAAGAAGTAGAAAACATGGCTCCTGCCTACCTAAAACATTGAGAGACTTATACAGTGGCTGGACTGGGTGTGTTTAGTAGGGATGACTTTGTGGTAGCACTGTACTTTGATTAGGGTTTTTTGTGGAAGGAAGAACAGAAATTGATAGAGAAGAAAGAGTCTAATTTGGCTACAAAGGTTTGGCAGTGGAAATAAGACTTATGGAATGGTTTACTAACCCTTCTTTATTTCAAAACACAATTTTAAATACTTCAATTCAATTCTCTCTCAAACACACACGAAATTACTAACCTTCTTCATTCATGGCTTCTCTCAGAACCTGAAGTTTCTTTTGTCTTTCTCGGATTCGGTCCAAAGCACTTGATATTGCTGAGGAGGTGGGCAATTCTTGTGTGTGAAACACTGGATCCATTTTCTGAGGGCCAAAGATATCCAAGGCCATGCTTCCATCTGAGTATCTTGCCTCCTTTTTCCTAGGAGTAGTTGAAGTCCGTACTGTTACCGCCTCAGGCAGACAGTGTTGGTGTCTGTCAGTCTCCCCAGAAGAGATGTCTCTGTCACCTGTGCAAAGCAAGTCCATGGATGAAGCCCAAATCTTCTTCTTGGGAAGCGCATCAATGCCAGGGATAGCTTTTTTTTCTGGGCCACTAGTTTTGAACTGGTAAGGGGAGCAAGAATTTTCAGAATCTTCATGTCCAGAGTTATTATCTGATGAAATGTCCTTGAAATAAACTTCTTCATATTGTGTGTCTCTGATGGACAGAAATCCCATAGATTTACTAAGCCCTTTGTTAAGAAAGGTCTGATGAGAGAACGGAGACTTGTATGTGTCTAGTACATCAGAAGTAGAGCTTCTTCCTGGAATGATAAGAATCTATCATGTATGCACAGAATTTTTAGAAAATAACTGGAATGTAACCTTACTATTGACAATGAAAGTGGTGGCAATTTCCTAATTCTCCGAATGGAGGAAGAGAGATGAAATGGGATGGTGGTGATGATAAGGGAAGTGGAAAGAGATGTTATGTTTGTATAACTTTTCATAGTTCAAATGTTTCTAACCTAATGATATCAATAATATATTGAACTTACTTCTTAAAGTAGCATTATTTTATATTCAAAGGTGAATGATTTGATTTTAAAAAATAGATAAGAGTTTCTGATACTAACCAGTTTGGTAGAATATTAATTATTCATGAAACGATTTGGGGTAATAATAGAATATGTAGTATACTCCTTTAACTTCTAAAGATATAATTCAAATAGGTATTATTTCAATATAAAGCCCTGCCATTTTCTGGTCATTTAAATAAACATATTCAAAGAAGAAACAAAGAATTCTTGCTATATTCTGGATGGAAAAAAGATTGTAGTATTTGGAATTCTTAAGTATCAAAGTTTTATTATGATTAGATATGTTTTCAGAAAATTTGATTATGTTTGAAATCCACACAATTTGACTGTGTTTAAATTATGTAAGAAACAGTTTTTCCACGGCAGACCATCATGTACTGAAATAGTTTTTCCTCTCGAACACAATGTATCAATATTTGTCAACTAGAAGAAATTACCCATTCTTATTTATGCTTTAGTCTTTGATGTAGTTAAAACCAGTATGCCATTCTAATTTTTTTTAAGGCAGCAGTCTAAATGCATTGAGGCGCAGCAAAAATGTCCAACCAGAAATTGTTTGAATTCATAGATTCAACAACAACAAAAATCACACATATATATGGCTCCATTATTAAAAAGAGAAATGTAGAAAAATATAGTTACTAACCCAATAGCCCATAAACACTGAAGATTTCCTGCGTGACCTTCTGTGATCCCTCTTTAATAACCTATTTGCTATGGTTACAATGTAAAATGATGACTAAACCTTCATGATAATAATAAATTGCTTATTGACTCATTTGAAGAAGTCAATTGCTTCTTCAGGGTAACAACTATAAGCTCTAATTCCCTGACCACGAATTTTACCTTCATAATCATAGAAAAGTAAGTTAATTTCAGAATGGCAACACATAATTGCTTGAAAATTAGATTCAAATGTTTTCTTGGAACTCATTTTCCCCCTGAACATGGATCCACTCAAGTGCAAATAAGGATAACATCGCCTATTTGGGGGCACACCATCTATAGCAGCGGTCCCCAACCTTTTTGGCACCAGGGACTGGTTTCACAGAAGACAATTTTCCCACATACTGGGGGAGGGGGATGACGGTTCAGGGGGTAATGTGAGCGCTGGGGAGCAAAGGGGAGCGGCACATGAAGCTTTGCTTGCTCGCCCACCACTCACCTCCTGCTGTGCAGCCCAGTTCCTAACAGGCCATGGACCGGTACCTGTCCGTGGCCCCAGGGGTTGGGGACCCCTGATCTACAGAATACTGGGAAATATACCACACCACATCTAGACACATAGATTGCCACAGACTTTAGATTCTAATATAAAATAATTTTAAACTGATAAATATGTCTATCTTACAGTATTTCAGTGGTGAATTACATTCTTAAACCACATATTGACTCATTAATTTAAAATTGTATTAAATATAAAGAACAAAGATACTCTTAAAATTGATAGAATACAATAGATAAAAAATAAGAATTGAAAGGATTTACAGATCATAGAATCACAGATGAACTCAACAATCTGCCTTCTTTTACTATCTTGACTACCAACAAGTAGTCAAAACTTGGAGAAAATCAAACAAGTGAGTATTTTGGCAGCACCATAAATTCACGGTCAACCACTTTGGACACTCAACATCATGTGCTAAGAGTAAGTTCACTCACTTTCCACAACTGATTCATTTTTCCTCATTCTTCAGATTTCCCACCTTAACTCTCATCTCTCTTTGCCTGATGAGCTGGTCTCATATTCCACCAAGAAAATAGTTGTCAGAAGACAACTCATTTTTCCATGATTAATTCTACATATCCACCCATGTCTGCAATCTTTTCCCTACTGTCTCAAAGGATGAAATTTCTTAATAAAGGCCAATTCCCGATATATGTTCAATTCCTCCCTCCTCTTAGTTTATCAAAGATTTTATTTCTTTGGTTAATTAACTTCTACCCTCTCTGCTTCCATCTTCATTATCCCCCATTTCTACTGAGTCATTCCCATTAGTACACAAAATGTGCTCTAATATCTCTATAACAAAACCAAACTAAACAAAACCTCTCCCCTATTACCACATTTCCCCTCTAGCTACTGCTGTCTCCAATTTCTCACTTCCCATTCATTATTCTACCCACTTTAGTCAACTTCCCATTCCTCTACGCCTTGGCAACTCTCATCATGTATCAGTGATGATACCCACATTACCAAATCCAATGGACACTTCTGCATCCATTTCTTACCTACCTCTCAGCAACAACTAATAGTGATGACAATCCCTTAACGAATCATTTTCCTCTCTGTACAAGCTTGGTTTCTTCCTACTTCTCAGACTGCTCATTCTAAGTCTACTTTTCCTCCTCTACTGGATATCCAAATGTTGGCTTTCCTCAGATGTCAGTTTTAGAACCTTACCTTTTCACTCTTTCCTTATACAATTTCACCTATTAACAAGGCTTTAAATATTATCTACATACTGACAACTCCCCAATTTATTTTCTTGGCACTGATCTCTTCTGGGAGCTCCAGTCTGAAACAACTGGACCTTCTACTAGTATATCTCAGAAGCACCACAAACTGAACATGCTTAAAACTAATCTTTTGCTTCCCATACCCAGAGATGTCCATTTACCCTGGTCTTTCCAACCTGAATGAGTGGCACCATTATCCAACTGATGGCTCAAAACAGAAATACGGGTACCCTCCTGAAACCCTTCATCTTCTTAATTCCCCATATCAAACCCATCAGAAAGTGCTGGCTATCTAAATTCTCAAAGATATGTTACTCCGTTATTTCCAATTCCACTGGCATCACCCTATTCCCAATTAACATTATCACTTGACTATATAACTGCAATGGCCTCCCTGCTTCTTTTTTCATCCGACTGCCCTCCACCCAGCAGCCAGAACTAACTTTTAAAAACACATTCCATGATGTCACCATCCTGCTTAATAAGTCTCAAAGGCATACTATTGCACTCCAAATAAAATCTAGACTCCTTTTGGGCATGCCACTTGAATCCTTTTTAGTCTCATCTCCACTTTCCTTATTCCATCCAGGCCACAGGTTTTTCTCTGTTAAGGTCTCTTAAATGTTAGGACCTTTCTTATGGTTAGTTGTTTCTTATTCTATAGTTTTATTTTAAATATGACTTCTTCAGTGAAGCTGACCACTATTGAAATAGATCACTTTCCAAATGTATCATGAGTCTATTACATTCGTAACGGTATATTATTCTCTTTTAGGTCATTAGTATTTACCAGCTATCTATTACTGGGCCATGGTATCCTAAAAGAGCCATGTCTTCTCACTTGTCATATGAAGCTTAAAACTAATTGCTAATAAGGTGGCTCTTGGACAACTATGGCTTTATAAACGCTAGGTTTTTATTGTCTTTATAAAAATTAATAGATATAAAATATTTCAGTTCATGGCTATTAAAAACTTCAGAAAGTTATTTTAAATTCTGCAGGGTAGAACAAAATTATAATGAAAATAATTCATTTAAAGTTTTATATTAACTTCCTACTCTGTTTCTACAAAATATGGCTCATTTTGCTTTATATGTTTGGAAATCACATTGTGATAGCTAACTTAACATCTCATGACTATTACTTATAAAGTAATGATTTTGAACCACAATTCTCTTCTAGTAGCCAACAGGACAAAGAAAGGCATGGTAACATAGGAAGAGAAGTGAGAAAGTAAGATGGCGGGGGAGGGAAGGGAGAGGGCAGTGATACTCTTCAGGAAAACAGCAAAACAACTGTGGAAGTGTGAAACAAGGTTCAAAGTGGTACGTATATACTTGTTACAAATGCTCTAAAGTAAAATTGTAAGAGCTATGAGCTACAAAAGCATTAAAGGGAGAAACTGAGTGTGGATGACCTTTTGAAGGAAAAGAAAGGAAGTGGTAGGAAAGATGTTTTGAGCTAAGTGGTTTCTCCAGTGGATCTTCTAGCCTAGGACTGCTTTTCTTTGATTTTGGGGAAAAAAAGGAGACATATCTTTAGGTAGAGACACAGAGAGGTGGATTTCAGCTGGTTATAAACATACTATTCTTAAATCACATATTCCTAACTGGCTGGAGTCTCAATGCGTTTTGTCATGTCAATGATGCTCACTATCTTCAACTACACAACAAGATATGTAATTGCCTGATTAACACTTCACAGGTGGATAAAATACATATGGCATCATACACAGCAATATAGTATCATGGTTGCTTTGTGCTGCTAAAGCACTAGGGAAAAAATTTCACTAATCTGGGAATTCAAAATTAGAGTTCAAATATAGCATCTGGACATATAAATGAGGAAAAACATGGAATTCTAGGCCCTCTTATTAGATGCTTCAGTCTAGTAAACAAGTGAAAACCATCTACTGTTAATACCAGTGTCACCTCAAATAACTATATTTGAGACTAGACAAAACGCAATTTCTTCAGATGCTTTCCAGATCTTTCCAAACATGTGCCCAGGCTATTATAATTACTTTATTAAACAAGCAAAAAGCAGCACTGAAATCATTAATTAAGTTCACCTAATAGCTATGCTCACTACTCATTTTGATCACAGGAAATTAAACTAATGGTATTTCTGAAAGCAATGCCATTGTAGCTACTTTTTAAAAGATTTCAGGTGGAGCTTTCTGTGGTATTTTCCTATCCTGGCAGAGTTAGAAGCTCCTTCATCTAAACTCACAGAGCATGCTGGACCTCTATGAAGACATTCCCTCACTGTATTAAAATTAACCATTTTATTATATATCTGTCATCACTCCTACTCATTTCCTCACCCCCACCCCCAACTGGAACAATAACGTAAGGGATCATGTCTTACTTGTTTTTGTATTTACTGTTCCTGATAAAAGAAATTCCAAAAAAAAATGCTTGCAGAATGGACTGGTTATATAACTTTTGAAACCTTTTAAAGTCAATTTAGGTAGCATAATCTACCAGAAAGATTACTGTCAAAAGATGGGGTTTTAACTAGCTTTGTCATTCAATCCCTGAGCTGGGGCAGGCCACTTAATTTGTTTCTCACTTCCTCCATCTACAAAAATGTGGATATAATTTGTTATGTCTTCTTCTTAGAGGTGACAGGATAAACGAACTAACCCATTTGAACTATTATGAGCTCTTCTGAACAAGTAGCAACATAAAGTTCTAAATTTTGTTTCTATTTTATTTTTCTCAGCATATAATTATCTGAGGGAGAATTTAAGTTATTTTGAGAGAAAGTCATAAAACCAGAAATCAAAAGATCTCCTGGTAAAGTTTTAGATTCTATAATTTAAAAAATCAAGTTATTCAGAACAGAACAATTAGTGACTATAGGTAGATTTTTCCACCTTTAAAGATGCTCTGAGTTCGGAAACAGTTTACAGACAACATTAGATTACATACAATTATAAGTATTCAAATTTAAAATGAAACCACAAACATTTTCTTTCAGAGGGTGCGTAGTTTGCTAAAAAGTAAATGGCAAACAATAAATAAATGTTGAAGAGCTATGAATAAAAGATTTTAAGATCATAAAGAGTATTCATAATATAACATATTCCATTTATTAAATTAAATTGAAAAAATCTTCCTTGTAAAGTACATTGTGTTTTAACTATTTTTGTTATTTATGATGAACATTATCCTTAATGGGATATCATCATTCATCTTTCTCCTCACACTGAATCTCAAAAAATTCACAGCATCTCTTAGAAGCTAACTTCAAAATGACATTTCAGTATTAAAAGAGGCTCCCCGATTCCCCATCTGTCTTCACAAATGTGTTCAGGTACATAAAAAAAGAAACATGATATTATCAATACGCCCAAGTTCTGAAGCACTATCATGCTGATCTGATCAAGGTGTAGGTTTCCACCTTAAGCTTTCTTGGCAGGAAATGTTTGATTTCTTTCTGCTTAGTGAAGCCTTTTATCAGCATTGACAGTATTATATAACAGAGTGGAGGCACACAGCCCACTAGTTTAGGCCTTAGCTTCTGTAACAGATCTCAGAGGTAAGATGTAAGGAGAGACCTTTTATGGTCATTTACTCATAAATGAAAAATTTTATTGTTAAGTTTTAGTTGAACAATCAGATCACTTAGATACGAGGCATTATGTCTAAAATTGCTTACTTCTTTTAATCTAATTCTGTATCTCACTGCCCATCTTGACATTTTATTTATTGAGAATAGTGGTCAGGAGTGTAATAAACTAAGTTATCACTACATAAAGGCTTTAGGTTGGTCTGCATCAAAGAGAATACCTTACTACTAACGTAATACGACAACGCTGCGTTGCTGCAAGTGACCACTGACAGTTAAGAACTGGCACTGCCCAAAGGTAACACCAGTGTCCTAGAAGAATATTTCTTCTTCATGAGTTAATTTTTTTAATCTTAAGAGTTATATTAATAAGTGTGTGCCACAGACTATTAGTTCCTAATTGCTTCTGTCTGGTAATGTCTGTAATTAGTATACTGTGTGGATTCTGTCCTTGAGATGTGGTTTTACAAATTTATTAAAGATAAATTAAAAGAGACTTTGAGCAGTAATATTTTCCTTACTGCTTAGCAGTAAGCAACGGCTAAGACAGGCTGAGGATCCAAAAGGCTATTGTTTCTTTAAGTATAAGGACCTCTAGTTCTACCCCAACTACAGGAACTAATTTAGGTTTATCCTGAGTGACAAATTGTAATTCCTTACAAATTCTCTTGAGTTTAGATATTGGAGAGATTGTACTCTCCAATAAGAAGATAGGATTATTAGAGGATTAAAATCTATGGACAGTCTATTTACAGATTTCTCTGTTAATTTTCTTAAGTTACTACAGTCACTTCTAGGTTATCTGCATTTGGACAGTCTATTAGTCATAAGAATTCTAGAGCACTATTAGACAGTAATACTAAGTCTTAATATTACAAAAACAAAGTCATAAATAAAAGGCATTAATACTTTGGTTTAAAACTTCTGATACATTTGTTGTTATAATAAAATAGTCTAATAACATGAGCCAAGATGGTGAACTAAACTACCAGTTTATTTTTTACTCTGCACACAACTTAAGGCTTAAAATAGGCTATCTAAAAAATTAAATCATAGTCTCATATATTTTTTTCAGAACCATTAACCAGAACCATTTTATTACAAATGCATTACTATATCTAATATTTTTATAAAACTTTTTCTCATACTCAATCAACAAACATTCATTTAACACATACAAAAACTAACATGCTTAATAGTGGATTTTCCCCATCTCTAGCATCTATGTGTCCAGAAAGCTTAATTTTGTATATGGTTTTCACAAATATATGTATATATGTAAATGACAAGTAAATAACCTGCTATTTAAAATATGCTATAGATAAAATGTATAACCAACAAGGAATTACTGTATATCACAGGGAACTCTGCTCAATACTCTGTAATAACCTAAATGGGAAAAGAATTTGAAAAAGAATAGATACATGTGTATGTATTGATATAAATGAATCACTTTCCTGTACACCTGAAACTAACACAACATTGTTAATCAACTATACTCCAATACAAAATGAAAATTAAAAAAATAAAACAAAATAACTTACCAGTAAAAAAAAAAAAAAAAGTATGTTATAGAGTTGGCATAGATTCATTTCAATCTCTATTGCTACCTCTAAAATGTTACATAACAATTGATGTCTGAAACAATAAGACTCTGAATCATTGAAAGTAATATAGTCTAAACTATGTTAACACTTGTGAGTCTTTAAAATTTGATAAACTAAATATGGCGGGGTGATCTTTTTCTGCAGATTCTGTAGATTCATGATGAAGAGGGATAGAATGGGGGGGTCTCATATATTTGGGAACATTTTTTATTCTTAGAAAAAACAAACTATCTTTAAAAATTAATAATAATATAACATATTTACTAAATCAACAAGTAACAACCAAGCATACAAACTTCAATTTCATATCCTGGCCACTTAATGACAGCAGGAGATGACAGAAGGGAACTACAAAAAGAGAGAAAGAACAGGAAAGAGAAATAAAGAAGCAAGGAGGAGGGGAGAAAGGGAGATAAGAGGAGAATAAGAAGGGAGGAAGAAATAGAAAGATGATAAATAAGAGAAACAAATCATTTCTTTTAAATCTAACGTTTACTTATTAAAGTATTCACTGTGGACCTCCCTGGTGGCGCAGTGGTTAAGAATCTGCCTGCCAATGCAGGGGACATGGGTTCGATCCCTGGTCCGGGAAGATCCTACATGCCGTGGAGCAACTAAGCCCATGTGCCACAACTACTGAGGCTGTACTCTAGAGCCTGAGTGCTGCAACTACTGAGCCCATGCGCCGCAACTACTGAAGCCCTCATGCTCTGGGGGTCACGTGCTGCAACTACTGAGCCTGCGTGCTGCAACTACTGAAGCCCACGTGCCTAGAGCCTGTGCTCCACAACAAGAGAAGCCACGGCAATGAGAAGCCCGAGCACCACAACAAAGAGTAGCCCCCAATCTCTGCAACTAGAGAAAGCCGGCACACAGCAACGAAGACCCAATGCAGCCAAAAAAAAAAAAAATTCATTGTGTCTCCTTGAAAAAGACTCATTCTATTCTAAAACAGGGAATTGATTCAAAATTTGATAGATTAACAAAGTGCTGCTATTCTTAGCACCAAGGTTCACATGATATCTTACCTCAAATCCTAGTATTGTTTTAAGATAAAAGAAAACAGATTTTTACCTATGAGAGGAAGGTGTCTATATATATAAGGACGTAAGTATAGTAAGAAAACACAAGGAAGGGTTAAAAATACTTTTTTTTAAATTGCCATCAAAGCATTGTAAAAACTAAGTTAAGCAAAGTCTGCCTTCTTTTCTGACCCATGCATAAACTAATAATATATGTATTAGAAACAGAACTTTATGTAACCCGAAGTAAATTGACTATATTGATGATATGAAAGCTAAGTACCTTTTCAGAAAAACAATCCTTATTCTCAATAAGTAAAATGAAAGTACCAAAACAGACACAGAACTAACTGCATTATTACAGAATCACTCCATTAGAAATGATTTCATTGCTTTTCTTTGACTTCTTAAGATAAACAGTACACTTGCTTAGGGCACATCCTTCCCTCTCAGACATGAGGGTTCTGAATTCTGCAAAACTTTTAGTCCGGATAATCAAATGTCTATATTTAGTTTTCACAATGAGAGTTTCTCATAGGTTTTAAATAAGATAGCTGTGCTCTGATTATCTAATTAAGCAGTTAAACATCTTAACATTTTAATCTGACTATATCAATTAGAATGTTTTATTAGAATATATTTAAGCAATATTTACATTTACTTTAACCCCAGCTTCAAGACTTAAGACAATAAAATATTTCACCCACAAAGTATTTTTGTTAATGTTTAAATTGTAATTATCAATATTGCTTGATGAAAAGAGAACAAAGATAATCAACAAAAACAAAAGTTCATTTTATAAATAAGCCAAGCTTGAAACTTACCACTGAAAAATAAACTTTCAGATAAAAATTTAGTTTTTCTACTTCCATTTCTTGTGTTTTGAATTTCTATTCATTTCCTTAAAAAATCAATTTAATAACTATGTAGAACCTATAATTATCTAATGCTACTGGCAAATAGCAAGACCACTCTTCATCAGTCTTTACTTAGTCAGCATCATATAACCTAAGTTAGTATTTGGTAACTCTTAAGTCATGAAATTCGTTGGTCATAAAATCAATTTAGTGGGGTGCGATTAGCATTAAAAAAAGAAACAGAATAGAAAATAACAGTATGCAACAAGAATAATGTTGCTTTCTGAAACCTTTGTTTTAGTAGCATTTATGTTCATAAATATGTGTTTTGTCGTACTTTAAAATGTATTTTTAATACAAAATACCATGATAAAGTAAAAAATGATATTATTGCTACAATAACAATACTGGGAAAGAAATTATTTACCATGGTGTCCTGATTGTATTAACATTTTCTGCATAACTATCATGGATTTATATATTAATACACATAGCATTCCTTATCTGTACGGTGCCTCCACTTTGCACACTTATGATTATGGTCACAATTACCAGATTTCCAAGCTAGGTTAAGTATGATTTTGTAAAGGAAATAATAACTAAGGTTAAAGCCTAAAAGTTTCCTATTAATATACTCTTACCTGTTGGTAATCCTTTTCCTCTCAATCGGTCTCGGATAGTCTGGCTTCGATCAGGCTTTTGCTCACTGTTACGGGAAAGCTGATCCGTCTGTACATAGGTAATCAAAAGTCAAGTTTGACAATAGAATCTCCCTTTTATTTTCATGGTAATTGTCTACAGAATGACACCAGTTAGATAATTTTTGGAGAGGATAACATTTAAGTAAAAACACTCCACGTCTGCTATTGTTAATATATATTCCTTGGATAAGATTTATGTAGCTTAGTTTTGGCCAATTCATCTTCAGGAAATAAAAGCCAAGAAACATCTGTCAAAGACTAATCTGCTAACTAGGGAACAAAATTAGCCAAATTAAAGTAGTTAAAATGAGTTCCATTTCAAAACAACACACTTGAAGTATTCTTTTTTTTCCCAAACTGATAACCACTTTCACCTCTCAAGTGTGACTATAATTTTAAAACCATATTAATTCTGGTATGATAAAGCTCTCTCCTAATTGCAACTATGCACTGAGGGTGCTGATTTAAATTATTTTCGAAAATAATTTTCTAGATTTTGCCTGCCAGAAATTACATTTGAGAAATATTTTAGACTAAATAGACATATTGAGGGATGACAAATTTAAATCAATGCTCTTTTGAGACACTTTAGAACAAAACGTTTAAGTAGTCTTAAACTTTAATAACTTCAACTGAGGGCACTTGTTTAAAATAAAGCACATCAAATTCCACATTACAAGGGGTGAAATGTTAGAATACTGAGTTTATTCAGCTGATCAATTAGAGGAGAAACTTCAAGAAATAAATGTAAGGAGAGAGAATGAAGAGAAATTACTTAACTCTGGCACCAAGAACATGCACACTTATCTGTTTACACACACACACACACACACACATTTTAATATTCCTCCATGAGTGAAACTTATTTAAGTATGCATTAAAAATCCATTTAAGGTAGTATTCGAGGTATTATGCTTCCTACCTATAAGAAGACTTAAATGGAACTATTTCTGAAATGATGTTATCATTTAAATTATACTGGTCCACATTGCACTATATTGGCAGTAACTGAAGAGATAAAATCCTGTATCATCTTTGTGAATTCCTGCATTGACACTACTATTAATAATAGTTGTCATTTACTGAGCAATTACTATAAAGCAGGCACTACCTTAAGGGCTTTACAATACTTTATGTTAATTATCTAAAAACCTCATGTGGTACATATTATTATTATCTTCATATTACAATAAAGGGAGAAATAGCAAGGAAAACTTCTAAGGACCTTGAAGCAGCTCATCAACATTGAAATAATTATTTGCAAAACTGTTCAGTAATATGGGTGGATGGTATGTACCATTATTCCTATTTTACAGGTAAGTAAAATTGAGGTCAAACATGCTATATAAATCAGTGGAAAAACCAGGACAACTAAGCTGGACTACTGACTTTTACTCTATGCTAATTAATTTTAAGTAAGTAAGAATTACAGTCACTTGTAGTGAATTTCACACTGAGTGAAAGACTAACTCGTTCTATCAGCGACTGGAGGCAATGACAGCTTCCAAGGAGCATAATGGCTGAGAGCTAATGGCTTTGGGGTCAGAGAGATCCAGATTCCAATTGTGTCTCTGTCATTTACCATGTGTATGGCCTTGGGCAAGTTATTTAATCTATTTGAGCCCCAGTGTCATTATCTCTAAAATGAGGATGAAATTATCTCTTGTAACCTGGGGTTGTGATGAATAAATGTGAAAAAGCACATAAGTCATTCAGCACAGTGCCTGGCACAAAGTAAACACTTAAAAAATGGTAGCTGTGGGCTTCCCTGGTGGTGCAGTGGTTGAGAGCCCGCCTGCCGATGCAGGGGACGCAGGTTTGTGCCCCAGTCCGGGAAGATCCCACATGCCGCAGGGCGGCTGGGCCCGTGAGCCATGGTTGCTGAGCCTGCGCGTTGGGAGCCTGTGCTCTGCAACAGGAGAGGCCACAACAGTGACAGGCCCGCGTACCGCAAAAAAAAAAAAAAAGGTAGCTGTGAGAGTTACTTCTGCCCAGTGATGTCCAGGAGACTGGCAAGAGCAATGGATGAGGGGAGTGTTATTATTTCTACTTAGAAAGGCAGGCTCTCTACATGCTGATTCCAACTGACCTTTCTATTCTTCTCTCCCACTAAATAACCCCACAGCACACCCCATATCAGACTTATTACTGTTCCTCAAACATCCTGCTCTTTCCCATCTCACAGCATTTGTCCAAGTTTACTTCCCTCTGCCTGGATTACCCTTTCTATCTAGTCTACAGGATCTAGCTCAAAGTGCTATCTTTCAACCCAGTCATTACTTGTATCCTTTCCCCTCAAAATCTCATAGCTTTTAAATCCCTGGCTGATTAATAGGAAACATAAGTCCCATAAAGTGAAGGAGTTAGTACAGATCAACATTCCTCAGAGCCAGTTTTTACAGAATATCAGTATTATGAGAAGATCTGTGAAAAAAGGCCAATATAAGTTTGGGAAATGTTTCACCTGTGTGCCTATCCCTCTTGAGGGTTAGTAATACAACTTAGTGTATTAAAGGCTCTGGGAAGTTCTATGGTGAAAATATACTTAATTTTCCTAAAATAGTTTTTCCTCAACTTTATTTGACCATAGAGAAAATTTTTTAAACAAAAATATATTTCAAAATATCTGGGAAACTTTGGTCTGAATAGAAGATCAAAGTTTTAGTAGCTTTATCTTTGTTCCAAAAAAAAAAAAATCACGTACAGGAATATAAACAAATAAATCAGCTCTAGTTAAGGAGGGGAAATAAACAGCCGAGAACTCTCTTCACTTAGCCTCTACTACCTCCCTTCCTCTGACTACAGAATCGCAAAGGCTCCTTGGGGTACAGTTTACAAACCATCTGCCTAGAAGACTTTACGAGCCTGTTTCTTATCAACTGGCAAAGCATGTGGAATTTGGATATACCCCTGCCAGCCATACGACATCCTGGTTAAGATGGCAGAACTAAACCCTTAGGGATGAGGAATTAAGAGGAAGCCAGCAAGAACCCTGTGTGACAGTGGTAAATCTAATCCAAAGCCTACATAAAGGAGGGGGACTCAGGCACCATAACCTAAAGGGTCAGAGCAGATAAAGTTTAGACCTACATCAAATATCAAAAACCAAGGGGGGGGGGTCCCAAACTGGAGCAAATGGGATAGAATATAGCTTAAGAAATGCAGCAATGGGACTATTAAATATAGAGATTGTTAGTCCTGGGATTCTTCATATCTAAGACAAGAGAGAAGATAAAGGAGTCCCAGTTTTGGGACAATCTAGTAGGGATACAAGCATGCATCCCTCTTACATACCAGGTGCCAATGTCCAAAGAAGGTAGGGAGGGTTTGAGAATACCTAAGGGGTCCAGACTAATAAGTGAGCAAGAAAGAGGTATAAAGCAACAGAAAGTGCACTTAAATAATTCTAAAACCCATTTTGCATGTCCATACGACTTTCACAGTAGGTAGAATCACTTACTGAAAGCTCCATAGGAAAAGATGTAAGAAAAGAGTCAAGAAGACTTCTCAGCTCTAACATGCTGTGATTCTATAATACCTGATAGAATAAAGTTCTAAAAAAAGACTAACTCCCATAAAATCTAGGAGACTAAATTATTGCAATGGGTTTCTAGATTTTTAAGTACTCTTTCAAATAAACAATTAACATTAGAACCTGAAATTCAATCTCCTGTTCCTAGTCTTCACTGAGAAAATGCTATCCACATTTAAAGAAAATTTTGTGAAATGCTACTAAATTTTAAAGTATGACTATAGGAACCAATTGGAACTGTGGCTTACCCCAGAAAGATTTCCCAGAACCAGTTTTACCAACTGCTTCACGTAGGAAAATGAGGGTGCACAATTGCTATTCCTAATGTGGGCACTGCAAGCGTCCAGGACAGTCCGAACAGAAACCCGAGCATAAATAACATCCTCACACATTCCAAGCAGTATACTGTTGAGATGATCTCCAAGCTTGATAGGCTGCATACAAAGAAAGAAAAGGTAATGTTGGCAAGTGTGAGTAAATCTAACTAACATGAGAGAAACCATTCCAAGAGTCACAGGAACCACACCAAACACACCTGGAGGAAATAAATTTCTTACCTAGTAGCATGTATATTTGACTGCATTTTACATTTTTATAATCCAAAAATTTTATTAGCAGAAGTTGGTTAACAGACATCTCCTAAGGTAGGAGGTATTATAGAAAAACTCTGAGGTGTTTTGGTATGATTAAGAAATGGAATGTTTTGGTTATCCAAGTATTTTGGTAAGCAGTTTATATATATACACTACTTGGGGGGAATAAACAATTTCCTAACATTTCAAAAAAGGAATATATTTGATATATATTTAATGTAATTTGACACTCATGATAACTTAGAAGAGATTTCAAATACTGCAATGACTCAAGGTCATTTAAATGTAAGTTGTCATTATGCTGGTGAAACAGAAGCCAAAATGTGAGTTTTTTTTTAATTAGTTGACATAATTTATAGAATATTATATCTAAATGTCCAATAATCATACCAAGAAATGCAAATTAAAACCACAGAAAGAAGTCACTATATATATACTCAGTAGAATGGTTAAAATAAAGGACTGATAATACGAAGTAGTGGTGAGGAGAAAAGCATTGCTTATGGGAGTTTGAACTGGTACATCCACTTTGGTTTAAACCATTGCTTTACCTGTGACCCTTCCCTTCCACTTCTCATCCATTTGGGTATTATATTTCATCTTTTAGAGCTCGCTTAGCAGCAATGTCCTTTAATAAACCTATTCTAACCCTCCAAGTCTAGTTAGAGCCTCCAATGCTTGGTTTTCCATAGCACCCTCCATTTTCCCTAACATAGCATTTGTCACATTGTGTTGTAACTGGTTATTTTGGTTGTCTGTACTTGTGATAGGACTCCACAGACATGGAACATTATATTCTTAGTGTCTGGTACAGTGTCTGACATAAGGTAGGTGCTTAATAAATACTTCTGAATTAATTATTTCCAAAACAGTTATGATATCTGACAGTGAAACAGAAGTAAATGTTTATACTTCCCATCCAATTTACACATTATAGATACACTGACTTTATTTTCAGTTACCAGAAAAGAGAAAGTGTTAAATTATAGGCTGTGATCACATTTTACATGTAAGTTAGGTTCTATAAAATGACCCTATTATTTCCAGTAATAATTTCTCATTTATATTTATAGAATTGAAACTGAGGAAAGTAAATATACAGTATTTTTCATGATGTAAAATGAAACCAAACCAAGTTGAAGACTATCATTCATTTTTCATTGATCTTAAGATGTCTGAATTTTAGAATATAAGCCTAAAATACTTACTGCTTCTTAATTTGATTAAAAAAAAAAAACCAAAAACACAGTTACTTTTGTTTGGAATTCTAAATGCCTAAAATGACACAATTCTGTATGCTACATCTTTGATGAAATACAGTTATTTTTAAATTTTTGATTATAGTTATTACTATGTTTACTATCGTGTCTTCAAGAGATCAGTTATTTTAGAAAATAAAGACTAGAAGCAGCCCAATGATCATCAGAGTCTAAGGCCCCACAAAGTGTTACTTTAATATCTGTGTCTGCTGCTGCAGGAGTAGTGAAGTATGATTTTGAAGTGACAAGAGAAAAAGTAATGAAGTAAAACTCTGAGACATAGTTAGAGCTACTATTATTCCTACAGTTTTTGCATCAAAAAAGGTTATCACTTTCTGTTCAAGAATGAATCATCAAAGAAATTTACAATCCCCCTTTATCAGTCATTAAGTTAAAAGAAATAAAGTGGACTCCCATTTCTCTTGCTATAATTTTGAAGAGGCTACTATATTTCACAGAGTGTACTGTTGAAACAGGTAGTGACTGCTATAATTCTAAGAACAGTCTAAGAAAAATAATTTCTTTAGTACTTTATTATTTCATTCTGAGAGTATGACATTATTAATGTGAACAACCAGTGTAGAAACACTGGTGTGCCTGACAACACACTGTAGAACACATAAATACAAAGAACTTCTTAAAAAGTGTAAAGTTGTACAAATGTGACAACTTGACTTACTTGGCTCTGAGGTACTTCATGATCAGCCCCCCAATACAATGTCATTCCAAGAGAATAAATATGGATCTAGGAACAGAATTTAAAAAAAAATCATTTTATGTAAAAACTTAATTTAGCAAGTACTATATATTCATGACTTTGCTCCAAAGAAAGTGCAACACATGATTTGAGAAAATCATCATTTCATATTTTGCATTAAAGTATGTGAGAGCTTAAAACAGAAAATAAGACTGGAAATGATCAGAACAGACTTTTTTTTCCCCCCGCAACTTTCTAGACTGTCTGCTATGAGTAATCATTTTTATTAGTTCTTATTTAAAGTTTCTTTATGAAAGCTCAAGCAAATATGAATAGTCTTACTTTCCCCTTCTTTTACAAAAGGTCAGAAATTTAAAAAATTACTCGACACCTTGCAGTTTTAATTTAACAAGACAGACATTTCCATATCAATGTTTATAGATCTCATTCTTTTTACTGCTGCATAGAACTCCATTTTGTGGCTATAGCATTGTTTACTTAACTGATCTGTTATTAATGGGCAATTAGAATTTTCCTAAACTTTTGCTATTATAAATAATGTTTTAGCAAACAGCCTTGTGATGTCATTTTGTACATGCAGGTATTCCTCTGAACTGACTCTCCTAGATTATGAATAAAAGAGTAAATCATCTATAGTTTTGATATATTTTGTCAGATTTTCCCCACAGATGTTTTATCATTTTGCATTTCTACCAGCAACATATGATTTTTTCACAAGCCTTATTCATAGAATGTGTTATGAAGATTTAGATTTTTACCAAACTGAAGAGAGAAAAAAAATCTCATTGCAGTTTTGATTAGCATTTTTCTTACTAAGAATGGATGGGGTAGCAATAGATAGAGGAAAAAGTTGGGTCAGAAAAGATTCCTTTTTCATTGTTTGTTTGCTTCTTAAAGACTGAAAAAAGGACAACATATTTTTATGCTGGTAGGAATGATCCAACAGGGAAAACTGGAACTGCAGGAGAGAGAGGAGACTGTTGGGAGAACACTGCTGAGTAAGTGGGAGGAAGTGGAAGCTAATGCACAAAGGAGTTGGCTTGACACCTCTGTCACAGTTCTTCTGAAGTAGGGAAACAAAGAATATGAAAATTTATGTAGGTAGTCCAGTTGTGGGATCTTGGGAGAAGTCTCCTGATCGCTTCTACTATTTTTCCCCTGTGAAACAGGGAGCAAGATTATCAGCCTGAAGTGAGGACAGTTAATCCTTATAAGTAATCATTTTCTAGTTCTCCTGTTAAGTGATTTCAGAGCTAGACTTTTAGCCCATCTCCACCAGTACTGAATAATCTTACCACGAGCATTTTTTTGCACCAATCTTACTCCAGGGCCATCTTATTTTCTTGTCTTTATTTTTTCTTTTCATTTTGCCCTTATTTTCACACCTGTATTTTTTAATTATACAAGCTGTCTCGAATCCTCTTTAGATATAGGTGAGGTAAATACAAATAAAACTGGGTATCCTTACAATCTCACAGCATTTTAATCTATTCCTAGTATTGCCTCCTAAATTATTCCTAAGTTACAGATTAGTTGTTCCTCTTTTCAAATATTTTCATGGCACCCAATTTTCAAAAATCCAAATTCTTTTTTTTTGTGGTACATGGGCCTCTCACTGTTATGGCCTCTCCCGTTGCGGGGCACAGGCTCCGGACGCGCAGGCCCAGCAGCCATGGCTCACGGGCCTAGCCGCTCCACGGCATGTGGGATCTTCCCGGACCGGGGCACGAACCCGTGCCCCCTGCATTGGCAGGCGGACTCTCAACCACTGCGCCACCAGGGAAGCCCCCAAAATCCAAATTCTTTATGATGATATGCAAGGCTCATTCTGACCTGCCTCTAGCTCCATTTCCAGGTTTTTAAGTTTTCCTTCAATTATCACTCCTTCCTCTATCACACTTAACACTTCAGAACTACTATATAATTCTCTGTTGGCAAAATAAATCTTTCTCTTTGCCAGCGTTTCTTGAGCAGTTCTTCCTACCAAGAATTTCTTTTTTCATCTGTCAATAAAAGTTCCACCCATTATTGATAGTCCAGAAATGATGTTATCTATTATGTATGTTATACAAATCTTCTCAAACAGGATAAAGCATTCTCTCTTATATGATAGTTATTATTTCATTTGTATCTCCAATGAAACAGTTAACTAATACTACCTGTAACATAGTTAAGATGTGTCCTTGTTTGTCTTCCTTGAGAAAGCCTTTTAACACATCTTAATATCCCTCTTAGCAGTTAACACAGAACTTTTACATAATAGATATTCAATACATGCCTACTGAATTCAATTAAATGTGCATAAAGTTCAAGGCAGCATGATGTAGGCTATTTGTATCATATTTCTGTTTAGAATTCAAAGAACCTCACACGGGAACACGTTTTCAAAGAGTCTCATATATGAAAAACATTTTTCATACCTTTAGCAAAAGTGACTAACTGCATACTCAAATATATTTCTCTTAATATATTAATTTTGATTGTGATCCTTTGAGATACTGGTAGTATTTTAAGATTCTTTACTACATTTACTTGTCAGGAGGCTAATTGAGTTATTTTATTTTAATAATTTTTATACAAGACTATATAAAATTATTAACATCATTTTTAAAACTAGGTTATAAAATTATACATCTGTTGATCATTTATGTATATAGTATAATGATTAATTTTATATGTCAACTTGACTGTACCATGGGATGCGTAGATATTTGGTCAAACATTATTCTGGGTGTTTCTGTGAGAGTGTTTTTGAATGCAGACTGCTCTCCCCAATATAGGTGGTCCTCATCCAATTATTTGAAGGCCTGAATAGAACAAAATCGTTTACCCACCTCCAGGTAAGAAAGAACTTTCTGTCTGACTGCCTTCAAACTAGGACATCAACTTTTTCTTGCCTTTGGATTTGATCCGAAATACCAGCTCTTCCTGGGTCCTGAGTCTGTTGGCCTTCATTGTGGAACTACACCCTCAGTTCACCTGGTTCTCAGACCAGAACTACACCATTGGCTCTCCTGGGTCTCCAGCTTGCTGGCTCACCTTGCAGATCTTGGGACTTGTCTGCCTCCATAATTACATGAGCTAATAAGACTCTCTTTATATACACACACACACAAACACACATATCCTATTGATCCGGTTTCTCTGGAGACCCCTGCTTGATACATATAGATATGAAATATCTATATATAGAAAAAACATGCAGAAATGATAGTTGCTATTTTATTAGGATAGTGCTTTATGGGTTCAAAATTTTTAATATTGTAAAAATCATTTAAAATTTTGTTAAATAAATAACTCCAGGTACATCAGATCTTTGTTAATGTATAATAATATCTGGTATCTAATATTAGAGAAATATTATTAATATTTGAGAAAAAGTTTGTACAGTATACAAAGAAAAATGCTTTACTCTTTTACATTTATTCCAAAATAATCTGTAAAGTAAATATGGATAATACTTCCATATACATTATTCATAAGCTAAGAGTTTTTACTGTTGATGCAACCTGAAAAGATACAGGCAGAAAGAAGATCAGTGATACTACGGTGTAACTAAATTAACACAGTAATGCTGCAATACCACTGAGAGCCCTTAGTTCACCTGGCTGATAAGTAGCAATGAATGGGTTATAGTTTAGTTACAGTCATTATATGGAAAGGAGAAGGTCATACAAGGAGTGATTATTCAAAAACAGGCAAGTATTTGGCCTTCATATGTTTCTTTGGTTTTTACATAAGCAGAAAAAAAGGAGAATAAAATGGCCCATATTAAAAGAAGTCAGGCATTAGAAGTTTTTTTTAAAAAAAAGGTTTTGATCTGCCTCTCACTTCTACTGCATATTTATTTAGCTTCCAAGGGAATTTTTTGCTTTGTGATCTTTGCCAAGGCCCTATTTGTATCAAAGATATCAGTACCTATCTGTTCCTGATGGATAGTACAGAGAAAATCTATTCCTTTCCCTTAGTGTAATAGCAAGCCAGGATGGTTTCTTGTAGAAGTGGCTGCTTTTGATAATGATGATTCATACACAGGGTTAAACGATAAAGGAACTGGTTCTAGAAGATACCATTATAGAAGAGCTAATTAACTATCCATTTAGTCGTTCAACATTTTTTCTGAAAGTCACTAAGCTCGGGATTGTGGTAAAATATAAATATCTCATTCTGGATCAATAATACTACCATATACTAATACATAAGAATATCAACAGCAAGCATGTACATAATGTTTACTGTGTGTCAACCTTACAGTTTATACTTCAGCTTATTCAATAACTAGAGAGAGAGAAAGTAACTTTTGTCCAAGGTCACACAGGTAGTTAAGTGCTAGGGGCGGGATTCAAATTCTGGCTCCAGAGCCATATTCTTGACCTCTAAACCAGGGCTTATACTCCTCTGTACTACTGACATTTGGGATCTTTGCTGTGGACAGCAGTCTGTGGATATTTATCCTGTGTAGGATAACAGTAGTACCCCTGGCCTCTACTCACTAGATGCCAGTAGAACTACCTTCCTCCTCTTCCCCCTGCCCTCCCACCGGTTATGACAACTAAAAATGTCTCAAGACATTGCCAACTGTCCACTGGAAGATAAAGCAGCCTCTGATTCAAAACCACGGCTTTAATCTGCTGTACCTTTCCTAGAATCAGAACTCTAAGAAGAAAGCTATATGAATATATATGTATGCATCTATTAAACAAAGTAGAAGTGGTACATTTGTGCTAAGGAAATTCAAAAGGACAAGATTACTTCTGATTATAGAAGAAATTTAAAGCAGGGGGAGTTTAAGCTGAGGTTTGAATGTAGGTTATGTGTCCCCTCTCTCTGTGTTCTCTTAATATTTTGTACAGATCCACTATTACTGTACATATTTCCATTACTATTATTATTACTATCATTAATTTCTTTTTGTCTATCTGTCCATTACACTGCTGGCCCTTTGAGGTTAAGGACTATTTCTTTCTTTTTTTTTAAATGTATTTATTTATTTTTGGCTGCATTGGGTCTTCAATGCTGCACGCGGGCGCAGAGGAGGGGCTACTGTTCGTTGCGGTGTGCGGGCTTCTCATTGCGGTGGCTTCTCTTGCTGCGGAACGTGGGCTCTAGAGCTCAGGCTCAGTAGTTGTGGCACAAGGGCTTACTTGCTCCACGGCATGTGGGATCTTCCCGGACCAGGGTTCGAACCTGTGTCCCCTGCACTGGCAGGCAGATTCTTAACCACTGCGCCACCAAGGAAGTCCCAGGACTATTTCTTATTCATCTTTGTAACCCTATGGCCTAATATATTGTAGAATATATAAGTTCTCAATAGATGCTGATTGAAAGAATGGTTGGTACATAAGATGTGGACATGTAGAAATGCAGAAGAGCACTGTTATACAAAAGAGTGAAGCCAGCTTCCCTCTTTGTTTCCTGGTGCGCGAGGAGAGTGGATTAAGAGCGCTGCTTAAAGGAGCTCCAGACACGGGCGCGAGCTGCGGCTAGAGAGGGGCATGAGACACTAAGGCTGCTGCTGCCGCCACCAAGAAGGCTGTGTGCAAGCACAGGTCACTCTCCACACCTCCCTTCCAGGGAGACTGTGCAGCCCGCCACTGCCAGGGTCCCGGGATCCAGGGACAACTTCCTCGGGAGAAAGCACGGCGTGCCTCAGGCTGGTGCAACGTCACGCCGGCCTCTGCCGCCACAGGCTCACCCCGCACTCCCTACCCCTCCCTCCCCACGGCCTGAGTGAGCCAGAGCCCCTGAATCAGCGGCTCCTTTAACCCCGTCCTGTCTGAGAAAAGAAGAGACGCCCTCCGGCGACCTACACGCAGAGCCGGGGCCAAATCCAAAACTGAACCCCGGGAGCTGTGCGAACAAAGAAGAGAAAGGGAAATCTCTCCCAGCAGCCTCAGGAGCAGCGGATTAAATCTCCACAATCAACTTGATATACCCTGCATCTGTGGAATACCAGAATAGAAAACGAATCATCCCAAATTGAGGAGATGGACTTTGAGAGCAAGATTTATTATTTTTTCCCCTTTTCCTCTTTTTGTGAGTGTGTATGTGTATGCTTCTGTGTGAGATTTTGTCAGTATAGCTTTGCTTTCACCATTTGTCCTAGGGTTCTATCCATCCGTTGTTTTTTTAACTTAAAAAATTTTTTTTCTTAATAATTACTTTTTTATTTTAATAACTTTATTTTATTTTACCTTACTATATTTTATTTTCTTTTATCCTCTTCCTTTCATTCATTCTATTTTATCTCCCTTTTATTCTGAGCCGTGTGGATGAAATGCTCTTGGTGCTGCAGCCAGGAGTCAGTGCTGTGTCTCTGAGGTGGGAGAGCCAATTTCAGGACACTGGTCCACAAGAGACCTCCCAGCTCCACGTAATATCAAATGGCAAAAATCTCCCAGAGATCTCCATCTCAACACCAACACCAAGCTTCACTCAACAACCAGCAAGCTAAAGTGCTGGACACCCTATGCCAAACAACAAGCAAGACAGGAACACAACCCCACCCATTAGCAGAGAGGCTGCCTAAAATCATAGTAAGTCCACAGATAACCCAAAACACACCACCAGACGTGGACCAGCCCACTAGAAAGACAAGATCCAGCCTCATCCACCAGAACACAGGCACTAGTCCCCTCCACCAGGAGGCCCACACAACCCACTGAACCAACTTTAGCCACTGGGGACAGACACCAAAGACAACAGGAACTACGAACCTGCAGCCTGCAAAAAGGAGACCCCAAACACAGTAAGATAACCAAAATGAGAAGACGGAAAAACACACAGCACATGAAGGAGCAAGATAAAAATGCACCAGACTTAACAAATGAAGAGGAAATAGGCAGTCTACCTGAAAAAGAATTCAGAATAATGATAGTAAAGATGATCCAAAATCTTGGAAATAGAATGGACAAAATGCAAGAAACATTTAACAAGGACCTAGAAGAACTAAACATGAAACAAGCAACGATGAACAACACAATAAATGAAATTAAAAATACTCTAGAAGGGATCAATAGCAGAATAACTGAAAGAGAAGAATGGATAAGTGACCTGGAAGATAAAATAGTGGAAATAACTACTGCAGAGCACAATAAAGAAAAAAGAATGAAAAGAACTGAGGACACTCTGAGACCTCTGGGACAACATTAAATGCACCAACATTTGAATTGTAGGGGTTCCAGAAGAAGAAGAGAAAAAGAAAGGGACACAGAAAATATTTGAAGAGATTATAGTTGAAACTTCCCTAATATGGGAAAGGAAATAGTTAATCAAGTCCAGGAAGCACAGAGTCCCATACAGGATAAATCCAAGGAGAAACACGCCAAGACACGTATTAATCAAATTGTCAAAAATTAAATACAAAGAAAACATATTAAAAACAGCAAGGAAAAAACAACAAATAACACACAAGGGAATCCCATAAGGTTAACAGCTGATCTCTCAGCAGAAACTCTGCAAGCCAGAAGGGAGTGACAGGACATATTCAAAGTGACAAAGGAGAAAAACCTACAACCAAGATTACTCTACCCAGCAAGGATCTCATTCAGATTTGATGGAGAAATTAAAACCTTTACAGACAAGCAAAAGCTGAGAGAGTTCAGCATCACCAAACCAGCTTTACAACAAATGCTAAAGGACCTTCTCTAGGCAAGAAACACAAGAGAAGGAAAAGACCTACAATAACAAACCCAAAACAATTAAGAAAATGGGAATAGGAACATACATATTGACAATTACCTTAAATGTAAAAGGATTAAATGCTCACACCAAAAGACACAGACTGCCTGAATGGATACAAAAACAAGACCCATATATATACTGTCTATAAGAGACCCACTTCAGACCTAGGGACACATACAGACTGAATGTGAGGGGATGGAAAAAGATATTCCATGCAAATGGACCAAAAGAAAGCTGGAGTAGCAATACTCATATCAGACAAAATAGACTTTAAAATAAAGACTATTAGAAGAGACAAAGAAGGACACTACATAATAATCAAGGGATCGATCCAAGAAGAAGATATAACAATTGTAAATATTTATGCACCCAACATAGGATCCCCTCAATACATAAGGCAAATACTAACAGCCATAAAACGGGAAATCGACAGTAACACATTCATAGTAGGGGACTTTAACACCCCACTTTCACCAGTGGACAGATCATCCAAAATGAAAATAAATAAAGAAACACAAGCTTTAAATGATACATTAAACAAGATGGACTTAATTGATATTTATAGGACACTCCATCCAAAAACAACAGAATACACATTTTCCTCAAGTGCTCATGGAACATTCTCCAGGATAGATCATATCTTGGGTCACAAATCAAGCCTTGGTAAATTTAAGAAAATTGAAATTCTATCAAGTATCTTTTCCGACCACAACGCTATGAGACTAGATATCAATTACAGGAAAAGATCTGTAAAAAAATACAAACACGTGGAGGCTAAACAATACACTACTTAATAATGAAATGATCACTGAAGAAATCAAAAAATACCTAGAAACAAATGACAGTGGAGACACGACGACCCAAAACCTATGGGATGCAGCAAAAGCAGTTCTAAGAGGGAAGTTTATAGCAACACAATCCTACCTTAAGAAATAGGAAACATCTCGAACAAACAACCTAAACATGCACCTCAAGCAATTAGAGAAAGAAGAACAAAAAAACCCCAAAGCTAGCAGAAGGAAAGAAATCATAAAAATCAGATCAGAAATAAATGAAAAAGAAATGAAGGAAACGATAGCAAAGATCAATAAAACTAAAAGCTGGTTCTTTGAGAAGATAAACAAAATTGATAAACCATTAGCCAGACTCATCAAGAAAAAAAAGGGAGAAGACTCAAATCCATAGAATTAGAAGTGAAAAAGGAGAAGTAACAACTGACACTGCAGAAATACAAAAGATCATAAGAGATTACTACAAGCAACTCTATGCCAATAAAATGGACAATCTGGAAGAAATGGACAAATTCTTAGAAATGCACAACCTGCCAAGACTGAATCAGGAAGGAATAGCAAATCTGAACAGACCAATCACAAGCACTGAAATTGAAACTGTGATTAAAAAATCTTCCAACAAACAAAAGCCCAGGACCAGATGGCTTCACAGGCAAATTCTATCAAACATTTAGAGGAGCTAAAACCTAACCTTCTCAAACTCTTCCAAAATATAGCAGAGGGAGGAACACTCCCAAACTCCTTCTACGAGGCCACCATCACCGTGATACCAAAACCAGACAAGGATGTCACAAAGGAAGAAAACTACAGGCCATTATCACTGATGAACATAGATGCAAAACTCCTCAACAAAATTATAGCAAACAGAATCCAACAGCACATTAAAAGGATCATACACCATGATCAAGTGGGGTTTATTCCAGGAATGCAAGGATTCTTCAATATACGCAAATCAATCAGTGTAATACACCATATTAACAAATTGAAGGAGAAAAACCATATGGTCATCTCAATAGATGCAGAGAAAGCTTTTGACAAAATTCAACACCCATTTAGGATAAAAACCCTGCAGAAAGTAAGCATAGAGGGAACTTTCCTCAACATAATAGAGGCCATATATGAGAAACCCACAGCAAACATCGTCCTCATTGGTGAAAAACTGAAAGCATATCCACTAATATCAGGAACAAGACTAGGTTGCCCCTCTCACCACTCGTATTCAACATAGTTTTGGAAGTTTTGGCCACAGCAATCAGAGAAGAAAAGGAAATAAAAGGAATCCAAATCAGAAAAGAAGAAGTAAAACTGTCACTGTTGCAGATGACATGATACTATACATAGAGAATCCTAAAGATGCTATGAGAAAACTACTAGAGCTAATCAATGAATTTGGTAAAGTTGCAGGATACAAAATTAATGCACAGAAATCTCTGGCATTCCTATACACTAATGATGAAAAATCTGAAAGTGAAATCAAGAAAACACTCACATTTACCATTGCAACAAAAAGAATAAAATAGCTAGGAATAAAACTACCTAAGGAGACAAAAGACTTCTATGCAAAAAATTACAAGACACTGATGAAAGAAATTAAAGATCATACAAATAGATGGAAAGATATACCATGTTCTTGGATTGGAAGAATAAACATTGTGAAAATGACTCTACTACCCAAAGCAATCTACAGATTCAATGCAATCCCTATTAAACTACCACTGGCATTTTTCACAGAAGTAGAACAAAAAATTTCACAATTTGTATGGAAACATAAAAGACCCCGAATAGCCAAGGCAATCTTGAGAACGAAAAACGGAGCTGGAGGAATCAGGCTCCCTGACTTCAGACTATACTACAAAGCTACAGTAATCAAGACAGTATGGTACTGGCACAAAAACAGAAAGATAGATCAATGGAACAGGACAGAAAGCCCAGATATAAACCCACGCACATATGGTCACCGTATCTTTGATAAAGGAGGCAGGAATGTACAGTGGAGAAAGGCCAGCCTCTTCAATAAGTGGTGCCGGGAAAACTGGACAGATACATGTAAAAGTATGAGATTAGATCACTCCCTAACACCATACACAAAAATAAGCTCAAAATGGATTAAAGACCTAAATGTAAGGCCAGAAACTATCAAACTCTTAGAGGAAAACATAGGCAGAACACTTTATGACATAAATCACAGCAAGATCCTTTTTGACCCATCTCCTAGAGAAATGGAAATAAAAACAAAAATAAACAAATGGGACCTAATGAAACTTCAAAACTTTTGCACAGCAAAGGAAACCATAAACAAGACCAAAAGACAGTCCTCAGAATGGGAGAAAATATTTGCAAATGAAGCAACTGACAAGGGATTAATCTCCAAAATTTAGAAGCAGCTCATGCAGCTCAATAAGAAAAAAACAAGCAACCCAATCCAAAAATGGGCAGAAGACCTAAATAGACATTTCTCCAAAGAAGATATACAGACTCCCAACAAACACATGAAAGAATGCTCAACATCATTAATCATTAGAGAAATGCAAATCAAAACTACAATGAGATATCATCTCACACCGGTCAGAATGGCCATCATCAAAAAATCTAGAAACAATAAATGCTGGAGAGGGTGTGGAGAAAAGGGAACACTCTTGCACTGCTAGTGGGAAGGTGAATTGGTACAGCCACTATGGAGAACAGTATGGAGGTTCCTTAAAAAACTACAAATAGAACTACCATATGACCCAGCAATCCCACTACTGGGCATATACCCTGAGAAAACCATAATTCAAAAAGAGTCATGTACCAAAATGTTCATTGCAGCTCTATTTACAATAGCCAGGAGATGGAAACAGCCTAAGTGTCCATCATTGGATGAATGGATAAAGAAGATGTGGCAAATATATACAATGGAATATTACTCAGCCATAAAAAGAAACGAAATTGAGATATTTGTAATGAGGTTGATGGACCTAGAGTCTGTCATACAGCGTGAAGTAAGTTGGAAAGAGAAAGACAAATGCAGTATGGTAATACATATATATGGAATTTAAGGAAAAAAATGTCATGAAGAACCTAGGGGTAAGACAGTAATAAAAACACAGACCTACTAGAAAATGGACTTGAGGATATGGGGAGGGGGAAAGGTCAGCTGTGACAAAGTGAGGGAGTGGCATGGACATATATACACTACCAAACGTAAAATAGATAGCTAGTGGGAAGCAGCCGCATAGCACAGGGATATCAGCTCGGTGCTTTGTGACCACCTAGAGAGATGGGATAGGGAGGGTGGGAGGGAGGGAGACGCAAGAGGGAAGAGATATGGGAACATATGTATATGTATAACTGATTCACTTTGTTATACAGCAGAAACTAACACACCATTGTAAAGCAATTATACTCCAATAAAGATGTGAAAAAAAAGAGTGAAGCCACAAAGCATAAGACCTGTTTAATAATCACTGACTACAACTTGTGACTCTGAAAGAGAGGAGTTGAAATATGGTTGGAATCAGACTCTGGAGAGGTTTTCTATGTTTTGTTAAGGAATCTGTACTTAACTGAGTAAGTGGGCCCATGAAGTTCAAACTGGCATTGTTCAAAGGTCAACCATATGTCAAAAATTTAAATGCACATACTTTTTGATTTCACAATTTTACTATTAGGAAATTATTAGGTTAATTTTTGAACCTATATGCATTGATTATGGGAAATGATATTCATTGCAAATTCTGAATTCTCCAAAGTTCCCTATCTAAATTATCACAGCTTGCTACACACAATATATATAGTTGTTCCAAAATTTCTTTTCATAGCCTTGACAATGAAATTAGATCTTCTGATGTTAATGGCATTACCATCCTCAGACTGGATATTCCTATCATAAACATTTCCATCTTCCTTGTTTCATGAAATCAACTGTCGAAACTCTGTCAGGTTTGCTTCCACTATAACCCCACTATCCTCACCTCTATAGTTCCAAGGCACTGCACGATTTTTAGATCTTTCCCGTAGATTATTAAAGTGTCCCAGTCAGATTCTTACATAATCTTTTATCTCACCTAGTTATCCACTTTCATCAAACTTACCCTCTGAAATAACAACTTATATCATATCACTCTCCTAAAAATATGCCCCAGAAGAAAGTCTCAAGTTCTGGCATTCAAAGTGTTCTTCATTCTGACCTATAGTCTCCCCTTAACCACAGCCTTCCAGGTAGCTAATGCTACAGCCCAGCCAGCCCTGCTACTGCCCTGACCAAACATTCCTCTATCACAGTGGACAATTTCCTACCCCTTAGCATTACACATCATAGCAACCCTGAGGGGAATCCCTACTTCTACCTATTTTCAATTTTCTAAATTCTACTCACTCTTTGTAGCTCAACACAAATGCTACCTTCTCTGCGGTATCATTCTAAATTAGAAATTGCTTCTCTTCGAAACTTTCAAACTACTTTATCCCTCTATATAGCATTCATTTCAATTTGCCTTATATTATAGATATACATATATGTATATATATAGAATCATTAACAAATTTTTAAAATATTTTCCACATATGAGAAAGTGTTGACATAAAATACAAAGACTGAAAAATAAATCTTAAAATTCTTTAAGCATCTTAGAAAAACACACAAAAAAGGCTATAAATGTACTAGAAGATCTATTTAATTAATAAAAAAACATTAACCAGACAGTTGCTACTGTAAAAACATCAAGTTGACAAATAATAAGAGAGAGAGAAAGAGAAGGAAAGAGAGAAGGAAGGAGGGAAGTAGGAAAGAAGTGAGGGAGGGAGGGAAGGGAGGGGGGAAGGAAGGAAGGAGGGAGGGAGGGAGGGAGGGAGGAAGGGAGGGAGGAAGGAAGGAAGGAAGGAAGGAAGGAAGGAAGGAAGGAAGGAAGGTCCAGTTATTTTTGTATCTTCCTCCCAAGCACAGTGTTTTATACAGAGCAGGCATTTAATAAGTATTTTAAAACATGAATTAATAATGGCTCACATTTTTTTCATATTTTTTCTTAGATCCACACATTTTTATAAAACTAGTTTGAATTTTTAAATATGAACTTCTTGGAATACATGATCATTTTATTTTTTAATTGAAGTATAATTACTGTACAATATTACATAAGTTACAGGTGTACAATACAGTGATTCACAATTTTCAAAGGTTAGGCTCCATTTATAGTTATTATAAAATATTTGGCTATATTCCTCATGTTGTAGCCTACTTTATACCTAATAGTTTGCACCTCTTACTCCCCTCTCCCTTTCCCTCTCCCCACTGGTAACTATCAATTTGTTCTCTATATCTGTGAGTTTGATTCTTTTTTGTTATATTCACTAATTTGTTGTACTTTTTAGATTCCACACATAAGTGATTACATGATCATTTTAAATTCAATGGATGTTTTTCAGAGGGTTGAAGGTAGCCCAGTGTCTACTTTTCCTACCCCCACCAAAACAAAAAACAAAATAAAGCAAAAAAGACTTAATGTTACCTTTTCAACATCGGAGAGAGAAGTTAGTGATTGATTTTGAAGAACCTCTGGTGCAGTGAATGCTCGAAGATCCTGACTGGAAATATTTTCATCTGTAAATGACACGCTACCAGATGGCAGCAATAGCAGAGACCATGGAGAAATGATGAAGCCAAGGGCAGCAGGATCAGCTATGCTTACTGGTTTGTAACCATACAGAATGAAAAGAAAAAAGAAAGATAAATGCTTAAAATTAAGTGATTACAGATCACATAAATGAATACCCCAGCATATTCATATATATGTGCAGTTACATACACCAAATCAACATGCTACAAAATGAGAGTGGGTTTCATACACCTAATACTGCTAGCATTATTAACAACAATGCCTTGATTTGGCTTAGTCTTTCAAACTTAGACTAGATGGCAGATCTTAGAAATAGAGAACTTTCATTGTCAGTCATGAGACTATACTTGGTTCAAATACTTATCACAGTGATAAAGAGATATGAATAAGAATCAACAGTTCTTACATTTTGTTGAGTGGAGGGTGGTTCATGGATTCCTTTGAGGATTTGGTAAAAACTGTGGTTGAGAGACCATTTCAAGAAAACTGCCCATAAATATAAAATCCTGTAAACAAAAGGTGTTTGGGGACTTCCCTGGTGCTGCAGTGGTAAAGAATCTGCCTGCCAATGCAGGGGACATGGGTTTGAGCCCTGGTCCGGGAATATCCCACATGCCATGGAGCAACTAAGCCACAACTACTGAGCCTGCACTCTAGGGCCTGCAAGCCACAACTACTGAGCCCGTGTGCCCAGAGCCCATGCTCCACAACAGTAGAAGCCACTGCAATGAGAAGCCCGTGCACCGCAACGAAGAGTAGCCCCCACTCGCCGCAACTAGAGAAAGCCCGCGTGCAGCAATGAAGACCCAAGGCAGCAAGCAAGCAATCAAGCAATCAATCAATCAATCAATCTATATATATATATATATATATATATATATATATGTATATATATGTGTTCATGGATCTCCTTAGAGCCTGTTTATGGACCCCAGGTTAACATTCTCTGATTTAGACTACAGTGTTCTGAAACTGATAGAAAATAATTCCTTTGAAAATTCATCAGATTTAGAATTAGTTTCCAACTACAATGAAAGTCTCTCTTTTTTTTTAAAGAAGATGTTGGGGGTAGGAGTTTGTTAATTAATTAATTTATTTTTGCTGTGTTGGGTCTTCGTTTCTGTGTGAGGGCTTTCTCTAGTTGTGGCAAGCGGGGGCCACTCTTCATCGTGGTGCGCGGGCCTCTCACTATCGCGGCCTCTCTTCTGCGGAGCACAGGCTCCAGACGCGCAGGCTCAGTAGTTGTGGCTCATGGGCCTAGTTGCTCCGCGGCAGGCGGGATCCTCCCAGACCAGGGCTCGAACCCGTGTCCCCTGCATTCGCAGGCAGACTCTCAACCACTGCGCCACCAGGGAAGCCCGAAAGTCTCCTTTTTGCATCAAGATATATATAGTCTTGTATGCATTTATTCATTATTTCAGTAGAATTTCAGGCAGCTCTGTGCTACCAAATGTGATCAATGTGGGCTCTAATTTTGCTATGTTTTGATGTTTGTCTTTATGGGTGCCTAAGAGCTCAGTTTAAGAGTATAAAAAAAAAGTCCTTAGATTTCAGCAGGCCTCCTCTAAAAGTAAAGCTATACATTGGGCTCAACAATACAGACTTATTAGAAGGAATATTATTTGACCTCCCATTTCAAAAGGAAATTAAATAGGTTTGAAGGTAAATGTTAAATAAAACTGAGTTACAGATGCAAGAAATCTCTATAGGAAGGTCACAGAAGGCCGTTGCCCACCAATGCCATGCTTATTCAATCTGAATGTGTTACACTGCTCTCTAAGTCAAATCGTAAGAAACTGACAGAAGTCTATAGAATAGTTTATCAAACATACAGTATCTATGCTTTCCTAAAAACAACTTTCATTAGAAGTGAATCATCCATCCTTTCTGACTTTTTAACCTCTACCTATGGTCAAGATTCTGATCATCAGAATTTGACTTACACTGATAAAAAAGTAAACTATTAAAATTCATTTCTCCTTTGAAGAGTAAAAAGCCAACTGTACGTCCTCCTGTATTCTTATGAATTTGAAACATGTCTTTAACAATTGTGTCAAGGAAGAAAAATGTGTTTGAATGCATCTTTAATCAGTCAGCATATCTTATGTGGCCCTGAGGCCGAGTTACAGACTAGTGGTCCTCACATTCCTACTCAACCACACATCAGGTTGCTAAGAACATGACTCAAAATTCTCATGGCAAAATATGTTTCAATGAATCATCATAGCTGTTAAGCTTAGGTATACTATTGCCTTTCACAGCCACTTTACACACTGTCTTTTACTTGAGATTTTTCTTGTTTCTTGAGGTAGGATTTTATTGCTATAAACTTCCCTCTAGGTTTGGGTCATTGTGTTTTCATTGTCATTTGTTTCTAGGTATTTTTTAATTTCCTCTTTGATTTCTTCAGTGATCTCTTGGTTACTGAGTAGTGTATTGTTTAGCCTCCATGTGTTTGTAGTTTTTAGTTTTTTTCCTGTAATTGATATCTACTCTCATAGCGCTGTGGTCAGAAAAGATACATGGTACGATTTCAATTTTTTAAAATTTACCAAGGCTTGATTTGTGACCCAAGGTATGATCTATGACCCAAGGTATGATCTATCCTGGAGAATGTTTCATAAGCACTTGAGAAAAAAGTATATTCTGTTGTTTTTGGATGGAATGTCCTATAAATATCCGTTAAGTCCATCTTGTTTAATGTGTCATTTAAAGCTTGTATTTCCTTATTTATTTTCATTTTGGATGATCTGTCCACTGGTGAAAGTGGGGTGTTAAAGTCCCCTACTATGACTGTGTTACTGTCGATTTCCCCTTTTATGGCTGTTAGCATTTGCCTTATGTTTTGAGGTGCTCCTGTGTTGAGTGCGTAAATATTTACAATTGTTGTATCTTCTTCTTGGATTGATCCCTTGATCATTATGTAGTGTCCTTCTTTGTCTCTTGTAATAGTCTTTATTTTAAAATCTATTTTGTCTGATATGAGAATTGCTACTCCAGCTTCCTTTGATTTCCATTTGCATGGAATATCTTTTTCAATCCCCTCACTTTCATACGGTAAGTGTCCCTAGGTCTCAAGTGGGTCTCTTGTAGACACCATATACATGGGTCTTGTGTTTGTATCCATTCAGCCAGTCTATATCATTTGGTTGGAGCATTTAATCCATTTACATTTAAGGTAATTATCAATATGTATGCTCCTATTACCATTTTCTTAATTGTTTCAGGATTGTTTTTGTAGGTCTTTTCCTTCTCTTGTGTTTCCTGCCTAGAGAAGTTCCTTTAGCATTTGTTGTAAAGCTGGCTTGGTGGTACTGAATTCTCTTAGATTTTGCTTGTCTGTAAAGGTTTTAATTTCTCTGTCAAATCTGAATGAGATCCTTGCTGGGTAGAGTAATCTTGGTTGTAGGTTTTTCCCTTTCATCACTTTAAATATGTCCTGCCAGTCCCTTCTGGCTTGCAGAGTTTCTGCAGAAAGATCAGCTGTTAAACTTATGGGGATTCCCTTGTACGTTATTGTTGCTTTTCCCTTGCTGCTTTTAATATTTTTTCTTTGTATTTAATTTTTGATAGTTTGATTAATATGTGTCTTGGCGTGCTTCTCCTTGGATTTATCCTGTATGGGACTCTCTGTGCTTCCTGGACTTGATTTACTATCTCCTTTCCCATATTAGGGAAGTTTTCAACTATAATCTCTTCAAATATTTTCTCAGTCCCTTTCTTTTTCTCTTCTTCTTCTGGAACCCCAATAATTCGAACGTTGGTGCGTTTATTGCTGCCCCAGAGGTCTCTGAGACTGCCCTCAATTCTTTTCATTCTTCTTTCTTTATTCTGCTCTGCAGTAGTTATTTCCACTATTTTATGTTCAAGCTCACTTATCCATTCTTCTGCCTCAGTTATTCTGTTACTGATTCCTTCTAGAGAATTTTTAATTTCATTTACTGTGTTGTTCATCATTGTCTGTTTGCTCTTTAGCTCTTCTAGGTCCTTGTTAAACCTTTCTTGTATTTTCTGCATTCCATTTCTAAGATTTTGGATCATCTTTACTATCATTACTCTGAATTCTTTTTCAGGTAGATTGCCTATTTCCTCTTCATTAGTTTGGTCTGGTGGGTTTTTACCTTGCTCCTTCATCTGCTGCGTATTTCTCTGTCTTCTCATTTTGCTTAACTTACTGTGTTTGGGGTCTCCTTTTCGCAGGCTGCAGGTTTGTAGTTCCTGTTGTTTTTGGTGTCTTCCTCCAGTGGGTGAGGTTGGTTCAGTGGGTTGTGTAAGCATCTTGGTGGAGGGGACTGGTGCCTGTGTTCTGGTGGATGAGGCTGGATCCTGTCTTTCTGGTGGGCAGAACCACATCCGGTGGTGTGTTTTGGGGTGTCTGTGACCTTATTATGATTTTAGGCAGCCTCTCTGCTAATGGGTGAGGTTGTGTTCCTGTCTTGCTAGTTGTTTGGCATGGGGTGTCCAGCACTGGAGCTTGCTGGTCATTGACTGCAGCTGGGTCTTAGCGTTGAGATGGAGATCTCTGGGAGAGCTCTCACCAACTGATATTACATGGGGCCTGGAGGTCTCTGGTAGTCCAACGTCCTGAACTCGGCTCTCCTACCTCAGAGGCTCAGTCCTGACACCCAGCCGGAGCACCAAGACCCTGTCAGCCTCACAGCCAGGTACGTGGGGATTTTCTTGCCTTTTGGGAAGTCTGAGGTCTTCTGCCAGCATTCAGTAGATGTTCTGTAGGAGTTGTTCTACACGCAGATATATTTTTGATGTATCTGTGGGGAGGAAGGTGATCTCCACATCTTACTCCTCCGCCATCTTGAAGATCCTCCCCCGCACTGTCTTTTAAAAGCTTCTTCTTGGGTATCTCATGCACAAATACCACAGAATCGGGGCTTCCCTGGTGGCGCAGTGGTTAAGAATCCACCTGCCAATGCAGGGGACACGGGTTCGAGCCCTGGTCCGGAATATCCCACATGCTGCGGAGCAACGAAGCCCATGCGCCACAACTACTGAGCCTGTGCTCTAGAGCCTGCGGGCCACTACTACTAAAGCCCACACACCTAGAGCCTCTGCTCTGCAACAAGAGAAGCCACTGCAATGAGAAGCCCACGCACCGCAACGAAGAGTAGCCCCCGCTCGCCACAACTAGAGAAAGCCCGCGCGCAGCAACAAAGACCCAACACAGCCAAAAATAAAAATAAAATAAAATTTAAAAATTTACAAATACCACAGAATCCAGCCAGAGAAGAACTCAAACAAGGCAGAAGAATATTTTCTTTGCCAAAAGATGCTATTCAAAATATTGAGATTTCACATGCCATGGACATAATAAAATAATCTATAATCAATTCTTTTCAAATTAGTAACTAAACGAAACAAACACTAGGAGACCAATTCAGAAGGCAATGCACTAATATCTGTTATGAGATGATGATGGCCTGGAACCACAGTGGTAGTGAGAACCTGTTGGAATGTAAGTGTATCTAGAGGTAGTGACAACAAAATTTCCTGACAGACTGGATGTGGAATGAGAGAAAGAGGGGAATCAGGATGACTCCAAGAGTTTGGTCTCAGGAACAGGAAGGATGGAGTGTCATCAACTGAGAGTAAGAAGACTGTAGGAATAGCATAGGTTGCTGACGTAGGGGCTGGGAGATAGTGGTAGTAATTAGAACTGTACTTTGGGACCTATTAAATTTAAGATATCTGTTAGATATTCAAATGGCGGTGTCAAATATGCAGTTGGATCTCAAGTTAGGGAGAAAGGCCTGAATTGGGGAGTTACTGGTCTAATAGATGGTACTGAAATCCTTGTAACTGGATGAGATGACCAAAAAGTGAGTTAAAATAGAAAAGAAATCAAGGACATTGGACAGTGCTGTGGGGTACTCCAACTTTAAGACCAATTGCTCCTTCTCAGTCTTTTCTTCCAGCTTGCTGAACCTAAGAGAGGAGGATGGGATTCTAACTCTCATGCCTAATTCCTGTCATTCTTATTTGGGGACAGAATTATGATTTCTGGTATATCTGTTACCATTTGAATTTATAAATTATTAGGGATCACAGCTAACACAGAAGCATGAATGCCATCCAGAAGTCTAAATGCTATGTCTTGTCCTGCCATTCTTGGTATTGTTATCCACTCAGACCTGAAAAGAGCTTGCTGCACTCCTCCTCCTTATCCCAGGCGACAGACTGACCCTACCCTCTCCTTGACAGGGTAGCACAGAACAGAAACTGTTGAAGGTGAAAGTAATCTGTAATTGCTTATCACTTTGAAATTAAGAGGTTTACTCACTTATCAGCACAATGAAGATCAGCAAAACTAATACTCTGACAAGAACTGTATCTTTCAACTTTTGCTTTATACAATAGGTTTTTGTTTCTTTGTTTTTACTGAACATCTAAAGTATACCCGTATTTTAGGTACTATATATTTAAACATAATATTCTCAAAATTACAAGTCATTTGCCCATAGAGTCCATAGTTTTATTGGGGAGATAAAATGTATTCATAAATAAATACAAGATAAAAAGTATAAGGTATTTAAAAGACAATACAAAAGGAAATTCAGAGGAAATTACTTCAGTTACAATGAAGAGAGAATTAATTTTTTAAATATATGTGGTCCTTTAAGACGAGTAAGATTTGACCATGGTTAAGAGGGAGATTCCAAAGAGAAGAAACAGCCAAAGCAAAGGCATATGGTCAGGAAATTATTAAGTTTGTACAAGGAATAAACTCCAAGAATTTGGAGCACAAGAATGGTAGACAGCAGTGAGAAACAGAATTACCGACGTGGTCATATTTTTACTTGTTAAAAAACACACATACAAATAAACGACACAAATATTTTTGTTGTTTTCAAATGTGATTTTTAAATGTCTTGTAATAAAGCTAAAGCAGCTGTGACAACAAACTACATTGTTGTCAAATTCCCAAAGTGCACACATAACATTTAAGTGCTCCATTCTTTAGAAAACAAACCACAAAATATATTTTTCAGTAACTGTAAAGGGTCATGCAAACCTTCAAGTGAGGAAATTTAGAGTCATGGCTACAATCAGTCTAATTCACCCTCCTTCTCTAACTAAAAGAAAGGAATTTAAAGCAAATGGATTCAAAATCCTTCAAAGAATGCTAACAAAAGAATATTTAAAAATGGAATTCCAGAAGCTTGTAATTTGGTGTCCCATAATGTTTTAGCTGTGTGATGACTGTCCTCAAGAATGCTATTATTGTTTAAAAGTAAATCTGATGTGAACTGATTCCAGGACTCAAATGATTCTATTTAAAGACTTTTTCCAAACATTCCACAGAGAAAGTTGCTTAATCAAAATTTCAAGCAGTTAGAGGCAAAGTTATAAATAAGCAGAAATTTGATATGCAAAGAAACATCTTAGAGCTTCTTTCCAATGTTCCCTTAAACTAAGCCCCATACCTATATGTTTCCCCCCCCACTGAGGGGTCTTACCATTTCCTTTAGATTGTCCCCTTCATTTAATTTTCTTGGCCTTCCAGTTACAGTATAAAAATTAGAGAAATGATCATAACTGGGTAACAAACATGATGAGGCAAAACAATCGAAAGTATCAGCAAATCATCTAAAACACTCAGAACAACAATGAAACCATTTTGACCTGAAAAGTCCCTTTGCCTATCTAAGCACATATATGTTCTATTATAGTACTTGGCAAAATCTATGCAGAGGCCACTGTTTCAAACTCTGAAGGATCTGATGAAGTCATTCTATGATACAGAATTCTCTCAAAAATTCAGTTCATGTGTGCATAAAAATACACACACACACACACACACACACACACACACACAGAGAGACAGTGTTAAATCAATCATCTGGTGTAACAATGCACAAACAGAAAAAAATATGGTTTAGAATATTTCCCCTATATTTTAACATTTTCTTGATAGTAAAGCTTTGTGATAAACTATTTAAGGTTCACTGCAACTCACCAAGAAAAAAAAGGAGAGGACTCAAATCAATAAAATTAGAAATGAAAAAGGAAAAGTTACAACGGACACCACAGAAATACAAAGGATCATAAGAGACTGCTACAAACAACTATATACCAATAAAATGGGCAACCAAGAAAAAATGGACAAACCCTTAGAAAGATACAAGCTTCTAAGACCAGATTAGGAAGAAATAGAAAATATGAACAGACCAATCACAAGTACTGAAATTGAAACTGTAATTAAAAAACTCCCAACAAACAAAAGCCCAGGACCAGATGGCTTCACAGGTGAATTCTATCAAACATTTAGAGAAGAGCTAACACCTATCCTTCTCAAACTGTTTCAAAAAATTGCAGAGGAAGAAACACTCCCAGGCCCATTCTATGAGGCCACCATCACCATGATACCAAACCAGACAAAGATACCACAAAAAAAGAAAATTACAGGCCAATATCACTGATGAACATAGATGTAAAAGTACTCAACAAAATACTAGCAAACCAAATCCAACAATACATTAAAAGGATCATATACCATGATCAACTAGGATTTCTCCTAGAGATGCAAGGATTCTTCAAAACCTGCAAATCAGTGTGATATACCACATTAACAAACTGAAGAATAAAAACCATATGATCATCTCAATACATATAGAAAAAGCTTCTGACAAAATTCAACACCGATTTATGATAAAAGGTCTCCAGAAAGTGGGAATAGAGGGAACTTACTTCAACATAATAAAAGGCATATGTGACAAACCCACAGCTAACATCATTCTCAACAGCGAAAAGCTGAAAGCGTTCCCTCTAAGATCAGGAACGAGGCAAGGACGTCCATTGTCACCACTTTTATTCAACACAGTTTTGGAAGTCCTTGCCACGGCAATCAGAGAAGGAAAAGAAATAAAAGGAGGACTTGCCTGGTGTTGCAGTGGTTAAGAATCTGCCCGCCAATGCAGGGGACACAGGTTCGAGCCCTGGTCCAGGAAGCTCCCACATGCTCTGGAGCAACTAAGCCCATGTGCCATAACTACTGAGCCTGCGCTCTAGAGCCTGTGAGCCACAACTACTGAAGCCCGCATGCTTAGAGCCCATGCTCTGCAACAAGAGAAGCCATCGCAATGAGAAGTCTGTGCACTGCAACGAACAGTAGCCCCCGCTCGCCACAACTAGAGAAAGCTTGCATGCAGAAAGAAATAAAAGAAAGAAAGAAAGAAAAGGAATACAAATTGGAAGTAAAACTGTCAAATATTTGCAGATGACATGGTACTATACAAAGAAAATCCTAAAGATGTCACCAGAAAACTACTAGAGCTCATCAATAAATTCAGTAAAGCTGCAGGATACAAAATTAATACACAAAAATCTCTTGTATTCCTACATACTAATAACAAAAGGTCAGAAAGAGAAATTAAGGAAATAATCCCATTTACCATCACATCAAAAAGAATAAAATACTGAGGAATAAACCTACCTATGGAGACAAAAGACTTCTACTCTGAAAACTATAAAATGCTGATGAAAGAAATTGCAGATGACACCAACAGATGCAAGGATACACCATGTTCTTGTATTGGAAGACCAAATATTGTCAAAATGACTATACTATCTAAGGCAATCTACAGATTCAATGCAATCCCTATCAAATTACCAATGGCATTTTTCACACAACTAGAAAAAAAATTCTAAAATTTATATGGAAACACAAAGACCTCAAATAGCCAAAGCAATCCTCAGAAAGAAAAACAGAGTTGGAGAAATCAGACTCCCTGACTTCAGACTATACTACAAAGCTACAGCAATCAAAACATCATGATACAGATGATGCAAAAGCAGAAATATAGATCAATGGAACAGGATAGAAAGCCCAGAAATAAAGTCACATACCCATTGTCAATTAATCTATGACAAAGGGGGCAAGAATACATAATGGAGAAAAAACAGTCTCTTCAATAAGTGGTGCTGGGAAAACTGGAAAGCTACATGTAAAAGAATGGAATTAGAATACTCTCTAACACCACACACAAAAATAAACTCCAAATGGATCAAAGAGCTAAAAGTAAGGCCGGTTACTGTAAAACTCTTAGAGGAAAACATTGGCAGAACACTTTTTGACATAAATCACAGCAATATCTTTTGTGATCCACCTCCTACAGTAATGAATATAAAAATAAACAAATGGGACCTAATTAAACTTAAATGCTTCTGCACAGCAAAGGAAACCATAAACAAAATGAAAAGATGGCCCACAGAATGGGAGTAAACAGTTGCAAATTAAGCAAGTGACAAGGGATTAGTCTCCAAAATATACAAACAGCTCATGCAGATCTGTGTCAAAGAAACAAACCCAATCAAAAAAAAAAAAAAAAGGGCAGAAGATCTAAATAGACATTTCTCCAAAGAAAACATACAGATGGCCAAAAAGCACATGAAAAGATGCTTAACATCACTAATTATCAGAGAAATGCAAATCAAAACTACAGCAAGGCATCACCTCACACTGGTCAGAATGGCCATCATCAAAAAATCTATAGACAGAGGCTTCCCTGGTGGCGCAGCGGTTGAGAATCCACCTGCCACAGCAGGGAACATAGGTTCAATCCCTGGTCTGGGAAGATCCCACATGGCACAGAGCAACTAAGCCCGTGCGCCACAACTACTGAGCCTGTGCTCTACAGCCCGTGAGACACAACTACTGAGCCCACGTGCTGCAACTACTGAAGCCCACGTGCCTAGAGCCCGTGCCCTGCAGCAAGAGAAGCCACCGCAATGAGAAGCTCACACACTGCAATGAAGAGTAGTCCCCGCTTGCCGCAACTAGAGAAAGCCCACATGCAGCAACAAGGACCCAACACGGCCAAAATAAATAAATAAAATAAATAAATAAATAAAAAAGTCTATAGACAAATGCTGGAGAGGGTGTGGAGAAAAGGAAATCCTCCTACACTGTTGGTGGGACTGTCAATTGGTACAACCACTACGGAGAACAGTATGGAGGTTCCTTAAAAAACTAAAAATAGAACTACCATATGATCCAGCAATACCCCTCCTGGGCATATATCTGGAGAAAACCATAATCTGAAAGGATGCATGCACCCCAGTGTTCACTGCAGCACTATTTACAATAGCCAAGACATGGAAGCAACCTAAATGTCCTTGGACAGAGGAATGGATAAAGAAGATGTAGTACATATATACAAAGTAATATTAGTCAACCATAAAAAAGAATGAAATAATGCCATTCACAGCAACATGGATGGGCCTAGACATTCTCATACTAAGTGAAGTAACTCAGACAGAGAAAGACAAATACCAAATGATATCACTTGTGTGGAATCTAATTTTAAAAAAAGAAAGAAACAAACAAATGAACTTATTTACAAAACAGAAACAGACTTACAGATATCGTAAAGAAACATATGGTTACTGAAGGGGAAACGAGGTGGGGAGGGATAAATCAGAAGCCTGGGTTGAACACACACACACACACACACACACACACACACACACACTACTATATATGACAGATAACCAATAAGGGCCTACTGTATAGCACAGGGGACTCTACTCAATATTTTGTGGTAACCTATATGACAAAGGAATCTAAAAAAGAATGAATATATGTGCATGTATAACTGAATCACTTTGCTGTACACCTGAAACTAACACAAGATTAGTAAATCAACTATACTCCAAAAAAAAAAAAAAAGATTCATGGGAAATTACAGTCTATGCTCCAAATTGATTCCCAATTAAAAATTTATTATTTCCTCATAAATTTTGTTACTAACTTTTAAACCTTCAGTTTCTCTAATATGAAACAACAGAATAGCAACCGCTTTTTGAAAATAAAATTATGCACTACAATTGGAATTAAGACATCTGTATAGGGACTTCCCTGGTGGTGCAGTGGTTAAGAATCCGCCTGCCAATGCAGGGGACACGGGTTCGATCCCTGGTCCCGGAAGATCCCACATGCCGCGGAGCAACTTAAGCCCATGCACCACAACTACTGAGCCTGCACTCTACAGCCCGTGAGCCACAATTACTGAGCCCGTGTGCCACGACCACTGAAGCCTGTGTGCCCTAAAGCCTGCACGCCGCAACTACTGAGCCCACGTGCCACAACTACTGAGCCCACGTGCCACAACTACTGAAGCCCGCATGCTCTAGGGCCCGTGTGCTGCAACTATTGAAGCCCGCGTGCCTAGAGCCTGTGCTCTGCAACAAGAAAAGCCACCACAACGAGAAGCCCGCGCACCACAACAAAAAGTAGCCCCTGCTTGCAGCAACTGGAGAAAGCCCACACGCAGCAATGAATACCCAACACAGCTAAAAATAAAATAAAATAATAAATTTAAAAACATTAATAAAAACAAGACATCTGTATAATATAAAATGATAATGATCATCTCTTCAAAGACATTTTACATCATGTAAATTTTCTTGATGTAGCCAATCATTCAACAGCATTTAATAAACTCCTATAAGCCTTTGGTCCTCAAGAACTTATGTTTTGATATAGTATGTCTCAGACTTTGCTAAGCATCCAAATCTCTAAACTCACCTAGGAGATTTAAAAATATATAACAAACTGTCAGCTTCATATCATTCCTTTTATTATCTGACATCATTAATTTAGTATATAGTCTCATTTAATAAGAGAGGCAGTGAGGTGTAATGGTTAGGACTAAAGCCAGAATCCCTGGGTTCAGATCCTAGGTTTGACATTTGTAGCTTACATTGCGATCTTAAATAAGTTACTTGGTCTCTCTGTGCCTCAATTTCCTTATCTGAATAGATAAGGCTGCTGTGGGGATTAATGCAAAAAGCACTTAGAAATGTTTCTCGCACACAGAAAATGCAATACAAAAGTAGTAGCTATTGTCCTTGCGCGCGGAGCGGAGCGGTCATGGTATCCGGAGTGTGGTCGCTGATGAGGTTCCTCATCAAGGGCAGTGTGGCTGGGGGCGCTGTCTACCTGGTGTACGACCAGGAGCTGCTGGGGCCCAGCGACAAGAGCCAGGCGGTCCTTCAGAAAGCTGAGGAGGTGGTCCCTACCGCCGTGTACCAGTTCAGCCAGTACGTGTGCGAGCAGACAGGCCTGAAGATACCCCAGCTCCCAGCCCCTCCAAAGTTTAACTTTCACATCCGCGAGTCCTGGAATTCAGGCATCATCACGGTGATGTCCGCTCTGTCTGTGGCCCCCTCCAAGGCCTGGGAGTACTCCAAGGAGGGCTGGGAATACCTGAAGGAGCGAACCAAGTAGCCTGTCAAGAGGAAGCTGCCTGCCCCAGGCGGGAACAGGGGCCGGGGCGCCATGGACGCCAGACTGGGACCCCACTCCTAGGGCAGCTCCCGGCCTTGCCGGCCCAATAAAGGACTTGGAAGTGAAAAAAAAAAAAAAAAAAAAAAAAGTAGTAGCTATTATTATTTAATAAAACTCTGAAGATACCAGATGCAGACAGTATATCTAAGAAAAGTCTCTACTTAAGTTCATCTTCAATCACCTATTTAGCTTTTTCCCCCACAATGGAAGACAAGGAACATACCATACATAACAAGTACTGTTTCAGAATAACAAACTTCTCAAATTACTCTATTTTAGATCTTTGGGGATTTGGGGGGTATTTCTTACCTAAAATTCATACTAGAAATACAGATGATTTAAGATACAAAGTATCCTAAAATACTGTTTTTTCTTTACTTCCTTGGGGATATATCTTCTATAAGTGTTCTATTTATTGCATGGCATTTCTAGTTAGCACAGATCCCAAATTTAGAAAAATCAGTTTAAAATTTTACAAGCAATGAACTTTGTACTTGCTGAGTAACTAACTACACATGTGAAATTGGTTTTACTGTACCTAGTCATTATCTTCAGGTATAATAATATGAATTACTAGATTCATGTTAATAAAAAATTATCTGAATGTACACATATCAACTATAGCAAGAGCATACAGTTTTAGAAATTTTTATTTGTAATAGAATTTACAGCATTCTGATAACACAAAATTATGCAAATTCGTCAGTCTAAATTGATATATATGAGCTTTTCACTAGAATAGGAAAAGACATTTTTATCTCTTACTGATGACATTTAATCACACAAAGACACACATTCTTTTCTTTTTCTTTTTTTTTTTTGCGGTACGCGGGCCTCTCACTGTTGTGGCCTCTCCCATTGCGGAGCACAGGCTCCGGACGCGCAGGCTCAGCAGCCATGGCTCACGGGCCCAGCCGCTCCATGGCATGTGGGATCCTCCCAGACTGGGGCACAAACCCGTGTCCCCTGCATCGGCAGGTGGACTCTCAACCACTGCGCAACCAGGGAAGCCCCTTTTTCTTTTTTTTTAAACACTAAACACAAGCAAGCCACCTATCCAAACCACAACCACTGGAATCTTGGTATGACTTAACACATCAATTAGGCTTTTAGTAGTTTTGTTTTGTTATGTACTTGCAAGACTCTTGAGGTAATTCCAAACCATGCATCTTCATAACAAAACACTAATGAGATCTGAGTTTAACAAAAGTGATATATGTATGTAATCTATATTAGTAAAACTAAATTGGTTATGATTATTAAAAGCAATAGGGTTTAAAAACCTGGACAGTATGGATAGAAGGCAGCAGGTCTCTTAGCCTTTGCCCTCCTTTTCAGCAAACCTCCTTGGCCACCTGATCAGCATTAAAGAAACAGTTGTAGAAATATTTCTTCCTTCCGTTCTTATCATATTCTGAAGAAACTGCCCACTTTGTTCCTTTAGCATATTAAGTTCCTCCTCTCTGATTTTTCTTTAGTGTTCACCTTTCCCACCAATGTTCTCTACCCACATCAATAAAAACTGCACACCTCAAAATTATATGACAAAATACTGAACAAAATGCTTCTGTAACTCTGTTTTCACACATTTCTTCTAGAATATAAGTGGTTTAAGAATAGGAAATATGAATTTCCTAAAGATCAAGTACAACACCGTTATGATAAGGTAATTGCAATACTTGAAAAAAATGAATTTGTTTACAATGCTAACTCTAGACCACCAGTCCACACCTTTTAAAGGTGTCCTCTGCCCTGATCTACGACAATAACTTATCAATTTACATTCTGCTAGTCACAAAAAAAATTTTATTTTGAATCTCTATTATGAAGAAAAAGTTTTCTTTCAACTTTCGAACACCAGGAACTCTAAATTATTCACTGAGGGAATATTCTGGATCTTCATTTTATTCACCAATCTTTATTACTTGTAGTTACATTTTCAAGTATGATTCAAAGGAAGTGTCAGCTTTTTTAACTGGAATACTAAAACAAACTTATTTACAAAGTATCTGATTTTCAGGGCTTAGGGGTAATTGAGAAAGCAGAGTCCTCCTGTCTCCTAACTCACAGGATTTTTGTGTGAATTCTGGAGACAGGGCACAGGATTCTATACAGTATTTTCTAAAAGCTTCCTGGGGGACTTCCCTGGTGGTTCAGTGGTTAAGAATCCGCCTGCCAATGCAGGGGACACGGGCTTGATCTCTGGTCCGGGAAGATCCCACATGCCACGGGGCTACTAAGCCCATGTGCCCCAACTACTGAGCCCACGTGCTGCAACTACTGAGACTGCACGCCACAACTACTGAAGCCTGCACACTCTGGGGCCTGCATGCTGCAACTACTGAAGCCCACGCCTAGAGCCCATGCTCTGCAACAAGAGAAGCCACCACAATGAGAAGCCCTCACACCACAACAAAGTGCAGCAATGAAGACCCAGCACAGCCAAATTAATTAAATTAATTAATTAAAGAAAGACTTATCAAATTGTATATTAAAAAAAAGCTTCCTGGGGATTCAGATGGGCACACCAATCTACCCGACACACAGACAGGAACCAATGCCCTTTTCAGGGGCAATAAAATAGTATCATAGCTCAATTAAGTTGCGTCTTGACCTTGTACTTGCTCCATCTCTATGTCAATTAACTAATACCAAGGATATCATGAGATGGAATACGTATGGCTTTAAATCCTTCCTTAAAGCTTAAAAAAATTTTTTTCACTTTATAAAGCCATGAATGAGGCATTTAATAAGAGATATGGTAAGCCAGAAAGTGTTACAAGAAACTATTTTATCAAATTATAATAAAGTCATTTTGTATTAGAAAGGCAGAATGACTACCAGAAATAATTTTAGACTAGAAGGGAGACCTAAACAGCTCTTCTCTATAAGAGGGAAGCTGAATAAATGGCACCAAACTGAGGATATCATTGACTGTGCATTTAGAAATGAATTCCCTTATGCAGCTGATAAAATTATCTTTATTTGGTTTTTTTTCTATCTTGTTCCCAAAGGAAAGCAAACTGTAAATGAACTTCCAATGCACTTTGCTTCTTTTCTGACACTTTCTTAAATCCAATGAATATCTACATTGTATCTCTTCAAACTTTGAGGTGAGCACCTTTGATCTCTTCTACCCTGATATGTCAATGTGGTATTAAGCATACAACCAGTATGTGGAAAACATCCTGGGATTAATACCAATTTTTTATTTCCCCAAGGAGGGCCTAAACTTTGAGAGCAAAACTGTTACTTACGTCTATCATATTTTAGGCTGTAGACTTCCAATAGACAAATTTGCTTGAAGGTGGTTTCTTTCTTAAAATGCACAAATCATATCTTATCTGAGTATTCCATTCAAGCAGTTGCAAAAATGTTAATCTTGAATGGTAAAGTCTCTTTAAAAACTTGATTTTATTGCTAGTTTAACAATTTTGTCTAAGCAATCTTGGAACCAAGTGCTAAGCTTCGTAAAGCACTGGCATTTCTGTTGCCACCTAACAACTTCATGACAGCCCCTGTAGATCACACAACTGCCACATTATAGTTTGCCAGACAAAATAAATTATAACTAAGGTAATTAGCAATAGAAATAACTTTTATAGTAAAGGCCCTTTACAAAGCAGCGGGTTTGGGGTTTCCCCCCGCCCCAGCACAGAAAAGTTTCAGGTTAAAGGAGATCTTCTTCCACCCTTGCTACCTGCATAAAGCTGGGGAAAAAAAGAACACAAAATTTTAAAAGTGAACTCACCAACTTCTCTTCACTTTGAAGGACCTGGAATTTATACAAAGACTGAAAAACCAATAATATCAAGGGTGACTGTCATTTATTTCATTTTTGAGGAACTAGATGCAAAGGTCAATGAAGATCAGTGTATATTTTCAGTTTGCAGAGGAAGGAAATAGTATTCCAGAAAGAAAATGGCTTGATTTATGATGACATGCTTCCACATAACCATGATCTGTAGCTGCTTATGAAAAACATTTTTGTGCTCACTAATGCTATTCTCTGCTGCTCTTCAGATTACCATCCTCCTATTTTACATTTTAAAGAAATTTTCCTTCTCAAAGGGAAAAGGAGGGAGGGGGCTTATTTGAATGGTAAACTATTCTATTTTTCAAAAAGAAATATAACGATATATTTCTTGTAAAAATGTTAACCATGACTGACACACATCAACCCAAGAAAAATCTTAACCTGTTACTAAGTGATACAAAGCATAAAGCCCCCTTCTAATTTCTATATTTGGGAAAAGAAACATGAGAATTGCAAAACGTTTTCTTTAAAAATCTTAGTTACATAATATGGAAAAATTTCGGTCAGAATGTTGAATAAAAGAAGTCAGACAGGGCTTCCCTGGTGGCACAGTGGTTGTGAGTCCGCCTGCCGATGCAGGGGACACGGGTTCGTGCCCCGGTCCGGGAGGATCCCACATGCCGCGGAGCGGCTGGGCCCGTGAGCCATGGCCGCTGGGCCTGCGCGTCCAGAGCCTGTGCTCCGCAACGGGAGAGACCCCAACTATGAGAGGCCCGCGTACCGCAGAAAAAAAAAAAAAAGAAGTCAGACACAAAAGAGTTCACATTGTATGATTCTATTTATATGATGTTTAAAGATTGTTTAAAAACTTATTTATGTGCTATCTCATAATAATGATTATTCTTGGTAACCAAGAATTGATTAGAAGGAAGCAGGAGAGAAGGCTTCCCGGGTGTTAGAAATGATCTAGGCAGTGGTTATATGAGTGTGTACATTATAAAATTTATCAGGCAGTACAATTAATAATGCTCTTTACTATATATATTATATCTCATTTAAAAAAATTCCTGTATTAAATTAAAACAATAAATACAGTAAAATTACATTTGTCAGCAAAGATGGGGCTAGAAAGCATGACCTGTAGCTACTTTCCCCTCTAAACGTATGACTCTTTAAATTTATAAAATGGCCTATTTGTCACATCTAGAGCCAAAAGAATTTCACATCAAAACACGGTAGACAGGGCTTCCCTGGTGGCGCGGTGGTTGAGAGTCCGCCTTCTGATGCAGGGGACACGGGTTCATGCCCCGGTCTGGGAAGATCCCACATGCCGCGGAGCGGCTGGGCCCGTGAGCCATGGCCACTGAGCCTGCACGTCCGGAGCCTGTGCTCCACAACGGTGAGAGGCCACAGCAGTGAGAGGCCCGCGAACCGCAAAAAAAAACCACGGTAGACAATAGTTGTAGGGGAGGGGTGGTTTACTACAAGTGCTTCATACACTTGTTAAACAACCCACATTATTCATTTTAAGAATGTTAGATATTAAATTAATTTCATGTTTTATAGTTTGTTTCCAGGGAACATATGGGGTAACTTTACCTGGTTCAAACACATTTAACTTGAAGGACCTGTTAATTCCAGCCTTATGTAGGCAGGGCAAGATGTAGCATGTCAAAGACAACTAAATACACCCTGTTAATCAAGAAAATTACTATTGTAAATAATTAGGAATGTAATATAAAGAGACTAGTTAGGATTTGGTCTTTAAAAGCTGCATAGACTATACAAAGATTTACTCAAAAGCTTTTAATCCACAAAAACTTTCCATATTTCTTATAAAGGCTTAAAACAAAACAACGAGTAAGTCAATTTGAAGTTCAGTGCTTTGTCTCCTTTTTCATGCATTGAGTTACTTACTCTCCTTTGGTTCCACCAGATTGGAAGTTTTACATTTTCTCTCTTTTTGTTTTGTGATTACTATTACAAACTTTAAGGATATTTGACTACGCAAATTCTAAAGTCAAGAAACCTACCATTCTCATGAATAGAATTAAACCCTTAAACTGTTTTATTCCTGTCATCTATCCCAGTCTAAGTCTTATTATTTTATTTATAATTTTAAATTTGACATCATTATTATCAATATTTTATATAGCCAATGCTTATTTAGATTTACCATCAAGTTGACTAATTCTTTTGCTTTCATTCCTTTTTGAAGGTTTCTTCTTCCTTCTGAGTTAAATTTCCTTCTTCCAGAAATACATCTTTCAGTAATTTCCTCAATAAGGGTTTGCTGATGGTAAATACACTGAATATGTATTTTTCATCCAAAACTGATGTTTTTCTTGAACCACAGTTTAGGACAGTAAATTCTAACTGAACATTTTAGTAGCCACTAGCCACATATGGCTTTTAAGAAAGAACTTGAAATGTGGCTAAGATAAGTGAGGAACTGAATTTTAAATTTATTGTATTTTATTTATTTTTTAATGAAGTATAGTTGATTTACAATGTTATGTTAGTTTCTGGGGTACCACATACCATATATATATGGTTTATTACAAGATAGTTCCCTGTGCTATACAGTAGGGCCTTGTTTATCCATCCTATATATAATAGTTGGCATCTGCTAGTCCCAAACTCCCCATCCAACCCTCCCCTTTGGCAACTACAAGTCTGTTCTCTATGTCTGTGAGTCTGTTCTGTTTTGTAGATAGGTTTGTGTCATATTTTAGATTCCACATATAAGTGATATCATATGGTATTTGTCTTTCTCTTTCTGACTTACTTCACTTAGTATGATAATCTCTAGGTCCAACCATGTAGCTGCAAATGGCATTATTTCATTCTTCTTTATAGCTGAGTAATATTCCATTGTTTATAGGTACCACATCTTCTTTATCCATTACTCTGTCCAAGGACATTTAGGTTGCTTCCATGGCTTGGCTATTGTAAATAATGCTGCAACGAACACTGGAGTGCATGTATCTTTTTGAATTAGAGTTTTCTCCAGACATATGCTTAGGAGTAGGATTGCTGGATCATATGACAACTCTCTTTTTAGTTTTTTAAGGAACCTCCATACTGTTTTCCATAGTGACTGTACCAATTTACATTCCCACCAACAGTGTAGAGGGTTCCCTGCTCTCCACACCCTTTCCAGCATTTGTTATTTACAGAGTTTTTGATGATAGTCATTCTGACCGGTGTGAGGTGGTACCTCATTGTAGTTTTGATTTGCATTTCTCTAATAATTAGCAATGTTGAGCATCTTTTCATGTGTCTATTGGCTATCTGTATGTCTTCTTTGGAGAAATGTCTATTTAGGTCTGCCCATTTTTTGATTGGGTTGTCTGTTTTTTTGATATTGAGCTGTATAAGCTGTTTCTATATTTTGGAAATTAAGCCCTTGTTGGTCACATCTTTTGCAAATATTTTCTCTCAGTCTGTAGGTTATCTTTTCATTTTGTTTATGGTCTCCTTTGCTGTGCAAAAGCTTATAATTATTTGATTAGGCCCCATTTGTTTATTTTTGCTTTTAATTCTTTATTTCTTTATTTTTTTTATTACATACTAAAGAAGCAAAACCATATGTTCATTTCAGTAGATGCAGGAAAAAAACTGATTTCTTAAATGTGTAAAAGTTCTACAAGAAAGCACAGGAGACAATCATTGTAACCCTGAGCTACAAAGATTTCTTAGATATATTAAATGCATGATTCATGAAAGAAAAAATGATAAAGTAGTCTTCATCAGAGTTTAAAACATCTACTGCTCTTAACACATTATTAGGAGAATGAAAGGAGAAGTCACAGGTTGGGAGAAAAATATTTGCAAATCATGTAAATACGGTGAATTATAATGATTGATTTCTGAATGTTAAACCAATCTTGTATTCCTGAGGTCTACCTGATCATGATGTATTATAATTTTTACATACTGTTAGACTCGATTTGTTAAAATTTTGTTAAGAATTTTTGCATCTATGTGCATAAAGTATATTGGTTTTATTATTTTATCTTCTCTAGTGTCTTTGTCTGGTTTTAATATTACAGTAATTTTAGCTTCACAGAAAGAGTTGGGAAGTATTTCCTCCTCTTCAATGTTCTTCAAATGTTTGGTATAGTATTATTATTTCTTCCTTAAAATTTCAGAATTCCCTAGTGAAGCAATATGGGCCTGAAGTTTTCTTTGTGGCACATTAAAAAATATATATTCAATCATCTTAGTAGATATAGGGCCATTTAGGTAGTCTACTTTTTCTTGAATGAGCTTTGGTAGTTTGTGTCTTTTAAAGTGTCCATGTAAATGGTTGAATTTTTTCAAGAACTTTGTTCACAATTTTCCCTTATTACTCTTAATATGTGTAGAATCTGAAGGAATGTCACTTTTGTCACCTGATACTGGTTTTTTAAACATCTTGTTGCTATGCTCATAGGAGAGCAATCAATTTTAAAACTTTATTGTCCTGTATATATAAAGTGATTCTATAGCTCTAAAAAGGTACTGCTCGTGACTTTAAAAAGTTATAGTATTTCTGCTCTGCTAACATTAATTCTTATAAGTCATTTAAGTTGGGCCTTGTTTCCTTACCTCTAAAAATGATTAGTTCGGTGAAATGGATTAAGATCTTTCCAGCTCGAGGAGTTTGATTCCATAAATGAAAACGTATATGTGTGTGGGGTTCTGAGGTTATATATTTCTTATATATATTTTCCTTTCAGTAGCAAGGGAATTTCCCTGAAAGTGTTTATTCAATGAAAGCAATTCTACAAAACAAAAAAAGAACTTACTCTTTCACTCAATTTTGCTGATAAAATAATAGATCATTCATTCTCTAGTAAGATTGTTTTCCTAAACAGGTACCTACAAATTCTAATTTTTAAACACTTTTCAAGGAGGGAAGAGCAGAGAAGTTTATTTGATATTTACCCAGCTATCTGTAGTAATTTGTTTTTTTCACTCATGCATATAATAAGCAAATGTTTATAATAAAATACAGATTCTATATGCCCTGCTCTCTGCAACCTTATACAAATCTGTTTTCCAAAAACATTAAGAAATGCAACGTCTTCTCAATTTTCCAAGGCCACCTGCTAGTAACTCTTTGAATGTTTTTATTTTGACAATGAATCTTGATTGTTTTTTAGCACTTCTATTTATCAAAATGCTTTATTCTATTATTTTTTTAACTGTTTAATTTACTAATTTCAATAAATATTGTTTTATTTATTAAACAGGGAATCAGAAATGAGTATACATAAAGGGATTTTTATGGGATTTATATCCTTACCTAAGTAAGGAAGATTGGGTCTTTTCCTCTGATTAGTTATGAAGGGGCAATTTTAGCAACAACCAATCAACCATTCTAATACCTTAAAATCCCACAGAGTCAAAAGATCTGTTTTCTGCCAAGAGCAACAGTTTCATAACTTAAAAAAAGAAATCACTGTTTTGGGCAACTAATATAATTGTAAGCTAAATTTTCCAAGGCAGCAATAATTTCATTTCTAAAGATTATCCAGAATGCACGTGAGAATAGCATTGTTTTTTTATTATCCAGGACCACTGAGCCCCTGCATGAGTTCATCCACGATGTAAAAGCTAAAATCTTAAGTGTGTATACATTTTTGGACATCAGCTACGCTTTCCCAATCAGTTAATAAGAGGAACTGAGAAACATATAGTTAGAAGTCATGATACGAGAGGACCCTTAATGAAATTCCTCCAGAACTTTTATTTCAGTGGCCACGTTTAATTTCCTAATTAAAGAATATCCATCTCCTTAGTGAGGCAAAAAAGTAAAATCCAGCTATCTATTATTTAAAAGAGATATCTAAATTACAATACAGATGATTTGAAAATTAAGGAAGGATAAAAAATATACTAGGTAAATGGCAAGGAAGCAGAGGTGGCAATATTAAGAGCAGAGGGACAGAATTTAAGGCAATGAGTAGTTAAAAGGGGGGGGAAGGGCTTACTTTATAGTAATAGAAGATCCAGTCCATTTAAATTAGTCATTAGCCATTATATGTATCATAAAATAGCACAAACACATGACAGTAGTAAGAAAACAGACAAAGACATCATTATAGTAAAAAATTTAAACTATCCCTAAGAATCTGCCAGAGCAAGTATACAAAGTAATTAGGATATAGAAAAAAATTTAAAAGCACAAACATTAACAAGCTTAAGTTATACCTTAGAAATAGAAAAAAAACCACATTCTATTCCCACAGAATATTACAAAACTAAACCATGTGCAAGGCCACGACAAAAATCTCAAAAATTCTAAAAAGTAATCACACCAATCGTGTTTTAATATTCACAAGACAGTAACACTAAGGAACTTATAACGAAAGGAGAACGACGTATCATCATCACCATCATCTAAATGTTTGGAAACATATTTTTTTAAACTTTTACTTTTCTTCTTCTCTGAAGAGAAATTCATTTGAAAATGATGTCTTTCAACAAGGTCATGCTTAGGTATCATTATTCTATGAATACTAACCACTACAATTTTGTCTTTAAAAAGGACTTAAATTACTAGGAGGCTCAAAAAGATGAAAAAATAGATAATTTTCTTGATCTGTGCTCAATAATCCCCTAGTAGAAATGCTTACTTCCAGCCTTCTACTTATAGGAATGTCAATTTGCACTGAAAAAGACACAGGAACAACATACAAGTTCAAGAAGATAAGGGAAAAAAAAAATCCATAAGAACTAAAAGATTTTTGTAACAGACACAGACAAAGAAAATCACTGTATTTTACCTGCTGTTTTCCCCATAACACTCCTAGTGTTATTCATAAGGGTATGTACTAGAGAACCAAGACCAACACCTTTCATCCACAAAATAAGCAAACAAAATAGTTATTTTATTTCAGTTTGTTAAAATAGTCAGGAGAAGAACTTGTGGCAAAAAGACATGGTGCTATCAAATAAAAGGAATGAAAAACCATAGATTTTAGGTAAACTAAATAAAACAAGCCTGAGTTTCCTCCAAATAAATAGAAATTTCCAATTGGCAATCACGATGGTTGGTAATCTCGACTGTCAAAGAAGCCAAATTCAATTTCTCTGTATTACTGATGTTAGGCTGTGAACTGGACTGAAGGCCTATGGTAACCAGCTCCCACTGGACAGTGTTTAAGATATACCTGCCTCACAATTAATTTTATGAACACATCCAGGAAATCTCTTTATTGTAATGTGCCAATATGTTATGCAATAATTCCATCTCAATGATAAGGACTTAACATTCAGACATTCGATCTCTGTTAACATTACAAAATTTGAAAGAAGGAAAACACTTAGGTACTCACAGTGTGCGAAACACTTTATATTCTATGAGTCATGGCCAGGGCAGTGATCTCGCTATTAGCATAATGAAAAAAGGTATTCTCTCTCCCTCCCCTGAACATCCCTAGCACTACTGTTTCTCTCACACACCTGGCACACTGTTTTGAAGTAGTAAACTTTTCATATGCATCTGACTGATTTGAGTCTATCCCTTAAGGGCAAGCAACTGTGACACCTTCTACTTACTGGCATCTTCCACACAACACCTCACAAGAAGGAGATGCTTTTTAAATATTGACTGTTGTTAATTAACTGAGTAATAATGCCACCAACATATCCTTCCTTCAACAACACCTCTGCAGCATGGTTACCTGCTCTGCACTCCAGAGTGCCTATACTTTCTGAAAATTCTCTGAAAAATTAAAATGAAGCAAACAACAACAAGGTCTACTTAAAATAACTAGATTTTAGTTAAGTGGCATTAGATAAAATGAGTAAGTTTTCTTTAAATTAATCCTAACTCTAATCAAAGATCTTCAAATATCTAGGTTTCTCCCTCTGGATTAGAAAACAGCAGCAACACCAAAACACTACCATCTATCCCCACTCTTCCCCTGTGCTCTAGACTTTGCTTAATCAGTGGTCACCTCTACACCTTCCAAAAGGTTCCCATGGCTCCTGGTCTTCAGCAATTCAATTGTATAATGGTTCTCAAACTTTAAAATGCATCAGAATATCCTTAAAGACTTGCTAAAACACAAATTGCTGCTCTACTCCTAGGGTTTCTTATTCAGTGGGTCTAGGGTGGGCCTAAGTGTCTGCATTTCTAACAAGGTTTTAGGTGATATTGGTGCTACTCATCCAGGGACCCACTTTTTTTTTTTTTTTTCTTCTTTTTTTTGCGGTACGTGGGCCTCTCACTGTAGTGGTCTCTCCCATTGTGGAGCACAGGCTCCGGACGTGCAGGCTCAGCGGCCATGGCTCACGGGCCCAGCCGCTCCGCAGCATGTGGGATCTTCCCGGATCTGGGCATGAACCCGCGTCCCCTTCATCGGCAGGCGGACTCTCAACCACTGCGCCACCAGGGAAGCCTGAGGGACCCACTTTGAGAACTCTTACTACCCTCAAATCCTCCCCTATTTCTGTCATGCTTATTGTGCTTAATTAATTCAAATCAGTTTTAAAGTTTAATTCTTCCTTTAGATGAAGCGTGGTTTCTTTACTACGCTAAATAGGTGTTGGATATGTGGTGTGAATAGCAAACACCATCTTCATGTGGAGCTTTTCAGCATGATAGCAAATGTTTTTAGACAACCAAAGGGAGACTGATTCTCTAACTTTTCTAGCTCCAAAATGCTACACAACCATTTGGACCACGTAACCACCTCTGCAGGGAAGCATCAAACTAGTTATTCAGTTTGCATTATCCCAGGGATGTGCATATAATTCTCTCTGCCAGGAATGTTTTTCCCTCCCTCTTACCTGGTTAACTTCTCTTCTTTTTCAGGTCTTAGCTCAGGGGAGATTTATACAGGGAAGACTTCGTTTCCGTCCTCTTCACCAGATCAAATCCTCCTACTATGGGTTCTCACAGAGTCAACTGATTCCCCTCCCTGGTAGCCCTTGCCATGATTGCATTTTTTACATTTGTTTACATAAATATTTTATTAATAGCTATCTTCCACGCTGGACTGTAAGCTCCAGAAAGACAGGGAACGTTTTTGCTTTTGATCACCATTATATTTTCAGTGCCTAGCACAATATCAGACACACAGAAGATGTTCCAATGAAGGCAGACAAGATCAGAGCTTTTTCAGCCCTAAGAGAGATAAGAGAAAGCATTCCTTTCTATAGTCTGCCACCCTAGCTGCTTTTCAGCTACCCCCACCTCCCCACACACACGCAAAAGGCCTTACCTTTTCTGAATAATTCTTGAAGACTTTCGGCACTTTGATTTAATACAGCCCATATCTCTTCCTCCTGCAGTGGTCCACCCCGAACCTCCAGGGCCTCAGCTAGTGTCACATGCATATTACCTAGGAAACAAGGGTAACAGATGGTCTACACATCAGCCACTTTACTGCACTTGCAGTAGTGAAAGTTCTGCATCAGTAATGAGACTATGAGGTCCCTGTCCACCTGAGTTCTCAATATGGTCTTCAATGTAAATATAATATAGTCCTACAGCTTAAAGTCACAGAAGGTAAAGGAGTTAAAGAACTCTCAAAACAACCACTTGCCCTAGCCCAATAGGGTCAAATTCAGAGATAGAACTGGAGAATAGCCATAGTGGTGGTGACTACTTCATGGGAGAAGACAGAGACCTCAGGGTACCAGAGACACCAAAGTGCAGGTAATTAAATCAAAGCAGCCAGACTGAAGTTCCAGGTTTCATGCTATTCATCCTAGGTAAAAAGAATAGACAGGAGACCCTACAGCCATGGTGGAAGAAGTTGGGAATAAGATGGAACACATTTTTTCCATTCACTAATTCATTTCTACATTTCTAATATATACACTATAACTATAAATTTTGCACTGAATGAAATTAAGTATTTCTAGACCCAGCTTTGTTGCCAACTTACCATTTGCCCCTGGGAAAGTCATTTTACCTCTAAACTTCAGTTTCCCATCTGTGACACAGGAATAATAATAATAGTAACAATAATGCCATTTTGAGGTGGCTATGACAAAGAAAGATGTTACGCATGTAAAGATGCTTTGTAATCTAAGACGTTATTGAAGTTGAATTAATAAAAAGTCAGGGTACTTCCCTGGTGGCACAGTGGTTAAGAATCCACCTGCCAATGCGGGGGACACGGGTTCAAGCCCTGGTCCGGGAAGATCCCAGATGCCGCGGAGCAACTAAGCCTGTAAGCCACAACTACAGAGCCTGTGTGCCAAAACTACTGAAGCCTGCGCGCCCTAGAGCTCGTGCTCCACAACAAGAGAAGCCACCGCAATGAGAAGCCTGCGCACCGCAACGAAGAGTAGCCCCCGCCCCACCCCCGCAACTAGAGAAAGCCCGCGTGCAGCAACAAAGACCCAACGCAGCCAAAAATAAATAAATTTATTTTAAAAAAAAAATAATAATAAAAAATAAAAAGTCAGAAAGATGCCTCTGTGGTGACATTTCTGTAGGGTCAGTTTTTTTTTTTTTTTTTAAAGCATTCAACTAAGTAGGTGATATATTGATAAATTAAGATTTTCTATGGGGCTCAATAATCCTATTTACATTTTGGAAGAGGGAAATGCAGCTAGTCAAAATCCTCTTATATAAATTTTACTAAATTGACCCTCTTTGAAAAGAAAGTTGCTTTTGTAGTGATTACTAAGATTTTTACACTAACCAAACTAATTTAAGAATAATGTATATATAGGCAGAAGCAGTGGGAAAAGAAACTAGGGGAAGAAAATGTTAAATACTTATTTTCTGTAATTATATCCTTCATTAAATTTTAAAATTAACCTATAAAAACATCTCCTTCAGATAAAAGTCGACTTTGTTTAGTCAGCTAACAATATTTAATTAAAAGAAAAGCTAATATTTTCTTTTAATTTACATTTATGGTACTTTAACACAGATGGAAAAAAAAAGCAACTACAGCTCTACAAATGAGGCCAGGCTTGTCCTGTTACTTTCCTTTTCAAATGTTTACTATAGCAGTTTATTTTTAGAGTCTGCCTTGAGGGGTGTCTACTTAAATGCAGAATGTGGTAGTTAAAAGGGAAGATATTGCTTTGAAAAAGCCAAAGGGGTTTTTATTCAGCTTGTACAAGAAGAGATTATTATTCAGACCGCTCCCCCCCAACTCTTTAAGTTTCTCATGTACTTTATTATATGATAACACTGTAATAGCCCAGTTATTAAATTAAAAAAAAATAGAAGCTTCATTCCTTTCTGAAAGATATCTGAGTAATCTACACAAAACACTATGTTAAATTGGAAGTTTTAACAGAAGATACTATTAGCAATCAGATACCAAAGTGACTTGTGAGAAAGACTACTCTGTAGCAAATTTCCGAAGTAATATGAATGAGATGAGAACTGGTTAGACAGCTCTAAAGTCTACACACAGGGTATAAAGAGTAGGGAGAAAATTCCATCAGGAAAATTTCTTTGAAGAGAGTTGTACTGATTTTCATGCCTCCTCCAAAGCAGGAGGGGTGTGGGAAGGTGCCTTAGAGTGCTTGGTATATGTTCCCTGGAATTTAGGGAGGATACCACAGACTCATGTCTGATACTTTAGGGATCTAAAGTCGTTGAACATCACTGAGGCAGCAGCCAAAGGGAGGAGAGGGCAAACAGAGAATTGCAGTGAGGAAGCATGCTGTATTGGGAGCTAGCTACTCTTCCACTGGTTGGGCAGGGGCACAGGGTAAGGTGGACAAGGAGCTGGGCCACACAGCCTCGGGTTAATGAAATCCCACCCCGAAGGTGAAAATGTCCCCAAATTTAGATTGTGGTGATGGTAGCAAAACCCTAAAGCAGTGGTCCCCAACCTTTTTGGCACCAGGGACCAGTTTTGTGGAAGACAGGTTTTCCACGGACCGGGGGTGGGGGTGGGGGGTGGTTCGGGACGATTCAAGTGCATTACATTTATTGTGCACTTTATCTCTATTATTATACTGTAATATATAATGAAATCATTATACAACTCACCATAATGCAGAATCAGTGGGAGCCCTGAGCTTGCTTTCCTGCAACTAGATGGTCCCATCTGGGGTCTGATGGGAGACAGTGACACCCGAAGTCTGTTGCTTATGTCCAGTCTACTCTGTAAGATGCAGCTTAATTGTCACTTGCCACTCACTGATAAGGTTTTTGTTTGTTTGTTTGTTCTTTTGCGGTACGCGGGCCTCTCACTGTTGTGGCCTCTCCCATTGCGGAGCACAGGCTCCTGACGCGCAGGCTCAGCAGCCATGGCTCACGGGCCCAGCCACTCCGCGGCATGTGGGATCTTCCCGGACCGGGGCACGAACCCGTGTCCCCTGCATCGGCAGGCAGACTCTCAACCACTGTGCCACCAGGGAAGCCCACTGATAGGGTTTTGATACGAGTCTTCAAGTGACTGATTTATTATGGTCTCTGTGCAGTCAAACCTCTCTGCTAATGATGATCTGTATTTGCAGCCGCTCCCCAGCACTAGCATCACCCCCTCAGCTCCCTCAGATCATCAGGCATTAGATTCTCATAAGGAGCGCGCAACCTAGATCCCTCACACGTGCAGTTCACAGTAGGGTTTGTGCTCCTATGAGAATCTAACGCTGCCGCTGATCTGACAGGAGGCGGATCTCAGGTGGTAATGAGAGCGATGGGGAGCGGCTGTAAATACAGATGGAGCTTCACTCGCTCGCCCAGCTGCTCACTTCCTGCTGTGTGGCCCGCTTCCTAACAGGCCACGGACCGCTACCGTGGCCAGGGGTTGGGAACCCCTGCTCTAAAGCGTTTTTTTTGCGGTATGCGGGCCTCTCACTGTTATGGTCTCTCCCGTTGCGGAGCACAGGCTCCAGACGCGCAGGCTCAGCGGCCGTGGCCCACGGGCCCAGCCGCTCCACGGCATGTAGGATCCTCCCAGACCGGGGCACGAACCCGTATCCCCTGCATCGGCAGGCGGACTCTCTACCACTGCGCCATCGGGGAAGCCCCTAAAGGTATATTTTAAAAGGCTAAATTTTATGGTATGTCAAGTATATCTCAATAAAGCTGTTAAAAAAATTCTCCCCAGAGTACCACCTGAGGTTCCCACAGTACTAACCAGAAGTAGGAGGAAGTGAGGGGAGGTGGAGGGGGAAGAAGAGGAAGTACGAGGGGAGGGAGAAGAGGAGGAGGAGGAAGAATAATTAGGTGTTGGCTAGTGGGAGGAAAATTTTTTTGAAGCATCACAGGAAGTATATAGTTCCAGTGAAGGACTCTGAAGAACCCAAAAACGTACACACAAAAGGGTCAGCCTTAAGCATATAACAAGCTCAAAGACAGTGAAGCCATGTTATAACAAGAGTCAGGTAAACAATTGTTTGCTTCTCTACCTTTCTTCCTGCCACCAGTTTAAATCCTGAAGCAGTCAAATATAGCAACTTGCAAATGGAAGAGGTAAGCAATAAAAAGAGAAGCCAACCACACTGCCTCCTACTTACTGTTAATCCTAGCTGGGGAAGGGAAGTGTTTTAGTTTTGAATGAAGACTGAAATGGTGCTTAATATATTGACTAGGCACTTTTATTTATGGAATTGACATTGTATTTGAAACGTGATTGTAGTTATTACTATCAAAGAATAAGGAGAGAATTATGGACTTGAGTTTCCTTATAGAGGCAAGAGAATAACTTCCCCACATGAAGGAGAAAGAAGGAAAAGAGAAAGAGAGGAAGGAGGGAGGGAAGGGGGGAGGGAAAGAAGGAGGGCAGAAAGAAAGAAAAGTGATGGGCACAGTAAGATGCTTATGATTATCTATTATAAAGCAAATGCTACATTCACACACACAAAGTGTTAAATCTTAAGATACTGGTTTTCACTTATTTTTAAAGAGATTGGTTTTTAAAATAAATTTTTCCTATAAGAAAATGAAAAAGTAAAAGTAACTTCAACACAACAGAATTTTTTCCACACTTGATTGTTCTGTCTACAAAGATTACTAATTACACCTCTATTTCTTGATTCAGTCAGGTCTGATTTATGTTATTAATCCTCTTTTGATTTTTATTTAAAACATTTTTTGCCCACTTAGTGTAGGATCTCTATGCATCTCTGGTTGGAACTTGTTAGACCACCAAAACATAGACGGAACATCTGTTTTTAAAAGCAATATTATCTAGCTAACAGAAGAGATTAGACATTTTATATGTATAACTTTGCTAGAAAAGAGGTTTAAGATTTTTAAAAACTGCCTCAACCCCCTAACCACCCAATCTCAAGACAATGTAATGTTAAAGCAGCTTTCTAAAATTCAAACAAGTAACAACATACCTATACCTTATAAATTGTCTACCATCACCAAGTTTGGTAATTGCCTATCATCATCATCTCTCTCTCTCTTATTTTTATTCACCTTTACTATAGCTCTCCAGATCAGTAGATCTGAAAGGAAAGAGAAGGGAACAAAAGAAATTCAGAAGTAGAAAAGAGATGCAACAAAAAGGAAGAAAAAGGAGAAAAAAATTTAAAAGCTTGAATTCAACCATTAGATGAGGGAACAGTTATGAAAATTCTAAAGAGTTTATTACTTCAGTTGTTTCCTTTAGACACAGTACTAGATAACTTGGAGTGTAGATATATGACTGGCATTATTTTACTGTCAATAAGGTCCTGCTTTACAATAAACATAACCATATTATTCACTTTTATTTCCTTGAAAGTGGTAGGGTACATGATAACTATGCTTTTGGAAAGACTTTCAAATAAGAATAATTATATTACATAATCAGAATCATTATTATGTTTTTGGTTAACATAGGTGTTGTTGTCATGACCTTAAAACTGTGCCCACAGAATCAGATAAAAACACAAAAGGATTCTAACAGATGTCATTTTAATCCTGAAGGATTTGTGGCACTCGCAAATAGGAAGCACATAAAAATGATTCCAAAAAGAATGAAACAGAAACAGTTTAACTGAATCCAATCAAGTGATACCATGACCCATCTGGGGGTAGACTAACGAATTAGGAATGTTAAAATAGATTCTAAAGAAATAGGACCATAAGAGTACTCTGTTTCAAGAAAAAAGCAACTATAAAATAGAGCTCTATGTGTGCCACGAGTCTGGGGCAAAGACACACTCGTCATCCTGGCTAAAGACATCTCTGGTCATTAAGAAATCATAATGAGTTGAGAAAGCAATCCCCAAAATTACAAGCATCTTTAACCCGGGATGATTTACAATGAATTTTATAAAAGTTTAAGAGAAGCAAGCCCATATATTAGTATTTTTTTAAGTTAAAGAATCTGTACATATTTGGTATTTTAGCTGTTTATAAAGTTTAAGAGAAATAGGTCAGTTAGAATAACAGATTTGCCTTGTGATTCCAATTTAAATAATGTAATTGAGAAAATGAGTTCAGGCTTGTATGAAATACCACTGGAACATATAAGAGAACTTAAGTCTTAGCATACTTACAAGTTTTCATTAATTAGAGACTTATTTAAGTACTCAGGAAGATTTTTTTTGGCCGTACCGCACAGCATGTGGGATCCTAGTTCCCCTGACCAGGGATTGAACCTGTGCCCCCTGCAGTGGAAGCACAGAGAAGTCAACTTTTAATTGTATGAATGCAGTTTAAAACAGTTAAAGGATTTTAATTAATAAAGTTTGAACAATGGGATTATACACTCAATCAAAAGGTCCCTTAAAAGTGACTATCAGTCTTTTCTACAAGTAAAATAAAATAATTGACCTTAGAAACTTAAGAACTAGGTTTTAGAATTTGTAATTTAATAAGAATACTCATTTAAAAATAATTTTCAGTAAGCTTTTCTATATACAGGAATACCTTGGATACCATTTATTTTTAAGTTAGGAGAAAATCATTGTGATCCTGGATGAGACAAATTTTTCTTAGATACAACATCAATGTGTGAACCATGAAATAAAAACATGGTTAAGACTTCATCAAAATTAAAACCTCTGCTCTTTGAAAATAACTCCTCAAAGAATAAAAAGAAAAGCCACAAATTAAAGGAAAATATTTACAGATCACATAACTGATAAAGGATTTATATCCAGAATATATAAAGTACTGTCAAAACTCAGTAATAGGAAAACAAACAAAGCAAATTTTTTTTGTCAAATGGGCAAAAGATTTGAATAGGTATTTCATTAAAGAAAACACATGGATAGCAAATGAGCACGTAAAAAGATGTTCAACTTCAACAGTCATTAGGAAAATGAAAATTAAAATGAGATACTGCCACATAGCTATCAGAATTACTAAAATGTAAAAAACTGACCATAAGTGTAGTCCAGGATGTGGAGGAACTAAAACATTCATACATTACTAATGGGAATGTAAAATGGTACTCTTTGGGAAACTGACAGTTTCATAAAAAGTTAAATATAAGCCTACCAGATGATCTGGCCATTCCACTTCTAAGTATTTACCCACAAGAAATTAAATCTTGTATCTACACAAAGACTCATACAGGGAACACTTCTCAGAGCTTTCTGAGATGCTCCTCCCAGGTTATAATCCTCAAATTTGGCTCAAATAAAATTTTCCATTTCTTAAAAAAAAAAAAAAGACATATACAGATGTTCGTATCAGCTTTATCTGTAACGCCCGAAAACTGGAAACAAGCAAATGTCTATCAACAAGTGAATGGATAAACTAATTTTAGTATATTCTCACAATGGAATATTAGTCAGCAATAAAAGGAATGAACTATTATTGATACATGCAACAACATGAATCTCAAAATAATTATACTGAGTAAAGGAAGCTAGATCAAAAAAAAAGAGAGAGAGAGGAATTATATAATTTATGATTACATTTGTACAAAATTATAAAAAAATGCCAACTACAGTTACAAAAAACAGCTCAGTTGCCTGAGGATGGCATTGACCTATGGAGAGGCAGATGGAAGTTGATTATAAGGGGGCATGAGAAATCATTTGGGGATAATGGATCTGTTCGTTATCTTGATTGTGATGATGGTTCACAGGTGCATACATATGTCAAAACTCATCCAGTTGTACACAATATGTACAGCTTATTATATGTCAATTATTCCTCAATGAAGCTGTTAAAAAGAGAAAACAAACTAACTAAACCTGATGAAAGCCAGGACAGCATTCCTTTTCTTTGTCCTGTGAAGCCCCAACATGAGGTAACATATGCTTTAAAAAGAAAAAAAGTTTTCTAAAAGTTAATTTCTCCCATTAAAATAAAAATCTATAAGACTAAAGAAATCAAAATCCACGGCAAAGGTCTGAGATCTTCCCTCCTTAAACAGCCAAAGCATATCTAAGATGCCATGTAACTTATGTTACTAAAGTTAGAATGTGTAGCTTGATAACGCAATCATTTTTTAAAAACCATTATTCAAGATAGCCATGTCTTGTTTTTCTCTTAACTTCTAATTTCCTAAAGCACTTCAAACTGAAATGATAATTACAATAATTACAGGACATTTTAATTAATGTGAAATTATTTCTACCTTTTATCTGTTGATCCAAAAATGGTCAACATCAAGACAGATGTATACAAAGTAGAAATAAAAGCACTATTAGAGCTCTTGAAGACTAAAAGCTAATCTCTCTAATTAAAAAACAAAACACTAATATTTCTTTTCCATTAGGAGGGTAGGTACAAATAAGTAGTAGAGAAAAAATATTATTGCCTAGTATAGTTAGAAAAGCCTAAGAAAGAATTGGGATTTTAAGGAAAAAAAGAGATAAAAGTCTGTGAAATTTTAATTGAACGTTGTCTCAAGGTAGAAAATAGCATGTGACCAAATATCTTTATTGAAGTTGGAGCAATGCTTAATATTTGTCAACTTTTCCGTTATACCTTTCCCAGTGAGAGAAGAGAAACTAAAACAAACACAAGTCTAAATTGCCTTTCTGGGCTGCTGGCTCAGGTCAACTACTTATCCAAATAGAAATCATATATGCCTATTCCCTGCTTTTCAAAGGACAGCTTCAAAAACCAGAAGAAAAATTCTGGAATTCTTTAATCTTTCTCTGTATCATTTAAACTTAGGAGAAAAGTAAATGGAGGGGAAAATCTCTAATTTCACATGTGTTATATTTTTCCTCACCAACTGTGAGGTACTAACAGAAAACAATGTAATGGTATTGACAGAACTTTGGTTTCGAGTATTGTCTTTCTACATCACTCCTCCTCCCCACCCACTGACTTTTGTTAAGATCATTGCTTTAGAATACTTATGATTGGTCTTCAAGAAATCTAGATTAAAATGTCTCAGAGTGGGCTTCCCTGGTGGCGCAGTGGTTGAGAATCTGCCTGCCAATGCAGGGGACACGGGTTTGAGCCCTGGTCTGGGAAGATCCCACATGCCGTGGAGCAACTGGGCCCGTAAGCCACAACTACTGAGCCTGCGCGTCTGGAGGCTGCGCTCCGCAACAAGAGAGGCCACAGCAGTGAGAGGCCCGAGCACCATAATGAAGAGTGGCCCCCGCTTGCCGCAACTAGAGAAAGCCCACGCACAGAAACGAAGACCCAACACAGCCAAAAATAAATAAATAAATAAGCTTTCATTAAAAAAAAAAGTCTCAGAGTAAGCAGCCACTAAAGGAAACAAATATGTACAAAGCACAAAAGTCCAAGAAAATAATCTTATTTGTCCTTTATATTGTAATAAGCAAATTAATGTGGTAGGCAGAATTCTGAGATTACCCTTAACATCCCTTTCATGTTGTGAACTGACTATACAGAGGGATACATGACAAGGACCTGAGGGTGGCCTCTAGGTGCTGATGGTGTACCCCAGCCGACTACCAGCAAGAAAACGGTCCTACAACCACGAGGCACGTTCTACCAACAACCAGTGAACTTTGGCACAGGACGCTGAGACTCAGATGATATCATATTCCCAGTTGACACCCTGATTTAAGTCTGGTGATATCCTGAAAAGGGGAACCAGATAATCTGTACCAGAATCCTGACAAACAAGAAGTACAAGATAATAAATGTGTGTTGCTTTAAGGCGCTAAATTTGTGGTAAGTGAAAGTGGGATTCGGCTACAACAAGAACTAAAAATGTGGGAGCAGCTTTGGAATTGGATAGTGCGCAGAAGCTGAAAGAATTCTGAGAACGCCTAACTTGCCTTGAACAGATTCTTAATAGATATCTGGACTTTGAATACTGTTGGTGAGGGCTCAGAAGGAAACAAGGAACATGTTATTGGAAACTGGAGGAAGGGGAATCCTTGTTAAATAGTGGAAGAAAACTTGGTGACATTGTATCCTGCTGTTACATGGAAAGCAGAACTTACAAGTGGCAAAACTGGGCATATGGGAAGGAGATTTCCAGGTGAGGTGTTAAATGTGTTGTCTGGTTTACTCTTACTCCTCATAGTAAAATGCAAGGAGAGATAAATTGAGGAAAGTCCTATTAAAGAGGAAGGAACCAGGACTAGATGATTCTGAAGATGCCCAGCCTCTCCAGATAGCAAAAGATGCTAAAAGTCAGAAATGGTTGCCAAAAATATAATAGACAAAAAAAAAAGAAAAAAGACCCTCTGCTAAAATTTCAGAAAGATCAAAAGGTCAGAGGATTCAGTCACATAAAGGGCCCTTTCAAGATTTTAAGGGTCTCTGGTAAGCTCTAGAGTTGTTCCTTAGCCATCTCAGCAGGAGGCAAAGACAGAAAAAGCATTATTTTGAAAAAAATTTGCAGGTGTAGCTTTCGTCTAATATAGTGAATCCCTGTGAAACCCACATAAAACCCAGAGTTCCTGAGAAAATTGTTTCAGCATAAACACTGCCAGGTTGAACCAAAAGAGGAAGAATATAAAATCGAAAGAGGCTGCTGGAGGTGCCCTCGATTCTATAGTCAGGAATAAGCCTGGTTAATACCACTCAGCTGGGGCTTCCCTGGTGGCGCAGTGGTTGAGCGTCAGCCTGCCGATGCAGGGGACACGGGTTCGTGCCCCGGTCTGGGAAGATCCCACGTGCTGTGGAGCGGCTAGGCCCGTGAGCCATGGCCGCTGAGCCTGCGCTCCACAGCGGGAGGGGCCACAGCAGTAAGAGGCCCGCAAAAAAAAAAAAAAACCACTCAGCTGCAAACATATGCTACCATCCTAGAAAAAGGAAGAATGATTCAGAAGGCAGAATGGAGACTCAGAGGGCAGAGTTGAGAGCCATGAAGGATTATTCCCAGACTTTGAAACCTAACCAAAAAACCTCCACCTGACATCTGCCAATCTGAATCTCAAACTGTGATGGACCAAGTGACTCCTTTTTGACTTTCCATTCTGCCTTTCTCCTTTTTGAACGAGAATGTCTACAATAGTTATTCCATGCTTGTCCCACCATTTTATGTTGGGAATGTTGGGATAGTCTCCTTAGTTTTACAGGTTCACAGATAAATAACACATAGGAGCCTCATCTAAACCTAATGTAGATGATTTAGATGCGCCCTTGGACTTTGAGCTGATGCTTTAATAGGATGAGAACTCTGGGAACCGTGGGAGGGGATGTATTTTGCTTGTGTGTGTATGGGGTCAGAGGGCATGAATATCTGAGGGCCAGAGGGAAGACTATGGTAGGCAGAATCCTGATATAGCTCCTGAAATTCGTGCCTCTCCCCCATCCCACCGGTATACCAGACCTGTATAATCTTTCCTTGCGTATGGGTGGGACCAACAAATACCAAGCAATAGCAGCCGGCTTGATTAGGTTATGATATAGAAGACTCTGTTGGGGCAGACTGGAAAGAGATTCAAAGACAGGGAGATTTCCCCTGCTGGCCTTGATGATGCAGACAACCATGCTGTCAACTGCCTATGGAGGGGACCACATGGCAATGACCTCATGGGAACACTGTTGAGCAGAAAGCAGACCCCAGCTGACAGCCAGCAAGAAAATGATAAATTTAGACCTACAGCTACAAGGAATTGAATCCTGCCAAACAACCAGTGGGCTTAGAAGAAGACCTCCAAGCTTCAGATGAGATTTCAGCCTGGTGTGACCCTGAGCAGGGGACCCACAGGAACTGTAAGAAAATAAATGCATTGTCTGAAGCTACTAACCTTGTGGTAATTTATTATACAACAATAGAAAACTAATACAACCTGGGTATAGATTCTGAAGAAAATGTAACAAAGTAAGTCCCCTTATACTTCTGAAGATTTGAGGATAATGCTTTCAGACCATTAAAGTGTATCTTGTAAGAGACGGAACATTCTGAGTAAATTAATCTTGTCTTTCTAGACATCAAGTTTTTTACAAACTTCTTACTTCATGTTTTAATTGACAAAGCTATCTGCACTGAGCTGCCTGTATCATATACTGTTTGGGATGTAATGTTAGATGGTCCAGAAAAGTTGACCAAAGCTCACTCAACTCAGAAGCGAAGTAACTAGCATAAGCAAGACAAACAGTGACAGTCTATTAAAGAGGCTCTTGCTACTTTCCTGATTTTCTACCATTTAGCATTCTCAAGATCAGGCAATACTTCTACAGTTATGATCTAATTGAGAAGCGAGAAGCAAGAAGCCAGCTATTAGAGGTGTTAGAAGGCAGAAGGCAACAAACACCACCCACCTGGCAAATACTGGGTTGGCCAAAAAGTTCGTTCAGGTTTTTCGGTAAGATGTTATGGGAAAACGTGAACGAACTTTGTGGCCAACCCAATACTAAAAGTTGAATATTGAAGGAGAAAGTGATGTTTGTCTTCTTCTCTTGTCCTTTCTTACAAATCTATACAAATCTTCTAAACCCAAAAATTTGGGGGTAAATTTATAGTGTAGTAAAATAAGATAGTAGGTGTCATTCTGTATTAATGTGGACAAATCAACTCTGACTCTAGACAAAAATAAATGAAAAGAGTAAGCCCCAATAACTTCACAAGTCACACCTGAAGCATAACAAACCTAGGCATGCTCCAGTAATTACAAGAGTAATTTCAACTTGATATTTGGAGACAGCCAAAATTCTACTCAAACTGCTCTGTTCTAAAAGTGATTTTGATATTACCAATTTCCATTCTGAAATATTTTAAAAATGGAAATGTTGTGTAAAACATCTACTTTTTATACCTAAACAATAAATTCAATAAATCTAAAACCAAAATCTAAAAATACTAAGCAGTGACACAAGAGATATTCATACTGAATATTGCTGTTCATTTTGCCATTTTTATTTTATCTAATATAACTGTGACAACTAAATTAGATTATTGCTTATAATTTAAATAATGACATGATTTGCAAGAACTCTTGAACCCAATTTCAAACCACGTGGTTTGGGCCACTCCCTTATTTTGTGGCAATCCAACTAAATCTATAAAGATGTGTTTTTCAAAGTATAGTATTCATATCTAATTTTTATTTTAATTAACTATAAGGTACTCTTGTGCAACTGTTATAAATAAGAATGATTAATATGCAAAAGCAAAGGAGCCCTTTTTACATGAGAAGATAAAAGAATTCTGGCTTATAGACAAATAATGGTAAAATCACTTTGGATAAATCATTCAAATTGAATATTAATGTATTACAGATTAGAACAACTGGAATAATGCACTCCCCTCTACAATTCACTTGACAAAATTCTGAGTTTAATTTCAGATTACAACACATTATCTCTTTTAACTCTAATCAATGCCACTCAACATCAAAATTAATTTTAACTCATACAATCTCCATCTACTCTCATAAAGCTAGAAGTGTTCTCTATATCCAGTTTTTATTGGAGAATGCATCCACTGCCAAGACTTCACCTAATCACCTTAGGGCAGATTATTCCTAAATCTATCTCCAGCCTTGAGAAAGCTTTGTTCCAAATTCTAGATTTTAAAATTTAACTACCTACTGTACTTTTTTGCCTGGGTAGATACTGTCCTCTTGTATCAAATTCAATACATCTAGGGAGCTTCCTGGTGGCGTAGTGGTTAGGATTCCGGGCTTTCACTGCCATAACCTGGGTTCAATCCCTGGTCAGGAAACTGAGATCCCGCAAGCCGCGTGGCCAAAAAAAAAACCCAACATTTTCCTCCAAATCAGCCACTCTCACCATTCCAAACAGATTAATGAAACTACCATTCCTATAGCTATCAGGCTCAAAGTCCCTCTTCTTTGACTTCTTTTTTCCTTTCTTTTGCCTTAGTCTTGTCAATAAGAGCTGTTGCTTATTCATTCTTAATCTCTCAAATTAATATTTGTTTCAAGTCTCAAAAAGAGGAGGAAGGCAGATGAAGAGGATACAGAAGAGTTAGAGTTAAGGTCTTCCAGGCAAAGGAATACCTGTAAACCTGAAAACTGAGATACGAAACAGTAGGAGGTGTTCAAATTCTGTAGATTATCAAGAGAAGGGGGAGGGGAGACAAGAGATGAGGCTATAGCAGTGAGTAGGTGCCAGATCATGTAAGGTGTTTTTGTGATTTGCTAAGTAGTTTGAATTTTATACTGAAACCCATGAAGAGGCACTGACAAATTTCAGGGTGAGGCATAAAGTGTCAAGAGTTTGGATAAAGTCACTCAGGAAGAGCATATAAAGAAAAAAAGTCAAGTACAGAGACCTAGAGGCACTAAAAAAGCATTTAAAAGTTAGAGGAGGGAAAAGAGCCTGCAAAGCCGCCTGCAAAGGAATAGCCAGAGAAATAAGAAGAAAACCATAAGATTATTATGTTAGAGAGGATGAAAGAGACGTTTCAAACAGGAGATTGGTAGAATGCAAGATTAAGAATGTGGAGTTTTGTGCCACGTTGCCCAGGTTCAGATCACTAACTCTGACTTTTGGCAAATTAGTATTTCTAGGCTCAGTTTTCTTCTTAAAGCAAGTTATTAACAGTTCCTATCTTATGGGAAATTGGCAAGAATTAAAAGAGATACATACGGTTCAGGACCTGATAGAGAATGTCAATAACTGTTATTCATCTTTATCATTCTTAAACAACATAGAGAAGTCATGCAGTATGACAGCATACATATTTGGCTCTCTGGATGTCATAGGTAACTTTATGCAAAGAAACTTTAGTCAAGTAGGAGAGGAAGCAAATTGATGCTGAATTGTAAGTGCTGATTAATTTTTGAAACTTGGTTGGTAACAGAAGGAGTAAAGTTAGGAGGATAAATTTGAAGGTGAGGGTGGATAATGTTTACTTTGATTTTAAATATATAAGGGACTCTGTGTATATGCTGAGGGAAAGAGCCAGTAAAGAGGCTGAAGGTACAGGAGGAGGTGGGCGATCAGTAGGCAAGGTCACAAAGGAATTGATTACCCTTCAGATGTTTCATCAGGTCCACTGAAGTCAAAGGGAAAGAAGCATGTGAGCAGATGGAGAAAAGTCAGGAAGAGGAGTTCGTGCCTAAAGGCCTCACTGGCTGAATGATGTAGTCCCTGTGACGTGTTTCAAAACGATTGGTACACATGTCCATTTGCTTACATAGTGCAAAAACTGACTTTCTTTCAGTGTGTATTCAGGAATCCATGGCTCCCCTGGTAATTCTCATACACAATAATGTTAAAGAATTATTACTCTAAACATCTTCGGATAAAACTTTACCTCTCAATTCCAATAACTCCTATGATCATCTTGATATTAATCAATTCTAAAAGAGGAGCAATCAATGTCAGACTTTCCCTATGAATCAGAGATCAGCCAGTTGAGTACTTCCTTATCATGCTCATCCTTGATTTCTAGCAATTAGAGGCTCTTAAACTAACTGATGATAAAGGGCTATTTTAAGTGGTACCCTTTCAGTATAGAAAACTAGAAAACCAAAGCAAAGAGACTACTGGAGTTGCAGCATATAACTATAGAATTATACATCATATCATAATGAGAATACAGGTCCCCAGTTGGTCTATTTCATGGTTGCCCCTGGAGTTGGACGGAAGTCAGTTCCTCAACAAACTAATGAATATAACAAAAAAGAAACACACTCACGGATACAGAGAACAAACTAGTGGTTACCAGTGGGGCGAGGGAGGGGGGAAGGGGCACGATAGGGGTAGGAGATTAAGAGGTACAAACTACTATGTATAAAATAATTAGCTACAAAGAGATATTATATAACACAGGGACTACAGCCAATAATTTATAATAACTACAAATGGAGTATAACTTTTAAAAATTGTGAATCACTATGCTGTGTACCTGAAACTTATATAATATGTCGACAAACTTCAATTTAAAACAAACAAAAAAAAGCTAAAAAATAAAAGAAAGCTAGAAGAGAGTCAAAGAGATTGGGAGAGAATAAGATGATCCATCAACTATATTATTTAACCACTCATTCATTCATTCATTTAAATATTTATTAAAATTCTATTGTGTGCTTGGCATTGATAGGTACTAGATTTTTATTCATTAAATCAATAAATATTTAGTACCCACTATAAGCCAGACACTCTTTTAGACACTGAAGATACAGCAGTGAACAAACCAGACAAAAACACCAAGTCCCACGGAGTTTACATTCTGTTAGAAGAGAAAGACAATAAGTAAATAGAAGAGCACATGGTTGTAAAAGCTATAGAGGAAAATAACTCCACAAGGATGGCTAATGAATACCCAGCAGGTTAGAGAGTACACATTTAAAATAAAATAGTCAAGAAAAGTCCTTAGTGAGAATTTGTCATTTGAGCAAAGATCTAAAGGAGGTAAGAGGGTAAGTAGAGCAGAGATATCTGGGAAAGAACATTCTGTGCAGAAACTGAAAAATCCCTGAGGCAAGAGGATGTCCCAGGAACACCAAGGAGAAACAAACTGAGTGAGAGGAAGAAAAAATTGAAGATAAACTATATAGGGTCTTCCAGACCACTGAAGAAACTCTAACGTGTACACTGAAATGGAAAGCTTATGGGAAGGTTTTGAGAAATGTGATCTGAGCTGTTTTATAAGGATCACTCTGGCTGCTATTTTGAGAACTGACTATAGAAGGGCAAGGGTAGAAGCAAGGAGACAATTAGGAGGCTGTGGCAATAATCCAGGCAAGAAATATTGGTAGCTTAACCCAAGATGGTAGCTGTGAGACATCTAGGAAGTGATCAAGGGCCAAAAGGATGTCCTGATATGGATGCTCTGTGCCCTGAGAAAGTGGCAAGATGGAGTTGTTATTAAGATAGAGAAGACTGTGAGGAGTTGGTCTGGAAGCAGTTTCAGAGTTCAATTTGTACATGTTAATTCTGCAGTGCTGATTAGACATTCCAGTGAAGATGCCAAGCAGAAAGCTGCATACATGAGTCTGGATTTTATGGGAGAAGTCTGGGATGAAGATATACATGTAGAGATCATCAGCATACAGATGGTGTTCTAAAGCCGTGAAATTTCATGTGATCTCTAAGGCAGTACATGCAGACAGAAGAGATACCCAAGGACAGAAGAATGAGGATTAATAAGAAAAGGAGACTGAGTAGGAGTGTGTCTCTTTAATCTAAAACAGTAATCCCTTACACCATTAATTTGTTTAACAAATTGGTTATACTTTTAAAGTCCAATTTTCTCCTCTCATCTTAAACCCTAGAAGCAAGTGAATTAAATGGACAGCAAGTAGGTAAGTTTTTTCTAGCCTTCATTTGCTTACTTTATTTTTTTTTAATTTATTTATTTATTTTTGGCTGTGTTGGGTCTTCGTTCCCGCCTGCAGGCTTTCTCCAGTTGTGGCAAGTGGGGGCTACTCTTCGTTGTGGTGCACGGGCTTCTCATTGTGGTGGCTTCTCTTTTTGTGGAGCACAGGCTCTAGGCACGTGGGCTTCAGTAGTTGCAGCACATAGACTCAGTAGTTGTGGCTCACGGGCTCTAGAGCACAGACTCAGTAGTTGTGGTGCACAGGCTCAGCTGCTCTGCAGCATATGGGATCTTCCCAGACCAGGGATTGAACCCATGTCCCCAGCATTGGCAGGCGGATTCTCAACCACTGCATGCCACCAGGGAAGCCCCATTTCCTTACTTTAAAAAGGATTTTATGTATTTATTTTGATATTACCAAAGAATCTCCCTAAGCCTACATTACGTATTTGGCAATTATCGCTTTCAAAACTACAGTATCTGTTTTTGAAGAATTAGTCTTTATTAACATTAGCAAAAAATCTAAGCTAAAATACATGATAAAAAGTAAAACTCATAATTAATGTTCAGATGGGTACATAGGGCATGGAATAGAGCAATGGTCCTATTTTCTATACTATACTAGTCTGAAGATAAATGCAATAGAATTTTACAAAACCTGTGCAATTACTTAATGTGCAATCTGAAGACAGAAAATAAAATGACCAAATGACAGGGTTGCAATATTAACTCAAATGACCTTTTGGAAGCACAAAACAGAGAGGATTTTAAGAAAGAATAGTGTTGAGGCCAGAGTCAAGATGGCAGTGTGGGAAGATGCGGAGTTTGTGTCTCCCCCCAACGAGGGCACCACACATGGCTTTTAAGATCCTGGTTCACAAGCCAGGGGTTTGGCCAAAGCTCCTGCAGTGGGAGCTCTGAGTCTGAACCACCGGATTAACAGAGAACCTCAGACCCCAGTGAATATTCATCGGAGTGAGGTCTCCCAGAGGTCCTCACCTCAGCACCAAGACCCAGCTCTACCCAACAACCTACAAACTCCACTGTTGGAAGCCTCAGGCCAAACAACCAGTAAGACAGGAACACAATCCTACCCATAAAAAAAAAAAAGAGATGGCAAAAAAATATGTCACAGATGAAGGAGCAAGGTAAAAACCTACAAGACCAAATAAATGAAGAGGAAATAGGCAACCTACCTGAAAAAGAATTGAGTAATGATAGTAAAGATGATCCAGAATCTCGGAAATAGAATGGAGATACAGATTGAGAAAATTCAAGAAATGTTTAACAAAGGTCTAGAAGAACTAAGGAACAAACAAACAGAGATGAACAACACAATAACTGAAATGAAAAATACACTAGAAGAAATCAATAACAGAATAACAGAGGCAGAAGAACGAATAAGTGAGCTGGAAGACAGAATGGTGGAAATAACTGCTCAGGAGCAGAATAAAGAAAAAATTATGAAAAGAACTGAAGACAATCGCAGACTTCTGGGACAACACTAAACACACCAACATTCGAACTATAGGGGTCCCAGAAGAAGAAGAGAAAAAGAAAGTGTCTGAGAAAATATTTGAAGAGATTATAGTGGAAAACTTCCCTAGCAAGGGAAAGGAAATAGTCACCCAAGCCAGGAAGTGCAGAGAGTGCCATGCAGGATAAACCCTAGGAGAAACACACCAAGACACATATTAATCAAACTAACAAAAATTAAATCCAAAGGAAAAAATATTAAAAGCAGCAAGGGAAAAGCAAAAAATAACATACAAAGTAATCCCCATAAAGTTCTCAGCTGATTTTTCAGCAGAAATTCTGCAGTCCAGAAGGGAGTGGCAGTGATGAAAGAGAAAAACCTACAACCAAGATTACTCTACCCAGCAAGAATCTCATTCAGATACTGCAGAGAAATCAAAAGCTTTTCAGACAAGCAAAAGCTAAGAGAATTCAGCACCACCAAAATAGCTCTACAACGAATGCTAAGGAACTTCTGTAAGTGGGAAACACAAGAAAATAAAAGGACCTATGAAAACAAACCCAAAACAATTAAGAATATGGTCATAGGAACATACATATTGATAATTACCTTAAATGTGAAGGGATTAAATGCTCCAAACAAAGGACACAGGCTTGCTGAATGGATACAAAAACAAGACCCATATATATGCTGTGTACAAGAGACCCACTTCAGACCTAGGGACACATACAGACTGAAAGTGACAGGATGGAAAAAGATATTCCATGCAAATGGAAATCAAAAGAAAGCTGGAGTAGCAATACTCATATCAGATAAAATAGACTTTAAAATAAAGACTGTTACAAGAAATAAGGAAGAACACTACATAATGCTCAAGGGATCAATCCAAGAAGATATAACAATTAGAAATGTTTATGCACCCAACATAGGAGCACCTTAATATGTAAGGCAAATGCTAACGACCATGAAAGGGAAAATCGACAGTAACACAATAATAGTAGGGGACTTTAACATCCCACTTACACCAATGGACAGATCATCGAAACAGAAAATAAATAAGGAAACACAGCTTTAAATGACACAACACCAGATAGATTTAATTGATATTTATAGAACATTCCACCCGACAGTGGCAGAATATACTTTCTTCTCAAGTGCACGTGAAACATTCTCCAGGACAGATCACATCTTGGGTCATAAATCAAGCGTTGGAAAATTTCAGAAAATTGAAATCATATCAATCATCTTTTCTGACCACACGCTATCAGACTGGAAATCAATTACAGGAAAAAAACTGAAAAAACCACATACATGGAGGCTAAACAGTGCGCTACTAAATAACCAAGAGATCACTGAAGAAATCAAAGAAGAAAAAAAAAAAATACCTAGGGGCTTCCCTGGTGGCACAGTGGTTGAGAGTCTGCCTGCCGATGCAGGGGACGCAGGTTTGTGCCCCGGTCCGGGAGGATCCCACATGCCACGGAGCAGCTGGGCCTGTGAGCCACAGCCGCTGAGCCTGCACGTCCAGGGTCTGTGCTCCTCAATGGGAGAGGCCACAGCAGTGAGAGGCCCAAACAAACAAAAAATACCTAAAAACAAATGACAACGAAAACACGACGACCCAAAACCTATGGGATGCAGCAAAAGCAGTTCTAAGAGGGAATTTTACAGCAATACAATCCTACCACAAGAAACAAGAAAAATCTCAAATAAACAACCTAACCCTACACTTAAAACAACTAGAGAAAGAAGAACCAAAAAACCCCAAAGTTAGCAGAAGGAAAGAGATCAAACAGATGAGATCAGAAATAAATGAAAAAGAAATGATGGAAACAATAGCAAAGATCAATAAAACTAAAAGCTGTTTCTTTGAGAAGATAAACAAAATTGATAAACCACTAGCCAGAATCATCAAAAAAAAAAAATGGAAAAGACTCAAATCATCAGAACTAGAAATGAAAAAGAAGTAACAACTGACACGGCAGAAATACAAAGAATCATGAGAGATTACTACAAGCAACTTTTGCCAATAAAAGGGACAACCACAAAGAAATGAACAAATGCTTGGAAAGGTACAATTTTCCATGACTGAACCAGGAAGAATTAGAAAATATAAACAGACCCATCACAAGTAATGAAATTGAAACTGTAATTAAAAATCTTACAACAAACAGAAATCCAGGACCAGACGGTTTCACAGGCAAATACTATCAAACATTTAGAGAAGAGCTAACATCCATCCTGCTCAAACTCTTCCCAAAAATTGCAGAGGAAGGAACACTGCAAATTCATTCTATGAAGCCACCATCACCCTGATACCAAAACCAGAAAAAGATATCACAAAAAAAGAAAATTATGAACCAATATCACTGATGAACATAGATGTAAAAATCCTGACCAAAATACTAGCAAACAGAATCCAACAACACATTAAAAGTATCATACACCATGATCCAGTGGGATTTATCCCAGGGATACAAGGATTCTTCAATATATGCAAATCAATCAATGTGATACACCATATTAACAAATTAAGGAATAAAAACCATATGATCATCTCAAGATGCAGAAAAAGCATTTGACAAAATGCAATACCCATTTATGTTAAAAACTCTCAGGAAAATGGGCATAGAGGGAAACTACCACAACATAATAAAGACCATATATGACAAACCCACAGCAAACATCGTACTCAATGGTGAAACACTGAAAGCATTTCCACTAAGATCAGGAACAAGACAAGGATGTCCACTCTCACCACTCTTATTCAGCATAGTTTTGGAAGTTCTAGCCATGGCAATCAGAGAAGAAAAAGAAATAAAGGAATACAAATTGAAAAAGAAGAAGTAAAGCTGTCACTGCTTGCAGATGACATGATACTATAAATAAAAAATCCTAAAGATGCCACCAGAAAACTACTAGAACTAATCAATGAATTTGGTAAGGTTGCAGGATACAAAATTAATGCTCAGAAATCTCTGGCATTCCTACACACTAACAATGAAAAATCAGAAACAGAAATTAAGAAACAATCCCATTTACCATCGCAACAAAAAGAATAAAATACCTAGGAATAAACCTACCTAAGGAGGCGAAAGACTTGTACTCAGAAAACTATAAAACACTGATGAAAGAAATCAAAGATAACATAAACAGATGGAGAAATATACCATTTTCTTGGATTGAAAGAACCAATATTATGAAAATGATATACTACCCAAAGCAGTCTACAGATTCAATGCAATCCCTATCAAACTACCAATGGTATTCTTCACAGAATCAGGACAAAAAAATTTACAATTTGTATGGAAACACAAAAGATCACAAATAGCCAAAGCAATCTTGAGAATGAAAAATGGAGCTGGAGAAATCAGGCTCCCTGAATTCAAACTATACTGCAAAGCTACAGTAATCAAGACAGTATGGTACTGGCACAAAAACAGAAATATACATCAACGGTACAGGATAGAATGCCCAGAGATAAACCCACGCACATATGGGCACCTAATTTATGACAAAGGAGGCAAGAACATACAATGGAGAAAAGACAGCCTCTTCAATAAGTGGTGCTGGGAAAACTGGACAGCTACATGTAAAAGAATGAAATTAGAACACTACCTAACACCATACACAAAAATAAACTCCCAACTAATTAAAGACTTAAATGTAAGACCAGACACTATAAAACTTTTAGAGAAAAACATAGGAAAAACACTCTTTGATATAAACCACAGCAAGATCTTTTTTGACTCACCTCCTAGAGTCACAGAAATAAAAACAAAAATAAACAAATGGAGACTTCCCTAGTGGCTCAGTGGTTAAGAATCCGCCTGTCAACGCAGGGAACATGGGTTCAAGCCCTGCTCCAGGAAGATCCCACGTGCCGCAGAGCAACTAAGCCTGTGTGCCACAAATACTGAGCCTCTGCTCTGGAGCCCACGAACCACAACTGCTGAGCCCATATGCCACAACTACTGAAGCCCTGTGCCTAGAGCCCGTGCTCCGCAACAAGAGAAGCCACCACAGTGAGAAGCCTGAGCACTGCAATGAAGAGTAGCCCCTGCTCATCTTAACTAGAGAAAGCCCATGAACAACAACAAATACCCAATGCAGCCAAATAAATAAATAAATAAAAATTTAAAAAAAAAGCACAACCAAGTAGATATTTTTAAAAAATAAAATAAAAAATAAATAAACAAATGGGACTTAAATTTAAAAGCTTTTGCACAGCAAAGGAATCCATAAACAAGACAAAAAGACAACCTTCAGAATGGGAGAAAATATTTGCAAATGAAACAACAGACAGAGGATTAATCTCCAAAATACACAAACAGCTTATGGAACTCAATATCAAAAAAACAAACAATCCAGTTAAAAAATGTGTGGAAGACCTAAATAGACAATTCACCAAGGTAGACATACAGATGGCCAAGAGGTACGTGAAAAGATGCTCAACATCACTAATTATTAGAGAAATGCAAATCAAAACTACAGTGAGGTATCACCTCACGATGGTCAGAATGGCCATTATCTGGCCATTATCAAAAAAGCTAGAAACAGTAAATGCTGGGGAGGGTGTGGTGAAAAGGGAACTCTCCTACACTGTTGGTGGCAATGTAAATTGATACAACCACTATGGAGAACAGTATGGAGGTTCCTTAAAAAACAAAAAATAGAATTACCATATGACCCAGCAATCCCACTGCTGGGCATATAACTTGAGAAAACCATAATTCAAAAAGAGATATGCACCACAGTGTTCATTACAGCACTATTTACAATAGCCAGGACATGGAACCAACCTATGTCCATCGACAGGTGAATGGATGAAGAAGATGTGGCACATATATCCAATGGAATATAACTCAGCCATAAAAAGAAACGAAATTGAACTATCTGTAGTGAGGTGGATGGACATAGAATCTGTCATATAGAGTGAAGTTAGTCAGAAAGAGAAAAACAAATACCGTATGCTAACACATATATATGGAATCTAAAAAAAAAAATGGTACTGATGAACCTAGTGGCAGGGCTGGAATAAAAACGCAGACATAGAGAATGGCCTTGAGGACATGGGGTGGGGGGGAAGCTGGGGCGAACTAAGAGTGGCATGGACATATATATAGTACTAAGTGTAAAATAGATAGCTAGTGGGAAGCAGCTGCATAGCACAGGGAGATCAGCTCGGTGCTTTGTGACCACCTAGAGGGGTGGGATAGGGAGGGTGGAAGGGAGGCTCAAGAGGGAGGGGATACGGGGATATATGTATGCATATGGCTGATTCAGTTTGTTGTAAAACAGAAACTAACACAGTATTGTGAAGCAATTATACTCCAATAAAGATGTATAAGATAAAAAATTAAAAAAAGAAAGAACAGTGTTTGTTTAAGGTTCTGTCCGTTATGGATTCTATTACAAATGATGAATAACAGAACTTATTAAGGTCAATTGGAATGTTTTAAGGAAAAAGTCTTAGTACATCTGATATTGCTAGTTGGGTCATAGCTACTGATGTTAGGAAGGAGGAAGAGGAGAGGCAGAAGGACAGCAAGAGAGGGAAAGGGAAAGATGCATGACAACAGAGCAGCAGCACAAGTGCACTCCTGCCCAGGCTTTGTCTGCCTTCTGAGTGTAAGGAATTCAATGTGCCAGTGAGAAACTGGAAACACAAGACCCAGTTAGAGGTAGTGGGTAGCCTCCGTGACAGAGGGTTACATTGTAAATCTGTGTTTTAGGGAGAAACAGGAAAGGATTCAAGAGAAACATCGGAGAATAGGAGAGGCTTCCAAAGACAATAGATACCTAAACGAAAATAGGGGAATCTTCAGCAGTAATCAGTTAGTTGTAAACACTCAGGTAATGAGAGGGAAAGAGCTGCAAAGTAAAGTTATTTGACATTTATTTCTAAAATTACCTCCAGAGTAGAGACTATCTATTGGACAATATCTAAGAGTAACTGCAGATGGTTAGCACCCCAGTAATCTGGATTGCACAAACAAGACTGAAAAATTGGCATCTGATTAATGAGCACAGTAGTGAGTTAATTATGTTCTGTGTTCGTTACTCAAGGAGAATGTGACCCAGTATATATGAACATTATGATTCAGAGAATATGATGCATAACATCTTGTTTTCTGTTATTTATATTATATCATATGTAATGTTAGTGATGCATAACATCTTGTTTTCTGTTATTTATATTATATCATATGTAATGTTAGTGATGCATAACATCTTGTTTTCTGTTATTTATATTATATCATATGTAATGTTAGTGACATAGCCTATATGGATTGAACACTCTCAAAAACACCTCTGTTGTACTCATGTAAACAAAAGATTTCATGTATCTACATGGATGAAATCTCTGATCATGTTCTCAACTTTCAGTATCCTCCCAGAACAGTTCCATTTTCACTTTTTTTTTTTTTTAAAAAAAAAGCTAACTTTTAAATTAGGGGTACTACACAAATACCATAAGAGATCATTCCACCACAGGGCTCAAGAGGTATCATTTTCTTTTTTCTCTTTAGAGTTCTTAATTTCCAAACACCTCATTTGAAACTGGGCTTTGGTTAAAGAGACTTAATTTTATGAAATGGTTTATCTAAGAACACACACTAAATTACTGACACTGTTAAAAAAAATATGTATCAACTCAAATTTCAAATATTATATACTCATAAGAAAACCATCACTAAATTTTGGTTCTTTCTACTCATAACTTTACAGAATAAGGAACTTGTCAAAATGGCCAATAAGGAAACCTTTTTCAGTATCTCCAAGAACAGGAAAGGGAAGTATCTTTATTCCTGTTAGTCCTGTTGTAAGAACTTTACAAGTTTTAGAGTATCTTTTTTTCTCTAATGCCAAACTGCAAACAAACAAACAAAACAAAAAACACCACAAAACAAACAAAAAACAAACCAAGAAAGATTTGGCTTCTGAAATGAGTTAATAGGCAGACTGAGTATATTAAGCAAGAGACTCTTAGCCCTTTAACAAATCTGTTGGGTAGCACAGGAAATCACTGTGTTATTGCAACAATTCCATGAGGTAGATACTATGATTATTCCATGTTACAAATGAGGAGCTGAGGCACAGAGATTAAATAAATTGCCCAAGATCATACAGCGAGTAAATTGTGGAGCTGGGATGTGAACTCAAGCACTGTGAATTTCTTCATCTAAAAAATGGGGACTTCTGAGTTAATACATGCAACAGTCTTTGAACATGTGCCTGGCACATAATTGCTTAATAAATGTTAACTATTATTATTAAAAATTAGATTAGTGAGAGATTTCAATGAAGAAATACAAAAAACAAACTGTATTTTTCAGTCTTTCTGGCAGCTCACAGATGGAAATTTGATAAAGAAAAGGAGAATGTAGATTACATTTGCAAGCACACTAGCCTGAGATGGGCTTAACCTACAGATGAAGAAAGAAAATTCAAGTTCTTTGATCTTTTAAATATCTAGTACAAAGGAAAAATTTAACTTAAAAGAGGAAAAGGCATTGCTTGCTTTTTTAGTAAGCAAATGCTGAAACTGCATTAAAATCCAGATTGGGAAGAGAGACAATTCTGGAAGATTTCCATAGCCTGAGGTCTTTCATTTCTTAGGAGAAGTGGAAAGGGGCTGTAGGAAGAGACCCCAAATTTAACTCCTATCACCAGAACACATTTCTATATCTCTAAATGTCTTTTCTAACATCCCTGATTATTACATTTGGCTTAAGGTGAAGCTTTTCTAAGAGTAATGCTAGCGGTGAGAGAGAACTTCTGCAGCTAAATTTTAGAAAACTGAATTTCATAATAAGCAAGTTACTCTGTTTTAAATTCTCTTTCAATACTCCTGATTAGGTCATGAAGAAAGTTCCAGTTTAGTGCTAGTTAGTTTTATTTGCTAATGCTCCTCTTTCAACAAATAGAGACATGTCCTAAGCTTGGAGCACTGCTGCACAGGTAGGCCACTCTATCATAGCTCGCATTTAATAACATTATTATGTTTTTATGTTTCAAAATGATACTGACTTTTGCATTTACCTTCTACTTACAGAACACTTTACTGGTTTTCCATATAAGAAAATAATCCTGAGGTAAGATTTCCTTTTTAAATAAATAAACATAAAAATGAGATATTTAAAAATATTAAGTAAATAGCATTAGGATATGGCAAAGATTATGATGGTAGTACTCATGAATAAAATATAGGAAACACAAGCTTAAGGAAATTCTATTCTTAAGGAAAAATGGATGACTTAGCAAGATGGTTCAATTAATGGGCTCACTAACACTTACGGGCTATTTGTGCAGGAGAACAGAGCAAAAACATTCTAGAACCTCTTCCTCCAAATTTCATGACTCATCACTAAACCTCAGAACCTCCTGTCTAAATAGCCAACATTGCTAATACAATGAAACATACAGTATACCTCAATTAAATTTAATATTCCAGTTATATCACAAAATGTATTTATTTATATACATTTATAAGTAAATCCCTATTTAACAAAAGAAACAGTATTTTTACAAGATGGTTTTCCCCAAATCAGTGCAAAACTCTCTCCTCTTTCTAACAGGTCTAAATTCAGGTACAGCAGTTTCACTTCTGGGAATTACAGAGAGAACTGGGGCGGGGCGCACAAGAGTGAGGCGGTGGATTTAATTGTATTGAATTTGCCCTATCATATAGCTAAGAGGTAATTCTTCCTAATTCCCCCTTGTTTCTGAGGCAAAGGGAAAGAAATGGGAGAGGAAGAACCTGAAAATGGGTCTTTCATATTTAATATTCCACTGTAATTCCCTCCACTCGATTCTAATTATGTGAGACACGCATCTGGGTTTTCCCTCTCAAAATTAAAGATAAATAGGGGTTCAGCATACAAGGAGTACACGGTCAAGGCATGGAGTGTCTTGAATTTTGTTTAATGCTTTGAAAAATATAAAGAAAAAATGATATACTGTGTACACTTTGAATCCTAATTGATTGATGTTAAATATTCCTTAAAATACTAATAATTTAATAGAATTTTAGAAACTGAAACACTAATAATACATATTAAATATTTCAGTTCACATCTTTGTCTCCATAGCACATCGTACTCCTGTTCCCCTTCATATCTAATGTTTCTGAGTCTTAGGTCTCTCCAGGGTTCAGAGGGACAAAAATGGGTCCACCCTCTTCTATCCCGTTCTTCATTTTCTGTGCTTGATTTCTTCCACTTTGCTTCCTCAAGTACCTTTGCTCCTATGATCATTTAAAAATTTTTGAATTTTTTTCTAGAAACAGATGGCCACTCATCTGTTCTCTTCTATATTGTGAGTTTTTAGCATTTTTATTCCTTTACTATCATTTAAGCAGAGACTTAAGAAATTAAGTTGATAAATCTGTTAACCTTCTGAAATTGGAAGTTTGAATACTTTTCTGATGTTAACACCCTAAACAACTGTATCCTCATTTATAGGAAAAGTACATATACTCAGACCTAAGAATCACAGGGCAAATAATGAAAATAGAAAAATGAGTATTTTGAAAAAAATTTTAAAGAGCAGTAATGTCCATGTTGTCAAATTCAGTGATTCAGTCTTTTATATTCAGTCTCTCTAATAGGCATGTCATTTATCAAATCAAAAACTGTATTTCAACTACTAAATCTCTCCTCCAGCATTCCCCATTTTGAAATGGAACTGAGCTATTTATTCATGCAACAAGCTTTGGAGTCATCTGATTTCTTTCCTTCCCTAATATCTCACATCCAATCAGTTAGAAAATCCTGTTAGCTCTTCTTTCAAAATATATCTTGAATATATCTGATAAGTTTCAAGACCTCTATTGTCTACTGTATATCATCTAGAACAGTGCTCTCCAACAGAACTTTCTGTGATGATGGATATATCTTACATTTGTGCTGCCCAGTATGGTTAAAGTCAATAGCCACACATGACTACTGAGCCCTTGAAATGTGGCCAGTCCAAGAGAGGAACTGAATTTTAAATTTTTATTTAATTTTAACTAACTTAAATTTAAATGGTCACCTGTAACTTGTGGCTACCATAATGGACAGGGAAAGTCTAGAAACCTATAACAATATGGTTGTAACTGGTCTTTTTGCTTCCTCTCTTGCCCCCTTGTAGTCTATTCCCAATACAGTTGCTGTAATGATCTTTTTCAAATGTAGACCTAATCATGTCACTTTTCTGCTTCATGGTTTCCCACCACTAGGAATGAAATCTCAGATCCCTACTCAGGCTTACAGTTCCTTACATGATTTTTCTCCAGGCTACCTCTACACCTTAACTACTCACTTTTCCCTTCAGTCCTGACACACTCAACTCCAGCCACAGTGACTCAAGCCCTTGCAGTTGTCTACACCATTCCTGCCTCAAATAACCACACGGATAAACCTCTTTATTAAGCTCTTGACCTCACAGAAAGGTTTTACTTGATCACCCAGTCCCTAACTTTCTCTCACATCCTTATCCAATTTTATAATACCTCATAGCATTTACAATACCTGACAATATATTATAATTTAATTTTTATTGAATGTCTCTCACACACAAATACAAAACTGATGAGGACAGAAATTTGTCTCTTTTGTTAACTGGTGTATCCCCAAATGTCTAGGATAGTGGCTGGCACAAAGTAGATTCTCAATAAGTATTTATTGAATGACTGAATAAACTTAAATTCCATTTATCCTCTCAGTCTCACATTTAAATAATAAACATTTATTTAGTGTTCATTATTTATAAGGCACTGTATCAGACAATGTGGGGAATTCAAACTGACAACACCCAGACCTTGTAAATCGGATAATCAGTGGAATTATCCTCTAAGTTCCTTAAATCTTAAAATTTTGAGTCGATGACCTCAGCTGGAAATAGTTGAGATTGTTTCTCTTGGGGATGAGAGTAGGAGTATAGAGCATGCCTATCCTCTAATGTTAAAACATTTGCCATCTGGAAGGAGTAGTCTTTTTAGAGTATTCCTTACAGAATGCAGAATTGAAACCAATGAGTTAAAATTAGATAGTTTACAGTTCAAAATATAGACTTTCTAACAATACAGAAAAACTTTTGAGGTAATGTCTTAAAGTGGTCAAGCAGAGGGAAATAACTACATATAGGGCTGTCAAATCTTACTATATTAGGTGAGTGGGGTGGCCTTAGGTGACCTCTAACATGTTTTCCAAGTCTAACATTATATTGTCTATAAAATGCTATAATGAATGCAAGTTAATACATCCGTCATTTTCTGACAAGTTGCTTCCTGCTTGTTACAAGCAGTTAAGTCTCAAGTTTGATAGACAGCAAGGAATGAAAATGAGAATCAAAGCAGAGTTACACAAATATTCCACTGAATAATTAAAAACACTTTGTACCTGTATTATAGAAATATACCCAATTATCTGGATGAATCATAAGAAATTGACAGTATTTGACGTCAACACTTTTGTGGTTCAACTTAAAAAATGACTTGCCAGACTTTATTAGCATAGTTACTATGTAATTTCTGCATCTGCGCTATTAGGAAGTCAGTCAAGTCATAACTTAAAAGTATTCAGTTAAGGAAAACAAAATCAACTCAATAGCATATGCCTTCCAAAATTTCACTTAGACTAACAAAACATAAGTTCTTAGTTCCAATCGGTAGACCATTTAATCCTTAAGATCTTAGGGGGGAAAGCTAAAAACAAACTGTGTACTAAAACATATGTTAGCACTAACATGTAGTTCAGTAGCATATTCAAACTTGTTAGTGAAAAATCAGAACCTGGATGACAATCTCTTACTTCCAATAATAATTAAATCTTAAGTAAGCAGAGCAATTATATTCCTAACAGGTTTTTTTCTTCATTCAAAAATGAAGCATAATTTTTAAGTCTGTTTTATGAAGGGCATTTCAGCTTTCTTAAACCCTCCTCTACATGTTAGCAGTCTAATGTCAGAGGTATTTCCAAAATCAACAATACCTTATTGGGGACTTCCCTGGTGGCGCAGTGGTTAAGAATCTGCCTGCCAATGCAGCGGACACGGGTTCGATCCCTGGTCCGGGAAGATCCCACATGCCACAGAGCAACTAAGCCCGCGTGCCGCAACTACTGAGCCCGCATGCTACAACTACTGAAGCCATGCACCTAGAGCCCATGCTCCACAACAAGAGAAACCCCACTGCAGTGAGAAGCCCCCGCTTGCTGCAACTACAAAAAGCCCACACACAGCAACGAAGACCCAACAGAGCCAAAAATTAAAAAACAAAAACAAAACCCCAAAAATACCTTATTGGAATTGGTACCATTCTTTTAAGTATGGAGATTTTTAGATAAACAAGTTTTACATTCTTCATTACAGGACTGTTCTGTTTTAATCCATGGCCAACTTAGCACAACTTTCATATCAGGAAATGAATTCTGATGGCTTTTGTTCCACTGTAAAAGCCCAAAGTGATAACATTTATCTGATAATTCCAACCGGTTTTTTTACTTGAATTGACAATTTAATTGACTATGATAAAAGCATTTTGTCAAATGTAAAGGAAATTCTTAAAAGTCAAACCAAAAAATAATAACTTCATTGAGAAATGATGAAAGTTCTTATGGTAAATAAGGTGATCCTTTTTGAAAAGTATCTCATCAATTTGGAAAATCAACCATATAATAGTATAGACAAAGACTCCTGTGTGAAAATAAATTTGCAATATTACAATAAAGAGCAATTCCTAATGAATCCTGTGTGATTCCCTTGGGAGAGGGCTCTTAGAAGTTTACTCCTGGTTTCCTCCAGGCTTTGCCACACTGTCTTTTTCCCCTCTGTGGATTTTGCTTTGTACCCTTTTGTTGTAATAACTCTATTGTGAAGAGTCCTGTGAGTCTTCCTAGCAAATCATGGAACCTGGGTTGATCTTGGGAACGCCCAACACATTAGCCAGTGAAATGTCTATAGGCGATATCTGGAACTGTGGCAGCTATATGTACTGCAACGAACAGAGTAAAAGCCTAAGGATTCAAGATAATATTCAGAAGAACAGTAGGCCAAAAAAAAAGAAAAGAAAACCTTATAAAATGCATGACTGAGCTGCTGAACAAACATTTGAACCTTCTACCTCTAGGCTACGTTCAGTATTTTAAAATAAAAAAATTTTATCATTCGTAATGGAAAGAATCTTTGTAAGTGCTTTTCCAAGCCTTCTAAAGAATTGATTATGTAAAAGTAAAATAGAGTTATCTGAAGACTCTTTGGGGTTTTATAATTTTAATTTCTCCAGAAAAGCAAAAAATAAACAAAACATGGTACGAAGATTTTTCATTTCCTAACAGAAGATACAGTAATATCTAAGTTGGAGAGTGCCTATATTTTGGTAGATCTCATTGTCTATTTCATTTTAAGTTGTTGAATTTTTTGGCATAAAATCACTGATAATATTCCCTTACTATTCTTTTAATAAGTGCAGAATCTGTTGCAGAATCTCTCATTCCTTATATTGGTACTTAATGTCTTCTCTTTTTCCTGATCAGTCTGGCTAGGGGTTTATACATTTACTTGCTCTTCTCAAAAAATCAACTTTAGGTTTCATTGCTTTTTTTTTTTTTCCTTTCTGTTTGATTTCTCCTCTGATCTTCATTCTTTCCTTTCTTCCACTTACTTTTCTACTACTTATTACTTTGCTTCTTTTTCTAAGAGAGAGCTGGTTGGAGACATATTTTCTTTTCTGCTATTGGTATTTAGTGCTATAAATTTTCCCCCAAGTCTTACATCCCACACATTTTTATATATTGTGTTTTCATTTGTATCCCAAACAATATACTTTCTCATTTCCTTTTTGAGCCATGGGTTATTTAGAAGTGTGTTAGTTTTCAACTTTTTGAGAATTTCCCAGAGACACTTTACATGACTTGAATACATTTAAATGCATTAAAACTTGTTTTGTGGCCCAGAACATGAACTATCTTGGTAATTATTCTGTGTCCACTAGAAAAGAATGTGCATTCTGTTGTTGTTGGGTGGCGTGTTCTATAAATGTTAAGTGAGTTGATTATGTTGTTAAACTCTTCTATACCTTACTGATTTTCTACAGGCATACCTTGTTTTATTGAGCTTCGCTTTATTACACTTCACAGATTTTGAGTTTTTACAAATTGAAGGTTTGTGGCAACCCTGCATCAAGCAAGCTGATTATATTTTAATTAAGATAAGTACATTGTTTTTCTAGATATAATGCTACTGCATACTTAATAGGCTACAGTATAGTGTAAACATAACTTTTATATGCACTGGGAAACCAAAATATTTGTAAGGATCGCTTTATCGTGGTGGTCTGAAACTGAACCCACAATATCTCCAAGGTATGACTATGTTTTGTCAGCTCCTGAGAGGCATATTGAAATCTGTAGCTACAATTGTGGATTCGTCCATTTTTACTTGCAGTTCTGTTTTTGCTTTGAGCATTTTGAGGCTCTGTTATTAGGTACATAAATGTTTAGAACTCTTACATCTTCTTAATGAATGGACTCTGTTGTCATTATGAAATGATATTTTTTCACCCTGGTCACATTCTTCATTCTGAAATCTACTTTGTCTCATACTAATTTAGTCAATTTTCTTTTAATAGTATTAACATGGTATATTTTTTCCATGCTTTTACTTTCTTTTCTTTTTCTTTTCTTTTTTTGGCCATGCTGTGCAGCTTGCAGGATCTTACTTCCCCAATCAGGGATTGAACCTGGGCCACAGCAGTGAAAGTGCCAAGTCTTAACCACTGGACTGCCAGGGAATTCCCATTCTTTTACTTTCAATTAAGATTGGATTTAAAAATCAAGATCAAACTGTAAGCAATCTGACAAACTCTGCCTTTTAATTGAGGTGTTTAAGCCATTTACATTAAATGTGATTACTAATATAGTTGGATTTATTGTTTTGCTTTTTTTTTTTTATTTGTCCCATCTGTTTTTCCTCTCACCTCTTTTTTTCTTTTCCTGACTTTGGATTAACAATATTTTTTATGATTCCATTTTATATCTTTCGTTAGCTTTTAGCTGTAACTCTTTTTGTTATTTTAGTCATTGCTATACAGTTTATAGTACACATCTTTAAATTATCCCAGTCTACCTTGATATGATATTATACCATTTCATATAAGAACCCACAATTGTATATAGTTAACCCTTGAACAACACAGGGATTAGGGGAACTGACCTTCTGTGCAGTTGAAAATCTGTGTATAACTTAGAGTCATCCCTCCATATACATGGTTCCCCCATATTTACAGATTCAACCAACCACAGATCACAAAGTGCTATAGTATTTACTGTTGAAAAAACTGGCATATAAGTAGACCCATGCAGTTCAAACCAGTGTTATTCAAGGGTCAACTGTACTTTCATTGCTCTACTCCCAACTTTTGTGCCAATGCCATGCATTTTATTTTTACATGTGTTGTAACCTCCATACTACATTGTATTTTTGTTTAAAATAAATTGTTGTTTAAAACAAGAAAACGTTTATTAAACATAAGAAAATACAAGCACATTACAAAGTACCAATTTTTATCCATAGGCATTTTTAAACCATTCCCATGTGACTTCAACACTGTTATTATTAGTACAAGTCAAATTACTTTTTCTTCTGGCTAGCTGATCTTGTAAGTAAAGTTCTAAAATGTTACAACTGTTATTTAAAAATGAAAGAGAGGGCTTCCCTGGTGGCGCAGTGGTTGAGAGTCCGCCTACCGATGCAGGGGACACAGGTTCGTGCCCTGGTCCGGGAAGATCCCACATGCTGCGTAACGGCTAGGCCCGTGGGCCATGGCCGCTGAGCCTGTGCGTCCGGAGCCTGTGCTCCGCAACGGGAGAGGCCACAACAGTGAGAGGCCCACATACCGGAAAAAAAAAAAAAATATGAAAGAGAAAAACATTTAATAACTTAGGCCTGCAGTCCACCCAGTTGATGAACAGAGAGGTTCATCACCTCCCTGGACAGACAAGGGTATGTTTCTCTCCCTTCCGTTAAGTCCACAGAGCACATTCTGAACTATGTGAAGCTAAAAACAAGATATCTGAACTCACTGGCTCCCACATCTGTGTAAATTTTATATTTTAAAAACTATTAGAGGGGACTTCCCTGGTGGTGCAGTGGTTAAGAATTCCCCTGCCATGGGCTTCCCTGGTGGCGCAGTGGTTGAGAGTCTACCTGTCGATGCAGGGGACGCGGGTTCGTGCCCCGGTCCGGGAAGATCCCACATGCCGCGGAGTGGCTGGGCCCATGAGCCATGGCCGCTGAGCCTGCGCGTCCGGAGCCTGTGCTCCGCAACGGGAGAGGCCCGCGTACCGCAAAATAAAAAAAAAAAAAAAGAATTCACCTGCCAATCTCCAAAATTTACAAGCAGCTCATGAAGCTCAATATCAAAAAAAACAAACAACTCAATCCCAAAATCGGCAGAAGACATAAATAGACACTTCTCCAAAGAAGATATACAGATTGCCAACAAACACATGAAAGAATGCTCAACATCACTAATCATTAGAGAAATGTAAATCAAAACTACAATGAGGTATCACCTCACACCAGTAAGAATGGCCATCATCAAAAAATCTACAAACAATAAATGCTGGAGAGGGTGTGGAGAAAAGGGAACCCTCTTGCCCTGCTGGTGGGAATGTAAATTGATAAAGCCACTATGGAGAACAGTATGGAGGTTCCTTAAAAAACTAAAAATAGAACTACCATAGGAACCAGCAATCCCCCTACTGGGCATATACCCTGAGAAAACCATAATTCAAGAAGAGTCATGTACCACAATGTTCACTGCAGCTCTATTTACAATAGCCAGGACATGGAAGCAACCTAAGTGTCCACTGACAGATGAATGGATAAAGAAGATGTGGCACATATATACAATGGAATATTACTCAGCCATAAAAAGAAACAAAATTGACTTATTTGTAGTGAGGTGGATGGAACTAGAGTCTGTCATACAGAGTGAAGTAAGTCAGAAAGAGAAAAACAAATACTGTATGCTAACACATACATATGGAATCTTAAAAAAAAAAAAAGGTTCTGATGAACCTAGGGGCAAGACAGGAATAAAGATGCAGATGTAGAGAATGGACCTGAGGACATGGGAAGGGAAACAGTAAGCTGGGACGAAGTGTGAGAGTAGCATTTACATATATACACTACCAAATGTAAAATAGATAGCTAGTGGGAAGCAGCTGCGTCACATGGGGAGATCAGCTCAGTGCTCTGTGACCACCTAGAGGGGTGGAATAGGGAGGATGGGAGGGAGACACAAGAGGGAGGAGATATGGGGATATATGCATATGTATAGCTGATTTACTTTGTTATAAAGCAGAAATTAACACACACTGTAAAGCAATTATACTCCAATAAAGATGTTAAAAAAAAAAAAAGAATACCTTAAAAAAAAAAAATCCACCTGCCAATGCCTGGGACACGGGTTCGACCCCTGGTCTGGGAAGATGCCACATGCCGTGGAGCAACTAAGCCTGTGCGCCACAACTACTGAGCCTGTGTGTCACAACTACTTAGGCCGTCTGCTCCAACTAATGAAGCCCGCACGCCTAGAGTCCGTGCTCCGCAATAAGAGATGCCATTGCAGTGAGAGGCCCGTGCACCGCAATGAAGAGTAGCAAATAGAGAAAGCCTAGGCACAACGAAGACCCAACACAGCCAAAAATAAATAAATTAATTAATTAATTTTTAAAAATTAGAGTTAAAAGTGTCATCTTGAGTGGCCTTGACCATCCAAGTAGAAATAATCGGTGATGATAGGAACTGATGATATCTGCCAAGCTGTCTGCCAGCTCCTCTTTATTCCTTCCCCCTTGACTCTTTCCTTGATCCTCTTTGACCTTTGATCACATGTTCTATACTATTTGCTCCTTCCCTGGGAAGGCAGTGTAGAAAAATGGTAAAGTATCTAAGCTTTAGAGTCAGAATGAGTTTAAGTCCTTGCTCATCCATTTAATAGTTGTGTAATCTTGGACAAGTTATTGCACCCTCGTATAGCTTACTTTCCTCAAAGTAACAACAATGGTACTTAAAGGACTCTTAGATGGATTAAATCAAATGATACAGGTAAAACTCCTTGCCCATAGTAAGTGGTCAAAATGTTAGCCATTATTATTTCATTACTGCATTTTGGGATTTTTATAGAGTGAATCTATGAATTCTACTTTTCTCAGCTTTTTATAGATTACCTTTTAAAGACATTTAAATAAGAAAAATATCATATATATTTTACCAGTGTAGTTAGCATTTTATTTGCTATCCATTTGGTATCACTTGCCTTCTGCCTGAAGGACTTCAACATTTCTTGGTCTGCTGGTGATGGATTCTTTTAGCTATTGTATCTCTGAAAAAGTCTTTATTTCACCTCATTTTTAAAAAAGATTTTCATTGGGTAGAGAACTCTAGGTTGACAGTTTCTTTTAGTACTTTAAAGATGTTGCTGCACTGTCTTCTTGTTTGCACTGTTTCTGACAAGAAACATAATGTTATCCTTATTTTTATTCCTTTTTTCTTTGGCTGCCTTTAAGGTTGTCTCTTTATTATACATTTTGAACAATTTGAATATGATGTGCCTTGGAGTAATTTTCTTCATGTTCCTTATGCTTGGGGTTCATTAAGATTCTGAACTGGGTGTTTATAGTTTCCATCAAATTTGGAAAAGTTTCAGCCATTATTTATTCAAGTATTATTTCATCATGGCCTTCTTTCTCCTCTACTTTAGGGACTCTAATTCCATGTATATTAGGCCACCTGAAGTTATCTCACAACTCACTGATGCTCTGTTCACTTTTAAAAATTATTTTCCTTTCTGTGTTTCACTTTGAATAATTTATATTGGCATGTCTTCAAGTTTACTAATCTTTTCTTCTATAATGTTTAACCTGCCATTAATCCCATCCCATGTATCTTTCATCTCAGACATTATAGTTTTCATATTTAGAAGTTCAATGTGTTCCTACTAACTTCTGCACATATGGAGTACAGTTATAAAAACTACTTTAGTGGCCTCCCTGGTGGCGCAGTGGTTGAGAGTCCGCCTGCCGATGCAGGGGACATGGGTCCGTGCCCTGGTCCGGGAAGATACCACATCCCGCGGAGTGGCTGGGCCCGTGAGCCACGGCTGCTGAGCCTGTGCGTCCGGAGCCTGTGCTCCGCAACAGGAGAGGCCACAACAGTGAGAGGCCCGCATCCCACAAAAAACAACAACAACAACAAAAACTACTTTAATGCACTTATCTGCTAATTCTAACCTCTGTGTCAGTTCTGAGTTAGTTTGATCAATTTATCTTCTCATTATAGGTCATATTTTCCTGTTTCTTTGCATGTCTGGACATTTTTGATTAGATGCCATATACTGTGAATTTTATCTTGTTGGATGCTGAATATGTTTATACATATTTTTGAGTTTTGCTTGGGGATGAAGTTAAATTACTTGAAAACTTGTAAATTTGACCCTTTTGGGTCTAGCTCTGAAGATCTGTTAGTTTGGCCCAGAGCAATGCTTAATCTAGGGCTCATTGGTGGGGCAAGATTCTTCTGTGTACTGTACCTAATGCCCTGTGAATCTTGAGGTTCTCCAATCTGGTCCGTGGGAACAGGCACTATTCCCAGCCCTGCCAGCATACACAAATACTGTCCCTTCTAACCCTTTTGTATGGTTCCCCTCCAGCTCAGCAAGTTTCCTTACATGCATGTATGTATTGAGTACTCAGGTGAATACTCGAAGGGGACCCTCTGTAGACCTCTGGGGTCCTTTCTGTGTGCTATTCTCACCTCTCTACTACTCTGTCCTGTTAACTCTAGCTGTCTTAATCTTCCCAGACTTTCAGCAGTATGTCCTGAATTCAGGGTTCTGTACCATTTTCCACCTGGTTTCCCACACATTGCACCAGTCTAGAAACTCTCTCAAGTTAGCAAGCTGAGCAGTCATAAGGCTCATCTTAGTTCCATCACTCAGAGATATCACTGTCTTTCACTGCCTGATGTCCAGTGGCTTGAGAACTGCTGTTTTCAATATTTTGTCCATTTTTTAGCTGTTGTGGACAGAAGGATAAATCTTGTCCCTGTTATTCCATCTTGGCTAGAAGAGGAAGTTTTGCTAGTTTATTATGTTTATTTCTCTGTACTGAGCCACTGTAAATGGCATCTCAGTTCAATCATCCCTCCTGATGGATTGGGGTCGAATCTTACATGGTTATGAGGCTGCCTCCTTAGATTGTTTCTGTGTGAGTCTTTTCACTAACTGCTTTAAAGGCAGTCATTCTTCTGTTTAGAAAGCACATTTGAAAGAAATAGTACTAGGGCTAAGGAATTTTAATGCTATGGTGAAGAATGTCTCAACGTTTGTGCAGCTAAGTCAGTCACAAAGTGATTTTCATTCTATAGAGTTTCTGTACAAAAGATTTTTCTTTCATAACTCTTGCAAATGAAAAGAACATTCATGGGAAGAGCATGGAGATACTGAATGTGCAGGCAGGAAAAAGGAAGAATGACAGACTTTGAGAAAGAAAGGGATTGAGAACAAAATTTCTCTAAGAAAAATCATGGAACCAAGTCTCTGATACATTTACACATCAGACACTATCCTCTATATATTTTAGAAAATAGTCCTATTCTTTTCTTTCCTCCTACACAAAAATCCAATGTTTATACAACTAATATGCTAAAGTGAAACATTAATCAAGGCAGACGGCTAGAAGCATTATCATCATTATTACCCCTTAATAAATGTCAAAACAAAATATGTCAAGTTCATACAAGTGTAAGGTAGTTCATACAAGTGTAAGGTAGTTCAGGGCATGGGTTGTGTACTGGTGGCCCATGGGCTTTATTTGGCCTGCAGACATGTGTTTGGCTTATAGAGCAATGGCCCACACCGTATTTTACAAAAGTGTGAATTTGTGCCAATATTTATAAATTGAAAGATTTCACATATAAAAGAGATTTCACATTAAAATCTTGGGAAAAAAGGAGATGTGGCAGCACTCAAGGTGGGTAGCAGACATCCACTTTAGCTACAGTCTGAGCCCTTTAATTCGTTACAATATCTATCATTCATTATTGTTTTCCTCTACCCTCAACTATCTTTGGCCCTTCTTGTCCCTAAAGGTACTGAGGCTAGTGACACCTACTCAAGGGTATGTATAATATTATCCCAACAAATTAACTTATATGTTTTAAATTTATAAAAGCATGACCGAAATATCTATATTTTTAAAAGGAGAGATAGGATTCCTAGAAAGATACAATAAAAAGTGTACTTATTTTCTACCAATTTTAGGAAAGCTGCATGTGGGGCACATTTTAAAACTATAAATTCCTGGGCTTCCCTGGTGGCACAGTGGTTGAGAGTCCGCCTGCCGATGCATGGGACGCAGGTTCGTGCCCTGGTCCGGGAAGATCCCACGTGCCGCGGAGCGGCTGGGCCCGTGAGCCATGGCCGTTGAGCCTGTGCATCCGGAGCCTGTGCTCCGCAACGGGAAAAGCCACAACAGTGAGAGGCCCGCGTATCGCAAAACAAAACAAATAAAACTATAAATTCCTGAGGGTCTAGGAAGTATCCCAAAATGTTTATTTTTAATCAATTCATAGATAATTCAGCTACAGCTCATGTTTGGAACCTCCAACCTACCCTACCTTTTGCTTACATTTCAAAAGGTACACATAAAAGGAAGCACAATTACAAAGAGTTAAAACAATGTAATTAGAAAAGTATGCTCTGGCATAGTTTCCCTCCCAATGCACTCTATTTAAGCAGGAAATAAATCTGAACTTTGGGTATACAGTAAGAGTAACTCCATACATAGTGTTCAGTTTTCATGCTTCAACAAGAAAAGCAGAAGAGCAAGCACATTAAAAAAAACTGTTATATACCAAATTTCTATATACCAAAAATTTCTATATATTGGAGTTTCTTTGTAACTCAATGCTCTATAAGAGAAATGAAACAGATCTAAGTTCCCCTTTCAACTGTAAAATGATCCAAGTTCAGCTGTACCAAATATTTATCAACCTCAGTTAAAAGAAAATGTTCAACTTAACAAACAAAACAGTATATTAATGGTGAGACATTCAAGTTTGCTTTTACTAACAAATTTCTAACTGGTAACAAAAGAATGGGGGTTAACAGGTCAAAAGTGTGAGAAATGTCTGACTAATGAGGTAATTTGAGGGGGGGAGAAAAAGAAAACCAGAAAAATAAAGATGTATTGTTTAATATATAAAAAAGGAAGATTTTGTATAAATTATTTTGAATAGCAAAGAGCTTTTTAGCATACTAAGAGGGTACATGTAAAGTTTCCTGTTAAGGAAGACTAAAACATCAGTTTGGTACACTGTTCATTAAAGTTTTCTCCTGGCTCTGGTGACATTATTGAAAATGAAGGCTACAGAACAGCACCCCTGGAGGGGACCTGGAGATACGAATAAAAAGACAACTTCAATTTTTGTACTTTTCAATCTCGTACAGTACACATGTTTTATCTATTCTAAAATATAAGATACTTCAAAATAATAAAACAAATTTTACCTGCTATAAGAATTAAAGTCTGTGGGCAAGAAAACTGTTCACTTAATAAAAGATCATCTAACTACTTGCATAAGAATAGTTTGCAATTCTTAAGTAGAAAAGAAAAAGGGACATGAAGACAGTTAAGGGAAAGGGTTAATAGAGATTTTTATGTTTCAAAGAACTCCAGGATATAATTCCACTTCTCCAAATAAGAGCAAATGTCAGTCAATTTATATTGTGAATGAGTTTTAAAACCGCATGATAAACTAAAATTTAGAAACTTTTGGAGTTCTCCTATCAGACACTTTCTACACCACCACATACAAAGCATGCAAGCCTACTGAAAGAGTTGATTCAAAGGAGAAGAAAAGAAACTCTGTTAGCAGTCACCAACAGTTTGGGGCTCTGTAAATACAGCTGTCAACCAAACCAAAGGACAATTTTTAAATGCACTAAGAATGGAATGGAGAGTTGGTCATAAACTGTTCTTAATGACCGCACCTTAATAAGATCATTACTTCTAACCCTGAACTAAAAGTTACAAATGATTTTCACTATTAAAATTATCTAGTGTGTAGCAATTAAGTGCACAAGCATTGGGACCAGACTACCTAGATTCAAAATGCTGGCTCTTCTGCTTAATTACTCTGAGCAAATGAATCTAACTCTACCTCGGTTTCCTTACCTGAAAAAATGGAGATTTTAGTAGTATCTACCTTAAGATTGTTTAGAGGAATTAATTTTTTACTAAACAGTACATTTTATAAGTGTGTACTATCATTATTATCTAAACATCCTTATAAAAAGTAACCCAAGCTCAACTACATCTTCTAGTTTGCCTAAAGCATTAGCTAAGATAATTCGATGTATTAAAATCAGTAAGCCCCTTCCATATTAGAAAAAAATCACCAGGCAAAATATATATTTCTCAACTCAACAGAACAAATTTTATATATTTTTAATTCTTCACATTCTAATCTTTCTACTTCTAAAACAGGTTGGTTTTCCTTTATATATCACTATTTGGGGCATTTTGGGTTTTTTTTCTGGCCTTTTTAACATTGAAAGTTTTCATAAAAAGTAAAGAAAATGAAAACTATGTCTATAATCATGCTTTGTTTACTAAATTTTTATCTTTTTTCTATTTAACATTATATTTTCATGTTAAAAACCTCTTATCAACCTAATTTTTGATGATCATAAAATTCCATTATAAGGATTTAGAATAGTACTTTAAACCATGCCTCCTCTGTAAGCTATTTATGTTGTTTCCAATTTTATACCATTACAAATAATACTGTGATGAGCATGTAAACATTTTAAAAAGATTTTCAAAAGGACACATTTTTGTCTTTATTTAACACTTTATAGGAACTTGATGCTAGGAAAACCACAGGATAGTAGGGAGAAGACCTTGGGGGTAAAACAAGCTGAAAGTAAAATACACTACCAATGCAAGAACAACTGTTTGAAAGCTCCTGAACGACTGCATAAACTCAGATTCCAATATAGACTATGGAGTTCTCTTTCACACTTTCTATGTAAATTGAGGTAATTTTTTGCCTCTCCTTGATTCTGCTTGTTTTAAAATATACAATCAATCAATCAATAACTAAATAACTAAAAAGATACTATTCACATGAGAAGTTATGGTTAAGACAATTGACTGGAGTCAGACAGACATGGATTCAAAATCCCTACTCCACTACCAACCAACTGTGTGACCTATGGCAACTCATCGAGCCTCTCTAAAATTCAGTTTTCTCATCTGTAAAATAAGAATAATAACATCTATCTCACAGATTTGTTATAAAGATAAATAATATCCTATTTTAAATTCTTATAGTAAATACACAAATAGTATCTCATCATTGTAATCATTTTCACTGTTCCTTTAGGTGATCTGAAAGATATCATAAACATACATGTGTGGTTTGTGTATAAATTTTTGGCTTAATCTACAGATTATAATGGCACAGGTGCATATTTACAAACTGCTGCATCATATAATTAGCTTTTAAAGTATTATTCAGTCTAAAAAGCTAATTGTCACAATATAGAGAAATGAAAACCTTTACAATGGCCCTCATTAGGGTAGTAAAAGAGGATTTAAATAACTTCTTAAAAGATTAATAGTTTTAAAGGTATCATAAACATGAATTTTGCTGTTTATAGCATATATCATTGAAACTTTCTCTTGAGACAATAAATTCCTGATTAGGTCTTTTTCACATGATTAGGAGGTCAAATATATTTTTAAAGATGCTGTCTAAAAAAAAAAAAAAAAAGATGCTGTCTAAGTGAACCAAGAGTAATTTATAAACTAGAGTAACATTATTTCCTCTAGATTTTTTTTTCTTACAACTATTTGGTAATACAAAAAGCAGAAAAGGAAAATGCACCAGCCACCATTATATATATTTTATTAATCAAAGCAATGGCAATTAATCCTTTAGATGATTTGGCCAGCTAAGACACTATTTGTAGAGGCCTACACTGAATTTTGCTGTTACTTAACAATCATCTAGGTGACTTCAGGCAATAACCAAGTATTTGTAGATAGCCAAGAAGTTTTGTAATATGTTGTTTCAGGAATTTAAAAATAAATCAAGTCCTGAGTTGATAAAATACTGAATATATTTTTGAATTTTACTTTTTACATCACATTTGGTATAGCAGATAAAACATTTATCTGAATTAAAAATGGAAAAATGAGTTTCAAAACTTTTTTAGGAGTTGGTCTATCTGCCAAGTATAATGCTAACATCTAAGAAAAGGATAGAAAATTTTTTTGTAGCCAAAGCAATTTGCAGAAGAGATTCCCAATTAATTTACAATTTTGAATCCTAGTGATAACTATCATAATAATAAATAAGTACAAAGACTGACAGTAAAGTCATACTAGTGGCACATAAAAAACCCAACTACTATAGCACAATATTAAACAATAGGATGAGGTTTTTATTTAAACACTTTTTCTGAATTTATGGTTTATATGGCCCCTTTTAAATACAATCCCCAACTGCAGGTTAAGTGACCCAAGCAGTAACTAATCCACATAAACTGAACAAACATCATACACACTTTACTTGGAGTCAAGATCCTTTGTCAGCTTGTTCTAACAAGCGGCAGATAGCAGCAAATGATAAATATCTTTGATTCAGTCAGTAGTTGGCTTATTGAGAAAATTCAGAAAGTGCTGAGTAAAATCACTTTCTATTTCAACCAATCTTCCCAGCCTCACTGAGTTTCCTCATTACTCTAGGCCCCATATTTCACTTGACCACTGCAGATTGCAATAACCCCTATACCTCACCCTTCATTTTCTGCAGATGTGGATTTAGGCCATCAATGTTCAAATTTTCAACTTCAAAGTGATAAAGCCTATAAATCATTTATCGATCTCCCATTACTCTCCCAACAGTGATTATTTCTAACCTTTACATCTCTCTTCAAACTTCCAATATTTCATCACTACCGAATCATAGTTAAAAGCAGACAAGCTTGCCTCTTCTGACGGCACTTTCTGAAGATAACTGCATTAAGTGTAAATTTTCTTACAGAATTCTCTTATTTTCATTTCTATTCTTCAACAGGCCCACATATATCTTTGTAACATTCCCTTCAATCTTACAGGAAAAAGCTGCTCTCCTGACCAAAGCTAACAACTCTACCTACAGTTCACTCCTTCCCATCCAGACAAAGCCTCATAAAAAGAGAGTATTCTCTCTTTCTGGAACTTTAAATCTCTTAATCTCATAGAATCTGTTCTTTCACCATCTTCAGTTTTACAAAGAAATTTTTTTCTGACTCATGAAATCATTCAGGTCATCTGAATCTCATCTATTTTGCCACCAAATACCATCCTCCATTTCAACTTCCTTCCTATTCCTCTCCTTATCAGTATAGTAAAATGGTGTTGAAGGTAATAACACTCAACTGATCGCACTGTTCTTTTTCTTCTACTTTTCTTCCATCATCTTTTGTTGGCTCCCTATGGCATCTGTTGCTACTGGTCACATACTCCTTGACAGACTCTCCTAATGCATCATCTTTAACATTACACTTTCCTAGTTCTCTTACTCTTTAGGTACTTCCTTCTCTGTCCCCCTACTCTTCTCATTTTCATATGCCACCTTCAGCACTTCTTAACACTTCCTCTCTCCTGAATTGACTCACTCATATCTTTTATTCTGCCCTGTGATACACCATGCTCTTTCCCAGACATTAATAACATCTTCAAGACAGCTCAAGCTCTACCCAAGTGAATCCTGTGACTAAGCCACACTTTCTTCCTCAAAATTTTAGAGCATTTATTCATTGTTTTCTATTATATAATGGCTTCCTATCTTTCCTATCTGTGTTTTTTTTAAACCTAGATTTTAAGTTTTTTGGTAGGAACCTTTTCCTTTTATTTTAAAATATTTCTCAATATACTGAAAACAATTCTGAACACAGAGCAGTCAGTCACATACTTTACAGCTGTATAATTAGTTTATCTAAGAAACAAAAGACATTACAACAAAAATTAATTTATATTACTTGTAAAATATTTATAATTGTTGCTATTTTAACTGTAGTCAAATAATCCTGTGGGTACTTTTTCCTACCAATTTCCATATTTTTCACATATTCATGGGGGCATGGCCGATTTGCCCATTTTCTTTCTTTTAAGATGTCAATTTTAGTTTTAAAGTAAATATGTAGCTACTATGTCTAAAAAAGATCTTACATGTAAAACATCTGATAACCAAAGCATAGTCAGTGACCTAATCAAAACATACTAGAGAGGCTAAAATCTGGGAGGATGAAGAGATAAGCCAAGCTTTTTTCTCAGTATAATTAATCATATTTCTTAGGTTGCTGTTTTGCCCAGTATATATAGATGAAAAGGGAAGTGAAAGGTAAAGAATTCTTGTAAACTGAATCCGTGGGCTGTGCCCAATCATTTTATATATGTAATGACTCAGGAATAAAGCTCATGCAACTTTCTGAGGTAGACATTATTATTTCCATTTTACAGATCAGACACAGAGAGATTAAATTACTTATCCAAAATGACTCTAATTACTAAAAGAGCTAAAACGCAAACCGAGGACTACCTAAATTCAAAATCTGTGCTCTTTCTACTATACTATACTTCCAAATTTATGTTTGAATGTTAATAAATTATAACACCACCTAGATTTAGTTTTCACAAAAGCTAAACATTTAAGAACAGACATAAATATATTAATTTTGTCTTGTTAAAGGTTAATAATAATTTAATATTTCAACGGTAGGTTAAATACTGATTTTTAAAAATTATATGAATGATACGTACTTACTACAAGGAATTAACTATGAAACAATGCAAAGTATAAAGTACTAAACAATCTTAATGGCTGTGAACCAGCCTCCACAGAAAGTAAATCTAGTTTCTTAATTATCTTCTAGGCCAAGGCACTTTAATTAGCATAATGTATGTGTTAGCTATCAAGTGATAAGTCAGTAAAACCAAGCCTCCTATCCCCCCAAAAACCTAGCATAGGATCTATAATTTATTCAGAGGTACTACAACCAAATCCCATTAAACTGGAAACAAACAGCGATCAGATGTTAGGCAGTCTGGAGAAAATAATAATTGGATCCCCAATATCTACTCTCTTCAGTTTGTTTTGGGACAGCCAAGTGCCCAGCAAAAAACTACAATTCCCAGCATCCCTTTATGTACAGATGGCCAATATAAACAGTCATTGGGTAAGACTTTCAACAAAATTCTTTAAAAGGATCTGACTCAGCTGGAAGGCATACCCTTTTTTGCCATTTCCCCCATTTCTTCCATATATTCTGACTAGAAGGACATTTTTATAGAATGCTAGCAGCCATTTTGTAACCAAGAGGGCATCTTGAGGATGAAAGCCATGCAGTAAGGAGGTAGAGAAGAAAAAAAAGATGTCTGGGTTCATTGTCACGTCTTAAAACAGCCAGAGCAGCTCTGGAGTCATATGCCTGGACTTTATATTAGAGAAAAGGAAATCCCTATCTTCTTAGGTCATTGTTATGCCAGGGTCTCTTGTACTAGCAACCCAAAGCAACTTTTCATTGGAAGAAGCAAAACAAATAATTCATTGCAGTGGTCTTGGATAGGGCAAACACAAAGAATATTTCCCAAATCAGTGCTCCTATTAAGAAAGATGCTAAGGGCTTCCCTGGTGGCGCAGTGGTTGAGAGTCCGCCTGCCGATGCAGGGGACACTGGTTCGTGCCCCGGTCTGGGAAGATCCCACATGCCACGGAGCGTCTGGGCCCGTGAGCCATGGCCGCTGAGGCTGTGCGTCTGGAGCCTGTGCTCTGCAACAGGAGAGGCCACAGCAGTGGGAGGCCCGCATACCGCAAAAAAAAAAAAAAAGAAAGAAAGATGCTAAGAGATGTACTGTGGATTCTGTAGTTAAATTGTCAAATAAATTAAAATGATAAACAGTTGGCCATCTGTAACCACAGGTTCCACAACCACAGATTCAACCAACCTCAGATGGAAATTATTTGGGAAAAAAAAATTACAGAAAGTTCCAAAAAGCAAAACTTGAATTTGCTGCATGCTGGCAACTATTTGCATTGTATTTACAACGATTTACACAGTATCTACACTGTATTAGATAGTATAAATAATTTGAAGATGATTTAAAGTATATGGGAGGATTTGTGTAGGTAATATGCAAATACTATGCCATTTTATATAAGGGAATTGAGTATCCACAGCTTTTATATCCATGGGGGTCCTGGAATCAATCCTATGGAGAATATGGAGGGACGACTGTATACATAATCATCTTGGAGATTCATAAGGTATATTGGCATATTAAAGGTTCTAAAAGGGTGCGCAAAATCAGTCAGGATAAACGTCTACAAAAACTTACTAAAGAATTTTAGGTTATAGGCTTCCCTGGTGGCGCAGAGGTTGAGAATCCTCCTGCCAATGCAGGGGACACGGGTTCGAGCCCTGGTCCGGGAAGATCCCACATGCCGCAGAGCAACTAAGCCCGTGCACCGCAACTACTAAGCCTGCGTTCTAGAGCCCGCAAGCCACAACTACTGAGCCCACGCTCCTAGAGCCTGTGTTCTGCAACAAGAGAAGCCACGGCAATGACAAGCCTGCGCACCGCAATGAAGAGTAGCCCCTGCTCACATCAACTAAAAGCCCGCACACAGCAACAAAGATCCAATGCAGCCAAAAATTAATTAATTAATTAAATTAAAAAACAAAAACACATACCCTTTAAAAGAAAAAGAAAACAATTTTAGGTTATGTTACACAACACTCCTAGGGGCATGGCAACATAAGATTCACAAATATTAAGTAATATATCTGTGTGACTGTGAACAATGTACATTTAAACATACTAGAATTTATGTACCTGATAGTGTTAACTTTCAAAATAGACACTTTGGGAGGATAGATACCTTTGTCCTCAAACACAATATTATTAGAGATATTTCTGGGACTGTCTTTCTAATCATGTTTACAGTCCTATTTTAAAAATCACTCCTTTTACTTTATAATCATTTTTCATTTTAATTGAAATTATTAAATCCTCCTAAATCATTCACCTTTCTAGATCATGAATATATTATTTAATTGAATCAAACCTATTCTCAAAGAAGAGATGTGCCACTACAAAGGATCTTCAAAAACAACATGCCATATGCTCTAAAAAGTAACTCCAAAACAGGAGATGTGTAGGGTTCTAAAAATGAGTAGTTTTGGGAATTCCCTGGGGGTCCAGTGGTTAGGACTTGGCACTTTCACTGCCATGGCCCACATTCAATCCCTCGTCAGGGAACTAAGATACCACAAGCCACGCAGCATGGCCAAAACAAAAAAAAAAGGGTAGTCTGAAGAGGATGACATTTATTTTCACAAGTTCCACGAAGTGTGTGAAAATTAGGCACAGGTTACATATATCAACAAGCCCAAGTAATGAGTGGAAGAAACAGAAACATGCAGCCCACGAAACAAAGTAGGGCCATAAACTTTGAAACAAAAAAACATATTTAAGTTCATATATTACCTTTACCCAGGGTATTAAATAAATAAATAAATAAATAAAAACTTATAAATAAGAGTATACCAAAAATAATAATAGCTAATATTTATTAAATACTTAGTATGCATTAGGCACTGCTCCAATTGCTTACATGTTTTAATGAATTAATCATTTAGTCCTTACAACAATCCCATAAAAGAGGCCTGGTAATTATCCTTATTTTGTAGATGAAAAATCCACAAGGGTTTTCCACAGAGAAAATTTCCACAAGGTCACAGAGCTTATATATCAGTCAGAAATTAAAACTCAGGCAGCCTGGCTCCAAAGTCTAGGGTCTAAATCCCATGCTATACTGTTGTCTCTAAATCAAAGAGGAATGGTCAACACAAATGCACAGCTGCACCTAAAAACAATTCATATATATTCAGATCAGTACCCACGTTTGTAAAGTTTTACATATGTTTTAATTTTTACCTTTACAGCTGTTCCGTGCCAATATATCCTGTCAATAGATTGGCTTACTTGGCTTGAACTCAGATGATTAAATATATGTGGCCACAGACTAATCCATTTATCTGCTATCTTGGAAATGTGCCCTCTCTGTGTATCACCAGTGCCTAGTACAGCGCCCGGCAGAAAACAGGAATTCAATGTACGTTTACTAAATACAGAACAATTAAAAGGGGGGCTGTCCAGGGCTGCCCTGGTGGCAGCAGTTGTTAAGAATCTGCCTGCCAATGCAGGGAACAAGGGTTCAAGCCCTGGTCCGGGAAGTTCCCACACGCCGCGGAGCAACAAAGCCTGTGCGCCACAACTACTGAGCCTGCGCTCTAGAGCCCGCGAGCCACAACTATGGACGCCCGTGTGCCCAGAGCCCATGCTCTGCAACAAGAGAAGCCAATGCGATGAGAAGCCAACGCGATGAGAAGTCCGTGCACCACAACGAAGAGTAGCCTCCCACTCGCCGCAACTAGAGAAAGCACGCACGCAGCAAGGAAGACCCAACACAGCCAAAAATAAATAAATAAAATAAAATAAATATATTTTTTTAAAAAAGGGGGCTGGCCATCAGAATATGGTTAGATCAGTCCAGATTCATCATTACAGCTACTAGAAAAACACTCAACTGGCTTGGTTTACCAACAGTGATTCTTTAATATCCCTTTAGGTGGAAGAACAATATCATCTATTTTTTAATTAAATCTCAGTATCTCAGTACAATCTTAAAACACCCTTGAAGTTAGATGAAGTCTTGATGTACACACATAAACATTGAGAAAGATTAAGATGAAATCTTATTTTTAAAATGTAGCTCTGGGGCTTCCCTGGTGGCGCAGTGGTTGAGAGTCAGCCTGCCGATGAAGGGGACACAGGTTCGTGCCCCGGTCCGGGAAGATCCCACATGCCGCGGAGCGGCTGGGCCCGTGAGCCATGGCCGCTGAGCCTGCACGTCCAGAGCCTGTGCTCCGCAACGGGAGAGGCCACAACAGTGAGAGGCCCCCATAACGCAAAAAAAAAAAAAAAAAAAAATGTAGCTGTTTGGTCTTCAGCTATATAATGAGTATGACATATTATGTGATAACATTAAAATAGTTTCTTTTATTTAAAAATTGAAGGAAATTCCCATTAAATTTTAATAATGAAAATAATATAGTCTAGATTTTTTCTTTGTAAGTGTAAGAATTATATAACTATGACACTGAAGGATATGTTGGCTTGAATTACAAATAAAACAGCAATACTGCCAGGTACTGTGTAATAACACATATACTATCTGTTATTTATTTCTGTATACCTCAAAGCAGTGCCAGAATTTCAAAGTTCTGATTGAATTCAACTGACTGGTACGTATCCACAATATAGTTTTAGCTGGTTTCGATCTGATAATTGAATATTCCTAAATTATATTTATTGTATATTTAAAAAAATTATAAGTTATTTTGCTTTTTCTAATCTAAGAGTTGTTTTTTATTTTATTTTATTTTATTTATTTATTTAATTTGGTTGCACCGGGTGTTATTTGTGGCATGCAAATTCTTAGTTGAGGCATGCATGTGGGATCTAGTTTTCTGACCAGGGATCGAACCCAGGGCCCCTGCAGTGGGAGCTCACAGTTTAAACACTGTACCACCAAGGGAAGTCCCTAAGAGTTGCTTTTTAATTGAAGTATAGTTGATCTTTTTTTTTAAAAAATGAAACACCTATTTCAGCTTTCATGAAGTACAGCCATAAGGATACATTTTAGCTTTTGTAAATTTTCACACAGTACTTAGAAAACTGGTATATGTTGCATCTGAATCATCGTGTGAAGCTCATTCCTTCACTTCTAGAAACTAGCATCAGAGTCAAATCAAAATAGACTGTGTGAAGAATGAATTTAATCAATATTACGTTCAAATAATCCTATGAAATTACATCTCAGCAAAGTCAAGAATATGAAAGACATTGAGAGAATGAATTTGTCATTCAAAACATTACAAATAAGGGAAACTCCTGTGTCAAAACACTAATTATTTCTTTTTACTTCAACATTATATTTTCCAGAAGCGATATCTGACTACACTAAGACCTAAAATAAATAATCCCTTAATAGTTTAAATGTTTATTTTAAAAATTACACTTTTCTAGAGAAAGTGCTTAAGTAATACTTAAGCAGTTCTAAGAGTAACTAAGTTTCTTAAAAGGGTTCTCTTCTTTTAAAAAATTCTCAGGCTCTTTCTTCCTAAAAAAAAAAAAATACACCAACTTAGAATATTTTTAACACATTCTCAGATTATATAATCATTCTAACCTTAATTTAAGTTATTCAACAAGAATGTTTCATTTTTGTTCCACAACTACATAAGAAATAAGAGGAAAAGCATTAAAATATGAAAATGATACAGAATACAAAACATTCCATCAGACATCCTTTCAACAAAATAACTCTCAACATCTTGGATGCAAATTTTTCTGAACTGAGTAGTTAAAAAAGCATGTGTTTCTGTTAAAAGAAATGAACAATCTACCAATAAGGAAAAAAAGAAGGAACGCTTTTAATTAAAAATAATGTTTCCATTTCTACCCACTTTAGTTTCTACTCACAACACAATAAACCAATAAAGAAAACTTTGATTTTTTTTTTAAGGTGCTAAGGGGGGTGGTGCAGCTGAGATGAACTACATGTACAGTTTCTTCGAAGCTGTGCATCAGTAGTTAACAAGTGACAAACACCATTAAAATTCACGACATAGTGTTAGCTTTCAACCATCTCAAACTGCTTAGGAACCTCATTTTTGTTGAAGGGAATGCTTTCTTGTGGGAAGAAATAGTCTCAGGACTTCCTTGGTGGCGCAGTGGTTAAGAATCTGCCTGACGCAGGGGACACGGGTTGGAGCCCAGGTCCGGGAAGATCCTACATGCCGCGGAGCAACTAAGTCTGTGCACCACAACTACTAAGCCTGCGTTCTAGAGCCGGATAGCCACAACTACTGAGCCTGTGTCCCACAACTACTGAAGCCCGCGCGCCTGGAGCCCATGCTCCACAACAAGAGAAGCCACCTCGATGAGAAGCCAGTGCACTGCAACGAAGAGTACCCCCGCTCGCCGCAACTAGAGAAAGCCCACACGCAGCAACAAAGACCCAACGCAGCCAAAAATAAATAAATAAATAAAAATATTTTTTAAAAAAAGAAAAGAAATAAAGTCCCTCATGCAACTCTATGTTCAAGTTAAAACCAATAAGATGGTTTTCTGTTGGAAAATTCAATTGTACCATATGGTAACTAAGAGTCTCCATTTGTAAAAGAAAAAAAAAAAGCTTCCCCAGATAGAAAAACCTTGAATCAAATTCCAACACTTAAGTTGAAATGATGACTTTCTCTATTTCCTGAAACTGTTGTAGTACACAAGAGCAATTAAGCCGTTGGTTGGATTCAGAGCATACTGATATAAATGATAAACATAAGGACACTCAAGTTCCTCCTCTCAGTTAACTTTGAAAAGGAAAACCTCACAACTAGGTACAAGGAATTGAGGAAAGCGTTAAAAATGTGATATTTCTCCTCACTTAAAAAAAACTATCAAAAATAATATATTTTAAATTATAAATCTAAAGGAAATGACTATATATATCATATTTACCTCATTTCAGATGATGGGAAATTGTAATACAAATTTCCAAACCTTTAGGTAATACAGAAGTTTCTGTGATGATAGAAATATTCCATATCTGAGCTGTTCAAAACAGGGGCTACTAGCCACAAGTGGCTACTGAGCACTTAAAATTTGGCTAGTGGGGGGAGGGAAGGACTGGGAATTTGGGATTAGCAGATTCAAACTATTATATATAGGATGGATAAGCAACAAGGTCATACTGTTTAGCACAGGGAACTATATTCAATATCCTGTGATAAACAATAATGGAAAAGAATATGAAAAAGAATACATGTATAACTGAGTCATTTTGCTATAGAGCAGAAATTAAACACAACATTGTAAATCAACTATACTTCAACAAAAAATTTTTTTTTAATTTGGCTAGTGGAATAAGGAACTGAATTTTAAGTGATAGCTAATTAAATTAGTTTAAATTTAACCACATGTGCAGCTCTAAGGAACTGGAGGGAAATATTTATACCTTAAATTCTGATTCAAATAGTAAAAATCCTGTAGATGGGCATATACATAGTTGCTTCTGAAACATATTTATTTTTTTTTAATTCCTGTGATTTATGTAGAGGAAAATACCAAAACACAACATAAAAATGTTGCTGCATTTGTGGGAATCAAATTTTCTATATTCACCTTCTAGAGAGGACTAGAATACTGGTTTGTAAGTTGGCTCCATGTTGTAATTTCTTAGGGCGCTTCCAAAAATAAGGATGTGTGGGTCTTACTCCCAAAGATTCTGGTTTAATTGGTCTGAATTGCGTCCTGGGCATAAAGATTTTTAAAACCTACCCAGGTGACTCTAACATGCAGCCAGAGTATCACTAAACTAGAAAGAAAATAAGAAACTGTTAAGTATAGATGCAGTGTGCAACCAAAGACATTTCTTTGCTGGTAGGCAAAGAGGGCCTTCCAACAACACAGATTCAAGTCAAAACCCCTGAGGGCTCTGGTGTGTTACATGTTCAGGAATGATTTGGGTGTACAATCATAAGTTTTTGCTATTATTGAATGTTATTCAATTATGTAAACAAGATTAGAAAGGAAGGAAATAAACTAAATACTGAGTGTCAATTTGCACTTGCCACTTTTGCATATATTATTTAATTTCATCCCCAACATACCTTGGGAAGTAGATATTATTAAATTATTTAAAGATGTGGAAAGTAAATTTAAAGATGTTCTCTAGGATTTGGACACACGTTTCTCTGACAGTAAAGTCCACATTCTATATACTACAGCAGAATTCTCTCTGAGGAAGTTTGTTTCAATAAATTTTCATACTGGAATCAAAGAAAAATAAAGAAAAAGCAGGATTCAGTGGTGGAGCACAGGATAAGGCAAACACACTTAAACAGGTGCTTAAACCAGTTCCTGTATTTCCTAAGCACCTGATAGCAAACCCGGGGAAAAACATGTTCATCTGTGGTTCAAATCTACAGCAGCCTCAACACTAGACCATTTAGAAGTTGCTGCCTTTCTATCCTAAGAAGTTAAGTAATTGGTATCCTACTGCCTCACAAGCTATTAGCTATAGTCATACATTCTTCATACAGGATAGAACAGGATGCTTATTCACAGTGACTGACACTAAACAAGAATAAGACAGGGGTCTTAAAGATATTTTCATTTTGCCCCCTAGACTCACAGGATTACTGGGATTACTCCTCGTGGAGTAGTTTACAGACCACAGTTTTGATGTGATATGCTTACAGTGACTATGTAACTTTAACTTAGATCACTGATGTTCTATATTAATTACTCATTAAAAGCTTTTTAAATCCAGTTCCTGGGTTGTTCAACCTATCTTAATTTTCAAATTAAGAAAAGTTGTCGGTGGAAAAAATTGGAAATCCAGAGCAACAGACCCTCACCCTTCCCATCAGCACTAATCCTTCTATTCTGAGACCCAATATCCTTTCTCCTTTTTCAGGCTCCAGCAGTGTAAAGGGACATTAACTCAAATGAGTCACACTTGGTTACATCAGAGGCCTGAGAGGAGAAAACCTTCAATTCTCTATTCTAATTAATGGCACAGACTTCTCCCAAAGCATATTCCAAAATAAGAAAATGTTGACAGGAGTAACTCCTAAAATGCACAGGCTTGGAGTATGGCAGTGTTTCCTTTCGATTTCAATTGGTATTAATTACAATTTAATTATACCACAAAAAATGTTTTGTAGCTTATTTAATAATGTCAAACTCTTGTCAAAAAAAGAGAGAGACCATTGTAAAGCAATTATACTCCAATAAAGATGTTAAAAAAAAAAAAGAGGAAGAAGCTGCAGCAGCTTATTCTCAGTAGTCCCTTTCTCTAGCTCATTTGGAATGGGCAATAAGATGAGCTGGAAAAATACATACTCAACTGATATAGGGGAAGTTACAATGCCCCTCATCCAATCCCTGACCTATTAAAAGCAGAATAAAGCAAGGATTTGACCTGTTTTTCTTAATAAAAAAATACATAAATTCCATTCATTTCAAGATTGATACCTATCATCTACCAAAAACAATTAGCCAATTCTCACATTCACTTCCTGCATTTGAGGCATGCCTCCAGAAAAACATAATGTAAGTTTTACAACTTTTGACCCCACCATAGTATCAAAATCCATCTTTGCAACTGACACTGGTTTTAATGGTTTGTGTATGTGTGTTTATTGTGACATGAAAATCTATTTATAAATATTTTCAGATGCTGGTAATCACCCTCCAAAAAACAGCAGGCTTTACATGCAAGTAAAAGTTTTGGTGGGACAAATGTAAATTCAAACCTACATAATAGATTTTTTTAAAAAGTTCTTGTATCAACTATACTCCAATAAAAATTAAATAAATAAAAAAAATTTTTAAAGTTCATGTAAAAGTGAAACACACTTCAAATTAGTTCCTTTTCTTAATAACTAACCCTAGATATTTTTTCTATTTTTAATGCCACCTTCCATCCTACTATCTCCCCAACACATACTTCCACAAGGCCTCTAGAACATCAAAGTTAGAATACAAAGTTACTATGGAAAAACTATAATAAACTTAAGATTGGACAATAAAGCAGTCAATTCGCCTCTGTACGAATTTACTGAATCAATACATGCATGAACTTAATAAATAATGCTAATGATATTAACATAAGAAATAATTTGTATCATAGCACCAACACAAACAGCCAATGAACAGGAAGCAAGTTTTCACGTTGACCCTCCCAACCCAGTCAACAAGAATTTGGGAAAATACCAACGCTTGTTTCATAATACAACGACTTCCATTTTTTCCCCATCCTTTAGTAAACTCTGTAGATCTAAATTTTAAAATCCTAATTAGTTACCTGCATTCTTCAACCCACAGATCAGGTGTCCTACATTTCGTTTAGGTCCCCGCCTTGAAAACAAACCCGATTGCCCCATTTTCTGAGAGGTAAACTCAGCTCCAGGCAGCTCCCCATGAAGTCACCGCGTTTGTTATTTCAAAGATGCAATTAAACGAAAATGACACAAGGCTGTCCAAGAGATTAGTTGGAAGTGTATGGAGGTGTCTATCATATATGTGTAAGGCCATTGAAAACTGTATTGCTGTTAACCTATTTTAGTGGTAATATTTCTCCCCATTCCCCCTTCTCCAGTGTATTCATAACAGAGGGAAATTAAACTTTGTAAAAACTTTCTTGCTTCTACCAAACTTTAGCTTTCCAGCTTTCGGTACTACAGTATCTTGTAATGAGTAAAGGAGAGAGGGAGAGGGGTGGTTAGCTCCACTCAGAGAAAAGCAATAAAAGAGCTTGCATCAGGCAGTGTTTCTCTCTCTGCCCCCTCTTCCCTACCACCCAACCCCCTCTTCTCCGAGCCCTTACATATACACATTCTTCTCGGCGGCCTCTAACCACACCATGTCCACAATCATTTACAGAAATTAGAAACAGACTCTGGGAGCCCTTCCCTTAGCACGCACAGAGCAGAGATGTAGTAGCAAGATGGGGCAATGTCACTCTCTATTACCCCACAATCTCTTACCCCCTCTGGGGTTTAATTCCCGAGAATCCGACTTTCCTCCGCGGAGAAGGTGAATCTACCTAATTCACAATAAAACATCATCTCATCCCTCCCCACCCCAGTAACCCCACCCCAGTAACCCCACCCCCACCTAACACACCAAAACACTCCAACCAAAAAAAGTTCCTTCCACCAGGGCAACAGGGTTGATTTTAGGGGTTCGGGCAAAAGCAGAGAGAGGAGGAAGAGAGCGAGCGCGGTGCACTTTGTTGGGCACTTTCCGCACACGCAGTCCAGAGCCCAAGGCAGCTCTCGTCCTTACCCGCTCTTCCGGAGACCCGGTCCTACTACTGGAGCGCGGGACGAGGGCTGCGGGGACGCGGCGTCGGGGTGGGCAGCCGGCAGCCCCCGCGGGCGCCCAGAGCCTCCACCTCTTCTTCCCCAAGCGGCTGCGAGCGTGGGCCGAAGGAGCTGGAGAAGGAGCCTGGGGAGGGGGAAAAGAGGAGCAGCATCTCCTCCTCCTCCACGCCTCCGAAACGCCCCTCCAGCCGCGACCCCGGCCGACCGCCTGACCTTCGAGCGCTCGCGCACCCTTCCCGGCCCTCTGCTGCCCCGTACGCCGGCAAGGGCTTCGCCAAACCCTCTGGTGCGGAACGGCTCAACTCCTGCAGCCGGCTCCGAGCGCTGCCGAGGCGGCAGAGGCGGACCGGGAAGCCAGGGAGTGCTGCTCGCCAGCAAGACGGTCTCTAGGGGATGTAATCATGGTGTGTCACCCTCGCCGCGCCGCGGCTGCCGGAGCTACTCGCTCCACTCGGGCTACACCTCACGCGCCCGCACCGGCTCCGCCCAGTTCATGTCAATCAACCCTCCCCGGATTCCCGGAGCACAGCGGATCTCCGACCCCGCCGTCCCCTCGGCCTCATTGGCCCGACGGCCCTCCAGCCCCGCCCCCTCCCTAGGGACAAGGTCGCCGGGGAGACAGGCGCCCAGGTTCCCATGACAACCGGAGCCTTGGGCCTGGCTTTTCGCGTTCTTCTGGCTTGCCAGACGCTCAGGTTGATGGCCTGGCAGCGAAGTTCTTAGCCCCTGCGGGGTGGGCTCCTAATTTCTGGCCAAGTTGAAAATGCAGCCGACCGCCCCCACACTTCCAACTTCAGAAACAGAACTTTGTGGCCCAGCAGAGTGCGAGGGAGAGTGAAAAATGCCCTGCTCTTCCCCTGTCAATCGAAATAACCCCTCCCCCCTTGCCCTCCCTTGCCTCCAGCCTTGTTTCCATATTCCCACCGGGCGGATTTGGGCTTTGAAAGGATGAGGAGAAGAAGAATGAGAGAAAGAGCAGGGCTGTGCCAGCTCCCTGCAGCAATATAGCGACTTGGAAATGGCGGGGTCAATGAAAACATCTCGGTGAGTATTCCCACAGTTGTAAAATGATCTTCAAAGGTATAGTGGCAACACTTGGTAAACCCCAAATGCCCTCAGGAAAACTCACATTCTCATATTTGTAAAAAAAAAAAAAAAGTGTATAAATTCTTGTAATTTTCCTTCTGAAGCTCAGATAATCCTAAATTTAAAAAAAATAAGTAAAATGTTTGACAAAATGTAATAAAATAAGGGCATCCATTTTTCTATAGGACTACACATTACAACTTGGCAGAAGTATGTCCTAGCAGCTATGACCCTCCTGCAAGCTAAAAGATTTGGGTTACAACAATTTACAAGGAAGTCTTACTGAGTTAATTTAGTCTTGGACCCCTAATGTTGAGCCCTAGGTGAAACTTAACTTCATGGCTGGTTCCAAAATGGAGAGATCTGAAGCAAAGTTAGAGCTGCAACCCTAGCCCCTGAGGCTGCTGTACACGTATGATGAATGAGGGGATTAATAGTAATGGTTTACCTTTGGCGAGCCTTGAGTTTTCATTATCTCATTTACTAAATGAATATCTGTGATGGATGTGTTCAGTCAAATATGCCTTGCAAATGTGCACTGAATGTGATTACTCACAGCGCTAAACAATAGAAAATGCACAGCAGAATTTTAAGATAAGGGTCCTGCCCTCAAGGAGATAACCACAGAGCCTAAGAAAGAAAACTAGCATTCTTGAAACAATTTGAGATTATAGTTAGAATGTGCAGCCAAACACTGAGTGCAGTAGTCAATGAGAGAAAGTCTGTGTTATGTAGAAAGGGCTGGATTAGTCAGATTAAGGAGGAAAGGAATTTAAACTGGGCTTTGAAGGGTAGGGAGTGGGATGAAAGAAGCAAAGATGAAGAAAGACATTTGAAGGAAACAAAGTAAAACCAAAGTGCAACAGCAGGAATAGAGTGGTGAAAGTAAATAACAGTGAGAACATCAGCCAAGTTGAACTAGAGACAGAAATGAAGGATTGGAGCCCTTTTCCCAGGCTTTCCCCCATTTTCTGAAGTAGTTTTTAAATGTTCTGGTTGAAGTATCAGGGTGGTAAGGTAGAGAGGGAGAGGTAGTTTCGTGAGAATAAAAACCTTCATGGAACAACAGCCGCTGTTTGCCACTGAGAGAAAGTTCATGTATTTATTAGAAAGAAAAGCAACATCCATAATACTTGGAATAACTTGTGAATTCATGTCAGAAAGAAAGTATAAAGAGTATAGTGTTGGAAATTTTCACAAAAGTAGAGAAACCACAGTGTTATGAGCAGTTTTCCTTTTTTTTTTTTTTTTGCATTAAGACCATTTCAGGTGATTGCCCTCAAGGCTCTTTCACCAGTAATCCTTCTGTTTTGTATGAGCTGAAAGGCTGGTTTTAAAATAAATGGCTGTGATACTAAAATCTGATAAAGTGTACACAAAAGAGAAATCTATAGGTTAATCTCCTTTTGGATATAATATAAAATTAAAATACAATATTAACAATAGAACTACATTACAAATGACATGCCAAAGTTAAGAGGAATTATGCCAGGTATATAAGAATAATTCAATAATAGAAAACTTATTCATATAATTGACTATATTAATAAGTCAAAGGAGAAAAGCTGTATGTGTCTTAATTGATATTGAAAAGGATTTTGTAAAATCCAGCATCATTCCTTAATAAAAATTTTTAAAGAATATATTTTTATATCAAAGCCAGAAACTTGCTGAATAATGAAACACTGTACTTATTCCTGCTGAAGTCAGGAATAAGGCCAAGAATGCCCACCATCACACCATGTAAGGCAATGACAGCCCATGAAATTAGATATGGAATAGAAACAAGAAATTAAATACTGAAAATGTTAGGATTGTCATCTGTTTGCAAATTATATGAAAACTCCAGGGATCAATAGAAAACCTTTTAGAAGCAATAAAAGATGAGTTAGAGTAACATTTTACATTTTGGTAGACAAAACCAAGAAGTGGTACAAGTTACAGTCATCCTAATACAGATGGAAAGATTGATAGTGTGCTCTGTTTCTTCACACCCTCACCAACACAGTATCATCAAACTTTTTGATCTTTGCCAGTCTAATAGATACAAAATGCTACCACATTACAGCTATAATTTCCATTCTCTTATGAGCATCTTTTTATATGCTTACAAGCCATTCTACTTTCTGTTATCAAAAATATTATCCCATGTTTTCTTCTAGAACTTTTATAGCCTTCACAGTTTATTCTTTGATCCATATGGAATTTATTTTGGTGGCAGCAGCAGCTATCCATTTGTCCCCCAAAACCTTAAAAGAATTTGTAAATTTTACTACATAACATGTAAAGCTTCTATAGAGTAATAAAATGACAATGAATAAGAAATTTACAAAAGAAGAAATTCAGAAAAGCAATGAATATTTAAAAATAAAACAACTGTATAAATAAAAATTAAAACAAAATGAGATATTTATAACTATCAAATTAGAAAAATACTATCAAATTAGAAAAATACTTTTAAAGACATATCTGATATTGGTGAAAATATGTGAAATAGATATTGTCTCATCATTGTTGGTAGGATTATAAGTTGGCTTATTCCATTTGGGAGTGCAACTGCAGTGTCTTTCATAATTTATAATGTTTATATCCTTTAACTTACTCCATTTTGGAAATTTATCCTATAGAAATATTTATACACATGACCAGAGATATAATCAAGAATATTCTTTGCAGTATTGTTGCTAGTCATAAAATTAAAAACAGCTGGAGAGGGTGTGGAGCAAAGGGAACCCTCTTGCACTGTTGGTGAGAATGTAAATTGATACAACCACTATGGAGAACAGTATGGAGGTTCCTTAAAAAACTAAAAATAGAACTACCATATGACCCAGTAATCCCACTACTGGGCATATACCCTGAGAAAACCATAATTCAAAAAGACACATACACCCCAATGTTCATTGCAGCACTATTTACAATAGCCAGGACATGGAAGCAACCTAAATGCCTATCAACAGAAAAATGGATAAAGAAGATGTGGTACATATATATAATGGAATATTACTCAGCCATAAAAAGGAGTGAAATTGGGTCATTTGTAGAGACGTGGATGGACCTAGAGACTATCATACAGAGTGAAGTAAGTCCGAAAGAGTAAAACAAATATTGTATATTAACACATATATGAGGAATCTAGAAAAATGGTACAGATGAACCAGTTGGCAAGGCAGAAATATAGACACAGATGTAAAGAACAAACGTATGGACACTAAGTGGAGAGAGTGAGTGGGGGGGGTGATGGTGGGATGAATTGGGAGATTGGGATTGACGTGTATGCACTAATATGTATAAAATAGATTAATAAGAACCTGCTGTATAAAAAATAAATAAAACTAAAAACAAAGTAAATGTCCATAATGGTGGATTGCTTAAATTAACTATGGTCACCCACATATACTACCTACTGACAAAATCAAGTGGCCGTACAGAATGATCTGATTTCTGTTCAAAAGTACTTATATCTATGTATATGGCAATATTTATACTGTTAACAGTGGTTTCTATGAGGATTTTTATTTAAAATCTTCACAAAAAGCATGTTTACTTTTGTTTTTTTTTTTAAATTCACACTCCATTACTTTTATTTATTTATTTGTTTCTTTGTTTATTTATTTATGGCTGTGTTGGGTCTTCGTTGCTGCACACGGGCTTTCTCTAGTTGCGGCGAGCAGGAGCTACTCTTCATTGTGGTGTGCAGCCTTCTCACTGCGGTGGCTTCTCTTGTTGTGGAGCACGGGCTCTAGTTGTGTGGGCTTCAGTAGTTGTGACACGCAGGCTCAGTAGTTGTGGCTTGCAGGCTCTAGACCGCAGGCTCAGTAGTTGTGGTGCACGGGCTTAGTTGCTCCACAGCATTTGGGATCTTCCCAGACCAGGGCTCGAACCCGTGTCCACTGCATTGGCAGGTGGATTCTTAACCACTGTGCTACCAGGGAAGTCCCATGTTTACTTTTCTATAAAAAGCCGAGGGGGTTAAAAGGCAAACTGCCAGCTGGAAAATAAATTAGTCATGGGGATGTAGCGTACAGCAAAGGGACTATAGTTAGTAATACTCTATTGTACATTTGAAAGTTGCTAAGAGAGTAGATCTTAAAAGTTTTCAGCATGAGAAAAAAATTTTTGTAAATTAATTAAATTTAAATTAAATTAAAAATTCAGGGACTTCCCTGGGGGCGCCTCAAAGGTTGAAATGAATTCTAGGCTAATCTAAATCTGTAAATAGCAGTCTTTTTCCAGCTGGCTTCTTATGTTCATCTCAATATAAAATATTTGTATTCTGGCTTGTACTAACTATGCTAGTGTTTTTTTCCACCTTTAAGCCCAGAAACATATTATCCTTTCTTGCTTACAGAGTAAGGACTGTGATGGGAACTTTGCCCAGGTGAGAAGCAGAAGCAAGATAAGTAATCCACCAAAACATGAGCAGGTAATTGGAGCACAAACTCTGACAGTGCTTAAGGAAGACTTTGTGAGGCAGTACTAACACTTCCAAGTGAACCAAGAATTAGCTAGGGAAAAAATGCAGCAATGGAAACCAGATAGGACTACAGTTACCCTCAGGTCCGTTGAATAGGCAGGTTATTTTCTTTTGGTGGTAGCTGAACTCTCTTTAAAATGTGAGAATTCCCCTAGGATGTAGAGTTACATGACAGCAATGGCAAAGATAACTCTAAACATTGGGAGGCAGCCTTGTAGCTCAGTACACTGAAAGAGCACAGCATTTGCACTCAGAAGACCTAAGTACAAATCTTGGCAAGTCACCTAACTTCTTTGAGCATCATTTTCCTCTTTTATAAAGTGAAGGAAATAAGAATAGCTGATATGTTCCACATATAATAGCCTGTAATGTTCTTTCAGTATTCAATAGGATTATATGAAATACACGTATGAAAACGATTTGTGAACTTTAAAGCACTGTTTTAAAAAATCAAATAACAGTAATAACCAAAGCTGTACAGATTTTTGGAATTAGTGTTTTAGTGTAAATGAGAAAGAAATTTTACATAATCTCTTTCATTCTGAAGACGAACTTTAGAAAATATTTACTAGGTGCCAGGGCTAGCCAGTCCTATGAAAGGTTAAGTCAGAAAAATTTAATTGTGGTGCTTCTGTATCTTCTGCTTTTCTTTGCCAGCCAGATTCTTGGCTCTTTTCCAATTTCCCCCTACTGGCCCCAAACTGACCAGGGCTTATTAGTTACTCTGATTAGGGCTGGCACCCTGTTAGGTTAAAAGCATTCACCCTACTCCTGCTTGATTTGCCAAGTGCTCTACCTGACTCAAAATATTTCTCTCCCCTGAATGCCTCAGCTGGTAATTCTCACTTTTAGTCACTAATGAGTTAAACTACAAGGTGTTAACTTTAAAAGTTTGAAGTTTTACCATCAAAAGTTTGAAGCTTTACCTTCCAGCTTTCTCTCTTTGCATATTAGTGTGATTGATTTATCAGATTAGGTAGTTGTCACTTTAAACCTGGAGGGCGAGAGATACTGGAGAGGTAAATTTTAATTAATGAAGGGGAAGGAGGAATGAGGGGAAGCTAGTTTCATTATGAGTGGAAGAGAAAGAATGAGAGAAAGGAATTTGGTGGGGAAGAGGTATGTGGTATGAGGGTGGCCCTTAGGGCTGATGATACCAAGGGAGGGGATCAGAGAAGTATATGTAGTACTAAAGGGGTGTGGCACTGAAGTCAAACTGCCTAATTCACAATTTTTTCTAGGGCTGGTCCTGTCTGACTCATTTCTACTACTTGTCCTGGCAAGTTATGTAACTGCCTCTTCACTTTGGTTGAAGGGAGTATGGCAAATAAGCACAGCCCTTCTGCTTTTTGAAACTTAGCCATGTCTCAACATACACAAAGTAATTTAATGTGAATATGCTGTCATCTAAATCTGAGACTACTGGGACTTGCCTTAGGATTCATGACTGTTAATCTTTATTTTTTTGTGTGTTCCCAGAAATGGAAACCAAATCAGAAGTTAAGCTTTCTAGTTTATGTTTTGTCTTAAAGAGGGTGATTTTACACTGTCTGATGAGAGCGAGCTGCTGCACAAGAAAAGGCTTTGTTAGGTGGAATTGGAATGTTTAATAAAATAAAGGATCACTTTGTAAAAAATTTCTCAAAAGTTGATTGCCTTGATTTTTTCATTCTCCCCTGTAATGTCTAAAAGAAAACTTAGGAGGAAAAATGGTCTTATTTATGGAAACTGGTTATCAGTTTAGGGCCAAATCCAGGCTTATGATATCATATAAATGGGAGAAATATTGAACCTGCCACACTTTACAACCACATGAAGAGAGGAAATTTGTCTTGGAGAACTGAAGCTAAGCAGTCCTTTGGTTCATCTAAAAAGTTAAAGTAGGGAACTGTAAAAAATTATACATATATAACTTAGGCATTTTACTTTTACTAAAAACCTATCATTATGCATTCATTAGCAAATCTTTTGATGCTGGGTCAAGGCCTTTCTGACCATGAATCTGCTGTTTAGAGTTCCAGGTTGTCTTTTTTACATAAACCCTTCTCAAATGCAGAATCTACAATTTTCTGTTTTGTTTTTTGTTAAAGGAAACACAGAACCTAAGGATACTCATGAAATAATATGACTTAGAGTATTTCTATATTTGTATAATATATTCCAGTTTTCTTGCTTCCAGTAATTTGTGGCAGTAATTTGTCTTTCTTTTCTTTTTTTTTATTATTTATAATTATTTCTTTTTGTTTTGTTTTATTATATTTTTTACCTTATTTTAAGGATGGGTATTCTTATTTCTGTAAACATGTCATTTCAATTTTCATAGGATTTGCATCAAATCTGTAGACTGCTTTGAATAGTATGGACATTTTAATTTTTTAATGCCTTCCAATCCATGAACATGAGATGTCTTTCCACTTATTTGAATCTTCTTTACTTCTTTCAGCAATGTTTCAGCCTCCTTTCTGTAGCATTCAACTTTTTAAAATTGTTGTAAAATATACATAACATAAAATTAACCACTTTCAACTTCATTTGCAATAGGAAAAATATCCTTTATACTTAATAAAGTATATAAAATTTAAATTACCTAATTACATTAGCAAGAATAACTAACATTAAGAGTTTGGAAAACTAAAACAATTGATTTTTATGTAAGCTTCATAAGGGCAGGATTTTTGTCTGTTTTATTCACTCCTGTGTCCCTAACTGCTAGAACGATGCCTGTCACATAGTAGGTACTCAGACACTATTAAGGGAATGAATGGATGGCTCTTGGTAGTTGTTAACAGCTGGAGGAAGGATAAATGTGCGTATACAATGATATAGCCCATTAGTAAACCTTAAAAGGCCACAGACCTCAGTCTGTGTGTCTTACAGAGGGAATAGAGAACATTAATCTCGTGGTTTGACTAAGTGAAGGTCATTTAATAGCGCTTCTATTTTACTTTGAAAAATTCCCGTGTAATGCTGAGCACAGTATCTTATACACAATGTCTTCAGAAAATATTAATCTTTGTTGATTGTTGGTTGATATCACTCTGCTGAGGGAGGGAGGCACAAGAGGCCTGTTTTGGGGGGGAAAACAAAGAGCCAGGGTAGTTAATTTGATATTATCATGAATGAAGTTAAAGTTTGTATAGTTTTGGTAAAACCAAAGTCTTGATAATATTTGCACTATATGTGCAAAAACTGTTGCTTAATTTTGTCTGTTTCATACGACTATTGTAAATCATATATTGAAAATCCTATGTTTATATTAGTAATATGGCTTCTAGCCCTTGAAAATAATATAATTTTATAATGTACTTCTAACAACATAAACAAATATGTATTAGCTACTTTGCCTTGGACATTTAAGTTAGTTCTTCCCAATAGGGATTGTTTTTGACTTTGAAAGAGCTAGAGAATACTTTTGGTTTATTTTTCTATTTTTTCATAAATGGATTGGATATTTGTTATTACTTTCACTTTCACAGTTGATAAATATTTCTTGTACTTTTGAAGAGAAAGGAAAAAACTTTCAGATTTACTATGATGCTCCTGAGAATTCCTATTATACTTGACACCTGATTAATGATATTTTAACAGAAAATTAATTTCTATTTGGGCATCAGTTCTGCAAATCTTTTGGTTCACACGCCACTTCAGGGTTTGAAGAGTGATTTACCATGTTTTCATAATTTCTAGAAATTTATCAGTGCCAACTAGTAACATATAAGAACATTCAGTTCAACTGTTATGTTATGCTTTTATTCCTATTAATAATGATTTTTAAAATTGATAGTCTCTTCAAAGCTACAGATATAGATTGTATAAAGAATTTCAAATTCTTACATCTCAATCTTCACCAAAATAGCACACATACACATGATGGCAAACAACTCAAAGAAAGATAAGTTGGCTACACAAAACTGAACAAGAGTGAACATACAAATTTGTTCAGACAGAACACCCATTTGGGGGGATTTCATGTGACTGAAATATCATTGATGGAGTTTTGATAAAGTGCTTGCTGTTTTTCTTTGTTTTTAATTTCCTGCTTGTGAATATACATAATTTTCACGGAATAATCTTGATTTAATTTTCATAATTAGAGAGCTGATAAAATCTATATTTTACAGTTCTTACCTTTTTTTTTTTTTTTTTACAGACTTCAAAATGAATCTCAGGACTTCCCTGGTGGTGCCATGGTAAAGAATCCGCCTGCCAATGCAGGGGACACAGGTTTGAGCCCTGGTCCAGGAAGATCCCACATGCCGCAGAGCAACTAAGCCCGTGCGCCACAACTACTGAGCCTGTGCGCCTGCAGCCTGTGCTCTGCAACAAGAGAAGCCACCGCACTGAGAAGCCCGCTCAACACAATGAATGAGTAGCCCCCCTGCGCGCAGCAACGAAGACCCAATGCAGCCAAAAATAAATAAATTAAATAAATTAAAAAAGAAAAAATGAATCTCTTTATTCACGCATTTTGAAAGTGGTTATTTTGTGATTCACATGCTAAAAATATGACAACAGTTGTTATATACAAACCATTCTTATGGTGTTCATATATATAGGCATAGTAACTCAATATCATCTCTTTACTTTTTTTTTTTTATTTATTTATGGCTACGTTGGGTCTTCGTTGCTGCACGGGGGATTTCTCTAGGTGGAGGCGGCTATTCTTTGTTGCGGTGCGCAGGCTTCTCATTGCGCATCCTCTCTTGTTGTGGAGCACAGGCTCCAGGCACATGGCTCGCCGGCTCTAGAGCGCAGGCTCAGTAGTTGTGGTGCACGGGCTTAGTTGCTCCGTGGCATGTGGGATCTTCCTGGACCAGGGCTCAAACCCGTGTCCCCTGCATTGGCAGGCGGATTCCTAAGCACTGCGCCACCAGGGAAGCCCATCATCTCTTTACTTTAAATACACTTTTTTTTTCTGGAATTTTTGAATTTTATTTTATTTATTTTTTTATACAGCAAGTTCTTATTACTCATCAATTTTATACACATCAGTGTATACATGTCAATCCCAATCACCCAGTTCATCCCACCACCACCCCCACCCCCTGCAGCTTTCCCCACTTGGTGTCCATATGTTTGTTCTCTACATCTGAGTCTCAATTTCTGCCCTACAAACCAATTCATCTGTACCATTTTTCTGGGTTCCACATATATTCGTTAATATACAATATTTGTTTTTCTATATCTAACTTACTTCACTCTGTGTGACAGTCTCTAGATCCATCAACGTCTCAACAAATGACCCAATTTCATTCCTTTTCATGGCTGAGTAATATTCCATTGTATATAGGTACCATATCTTCTTTATCCATTCGTCTGTAGATGGGCATTTAGGTTGCTTCCATGACCTGGCTATTGTAAATAGTGCTGCAATGAACATTGGGGTGTATGTGTCTTTTTGAATTATGGTTTTCTCTGGGTATATGCCCAGTAGTCGGATTGCTGGGTCATATGGTAATTCTATTTTTAGTATTTTAAGGAACCTCCATACTGTTCTCCAAAGTGGCTGTATCAATTTACATTCCCACCAACAGTGCAAGAGGGTTCCCTTTTCTCCACACCCTCTCCCGCATTTGTTGTTTGTAGATTTTCTGATGATGCCCATTCTAACTGGTGTGAGGTGATACCTCATTGTAGTTTTGATTTGCATTTCTCTAATAATTAGTGATGTTGAGCAGCTTTTCATGTGCTTCTTGGCCATCTGTATGTCTTCCTTGGAGAAATGTCTATTTAGGTCTTCTGCCCATTTTTGGATTGTGGTGTTTGTTTTTTAAATATTGAGCTGCATGAGCTGTTTATATTTTGGAGATTAATCCTTTGTCCGTTGATTCGTTTGCAAATATTTTCTCTCATTCTGAGGGTTGTCTTTTCATCTTGTTTATGGTTTCCTTTGCTGTGCAAAAGCTTTGAAGATTCATTAGGTCCCATTTGTTTATTTTTGTTTTTATCTCCATTACTCTAGGAGGTAGATCAAAAAAGTTCTTGCTGTGATTTATGTCAAAGAGTGTTCTTCCTATGTTTTCCTCTAAGAGTTTTATAGTGTCTGGTCTTACATTTAGGTCTCGAATCCATTTTGAGTTTATTTTTGTGTATGGTGTTAGGGAGTGTTCTAATTTCATTCTTTTACATGTAGCTGTCCAGTTTTCCCAGCACCACTTATGGAAGAGACTGTCTTTTCTCCATTGTATATCCTTGCCTCCTTTGTCATAAGTTAGTTGACCATAGGTGCGTGGGTTTATCTCTGGGCTTTCTATCTTGTTCCATTGATCTATGTTTCTGTTTTTCTGCCAGTACCATATTGTCTTCATTACTGGAGCTTTGTAGTATCGTCTGAAGTCAGGGAGTCTGATTCCTCCAGCTCCGTTTTTTTCCCTCAAGACTGCTTTGGCTATTCAGGGTCTTCTGTGTCTCCATACAAATTTTAAGATTTTTTGTTCTAGTTCCATAAAAAATGCCATTGGTGGGCTTCCCTGGTGGTAGAGTGGTTGAGAGTCTGCCTGCCGATGCAGGGGACATGGGTTCATGCCCTGGTCCGGGAAGATACCACATGCCACAGAGCGGCTGGGCCCGTGAGCCATGGCTGCTGAGCCGGCGCGTCCAGAGCCTATGCTCCGCAACGGGAGAGGCCACAACAGTGAGAGGCCCACGTACGGCCAAAAAAAAAAAAAAAAAAAATGCCATTGGTAATTTGACAGGGATTGCATTGAATCTGTACATTGCTTTGGGTAGTATAGCCATTTTCACAATATTGGTTCTTCCAACCCACGAACATGGTATATCTCTCCATATGTTTGTGTCATCTTAATTTCTTTCAGCAGTGTCTTACAGTTTTCTGCATACAGGTCTTTCGTCTCCCTAGGTAGGTTCATTCCTAGGTATTTTATTCTTTTTGTTGCAGTGGTAAATGGAAGTGTTTCCTTAATTTCTCTTTCAGATTTTTCATCATTAGTGTATAGGAATGCCAGAGATTTCTGTGCATTAATTTTGTATCCTGCAACTTTACCAAATTCATTGATTAGCTCTAGTAGTTTTCTGGTGGCATCTTTAGAATACTCAATGTATAGTATCATGTCATCTGCAAACAGTGACAGTTTTACTTCTTCTTTTCCAATTTGTATTTATTTTATTTCTTTTTTTTCTCTGATTGCCGTGGCTAGGACTTCCAAAACTATGTTCAAAAATAGTGGTGAGAGTGGACATCCCTGTCTTATTCCTGATCTTAGAGGAAATGCTTTCAGTTTTTCACCATTGAGAATGATGTTTGCTGTGGGTTTGTCATATATGGCCTTTATTATGTTGAGGTAGGTTCCCTCTATGCTCACTTTCTGGAGAGTTTTTATCATAAATGGGTCTTGAATTTTGTCAAAAGCTTTTTCTGCATCTATTGAGATGATCACAAGGTTTTTATTCTTCAATTTGTTAATATGGTGTATCACATTGATTCATTTGCATATATTGAAGAATCCTTGCATCCCTGGGATAAATCCCACTTGATCATGGTGTATGATCCTTTTAATGTGTTGTTGGATTCTGTTTCCTGGTAGTTTTTGAGAATTTTTGTATCTATATTCATCAGTGATATTGGTCTGTAATTTTCTTTCTTTGTAGTATCTTTATCTGCTTTTGGTATCAGGGTGATGGTGGCCTCATAGAATGAGTTTGGGAGTGTTCCTTCCTCTGCAGTTTTTTGGAAGAGTTTGAGAAGGATGGGTGTTAGCTCTTCTCTGAATGTTTGATAGAATTCACCTGTGAAGACATCTCATCCTGGACTTTTGTTTGTTGGAAGATTTCATTTCAATTTCATAACTTGTGATTGGTCTGTTCATATTTTCTGTTTCTTTCTGGTTCAGTCTTGGAAAGTGATACCTTTCTAAGAATTTGTCCATTTCTTCCAGGTTGTCCATTTTATTGGCATAGAGTTGCTTGTAGTAGTCTCTTGGGGTGCTTTGTATTTCTGCTGTGTCTGTTGTAACTTCTCCTTTTTCATTTTTAATTTTATTGATTTGAGTCCTCTCCCTCTTTTCTTGATGAGTCTGGCTAGTGGTTTATCAATTTTTTTTTAATCTTCTCAAAGAACCAGGTTTTAGTTTTATTAATCTTTGCTATTGTTTTCTTTGTTTCTGTTTCATTTATTTCTGCTCTGGTCTTTATGGTTTCCTTCTGCTAACTTTGGGTTTTGTTTTTTCTTCTTTCTCTAGTTCCTTTAGGTGTAAGGTTAGATTGTTTAATTGAGATTTTTCTTGTTTCTTGAGGTAGGCTTGTATAGCTATAAACTTCCCTCTTAGAACTGTTTTTGCTGCATCCCATAGGTTTTGGATCATTGTGTTTTCATTGTCATTTGTCTCTAGGTATATTTTGATTTCCTTTTGGTTTCTTCAGTGATCTCTTGGTTATTTATTAATGTATTGTTTAGCCTCCATGTATTTGTGTTTTTTGCGTTCTTTTCCCTGTAATTCATTTCTAATCTCATAGTGTTGTGGTCAGAAAAGAGGTTTGATATGATTTCAATTTTCTTAAATTTACTGAGGCTTGATTTGTGACCCAAGATGTGATCTATCCTGGAGAATGTTCCATGTTCATTTGAGAAGAAAGTGTAATCTGCTGTTTTTGAATGGAATATCCTATAAATATCAATTAAATCTATCTGGTCTGTTGTGTCATTTAAAGCTTCTGTTTCCTTATTTATTTTCATTTTGGATGATCTGTCCATTGGTGTAAGTGAGGTTTTAAAGTCCCTCACTATTATTGTGTTACTGTTGATTTCCTCTTTTATAGCTGTTAGCAGTTGCCTTATGTATTGAGGTGCTCCTATGTTGGGTGCATATATATTTATAATTGTTATATCTTCTTCTTGGATTGATCCCTTGATCATTACATAGTGTCCTTCCTTGTCTCTTGTAACATTCTTTATTTATTTTTATTTATTATTATTATTTTTTATTTTTTTTTATTTTTTTTCTTGTAACATTCTTTATTTTAAAGTCTACTTTATCTGATATGAGTATTGCTACTCCAGCTTTCTTTTGATTTCCATTTGCACGGAATATCTTTTTCCATCCCCTCAGTTTCAGTCTGTGTATCCCTAGGTCTGAAGTGGGTCTCATGTAGACAGCATATATATGGGTCTTGTTTTTGTGTCATTTAGCAAGCCTGTGTCTTTTTGTTGGAGCATTTAATCCATTCACGTTTAAGGTAATTATCGATATGTGTGTTCCTATGACCATTTTCTTAATTGTTTTGCATTTGTTTTTGTAGGTCCTTTTCTTCTGTTGTGTTTCCCACTTAGAGAAGTTCCTTTAGCATTTGTTGCAGAGGTGGTTTGGTGGTGCTGAATTCTGTTAGCTTTTGTATGTCTGTAAAGCTTCTGATTTCTCCATCGAATCTGAATGAGATCCTTGCTGGGTAGAGTAATGTTGGTTGTAGCTTCTTCCCTTTCATCACTTTAAGTATATCATGCCACTCCCTTCTCATTTTGTAGAGTTTCTGCTGATAAATCAGCTGTTAAGCTTTTGGGAGTTCCCTTGTATGTTATTTGTCATTTTTCCCTGCTGCTTTCAATAATTTTTCTTTGTCTTTAATTTTTGCCAATTTGATTACTATGTGTCTCGGTGTGTTTCTCCTTGGGTTTATGCTGTATGGGACTCTGTGCTTCCTGGACTTGGGTGGCTATTTCCTTTCCCATGTTAGGGAAATTTTCGACTATAATCTGTTGAAATATTTTCTCGGGTCCTTTTTCTCTCTCTTCTCCTTCTGGGACCCCTATAATGCCAATGTTGTTGCATTTAATGTAGTCCTGGAGGTCTCTTAGGGTGTCTTCATTTCTTTTTATTCTTTTTTCTTTATTTTGTTCTGCAGCAGTGAATTCCACCATTCTGTCTTCCAGGTCTCTTATCCGTTCTTCTGCCTCAGTTATTCTGCTATTGATTCCTTCTAGTGTATTTTTCATTTCAGTTATTGTATTGTTCATCTCTGTTTGTTTGTTCTTTAATTCTTCTAGGTTTTGTTAAACATTTCTTGCATCTTCTTGATCTTTGCCTCCATTCTTTTCTGAGGTCCTGGGTCATTTTCAGTATCATTATACTGAATTCTTTTTCTGGAAGGTTGCCTGTCTCCACTTCATTTAGTTGTTTTTCTGAGATTTTATCTTGTTCCTTCATCTGGTACATAGCCCTCTGCCTTTTCATCTTGTCTATCTTTCTGTGAATGTGGTCTATCATATTTTTGATAGCATGTTATTCTTTTTTAACCTCTGGAAAGTTGTAAGGGACAAATGCCTTCTTTGCTTATTTAGTTTCTGTTTTAATTTCTTCCAATTATTTTATATATGTTTAAATTTTTTCTTTCCCTGTTTTCTGTTTTTTTTTTTTTGTGGCTGCACTGAGCAGCATGCGGGATCTTAGTTCCCTGACCAGGGATGGAACCCTTGCCCCCTGCAGTGTCTTCACGACTGGACTGCCAGGGAAGTCACATCGTTCCCTGTTTTAAGGCGTTCAGCTGATCTTCTCCTTTCTTTCAGTAGTCTTTTATTTGAGACAAGGGTATGCCTATATGCCTTAAAAAAATTCAAGCAGACGTGGTGCAATGACTTGTGACTATCTGCTGAGTCATCTCTCTATTTTCAAAGTAATTTCTTTTCTCACTTGAAATAAAAGGCACTCATGAATTTAATATATATCCCAAAGATAGTATTAATTTGCGTTGGAATAGAAAACCATTCATTCAAATACTATTGGCCATAGAATAGTGGTTTTACTGAGAGTGTAAAATAGGCTTTGGTCTTGGGAAGAATCTTGGAAGGGCCACAGAGGGACTCACTCTCCTTTGATTTCACAGCTCCAGGCCAAATCAGCCTTACTGGAGCAGTGGGAAGAGTAGTATTCCCAAGTTAACTTGGTGGATGGTTGTTATGTGCTGCATTTTTCTTTCTCTCCTCTACCAAGTCCCCATTCTGAGCTCCACTCAAAGAAATATGTTTCCAACTGAGCCGTCCAGGTTGCATGGGGTTGGGGGATGGGAAATAGTAGAAAGAAGGTGGGAGGTTTTAATTATTTACACAGTTCTAAGCCCCTTAATTTCCCATTAAAATCTTGTTGAAAAACATTTGAATTCAATGTGTTTACTTAAGCTTTTAGCATTTGTTTTATGATCTTTGACTATATCAAGAATGATTTTTTAATATGAGATTAAAATCTTTGAAAAAGAAGCATATTATTGAAAGTTTAAGTAATTACTATTTAGCAGTACAGAAAATGATAAAAAATTTAGCCAATTTTTAAAACCACTGATTTATTTTTATTTAGTACAAGGGATATTGTTAGGTCTAATTGTGACTTTGTTTCCAAACATACGATTTGTTTAGGTACAAATTTTTATTGAGTTGGCTTAACTAGTAAGTTTTTTTTTTTTTTTTTTTTTTGGCTGTGTTGGGTCTTCATTGCTGCACGCAGGCTTTTCTCTGGTTGCAGTGAGCTGGGACTACTGTTTGTTGCAGTGCACGGGCTTCTCATTGAGGTGGCTTCTCTTGTTGCGGAGCACGGGCTCTAGGCATGCAGGCTTCAGTAGTTGTAGCACACAGGCAGTAGTTGTGGCTCATGGGCTCTAGAGTGCAGGCTCAGTAGTTGTGGCTCACAGGCTTAGTTGCTCCGTGGCATGTGGGATCTTCCCAGACCAGGGCTCAATCCCATGTCCCCTGCATTGGCAGGTGGATTCTTAACCACTGTACCACCAATGAAGCCCACCTAGTAACTTCTAAAAACATAGAAAGTGTACACTTGTTTTTAAAAATATTTTTCTCTTAGTATACCTGAGAACTGAAAAACTTTTTTAAATTGTTAAGTAATTATTTAATAGTTGTTAAATAATTGTTAAATAATAATTACATCTCTTTAATAGAGACATATTCTCCCTGGACTGAAATTTTCTCATTTGTTATACAATGAGTGTCTCTAAGATGGCCAGACTTTAGCTACCATAATTAAATTTTATTCAAAGTATTTTTATGTGAAATAAAGCAAGAAATAGAACAGTACATATGGGAAATAAAAGGAAATATATATATATATATATATATATGTACATATCTCGATTTGCTTGTATTTACATGAAGAAATACTAAGAGAATCCATGCTGTTACAAATGGTTACCTCTAGGGGACAGGGAGGAATGGACTGAATGTGGACAGCAGCAGAAGCAAGAGTAATTACTGTATACATTTTAATGTCTTTTTTGCTTTTTGAAAATGTGAAATTACATAGTCAGGGAGAAAAACAGGCACACATACAGAACCTTAAACAGAGATAGCCAAAGGAAGAAAATAGAGTTGTAGGGGACAAAATAGAGATGGGGAAGATTCTTGCAGATGGCTTTTGTTTTCTCTGAGAATAAAGAGTGAGATAATCTATTGATCCAATCTGTTGCTCTAGTAGTGACATGAACTTGGCATCTTCCTTTTCTCTGCAGTATATCCTGTTAAGTTAAAGATGTATTGTTACTGGTACAAGATATTGGGGGTTTGGTGAGCTTCCAAGTTAGATTTGTATTTTCTATTTGGATTTTTAAAGATTACCTGATATTTATGAATTTAAAAATAGTTATTAAAGATAAGTCATCCCTCAGTGCTTTCACTGCCGGGCCTTGGGTTTGATCCTGCAAGCCACGTGTCATGGCCAAAAAAAAAAAAAAAAAGGAATAATAACAGTCATCCTTATTTCACTTGCTTTCAATGCTTGTTTGTTTTTTTGTAAATAACTTCATTGTTCCTCTATTATGGATGCTTTTATATATGTAATGATAGAGTTGGTAATCTATCATTATCTAGTAAAGCTGTTTATTCTTGTTTGCTTATAATTAGGTTTGAAATAGCTTTTCTATTAGGAATCTGGATCTTCAGGATTTTCTGTCTGAAATGCTTCATTATGTTGCAAGTTAGAACTTGATATGCAAGATGTCAATCAAGATGAAAGTTCTCTTTTTGTGTATTCTGTCCTTCATGAATATTTTTCCTTCTTTTCATTTATTCAAACAAAATTTACTGAGAGACAGCTCTTATAAACTGCGTATTACTAAACACTTCGAAAATATGAGAAAAAATGATTAAGTTAAAATTAGTTTATGATTTGAATGTTCATAATCATTTTAACATTTAAAAGTAAATATAATTCACGTAGTTCTTGAGACCTTCTACAAGAACAACAAAACCCAATAACCAACAACTAACAACACACACAAAAATATTCTATTGGCCTTTATTCCCCACCCAAGGTTATCTCTCCATACAGGCAACTACTTTCAACTTTTCCAGCTCTTTCTTCTGATATTACCTTCATGTTTCTAAATAACATGTTTGGGCTGCTATTGACAGGCAACGTAGTAAGGTGGAAAGAGCTGCTAGGATTCAAATTGCAGCTCTGCTACTCACCATTTCTGTTCATCTTGTCAGTGTCTCTTAACAGGCACAATTGACATTTTGTGTCAGATAACTTTTTGTTGTGTGGAGCTATCCTGTGCATTGTAGGATGTGTAGCAGTATCCCTGGTCTCTACCCATTAGATGCCAGTAGCACCCTCACCCCACCTATAATGACTAAAAATGTCTTCAGGCATTGCCAAATGTAACCCTCAGCTGAGAACCACTGGTCTTGGGGAAGTTAACTAAGTTTTCTGTGACTTTGTTCCCTCATCAGCAAATTGGAATTAATGATAGTACCAACCTGGTAATTCCATGGCAGTCCAGTGGTTAGGACTCTACGCTGTCACTGCCGAGCGTCCCAGGTTCAATCCCTGGTCAGGGAACTAAGATCCCACAAGCGGTGGTGTAGTGCAACCAAAAAAAAAAAAAAGTAATAGTACCAACTCATAGAGCCAATATGAGGATTAAATGAATAGCATTTGTGAAGCATTTACTGCCTAGCACATAGTAAGTATTCTATAAACATTTGCTAAATAAATGCAATTACAGTAAAAATTTTTCAGCTTTATGTTTCATCCATTAGACTTTTATTCCTCCCATTTTGCCTGTACAATTATCATTATTTTTGCTTATGTTAATATTCAATCTTTATGGGTCTTCTCTGGTCGTCTAGTGGTTAAGAATCCATCTTCCAATGCAGGAGTTGCGGGTTTGATCCCTGGTCAGGGAACTAAGATCCCACATGCTGCGGGGCAACTAAGCCTACACCGCAACTACTGAGCCCATGCGCTCTAGAGCCTGTGCACCACAACTGAAGAGAAGCCCTTGCACCACAACGAAGATCCGAGGGCTGCAACTAAGACCTGACGCAGCCAAATAAATAAATATTAAACAAAATGAAGCTTGGGTGTTACAGTATCAGACATGCATTTAAAAAAAATATTCCACCTTTATAATGATTATGACCATGTCATTGCTCAAAACTGAGCCACATAGTGTATTAGTATATTCATTTATATTCAGAATATTCCTTTGCTTGTACTATTTTCTTTTCCTCTTAGAGTAAATAATTGCCTCTTTTTTGTTTATCTGCCCAGTTTTCTATGTAGCTAAATATCTCTAAATTGTCTATTAGAAACACAAATCTGCTCTCAGTAAGATTGGACACATTAGGCAAATTAACTAATTTTCTGGAGAGCTACCTGATCTGATTGCAGAGGTAGGGAAAGAAGAACCCACTGGATAAATTTGATTCAAAAGATTTCTTCCGGTGATGACTGAAGTACTACTGGAAAGAAGATACAGACCAATTCCAAAAGATCCTACTTCAAGCTTTTGAGGTATTAGATCCAGCTAAATATGGGTTTCTAAGGAATAACTGATCAAGTATATGACTGCAGAAGGTGAGCCTTTTTCTCAGGAGGAAATGGAAGAAATGTTGTCTGCTGCAATTAATCCAGAATCGAATTCAGTTCACTTCAAGGGCTATATAACAATGATGGTGATGAAAATTGAACACTCTAAAGACTTTTAATTTCTAGTTGAAATGATAATTTTAAAAATTGTCCTTGTTAATTTCACATTTTATCTTGTAATTCCTACATATGCTAATTAATACCTTGTGACAACTATTCCAAGGTATTCTGTTTTTTTGTTTTATGTTTTTTTAAATTTTTTATTTATTTGTCTATTTGGCTATGCCGGGTCTTAGTTGCGGCATGTGGGATCTTTTTTTTTTAGTTGCAGCATGTGGTCTCCTTTAGTTGTGGCATGCAGGATCTAGTTCTCTGACCAGGGATTGAACCCGGGCCCCCTGCATTGGGAGCACAGAGTCTTAACCACTGGACCATCAAGGAAGTCCCTCAAAATATTTTGTTTTTTAAAGATGACCACAACAATTTAAAACATAAGTTATTTAGTATGTGTGGCCTATGGAATGACAAATTGCTATATATTTTTAAACTATTCTTAAAATATTTAACATTATCCATGGATTGTTGTTAATTTTCTACAGTAAAACCCAGGTTACCTTCAAATTAAAAAAAAAAAAAAAATCCCCCCCCCACCCCCGAAACATTCTTCCTAGAGCTTTCCATTCTTCTGCTCCAGTATGGACTTTCTGCTTTCTAGGCCTGCTGTGTAGATAGCATCTGCAATTTCTTTGCAACATTGTCTTGGGATTCCTCTTATCTTTATTGTGTGTTTGATCTCCTATTTTTGGATCTTACGCCTTTTTCTTTCTAGTTTACTCTTTTAATTTAATGGAATACATCCTCCAGTAGACCCTTGAATGTCTAAAAATATATTTGTTCTAAATATAATGTTGGAAAGTATTTCCCATCAAATATTAAAGGCACTGTTCCATTGTCTCTTACTTTCAGGGTTATAGTTGTAAAGTTTGAGACCATTCCAATTTCTGAGTCATTGTATGTAAATTGTTTCCTCAGTGGAACATTTGGGATCTTTGTCCATTTTGTCCATGGTGCTCTGAAATTTCACAATGATGAGCATAATATAAGTCTTTTTAATATCATTCTGCTGGGAACTGGAAATTCTGGCTTTTTATTTTAGGGAAATTTTCTTGTAATGTCACTATTAATTCATCTGCCTATCCGCCCCCACTGCCCCATATCTCTGCTCTCTCTTTGTGGAACTACCATCAATCACATGCTGATCCTCTAATTTTCTTATGTTCTCCCCCGACCCCCTTCTTAATTTTCTGCTCTTTTTTCCGGAAAATTTTTTAATGTCATTAAAAAAAATTTTAATTACAGGAACTCTTTTAAATTCTTTGTATCATTCTTTTAAAAATATACAGTGTTGTGTTATTTTTCCTAGGATAGTTTATCTCACTGTAGGTACCAATGCTACTTTTGAATATTTTCTCTGTTCATTGTACTCTCTTTTTTCCACGTGCCTTTTTTCTTTCATGTTTATTTTGGTCTTATCTTTCATGTTAGAGTCTCCTCTCAAATGTCTTGCAATCCTTGTCTATATTTTTATGTTTGAATGAATTACTACACCATAACCAAGTGGGGATTATTCCAGAAATGCAGAGTTTGCAATTTGAAAAGCAATCAATGTAATTCACCATATTAACAGGCAAAAAAAGAAAAAAACATATGATCATCTTAGTATATGAAAAAGAGTTTGAAAAAACTTTGTCATTCATGATTAAAAAAAAACCCACTCAGCAAATTATGAAGATAATGTCCTCAACCTGATACACTAGAAAAAAACTAGAGCTAACGTCATACTTAATGGTGAAAGATGTTTAGTTCTAAGATCAGGAATAGCAAATAGGTCTCAGCTCAAACTACTTATGTTAAATATTGTATTAGACACGCTGGTCAGAGCAGTAAGGCAAGAAAATAAGTAAAATGCATACAAAACAGAAAGGAAGAAATAAAACTCATATTTTCAGATAGCATTATTGTCTCCCTCAAAACCCAAAAAGCCACAAAAAAAATCTACCAAAATTAATGAGTGTATTTAGGTGGTTCACTGGATACAAAATCAGTTATATTTCTGTATATTTGCCATAAGCAATTAGAAATTGGAACATTAAAAGTATCACAACAGCATCAAAACATGAATATTATGGAATAAATCTAAGAAAAATGTGGAAGATTTATACACTGAAAACTATAAAACATTGGTGAGAGAAATGAAAGAAGACCTAATAAATTGAGAGATATGCCATGTTCATAGATTGAAAGACTTGCTCTTTTTTAAGATGTAAATTTATCTCACATTTGTCATAGAATCAGTGCAATTCAAATAAAAATTGAGGCAACTTTTCAGGTAGAAATTGACAGGCATACTCTAAAATTTGTTTGGAAATGCAAAGGATCTAGTACAGGAAAAATTATTTTGAAATAGAAAAAGTGAAAAGTCTCACACTACCTGATTTCAATACTTATAAAGCTACAGTATTCAAGACAGTGCAGTTTTAGAGTATGGGTAGACATACAGATAAAGAGAACACAGGGACTTCCCTGGTGGTCCAGTGGGTAAGACTCTGTGCTCTCAATGCAGGGGGCCCGGGTTTGATCCCTGGTCAGGGAAATAGATCCCACATGCATGCTGCAACTAAGAAAACATGCCGCAACCAAGATCCTGTGTGCCACAACTAAGACCCGGCACAGCCAAAATAAATAAATAAATAAATAAATAAATAAATAAACACAAAAAGATGCCCACATAACCATGGTCAAATGATTTCAACAAAGATGACAGGGTGATTCAATGGTGTAACAGATTTTCAACAAATGATGCTGACACAATTGAACATCATATGCAAAAAGTTGAACCTGAAACTTACCTCTATTATATAAAAAAATTAACTTGAAATGGATCATAGACCAAAATGTGAAACCTATAAAAATTTTAGAAGAAAACATAGAAGAAAATTCTTGTAACCTTTGGTTAGCAGAGATTTCTTAGGACATAAAAAGCATGATCCATAAAAGAAAAAAATTGATAAATTTTATCAAAATTAAAACCTTGTGTTCTTCAAAAGACCCCCTTGCAAAAATGAAAAAAACAAGCCACAAATCAGGAGAAAATAGTTGTTAAAAAGACATCTGATTAAGAATTTATATCCAGAATATATAAAGAACTCTTAAAACTCAATAATGAGAAAACAAACAACTTTTAAAAATGAGCAAAAGTTTTTAACAAACATTTCACTAAGGAAGATATCCAGAAGGCAAAGTACATAATTATTCATGACTTATGGATGAATAATTCATTGATTAGTGAATAATTAACACAATTGTTCACTTGGTTTAATGTTCTGTTGCTATCTTGAAATTCTTTTTTTTTTAATTTTAAATAAATTTATTTATTTATTTTTGGCTGTGTTGGGTCTTTCTTGCTGTGTGCGGGCTTTCTCTAGTTGCGGTGAGTGGGGGCTATTCTTCGTTGTGGTGCGTGGGCTTCTCATTGTCGTGGCCTCTCTTGTTGTGGAGCACAGGCTGTAGGCACGTGGGCTTCAGTAGTTGTGGCACGTGGGCTCGGTTGTTGTGGCTTGCAGGCTCTGGAGCTCAGGCTCAGTAGTTGCAGTGCATGGGCCTAGTTGCTCCGTGGCATGTGGGATCTTCCCAGGCCAGGGCTCGAACCTGTGTCCCTTGCATTGGCAGGCAGATTTCTAACCACTGCACCACCAGGGAAGCCCTGTCTTGAAATCTTAATAATTTAAAAAATTAATTTATTAATTTTTGGCTGCGTTGGGTCTTCGTTGTTGTGCTTGGGTTTTCTCTAGTTGCAGCAAGCAGGGGCTACTCTTCGCTGCGGTGTGCAGACTTCTTATTGCGGTGGCTTCTCTTGTTGTGGAGCATGGGCTCTAGGCACGCGGGCTTCAGTAGTTGTGGCACGCGGGCTCAGTAGTTGTAGCTCGCAGGCTCTAGAGCGCAAGCTCAGTAGTTGTGGTGCACAGGCTTAGTGGCTCCACGGCACGTGGGATCTTCCCGGGCCAGGGCTTGAACCCATGTCCCCTGCATTGGCAGTGGATTCTTAACCACTGCGCCACCAGGAAAGTCCCCAAAATTCTTAATAATTTTATCTCTGAACTTTGTATTATAGTTAAAGTCTGTTGAAACACTGGAATATGTGCAATATATCTGCCATTACTTGCTGCCCATTCACATACAGTGTTCAAGATGCCCCATAAACACATAATTCCAGTGCGTGAGAATTTAGTGAGACTCAAATGTGGTAGAAGTAAGCAAGTTAATGTCTATGACCAAGTGGGGGCAGACAACCCCTAGAAGCCACATTTTCTGTTTGAACCAGAATTGTTTCTAATGCAGAAAGAAGGTAGTGACATTCTAAGTAACACAAATGAGCATGGAACCCTGTCATAGTCTTTCTTACTCCTGTTACTTTGCAGTATTTGTAAAACACTTATGGTGAAAGTGATGATACCAATAAGCCAGAAGTAGAGAGTATTGGTAGAATGTATGCATATCAAGACTTGAAATAAATAATTGAGTTAGTTTTATGTATCGGTTCCACTGTTTTGGTAAGAACAAAATACATATGCATGTATGAGCTACAAAATACAAATTGAATAATTTTGGTGATTGTGTATATGAATTAAATGTTCTCATATTTGCATTTAAAACTGGTACTGTACAATACAAAGATGAATGGTGAAAATCAAGGTAATAATTTAAATTAAAAAATTTTCTTTCCTTAGAAAGTGTTAAGTAGCAAATAAAAACACCATAACAAGTTGAAAGAGAGACTGAGAAAGATAGGAAAAAACTTTATATTTTAACATTTTTAGTGACTCTTTTTGTTCCTGCTTTTTGAATAGGGGGCCTGACACATGGCATAGCTGACCATGTAAAAATTACACATTTAAATTGTACATTTAAAAATTTATGAATTAAATTATACATTTACTATATGATCAAGAAATCATTTGTTGGGCTTCAACGAACAGTTATCAGAAGATATCCAGCCAGATATCCCAGAATGCTACAGACAGTGTTCTCAGAGCTACACAGGAGAACAGCTTAATTCTTATTATTCAGAATACAGATTTTTAATTAATTCACCTGATTTTAGTATGGCATTCTAGCCCTTATCTGTGCTCAGTAACTTCAAGTCCAGAGTCCCTCTGGTTCAAAATCTACAAAGGAAAAACGTCTAGTCATCTTTTGAGTTGGGGAAGGTGGTCACCTTGCTTCACGGGGTTGTTAGGAGCTGGGGGGGATAGAGGGGAGGAGCCTGTTTCTTATTTGAACTTTTAACCAAGCCTCCTATTTGTGACTCCCACTGGCACCTCCAATTCCTGAAGCTTTCCAAGGTTTTTCCAAGGTTTGTCTGCTTCTTGATGTTCCCAGCTATAGGCACTTACTTTTCAGCTTCCTCTGGTCTGCTAAAATGTCGGTTACTACTTACCTGATCATATGCTTTCCAGATACTAACATTTATTTTTTGAATTTTCTTTTTTTATACAGTACGTTCTTATTAGTTATCTATTTTATACATATTAGTGTATACATATCAATCCCAATCTCCCAATTCATCCAACCACCACTTTCTTGCCTTGGTGCCCATACGTTTGTTCTCTGCATCTGTGTCTCTATTTCTGCCCTGCAGACGGGTTCATCTGTACCATTTTTCTAGTTTCCACATATATGCGTTAATATACAATATTTGTTTTTCTCTTTCTGACTTACTTCACTCTGTATGACAGTCTCTATGTCCATCCATGTCACCACAAATGACCCAATGTCGTTCATTTTTATGGCTGAATAATATTCCATTGTATATATGTACCACAACTTCTTTATCCATTCGTCTGTTGATGGGCATTCATTGAGGTTGCTTCCATGTCCTGGCTATTATAAATAGTGCTGCAATGAACATTGGGGTGCATGTGTCTTTTTGAATTATGGTTTTCTCTGGGTATATGCCCAGTAGTGGGATTGCTGGGTCATATGGTAATTCTACTTTTAGTTTTTTTTTTTGCGGTACGCAAGCATGTGGGATCTTCCTGGACCGGGGCACGAACCCGTGTCACCTGCATCGGCAGGCGGACTCTCAATAACTGCGCCACCAGGGAAGCCCTACTTTTAGTTTTTTAAGAAACCTACATACTGTTCTCCTTAGTGGCTGAATCAATTTACATTCCCACCAACAGTGCAAGAGGGTTCCCTTTTCTCCACACTCTCTCCAGCATTTGTTGTTTGTAGATTTTCTGATGTCGCCCATTCTAACTGATGTAAGGTGATACCTCATTGTAGTTTTGATTTACATTTCTCTAATAATTAGTGATGTTGAGCAGCTTTTCATGTGCTTCTTGGCCATCTGTATGTCTTCCTTGGAGAAATGTCTATTTAGGTCTTCTGCCCATTTTTGGATTGGGTTGTTTGTGTTTTTAATATTGAGCTGCATGAGCTGTTTATATATTTTGGTGATTAATCCTTTGTCAGTTGATTCGTTTGCAAATATTTTCTCCCATTCTGAGGGTTGTCTTTTCGGCTTGTTTGTAGTATCCTTTGCTTTGCAAAAGCTTTGAAGTTTCATTAGGTCCCATTTGTTTATTTTTGTTTTTATTTCCATTACTCTAGGAGGTGGATCAAAAAAGATCTTGCTGTGATTTAAGTCAAAGAGTATTCTTCCTGTGTTTTCCTCTAAGAGTTGTATAGTGTCCAGTCTTAGATTTAGGTCTGTAATCCATTATGAGTTTATTTTTGTGTATGGTGTTAGGGAGTGTTCTAATTTCATTCTTTTACATGTAGCTGTCCAGTTTTCCCAGCACCACTTATAAAAGAGACTGTATTTTCTCCATTGTATATCCTTGACTCCTTTGTCATAGATTACTTGACTATAGGTGTGTGGGTTTATCTCTGGGCTTTCTATCCTGTTCCGTTGATCTATATTTCTGTTTTTGTGCCAGTACCATATTGTCTTGATTACTGTAGTTTTGTAGTACAGTCTGAAGTTGGGCGTCTGATTCCTCCAGTTCCATTGTTTTCCCTCAAGACTGCTTTGGCTATTTGGGGTCTTTTGTGTCTCCATACAAATATTAAGATATTTTGTTTTAGTTCTGTAAAAAATGCCAAGGGTAATTTGATAGGGATAGCACTGTATCTGTAGATTGCTTTGGGTAGTATAGGCATTTTCACAATATTGATTCTTCCAATCGAAGAACATGGTATATCTCTCCATCTGTTTGTGCCATCTTTGATTTCTTTCATCAGTGTCTTATAGTTTTCTGAGTACAGCTGTTTTACCTCCTTAGGTAGGTTTATTCCTAGGTTTTTTTTTGTTTTGTTTTTGTTTTTTATTTTTTATTTTTTTATTTTTTTATTTTTTTATTTTTTTATTTTTATTTATTTTTTTTAACATCTTTATTGGAGTATAATTGCTTTACAATGGTATGTTAGTTTCAGCTTCACAACAAAATGAATCAGTTATATATATACATATATTCCCATATCTCTTCCCGCTTGCGTCTCCCTCCCTCCCACCCTCCCTATCCCACCCCTCCAGGCAGTCACAAAGCACCGAGCTGATCTCCCTGTGCTATGCGGCTGCTTCCCACTAGCTATCTACCTTACGTTTGGTAGTGTATATATGTCCATGCCTCTTTATCGCTTTGTCACCGTTTACCCTTCCCCCTCCCCATAGCCTCAAGTCCATTCTCTAGTAAGTCTGTGTCTTTATTCCTGTTTCACCCCTAGGTTTTTCAAGACTTTTTTTTTTTAAATTCCATATATATGTGTTAGCATACGGTATTTGTCTCTCTCTTTCTGACTTACTTCACTCTGTATGACAGACTCTAGGTCTATCCACCTCATTACAAATAGCTCAATTTCGTCTCTTTTTATGGCTGAGTAATATTCCATTGTATATATGTGCCACATCTTCTTTATCCATTCATCCGATGATGGACACTTAGGTTGTTTCCATCTCTGGGCTATTGTAAATAGAGCTGCAATGAACATTTTGGTACATGACTCTTTTTGAATTATGGTTTTCTCAGGGTATATGCCCAGTAGTGGGATTGCTGGGTCATATGGTAGTTCTATTTGTAGCTTTTTAAGGAACCTCCATACTGTTCTCCACAGTGGCTGTATCAATTTACATTCCCACCAACAGTGTAAGAGGGTTCCCTTTTCTCCACATCCTCTCCAGCATTTATTGTTTCTAGATTTTTTGATGATGGCCATTCTGACTGGTGTGAGATGATATCTCATTGTAGTTTTGATTTGCATTTCTCTCATGATTAGTGATGTTGAGCATTCTTTCATGTGTTTGTTGGCACTCTGTATATCTTCTTTGGAGAAATGTCTATTTAGGTCTTCTGCCCATTTTTGGATTGGGTTGTTTGTTTTTTTGTTATTAAGCTGCATGAGCTGCTTATAAATTTTGGAGATCAATCCTTTGTCAGTTGCTTCATTTGCAAATATTTTCTCCCATTCTGAGGGTTGTCTTTTGGTCTTCTTTATGGTTTCCTCTGCTGCACAAAAGCTTTTAAGTTTCATTAGGTCCCATTTGTTTACTCTTGTTTTTATTTCCATTTCTCTAGGAGGTGGGTCAAAAAGGACCTTGCTGTGATTTATGTCATAGAGTGTTCTGCCTATGTTTTCCTCTAAGAGTTTGATAGTTTCTGGCCTTACATTTAGGTCTTTAATCCATTTTGAGCTTATTTTTGTGTACGGTGTTAGGGAGTGATCTAATTTCATACTTTTACATGTAGCTATCCAGTTTTCCCAGCACCACTTATTGAATAGGTTGTCCTTTCTCCACTGTACATTTCTGCCTCCTTTGTCAAAGATAAGGTGACCATATGTGCGTGGGTTTATCTCTGGGCTTTCTATCCTGTTCCATTGATCTATCTTTCTGTTTTTGTGCCAGTACCATACCGTCTTGATAACTGTAGCTTTGTAGTATAGTCTGAAGCCTGGGAGCCTGATTCCTCCAGTTCCTTCTTTCGTTCTCAAGATTGCTTTGGCTATTCGGGGTCTTTTGTGTTTCCATACAAATTGCAAAATTTTTTGTTCTAGTTCTGTGAAAAATGCCAGTGGTAGTTTGATAGGGATTGCATTGAATCTATAGATTGCTTTCGGTAGTAGAGTCATTTTCACAATGTTGATTCTTCCAATCCAAGAACATGGTATATCTCTCCATCTATTTGTATCATCTTTAATTTCTTTCATCAGTGTCTTATAATTTTCTGCATACAGATCTTTTGTCTCCTTAGGTAGGTTTATTCCTAGATATTTTATTCTTTTTGTTGCAATGGTAAATGGGAGTGTTTTCTTGATTTCACTTTCAGATTTTTCATCATTAGTATATAGGAATGCCAGAGATTTCTGTGCATTAATTTTGTATCCTGCCACTTTACCAAATTCATTGATTAGCTCTAGTAGTTTTCTGGTAGCATCTTTAGGGTTCTCTATGTATAGGATCATGTCATCTGCAAACAGTGACAGTTTTACTTCTTCTTTTCCAATTTGTATTCATTTTATTTCTTTTTCTTCTCTGATTGCCGTGGCTAGGACTTCCAAAACTCTGTTGAATAATAGTGGCGAGAGTGGACATCCTTGTCTTGTTCCTGATCTTAGAGGAAATGCTTTCAGTTTTTCACCATTGAGAATGATGTTTGCTGTGGGTTTGTCATATATGGCCTTTATTATATTGAGGTAGCTTCCCTCTATGCCCATTTTTTGAACAGTTTTTATCATACATTGGTGTTGAATTTTGTCAAAATCTCTTTTAGCATCTGTTGACATGATCATATGGTTTTCCTTCTTCAGTTTGTTAATGTGGTCTATCACATTGATCGATTTGTGTATATTGAAGAATCCTTGCATCCCTGGGATAAATCCCACTTGATCATGGTGTATGATCCTTTTAATGTGTTGTTGGATTATGTTTGCTAGTATTTTGTTGAGGATTTTTGCATCTATATTCATCAGTGATACTGGTCTGTAATTTTCTTTTTTTGTAGTACCTATGTCTGCTTTTGGTATCAGGGTGATGGTGGCCTCATAGAATGAGTTTGGGAGTGTTCTTTCCTCTCCAATTTTTTGGAAGAGTTTGAGAAGGATGGGTGTTAGCTCGTCTCTAAATGTTTGATGGAATTCACCTGTGAAGCCATCTGGTCCTGGACTTTTTGTTGGATGAATATTAATCACAGTTTCAATTTCATTACTTGTGATTTGTCTGTTTATATTTTCTATTTATTCCTGGTTCAGGCTTGGAAGGCTATACCTTTCTAAGAATTTGTCCATTCTAGGTTGTCCATTTTATTTACATAGAGTTGCTTGTAGTAGTCTCTTATGATGCTTTGTATTTCTGTGGTGTCCATTGTAACTTCTTTTACATTTCTCATTTTATTGATTTGAGTCCTCTCCCTCTTTTTCTTGATGAGTCTGGTTAAAGGTTTATCAATTTTGTTTATCTTCTCAAAGAACCAGGTTTTAGTTTTATTGATATTTGCTATTGTTTTCTTTGTTTCTATTTCATTTATTTCTGATCTTTATGATTTCTTTCCTTCTACTAACTTTGGGGTTTTTTTTGTTCTTCTTTCTCTACTTCCTTTAGGTGTATGGTTAGATTGTTTATTGAGATTTTTCTTGTTTCTTGAGTTAGGCTTGTACTGCTATAAACTTCCCTTTTAGAACTGTTTTTGCTGCATCCCATAGGTTTTGGATTGTTGTGATTTCATTGTCATTTGTCTCTAGGTATTTTTTGATTTCCTCTTTGATTTCCTCAGTGACCTCTTGGTTATTTAGTAACGTATTGTTTAGCATCCATTTGTTTGTGTTTTTTACGTTTTTCTCCCTGTAATTCATTTGTAATCTCATAGCGTTGTGGTCAGAAAAGAGGTTTGATATGATTTCAATTTTCTTATATTTACTTAGGCTTGATTTGTGACCCTAGATGTGATCTATCCTGGGGACTGTTCCATTTGCACTTGAGAAGAAAGTGTAATCTGCTTTTGGGATGGAATGTCCTATAAATACCAATTAAATCTATCTGGTCTGTTGTGTCATTTAAAGCTTCTGTTTCCTTATTTATTTTCTGTCTGAATGATCAGTCCATTGGTGTAAGTGAGGTGTTAAAGTTCTCCACTCTTATTGTGTTACTGTCGATTTCCTCTTTTGTAGCTGTTAGCACTTGCCATATGTATTGAAGTGCTCCTGTGTTGGGTGCATATATATTTATAATTGTTTTATCTTCTTCTTGAATTGATCCCTTGATCATTATGTAGTGTCCTTCCTTGTCTCTTGTAACGTTCTTTATTTTAAAGTGTATTTCATCTGATATGAGTATTGCTGCTCCACCTTTCTGATTTCCATTTGCATTGAACATCTTTTTCCATCCCCTCACTTTCAGTCTGTATGTGTCCCTAGGTCTGAAGTAGGTCTCATGTAGACAGCATATATATGGGTCTTGTCATTCAGCAAGCCTGTGTTTTGGTTGGAGCATTTAATCCATTCACGTTTAAGGTAGTTATCAATATGTATGTTCCTATTAACATATTCTTAATAGTTTTGGGTTTGTTTTTGTAGGTCCTTTTCTTCTGTTGTGTTTCCCACTTAGAGAAGTTCCTCTAGCATTTGTTGTAGAGGTGGTTTGGTGGTGCAGAATTCTCTTAGCTTTTGTATGTCTGTAAAGCTTTTGATTTCTTCATCGAATCTGAATGGGATCCTTGCTGGGTAGAGTAATGTTGGTTGTAGCTTCTTCCCTTTCATCACTTTAAGTATATCATGCCACTCCCTTCTGGCTTGTAGAGTTTCTGCTGAGAAATCAGCTGTTAACCTTATGGGAGTTTCCTTGTATGTTATTTGTTGTTTTTCCCTTGTTGCTTTCAATAATTTTTCTTTGTCTTTAATTTTTGCCAATTTAATTACTATGTGTCTTGGCGTGTTTCTCCTTGGGTTTATGCTGTATGGGACTCTGTGCTTCCTGGACTGGGGTGGCTATTTCCTTTCCCATGTTAGGGAATTTTTTGACTATAATCTCTTTAAATATTTTCTCGGGTCCTTTCTCTTTCTCTTTTCCTTCTGGGACCCCTATAATGCAAATGTTGTTGTATTTAATGTTGTCCCAGAGGTCTCTTAGCCTGTCCTCATTTCTCTTCATTCTTTTTTCTTTATTCTGGTCCGTGGCAGTGAATTCCACCATTCTGTTTTCCAGGTCACTTATCTGTTCTTCTCCCTCAGTTATTCTGCTATTGATTCTTTCTAGTGTATTTTTCATTTCAGTTATTGTATTGTTCATCTCTGTTTGTTTGTTCTTTAATTCTTTTAGTTGTTTGTTCTTTAATTCTTCTAGGTCTTTGTTAAACATTTCTTGCATCTTCTCGATTGTTGCCTCCATTCTTCTTCCGAGGTCCTGGGTCATCTTCAGTATCATTATCCTCAATTCTTTTTCTGGAAGGTTGCCTACCTCCACTTCATTTAGTTGCTTTTCTGGGGTTTTATCTTGTTTCTTCATCTGGTACAAAGTCCTGTGCCTTTTCATTTTGTCTGTCTTTCTGTGAATGTGGTTTTCCTTCCACAGACTGCAGAATTGTAGTTCTTCTTGCTTCTGCGGTCTGCCTTGTGCTAACTTTTTTTTGACAGTTCTCGCTGCTATTTTCTCTCCAGCTCTTCTTTTCTTTGAGGTTTTATATCTTTAAACACTCCTCTTCTGCCACTATTTTTGTGATGTTTTGTGAGAGAGAGGGATAAATATATACATGTGTTCTATTCACTATCTGTTACTGAAGGTATTTAAAATTTGGAGGTCACTGCAAAGGCTTTATTTTTTTTAATTTTTTTAAATTTTTTTGCAGTACGCGGGCCTCTCACTGTTGTGGCCTCTCCCATCGCGGAGCACAGGCTCCAGACGCGCAGGCTCAGCGGCCATGGCTCACGGGCCCATCTGCTCCGCGGCACGTGGGATGTTCCCGGACCAGGGCACAAACCCGTGTCCCCTGCATCGGCAGGCTGACTCTCAACCACTGCACCACCAGGGAAGCCCAATACTTTATTTTTCTTAATTCGTTTTATTTTCTACAGACTTTTCTCTGTAAAAAAAAAAAATTATCTTACTTTTTATATAAAACAATGCAACTTTAAAAAATGAACAGTGAACACACTGATAAGAGAACATGTAACAAGGACCATGTCCATAGGAGTTATAGAGATTACGGTGTCTTCTCAGTAGAGATCCCTACTCCCACTCACAGAGCTCTTCCACAACTGGTTATACACACCATCAGGCAGCTGGTTATAATTGGAATCTAGTCCATGGTAGGAATATCCAGTTAAACATCCTCACCTCTTAAATAATCACATTGAATTGCATCTGGGCATCTGTTTACCTGAGGACCTGAACTAACCCACCAACTATCCTTGATGATCCTTCTGCCCATCATCCCTTTTGTTTTGTTTGCTCCTACTTAGTTTTTCAGACTCAGTCCGATGTTCTTCTCCCAGAAGTCTACCCTGAAACCATGACACCAGACTGATTTGGGTGTTCCTTCCCAAAGTTTTCACAATAACTTAAATTCTCAAGTTATATTCTCTATCACTGTATTTACCACATTATATGTTTAATTATTTCAGGATTCAGCACACTTTTTCTGTAAAGTCTACAGTTGTAAATATTTTAAGCCTTCAGGCCAAGAGGTAAACCCAAAGATATTATGTAGGTACTTATATAATAAGAGAGAAAACAAATTTTAATCATTTTCATTGACAAAAGTAAAAACAATTGAATACACTTGTTTTTGTAATACAGATAAACTTACCAGAAGAATGGAATTCTTTTAGAGGGGATAACATTTCTCTTAATTGTGGTTCAAAGTTAGTGTTCTCATTTATCAAATTGATTTCAAATGTTTATCTGTAAAAACCATTCTTAACTCAAAAGCCTTGTGAAAACAGGCTGTGAGGTTTCCTGACCTCTGTTCTATTTATTTAACTCCTTGTCTCTACTGTATTTTGAGATCTAGAACCTGTCCTTCGTCTTATTTATCTTTCAGTTCCCAGGCAACGACTGCCTGGCACATTATAGGTGCTTAGTAACTTAAAAAATATATATTTTTTCAGACAGTGAAGAGATCTGACTTTTATCTTGATGGATAATACTTTGACTTCATGTATTACTGTTCCTGTAAGGATTTTCAGATCTGTTATCTCATATCTATTATCTAATATACAATAAGAAAAGGATTGTTATTATTATTCACATTTTACTGATAGAAAAGTGACACAGTAGTATAGCCAAGACTAGAATTAACAATTCTGATTCTCAGTTATAGAAAGTTTTCAGAGGATTACAGTACATTCTCAGGTATATATGTCTCTTGTCTATTTCACGAATTATCAATTATCAGAAAATTCAGAGGTGTAAGTAAACCAGAATGGGCTGGTATAGATAAAGGAATTACTATAGCACTTAGGGGGAGAAACACTAAAAATCCAACTAGAAGTTAAATAAAATCTCTAGAAATAATATTCTGTACTGAGTTTTCAAGTGTGAGACATTATACTTTTGAATAATATTTTTATATATAGTATGTAATTTTAAAATGCAGTCCTGAAAGAGGTATACCAAAATGAATATAATTACCATAAAGAAATGAGGAAATAGGTGATTATTGTCAAAACATGGTATAAGTTACTTTTATATCCAGAGAATTTAGCAAAGGAACAGGGTGTTTTCATGTTTTTGTGGCCAATAATTTCCTAAGAGATCCCAGGCTAGTCTTTGTTTGTCATATGTCCATTATCATCACATCAACATTATTATCTGTGACAGTATTATTGAGTACTTTTTAGTTCCAGTTTCTGTGCATAAAAATAGACAGTAGACCTGATCCTTGACCTTGGGATGAGGGAATAAATATAGGCAGTATGAAGGCATGAAGTAAAGACCAAAAGGCAGTCCTGATAATACTTGTCAGAGTACAGGAAAGGGGGTGTTCCACAAGGGTGTGAATGTCTGCGGCTCTGTTGGTAGGGAGAGAGTTGGGAAAGGCTTCCTGGAAGAGGTAGCACTTAAACTGCATCTTCAAGAAAGGTAATAGAGAAGGGATAAAAAACATGCGAAAGTGTTGAGCGGAAACCATGAAGGTAGAAAGAATGTGAATGATGTGTTCAGGAAACAGTAAATAGACCAGTTTGTCTTGATCAGGATTTTTATGTAAGGAAGTAGTTGGAGTACATCTGAAGTGTTAGGGAGGAATGTGAGGAGAAAGGCCAAACAAAGGAGTTTGAAAGTTTAATGTAGGAAATGGTCAGCTGTCAACGAAATTTAAACAGGAAGATGGGGAAGGCATAGGTAACAAGCATTGTAAGCAAGCTGAATCTTATCTGATCCTGGGCTAAAGCACTGAATACTGGATTATTTTTGCTACATAAGCATGTGCTACATAAAAATGCTACATCCATGTCTTTATTTTTCATGTGCTTTATATCTGAGTTGCTTTCAAAAAGCGAAACACAATTTTATCTGCAACCATTCAAAAGGAACTTGAAGGTCTTTCAGTGCTTCAACTATGTGTCCCATTTGGGGATCAGTTATGATATTGTGGATGAGCTGAAGTGCTAGCTTTCAAGAAAATTTGTGTGCCTGAGAGCATCTTAATAGTCTATCATAGTGTTAGGAAATACTTAACATCTTATACATTTAAGATTTTTATATCCTGTCTACTTTTTTTTTAATATCATTACAAAGTAATAGAAATGCTGGGAATTAAAACTTTTAGTTTATTTTAATATGGATTTATTCTTCTGAGCAAAGTGAGAAATGGGTTATATGTGTAATTTGAAAATATACTCTGGATTGATCGATAAAAATGTTGCTCTGAGCTATTAAAAAACAAAGTTGTACATAGATGAGCTTGATTTGATGAATGTGTTGTTGGTGTACAGTAAGAGACCGACCCATCTTCCCTTTGTCCTGTTGACTCCTCACCACCTCATATTCTGAGTGAACTGGGGAGCCATCTGGTTACCACATGTGCGGCCAGTTGCATTCTCAACAGGAGTAGGAAATGAAAGAAGAATTCTCACAGAAGCACATCTGTAGAGTTAGACTTCCTCCCGCTAGTCTGGATAAGTTCTCAGGATGCCAAATCATTAAGCACACTTTCCAGTGTGGGAGGCCCGTGAACCTCCCCCACTATCTTTGGCTTGAATGAATGCAGATTGTTCTGCAAGCCTAGGCAAATACTCTATTGTGTTATTCTCCAGAGTAGTTTGACCTTGTATGTTTGAAGAATTCCTCCCCAAGACTATCTTGCCCTACCGGAAATTCACCCTTTTCAGAGCTTTGAGGTCTAAATCCAGCCTGAAGAACATTTGCCTGTTTCATCTCTTTAAAATAGTAGTGGAAGAGAGGAAATGATACCTCCCGACAGCTCCTTGCCTGCGTGGGATCACTCAGAGTGGGGAGAATGGGTTCATTTGGTGGTGTCTCAGCGTTTCTTCATCCATAGGCAAATAAATGCTTTACACAACTATTTTTCATCTTCTTTATTTAGTCAGCTAGCATTCCTTTTGAATCAAGTACTATATCTTAAGGGAGAGAAGGGAGAAAGACTGCAGTGGAGAAGCAAGCAGGGGGCTCTGAAACCAGTGGCTTTGAGGGGAGGCATCTCCTGTGCTACTTCTAACAGTTGCAATCCCTTTCCTCTTCTCTCCTTGTGTTCCTTTTTCAAAACACTACGCATCCAAAAGCTTTTAGTGGTCAGGAGGCTGTTCACCTTAAAGCTATGTGAGCCAGAAGGAAGTAGGTTATATGTATCAAATAATCAGAAAATTTACTCCCATCCCAGATGGGCCTACTTACCATGATGACACCATAAATATAGAGAGGACAAAAGTAAATAGATATTTTAGGACATAAAATCTGGTCATCTAAATCGCTTGGGCTATAAATAATTCTGCTACCATGAACAAGTTCTCTTTTAGATATTTTGAATTTCCTCTCTTTTCTGAAATTTTTATGATGATTTCACCTATTGACTTCAACACTTTTTTGTACCTCCCCCATATTTTATAAATGAATGAAATGCTTATGTGAGAAATTGGAGCTTTCTTGTAAGGAAACTATAAATCAACACACAATTGTGACTAAAATTCCTTTCTTCAATATTAAATTTAAGCTCCACTTATTTTATTCTTTACAAAGCTTTCCATGACATTTATCTCCACCAAAGTATTTGCTCTCATCTCTGCACACTTGTTTCTCTCACTGTATTCATTCAACACCTCACAAATATTTACTAAGCGCTCAACGTATATGACATATGCCAAGAGTTATGTGGGCGTTTTTAATATGCTTGTAAAGAAGAAAGAAATAAACATAACAATACAAGGTAGTATTTGATTGGTGCCATAAGAGTGATACAAAGAAGTGAAAGCATTTAGATGAGAGAGAGAGACAGAGAGAGAGAGAGAGAGAGAGAGAGAGGGAGGAAAGGTGTGGGAGTGCCTGTGAGTAGTTTCGGCTGGAGGAATTCTAGGTAGGTTTTACGGAAAAAGTGGCACATGACCTTGACCTTAGATGTGTAGGATTTTAACAGAGGGAATTCTAAACAAACGAACAGTGTTATCCAAGATAAAAATATGGAAATATGGGAAAGTATGGGTCATATATAGGGAATGGTTTGATATACTGTATAGTTTAACTTATAGTATGTATAGGGATATTGCAGCAGTTAAAATTGATGAGTAGATTGGCATCTGATTTTAGAAGCACTGAGGCTAGACTAAGAAATTAAAACTTTATTCCAAAGGCATTAGTTCTTAAGCTTTTTGAGCAGGATTACACAAACCTGCATGAATATAATCAAAGTAGAAGGTAGAATGAATAGTCAATCCAGGAAGGATCAAGTGGGGGGGATTTACCAGAGGCTAAATCATTATAGCCTCTTTTTAGAGGAGACCATTGCAGTGATCTAAGCAGGAAGTGATAAGTGCCCAAACTAAGATGATAAATATTTGAATGGGGGAAAAATGAAAGATTCATCATGAATTGCAAAGAAAGAAACAGTTTCTATTTAATCTAACTAAATTGTCAGTTTCTGAGAGCAAAGCTGTTTCTGCATCTTGTCTCTCCAGTGCCTGGGACATTGCTTGACACAGAGAAATGTTTTATGATGAATAAATATCCTCCTTTATTATCTACTTCATCCACTTTCATATTGTTTACTTTCAAATAATTATGTCTTGCATAGGCTACTAATTAATACATATGTATTTTTTTTCAGCAGAGCTAATTTTCTATAAAAAACAGACCTCAATAATATTAGAGCAGTTTTCCATTCACTGTAAATCAAAAGGGAAGCAACAATGAAGAGTTGATTCTGGAAAAGAGGGAGGAGGTTTTGGTCAGTTGCTCTCAGTGAAAAATAAAAGAGCTTTTGAAACTGAACTCATATGCCTGGAGCACATGTGAGTCTGGTTTATTAAGGCATGATAGAACGATTATTGGAAAGACTACCACTACTACTAATAAGCATCATATTATTCACATTATATCATAAAAATTCATGATATACAGCAACAGGCAGTAATGTAGGAAATCGAACAGGGCTTTTACTACAATGAGAGAAGAATTTAATGTGCTTTGCTCTATTTCTGACATGAAGTCTATAAGAGCAAAAAGGCTTCACTCCTTGTACAGTTCATTAAATATATTCCATGATGTCTTAGTCCTGCACAGGAAAGAATCCACCAACTGTGTGAAAATGGTTTTAAGTTTCTTTATTTTGAATTTAAAGTAGTTTACCAAGCTTTCTACCACCAAAGCAGCAAGGATTATTGCACAGTTCTTTTTTGTTTGTTTGTTTTGTTCTGTATGCTTGCTGCCTCAGTTAAAAAGAGGAATGCCAGTATATTACTACTTAACTACTTAAGATTAGCTGTTAGAGAGATAAGGGTGCTGAATGGTGCTTAGCTCCAAATGGTGAAATTGACCTAGTTTAAGCTACCAGATAGAACAGGCAGCTTTATCAACTACTCCCTAAAATAAATATTTGGGAGTATTTGACAAGTAAGTATGACTGATTCTATCCAAACCTTAGAGTAAGAATTCCATTATAAGTTGCAATAAATATTGAAAGAAGATGTGTCCGTCTTTTGAAAGCTCTCCGAGGAAATAGAACATATTTCTATTTTAAGAGGAAAAGATTATTTTATAACGTATCCAAACTATATGGGCACATACTGGTGGACTTTGGAAAATATTTAAAATATCCAGCAATTGAGATTTGCTAACAACAGGGTTCTATCAAACGTGAGACTTAAATTATTCATTTATATTGAAAAGTCTTGTGATTTTCCTTAATAAAAAAGAATATATATATATAATATATATGTATACGCAATATGGTGAACTTTAATTTACTATGATTTAGTATAGCAGAATTTTTTTTACTCTTTTTAATTTTTCCTTTATACTGGAGTAAAATTGATTAACAATGTTGTGTTAGTTTCAGGTATATGGCGAAGTGATTCAGTTATACATATACCTGTATCTATTCTTTTTAAAATTCTTTTCCCATTTAGGTTATTACAGAATATTAAGCAGAGTTCCCTGTGTATTACAGCAGAATTTTAAAACAACATGTATCCTAAACTTAAAAATTGGTGGTTTTATGTAAGAAAAGTGAGTGGGCGTGAAAGGTAAAGCATAAAATATTTGAATAGTGTAGTTTCAAAAATTTCAGAAATAAAATGGTGGGTTTTTTTCCTTCAAATATTATAGTCCAAAATCTTACAAAATGATTTGGTAATTAAAATAAGGGAAAATTAAAAAAAAAAGGTGTGTTTTTGCCATTTCTCTCTTTTTCCTCAACAATAATCATTGCGTTGTATTTTATACAAATTATCCAAAGTTGAGCAGGGGAAGAAGAAAGAGTTCAATGTGAAGAGAGACCATTTGTTGGTGGCATGATCTGACATGATTTAATGGGGTAGTAGGACATCACAAGAAAACCAAACAGCATAAGCAAACCAAACTTGGAATGAATCTAATAATAGAGATATCTCCCAATAAGCATTTCTACCTAGACAAGATATTTTTGTTTTGAAAGATGGGCGTTATCTCTCTTAATAAGAGATGCTAGTCATGTAAGGGATAGAAAAGCAAAGCTATTAGATTTGGTTAATCCTGAAGATAAACTTTTTGGAATGTCTCAACAAAAAAAGGAAGGAAAAAGTGTCATTTTTCTTTTTTCATTTCTCTTCAGTAGCAGACATTTGCTATTGAACTCTAATAGAAAAATGGATACACAGATTTTACTTTCACAGTCAATGTGAGGCATAATGCAGTAGGCAGAGAAACTAGTCATAACTGGGTTTATGGCAGGTCTTCAGTTCACAAAGAGCACAAGCCTGAACAAGCCAACGTGAGTCACTTCATGTGGTTGTATCATAATAATATTACATAAAGATTTCTGATGAATGGCCTCTGTGGACTCTAAAATATCCCCATAAATGATCCAAACTGTATGCTAGACATTTCCTGAAAGTTTTATATCTCATTGTAAGTAAGGCATACTCTAATTTTCTCAGGGTACCAAGTTGTACATTTAGTTGCAAAATGTCAATACACTTGGTAGCAAAAAGAAAGCAATAAAATAAATCTTCAAAGAGGCAATGTAAATTTTTCAGAATGAGAAAGTAATTCAACTTAACTATGTTGCTAAGTGAGAAACTTTTTCTGTGGAGAATGTTAAAACTTTGATACTGATAGGAAGGAGAAATGAAGAGGCCAACAACATGGTTATCTGCGAGGAGTTCTGTAGTCACACTGAATGAGTTCCTGATTTATTCTATGTCACTAGGCAAATCTCATACTAATCTCTTTTTGCCTTCATTTCCTCAACTATAAAAAGGGGATAATAATATCAACCTGTCTCAAGGGGTGTGGTGAGAATTAATTAAGACCTATAAAGTGTTTTGAAGGTCAAAAATGAAAGACACCATACTAAGTACAAACCCTCATTATTGGCCTTGCAGTTGATGGAATATAAAAACTCATTTATTGTTGGCAAAATTCTGAAGCATCTAAATTTTCAAATAAGAATTCTGAAATAAGAATGCACTTTCCTAGATTTATGTGACTTAAATTTATGAACTGATTCATAAGTGTCTTTTATTTAGGTGCTTTATATTTAATTTTTCAACCTAGACTAATCAAATAATAGAAGAGAATACTAGTTTGAAAATAGTAATTACAGCCAGTTAGAATTTTTTTTTTTTTTTTTTTTTTTTTTTTTTTGTGGTACGTGGGCCTCTCACTGTTGTGGCCTCTCTCGTTCCGGAGCACAGGCTCCGGACGCACAGGCTCAGCAGCCATGGCTCACGGGCCAAGCTGCTCGGCAGCATGTGGGATCTTCCCGCACCGGGGCACGAACCCCTGTCCCCTGCATTCGCAGGCGGACTCTCAACCACTGCGCCACCAGGGAAGCCCCCAGTTAGAATTTTAAAAATATATTTTATTTACTTTTTGCTTCACCTCTGTATGTTTATCAATAAGCTAATCAGGTGTTTGTTTCCAAAGAATGACTGAGTCTAGAAGATCTTCTTGGGGGGTAAACGAAAGAATGAAACATTTAATTTGTTGCTACCATTTAGCATCAAGGTAACAACGATTCAGCTTAGAATAAAGTTGTTTTTAAATTCTGCCTGACTCACCATATGCTAACACATATATATGGAATCTAAAAAAACAAAAAAAGGTTCTGATGAACCTAGAGGCAGGACGGGAATAAAGAATAAAGACTTGAGGACACGGGGAGGGGGAAGGGTAAGCTGGGACAAAGTGAGAGAGTGGCATTGACATATATACACAACCAAATGTAAAATAGATTGCTAGTGGGAAGCAGCTGCATAACACAGGGAGATCAGCTCGGTGCTTTGTGATGACCTAGAGGGGTGGGATAGGGAGGTTGGAAGGGAGATGCAAGAGGGAGGGGATATGGGGATATATGTATACATATAGCTGATTCACTTAGTTTTACAGCAGAAATTAACACAACATTGTAAAGTAATTATACTCCAATAAAGATGTTAAAAACAAAAGATGTTAAATAAAAAAATAAAATAAAATAAAATAAATAAATTCTGCCTGAGTCAGGACATTTAACTAAGGGAAATATGTTTCTCTAAGTGCCTGAATTTAGGAGCCAACAGCAAGAGTATATGAAAATAGCATTTTCATTTTCAGAAATTTGACTCCTATTGCACCCCTTCCCATGATGTATTGAGTTTCTTGGATGCCAAATAACTAATATGAAAAAACAAAACAAAACATGATGAATCAGTTACCTCTGTGTTTTGTAATAAGAAAACATATTTGTCCCCTACTTTTATTTATTTTATTTTATTTTTTGGCTGTATGCGGGCCTCTCACTGTTGTGGCCTCTCCCGTTGCAGAGCACAGGCTCCAGACGCGCAGGCCCAGCGGCCATGGCTCACGGGCCCAGCCGCTCTGCGGCATGTGGGATCCTCCCGGACCGGGGCACGAACCCATGTCCCCTGCATCGGCAGGCGGACTCTCAACCACTGCGCCACCAGGGAAGCCCTGTTCCCTACTTTTAGATGAAACAAATCAGCATTTTGGTTTCATTAAATTTCAACAGGTAGCACTAAGTAAATGAACAGTTTTACCCTTTGAAATATCATTAAGTTTATCAGTAGTTTGTAAATAATTACAGCTAGAGCCAATAAGATTCTTGAGATATTATTTCCTAATTAAATAATTGCTCAATTAGATGAAATCTGGGATGCCATAAATTAGCAATGAAACTGTCATACCTCAGAGTTCGACTTTTCTTAGGCTTTTAAAAATGTAGTATGAGTCTTCAGTGACAGTCTTTCCTTAGGTCGATTCATGGGAACAATTCATTACTGATGTTTATTTTGCTTTGGGTTGGGCTGTAAAACTACTCTACAATAACATAACTTAGGAGGTTTGTTATTTTAGAATTATTATATCCTATGCTGGTTGTGGTCAAGAAAAAGACAGGCTGAAAAACAAGTAATATATCTTTTAAAACATTTACTACTGCTGTTAAAAAAACAAAAACAAAAAAAGTTAACTATATACTACTGCCAAAAAAACAAATTATTTAGTTTCTCTCCAGTTAGAGTTTCATTAATGGTCCACTTCATATAATTTTTGTTGTTGTTAAAAACTCATTTATCCTTTACCCTAAATTTTGAATGTAAACATTAAATGTCAAGGTTGATAGCCATGCAATTAACCAGCTTAATTTTGGCTAGAAGATGAATGATTCACTTGCCTGTGTCTGATGAGTGGGCAGAGCACTGTATTTTAAATGGCTCTGTCCCAGAGGGCAAATCTTATGGGTTTCACTGCCCATCCCACTCAGAAAAAAATACAGCTGAGTACTGACTGAGCATGAAATTGTAAGGGTATCTTATAACTTGATTATCTTGCCAGTGTTATAAGAATGGTTTTCATTTTTCACATTGTTAACTTTAAAATTTTAAGGATTTTCAGGCATTAGGAAATATTGTCCAAGTTATCTTTTGGTTTAGTTATTTGTTTTGCATCTCAAGACTTAAAAGTCTCCATAATAAGTGAACACCATATTTTTGCTTTGCTCAGTGTCTAATTTTTTTTTTTTTTTTGCAATCACAGTCCTGTATTCTGTGAAAAAAAATATTTCTCCTTTTCCTGGGTCTATTATGTACTATCTCTTTTAGTTGACAGAAATAAACTGTTTTCATCTCCAGTGACTGAGTCAGCAATTACTTTTCAGTTTCCTCTGCCCGAAGAGTGTTTAAAAATATTTCTCTATTTCTGCTAAATATTACACAAGAGTAAAAGCAAGTCTTTTTATTCTTTTTGATGCACATGTGTTCTATTTTATTATATCAGATAATAGATGAGTACGCTTTATTAGAATATCATCTAGAATTTTGTAAAGAAAGACTAAAGCATTCCATTTAATACAATTCAACAAAGGTGTACACAGAATGTTTTACCTGGAGAGGAGGAGGGATAAGTATAAGCTCTCTGTCCTTAAGGAACTTGACGTGTTTCTGAGATAGTACAGGAGGAGTTTGATCAGTTTGATAAAATGACCAGCTATAATGCAATAGCCTGTAAAATGCTATAGCCCAAACCAATGAAATCCACACTCTGAAGAGAATATAATTTTAGTAGCTGGAATGATCTCTTGGGATCTTCAAATTAAACTCTTTTATCTTATTAATGAAATTCTGGATATTACAAGGAATGATGTGATTAGTAATACATATGTATCTAGTCAAATTGTCACAGTCTTGATTTTTCATGACCCAAAGGGATGCAAGGATAATTCATAGATGCTAATTTAGCTAATAGTTTCTATATTTTCCTTTACCAAACTTCTTAAACTTTTAATAAGGAATAAAATTTAAATGTGTTTTTTCCCCTATGTGATAGTTCATTATGTTTATTTAAATAACCTAAATGAAGTTAGTCAAGGAATGAAGAGTTCAAAGAATAAAATTTATGTAATATAGAATATGTAAAATATGTAAAATACCAGCATTTGGTTGCTCAAGAATTGATTCCAGGCTCAGGCATTCATTGGATCCTGATTTGACATAAGAAATTGTTATTAAGCCAATAAGCATTTATTCAACCATATTCAAGACATTCTGCATAGGCATTCAGGACTCAAAAATGAAAAACAAACCTATGATTCTTACTCTTAAAGAATTCAGTCTAGTGGAAGAGGCAATTGCATGAGGAAATAGATTGAATACACAGAAATAAGTGCTATGGAAGATGCTAGGAACATCAGGGATGGCTTGAGAGAAGAGGTGACCTCTCATTACTCTTGAAGACAATGGTAATTTGCTACATAGAGAAGAGGAAGAAAGGGCATTTCAGGCAAAGAGAACAAAATGTGCAAAGGCATCGAGTTTTGAAAAGATATGTGAGAAGTTCATTGTGGTTTGGAGCTTGTGGTTGTGGTGGGGAGTGGAAGGAAATGAAATTGGAACAGTGTATTGGGGTTACATCATGAAGGGCATCATACCCAGACAAAAGAATTTGGCTTTTATAGAGAAGCTAGTGGGAAATCAGGGGAAATTGTTAAACAAAGGGAAAGGTGTAATCATATTTGGTAAGAAGATAATTATGGCAGGAGTGTAAAAATGCAGCATAGGAGAGATTGATGGAGGAGAGGCCAGATAGGGCACCATGTCATTAGTCTAGGATAGAAATCAGAAAAGCCTGAATTAATTAGTGGCAGTAGAAAAGGGGGATAATGGTCCTACTGTGAATATATTTCTGAAAGAAAATAGATAGGATTTGGGTGTAGATGGTTAAGAAGAGGAGGGACTCAGAGTCAGTTTTTTACTTAAGAGACTTGAGGATGTTCATTCCATTAACCATGATAGGAAAGGAGAGAACGTTTAAAGAGATATAATTATTTCAGTTTTTTTAATGTATTAGGCTGAAGCACCTGTTGGGATAGCCAAGTTGACAAGCATTTGAAAAAGCTGGTCTGGATCTTGAAGATAGGATAGAACTGGAGATACAGACATGGGAACCATGAACATATAAAAAAGCTTCTAGAATGTGGTTGAAAGCATATATCTAAGTGTAGAATGAAAGGCCACCAAAGTTGAAACTGGAAAACATCAGTGCTTAAGACAGTGTTCCACATTGATTTTCAACCATTCCTCCCTTTGAAAGTATACAATCATCAGCTTACCTCTAACCATGGCAATTCAGATATTTCCCCTTAAAGGCCCATGATAGTCCCTGATTCCTTGTACTCTCCTCTTCTCTAACTATTTCTTTTAAGAATTTCTAGTTGAAGAATTTCTTTTAAGAATTTCTAGTTGAAGAATTAGAGCAGAAGGGCCCATTGAAGAAAGCTGAGGGGTTCTTAGAGACGTAGAGGGAAAATCAGGAGTGGTGGTGACTTAGGAGACAAGGTCACATTAGCGTCACATCCCTACTTGCAAACTCTGACCAAACCGTGTAAATCAAATCTGGGCACTGTCTTCCCTCAGGGAACTGAATAGAATGGATGACTTAGGTGTCTGTGTCCAACAGAGCAGAGCCATAGAAGTCTGAGTCCTTCAGTTCCCTTAAGTTCTCCAGCATACTTGGAAGCGTGCATCTAGTTTTTGTTCCCCCTTGGGGACAGGGAGACTTCACCCACACCTCCAATTACCTTGCTCTTGAAAGCAGCTGAGTTAGGAGTAGAAGGGATGGAAGGAGGAATCTGGAGGTGTGTAGGAAGAGAGTGGCTCTTCCAGTAAGCAAAGCACATTTGCTTTCCATTTGGAATGACCAGTGACTGCTCATGGCTCAACCAAAACTAAGTTCTGGAGACAAATACTGTATGTTATCAATTATATCTAAATCTGGAATCTAAAAATTAAAACAAATGAATAAATATAATGAAACAGAAACAGAGTCACACACATAGATAGAGAACAAACTAGTGGTTACCAGTGGGTAGAGGGAAGTGGGTGGGGCAAGATAGGCATAGGGAACTTAGAGATACAAACTACTATGTATAAAATACCTAAACTACAGGGATATATTGTATAGCACAAGGAACATAGCCAATATTTTATAATAACTTTAAATGGAGTATAATCTATAAAAATATTGAATCACTATGTTGTACACCTGAAACTAATACAATATTGTAAATCAACTATGTTCAGTAAAATATTAATTAAATTAATAAATCAACTTTTAAAATGAGTGTAAGCACAAAAATAAGCTCAAAATGGATTAAAGACCTAAATGTAAGGCCAGAAACTATCAAATTCTTAGAGGAACACATAGGCAGAACACTCTATGACATAAATCACAGCAACATCCTTTTTGACCCACCTCCTAGAGAAATGGAAATAAAAACAAAAATAAACAAATGGGACATAATGAAACTTAAAAGCTTTTGTACAGCAAAGGAAACCATAAACCAGACCAAAAGACAACCCTCAGAATGGGAGAAAATATTTGCAAATGAAGCAACTGACAAAAGATTCATCTCAAAAATTTACAAGCAGCTCATGCAGCTCAATATCAAAAAAACAAACAATCCCATCCAAAAATGGGCAGAAGACCTAAATAGACATTTCTCCAAAGAAGATATACAGATTGCCAACAAACACACTGAAGAATGCTCAACATCATTAATCATTAGAGAAATGCAAATCAAAACCACAATGAGGTATCACCTCACACCGGTCAGAATGGCCATCATTGAAAAATCTAGAAACAATAAATGCTGGAGAGGGTGTGGAGAAAAGGGAACACTCTTGCACTGCTGATGGGAATGTGAATTGGTACAGCCACTATGGAGAACAGTATGGAGGTTCCTTAAAAAACTACAAATAGAACTACAATCCCACTACTCTCAGGGTATATGCCCAGTAGCAATCCCACTACTGGGCATATACCCTGAGAAAACCATAATTCAAAAAGAGTCATGTACCAAAATGTTCATTGCAGCTCTATTTACAATAGCCAGGAGATGGAAGCAACCTAAGTGTCCATCATCGGATGAATGGATAAAGAAGATGTGGCACATATATACAATGGAATGTTACTCAGCCATAAAAAGAAATGAAATTGAGTTATTTGTAGTGAGGTGGATGGACCTAGAGTCTGTCATACAGAGTGAAGTAAGTCAGAAAGAGAAAGACAAATACCGTATGCTAACGCATATATATGGAATCTAAGAAAAAAAAAATGTCATGAAGAACCTAGGGGTAAGACGGGAATAAAGACACAGACCTACTAGAGAATGGACTTGAGGATATGGGGAGGGTAAGGGTAAGCTGTGACAAAGTGAGAGAGTGGCATGGACATATATACACTACCAAACATAAAATAGACAGCTAGTGGGAAGCAGCAGCATAGCACAGGGAGATCAGCTCCGTGCTTTGTGACCACCTAGAGGGGTGGGATAGGGAGGGTGGGAGGGAGATGCAAGAGGGAGGGGATATGGGGATATATGTATATGTATAACTGATTCACTTTGTTATAAAGCAGAAACTAACACACCATTGTAAAGCAATTATACTCCACTAAAGATGTAAAAATAAATAAATAAATAAAATAAATAAAATGTGTGTAAGTAATAGATGTAAAAGTCTGCCATGCAGTAGATGCTCAAGTGTACTTGTTAAGGTTATTGCTGTAGTTGATTTGTATTATTGTTACACTTTAATTCATTCCCAATAATAAAAGTAGTTTTACAATAAATAAAAATAAAATCACAACAAAAGTATTTTACCTGTTTTTACGTAGCTAGAAAATTCATAGGCAAAAGCAAAACAAAAAAAAATTATTACTGCATTTAGCATATGTGATATGATCATTAAATAGTAGAAAACATACATTTCTCTAAGATAATATCAATGAAGTAGCTTCATTTGATGGACTCACACACACACATATATAATTTTTACTGTAAATGTTAGAAGATTGGGGTCAAACTATACAAACTGCCACAAATCTGGATGACTGTAATACACTATCGATAGCATTATTTCTGTTCACTTAGTTCTTCTTCCCCTCTATTTTAAGGCAAACAAGAAGATTGCACTTACCTGCCTCCTTGAAATGAGGTATAGCCATGTGGCGAGCTTTGGCTTACGTAATGTGTGTAGAAGCAATGTATGTCACTTTCAGGAGGCGACATTTATTACCAGTGTTGTGGAAGCATGTGCTGATAAGGAGGTGTCATAATACCAAAGCAGAGTCTAGAAAGTGGACCACAAAGGAAAGCAAGTCTCAAAGGACTTCATGTGGGCAAGAATTAAACTTTAATTCAATTAAACCCCTGACATCTGAAGTTTTGCTTTTTTTTTTATTTCTTCTTAACTGAACCTCTGCTTTACAGTGTTGCTACTGCATCTTTTTTATTCTGAATTCTGATGCATATTGAATGCTACATGAGCCTTGTAGATCTAACACATCCACGCCCATCCCCACCCCACCCCAGATTGTCCATTGTCATGCTTTAATGCCATTGGATCTCACTGTGAGATCCAGACTCAGTGGTATGGATAGTAGTTCTGTATGTGTGTGCTCTTGAGTCCTGAATGAACTAGTTCACTTTGGGCCAAACTCAGAATGTTTGTGAGAAAGATGTCTCTTAGTATATACTTATATGGAGAAGTTTTTGTCCTTGAAGTAGATGGTAAATCTCTATATCAGGCAGTTGTGGTGAAAACTATCCTTGAAAGGTACTGATAATAATACATAATAACTTATAGATCACTTGTGAGATTTATTTACTTTCTGCCCTGAGAAGTTTTGAGAGGCCTGCCTTTTAGGGGATAATATGTCTTATGTCTTTTTTTTTTTTTTTCAATGTGCTCTTTCTTGATAGGATATAGTTTTTGAGGAAACTATTTTATTTAAATGAACTTAAGTGAACTTAAAATGCCGTGTTATAATGCTTCTGGTTCTTTTTTTTTTTTAACATCTTTATTGGAGTATAATTGCTTTACAATGTTGTGTTAGTTTCTGCTTTATAACAAAGTGAATCAGTTATACATATACATATGTTCCCATATCTCTTCCCTCTTGCGTCTCCCTCCCTCCAACCTTCCCTATCCCATCCCTCTAGGTGGTCACAAAGCACGGAGCTGATCTCCCTGTGCTATGCGGCTGCTTCCCACTAGCTGTCTATTTTATGTTTGGTAGTGTATATATGTCCATGCCTCTCTCTCACTTTGTCACAGCTTACCCTTACCCTCCCCATATCCTCAAGTCCATTCTCTAGTAGGTCTGTGTCTTTATTCCCGACTTGCCCCTAGGTTCTTCATGACTTTTTTTTTTTCTTAGATTCCATATACATGTGTTAGCATACGGTATTTGTCTTTCTCTTTCTGACTTACTTCACTCTGTATGACAGACTCTAGGTCCATCCACCTCACTACAAATAACTCAGTTTCATTTCTTTTTATGGCTGAGTAATATTCCATTGTGTATATGTGCCACATCTTCTTTATCCAATCATCTGATGATGGGCACTAAGGTTGCTTCCATGTCCTGGCAATTGTAAATAGAGCTGCAATGAACATTTTGGTACATGACTCTTTTTGAATTATGGTTTTCTCAGGGTATATGCCCAGTAGTGGGATTGCTGGGTCATATAGTAGTTCTATTTTTAGTGTTTTAAGGATCCTCCATAATGTTCTCCATAGTGGCTGTATCAATTTACATTCCCACCAGCAGTGCAAGAGTGTTCCCTTTTCTCCACACCCTCTCCAGCATTTACTGTTTCTAAATTTTTTGATGATGGCCGTTCTGACCGGTGTGAGGTGATACCTCATTGTGGTTTTGATTTGCATTTCTCTAATGATTAATGATGTTGAACATTCTTTCATGTGTTTGTTGGCAACCTTTATATCTTCTTTGGAGAAATGTCTATTTAGGTCTTCTGCCCATTTTTGGATTGGGTTGTTTGTTTTTTAAATATTGAGCTGCATGAGCTGTTTATATATTTTGGAGATGAATCCTTTGTCAGTTGCTTCATTTGCAAATATTTTCTCCCATTCTGAGGGTTGTCTTTTGGTCTGGTTTATGGTTTCCTTTGCTGTACAAAAGCTTTTAAGTTTCATTAGGTCCCATTTGTTTATTTTTGTTTTTATTTCCATTTCTCTAGGAGGTGGGTCAAAAAGGATGTTGCTGTGATTTATGTCATAGAGTGTTCTGCCTATGTGTTCCTCTAAGAATTTGATAGTTTCTGGCCTTACATTTAGGTCTTTAATCCATTTTGAGTTTATTTTTGTGTATGGTGCTAAGGAGCTGATTCTTTTTGTATCCTAAGTATTTAAAATAAAATATTTACAAATGAAAAAAATAAATACAAATTCATTAACTCTTCACCAATCTCTACTGAGTGCCTATTTTCAGCCAAAAATTGTGCTAAGCACTGAGAATACAACAGAGAACAAAAAGAGGCACAGTTGCAATTTTCATAGTCAGACATAAATAAATAAAGTGAATATATATTTATAAACTAAGATTGTAGTCTGAGATATATATAATTCTGTGAGAACATATAATGAAAACTAACCTATACTGGAGGTCAGAAAAAGTTTTCCTGATTTTCAAAGTATGAATGGGAGTCAACTAGGCAAATAGAGGTTGAAGGGAAGGCACTGAAGCACGTTCTATATGGGGAGAACAGCATAAGCAAAGGCTCTCTGACATGAGGGAGCATGGACATTCCCGGCGGCAGTAATACAGAGAGTAAGGGAAGAGCTATCAGATTATGTAGTTTTATGGTCATTTTAATGGAGATTGGTCTTTACCTTAAGGGCAATAAGAAGCCATCAAGAGATTTTAAACCTGAGGCTTATGTGACCAGATTAAGATTTTGAAAAGAACACTCTGGTAGCAGCATGAAACATGTATTGGAAGGCGGCCAGGCTGGATGAGACTGTCATAGTAGGCCAGAGAAGAAAGGAAGGTAGTTAAGACTGGAGTAGTGGCCATGGTGGTGGAGTAAAGTGGCTACTAGAGAGATACTTTGGATTCAGTTTCTAGGACTTCATGATGGATTGGGTATGCTGGGTGAGGGAAAGATGGATGTCAAGGAATACTACATCTAGTTCCCTGGCTTGTGTAACTGGATGGTGTGATTTCATTGAGATTACAGTGGAAGAGAAACTGGTTTGAATGTGGGTGTATGTACGAAAGGATCATGAATTTGGTATGAGACTGGTAGGTTTGAAATGCCTTTGAGATAGCCAAGGGGAAATTTTAAGTGGACATTTGAGACTATATATCTGGAATTCAGATAAGAAGTCTGAGACTTGAGATAGAATTTTAAAAAGTGTATTTGTAGATAATTTGTTAAGATTAAGTTCAACTGTGAGTGACAGAAAATCCAAAATAACAAGGGCTTAAGAAAGAAGATTTTTCCTACATAAAAGTTTAGTACAGGGCTGTTCAATAGAAATACAATGCAAGTCATGTATGCAATTAAAATTTCTCTAGTAGCCATGTTAAAAAGGCAAAAAGAAACAGTTGTAATTAATTTTAATAATACTCATCCAGTATATCCAAAATGTTGTAATTAGACATGTAATCAATATAAAATTATCAAAATACACTATATCTTACATTCTGTTTTTTATACTGTCTTCAAAGACGGATACGTATTTTATACTTACAGCTCAGTTTGGGCTAGCTATATTTTGAATGCTCAGTAGCCACATATGGCTAAGGAGTAGTGTATGGAACAATGCAGGTCTAGAGGTAGGAGGTCCGGAGATGATATAACACTTTATAGTGTCAGAGACCCAGGCTTCTTCTGCATGACCTCCATTTACAAGGTCACTTCTTAGTCCAGAAGAGGTGATGTAGCTCCATTCGTCAGGTCTGCATTCCACTAATAGGGAGGAAGACAAGGAAAGAGAAAAGCATGTCTTTTCCCTTTAAGGTTACTTCTTGGAAATGTGTATACCGCTTTTATCTACATCCTTTTGGTCAAAATTTTGTCACATGACTTGAAGGCCATGTACTTAACTACAGGGAAGTTTGGAAAATGTAGCTTTTATTTCAGGTGGCCACGTGACTAGATACAAATCAAGATTCTATTGCTACAGAACCTATTGGGGAACAATCATCAGTCTTTGCCAGTGTCTTCTCTGTACACCCTTCCTCCCACGTAAATAATGCATTTGCTGCTGTCTTTCTAAGAGAGACAATTTCAAAGTCTCCGTCAGATCAAAGTCATGAAGTCTAGGATCTGAATGATGTACAGTCTTTTCCACCAGGTCTAAGTTTGGCTCCTCTTGGTTCAGTGATCCATTAAACTAAAGGATAAGTTATTTGCTTCTCTTTTCCTGTACTATGGTGGTATAGGAGCAGGGTAGCTAAAATAGAAACACCCATTTGGGAAAGGGGAGAATGGGCAACACTCAAATCCCAATATACAGGAATAAGAAAGATTGTCTTCTCTGGGAGAAGGGTAAGTTCTGGGTTAGCCCTTCTCTCCACAGCCCCTTTGGAAGTCCTGGTTCTCCTCCCCTGGAGGAAGTCCCTTGCTCATCATCTTCTGTAGCCCTGTCACTGCCCTCTGGGAGATTCTGCACTATATCCATTACTTACTGCTGGTTCAGATTTAGGTGTCCAGCATGTTATAGGACTTAAATAATCACAGCCTTTTATAGGCTAGACTTGTAGGAATTCTTTGGCAATAAAATGTTCAATAATTTAGTAGACTTCCAGTCTGTTTGCTACTGGTCAGTTTCATATGTAAGTAACTACAGCCAAAATACTTGCCTAGACATAATTTTTTTTTTACATGAAAACTCTGGTCTTTCTTGGTAGCCTTTGAGTTCTGCTCATTCCCATCACTCAGCTTAATGGTGGCTATTAAGTCAACTAAAGCAATGGGCTGGTTGGAGAAGGCAAAAATCTTAAATCCATCTCTTTAAGCAACTTTGGTAAGATAGGGCATATGTACTGTTAAGATTGCAGTTTCTAAGACATTGCTTAAAACTATTTCAGTTGGGGGAGAGAAGGCTTGGCTTTTTAAATCTTGGGAGGCTCTAATTTATCAGATTTTCAGTTTCTTCTGTTTGAAGGCTGTCGGCAGAGTAGCTCTTTCTCAGCAGAGCTGAAGTTCTTTCCGCCTTTGCTTGAAGTCTGGCTAGCTCTAGCTCAAGCTTGTAAGAATTTGACACGGCCAACAAGTATTCTGATTTTTTCTAACCATTTTCCGAGTACTGCATTCTTAATTAGCAAGTGGTCTACATTCTGAGTTATCATAGGTAACAGTTTTATTAAATATTTTCTAAGACATATGAAGGGTTGCTAACTTTCCAGCCCATAGGAAAGTATTCCAAGTACTTTCACTGAGACAGTGCCACATATTTCAGGAGCTGTATTTGGAGCAGCCCACTTTGTACATAGAACTTTATATTAGTAAGTATTAGTTTGATGCTGAGTGGCAGAAAATCTCAAATAATAATGACCTAGAAAATGTTTTTTCTCTCTTGTAAATGTAGTGAAGTAGTTAATATAAGGCTGGTTTGGCACTCCACTGTGTCAGGGATCCAGGGTCCTTCTATCTTGTTCTATCGTGTTGAACCTCCATTCCCAAAGTTACCTCATAACCCAAGCTGGCTGCTGTCAAAGAATGAAAAATGTGTTGATGATGGAGATGTTATGTTGATGATGTTATGCTTTGTCATACTGTGCCTGTCTTGTTTTTTTTTTTGGCTGCGCTGGGTCTTCGTTGCTGTGTGCGGGCTTTCTCTAATTGCAGCGAGCGGGGGCTACTCTTCATGGTGGTGCGTGGGCTTCTCATTCTGGTGGCTTCTTTTGTTGCGGAGCATGGGCTCTAGGTGCATGGGCTTCAGTAGTTGTGGCACATGTGCTCAGTAGTTGTGGTTCGTGGGCTCTAGAGCACAGGCTCAGTAGTTGTGGTGCACAGGCTTAGTTGCTTCATGGCATGTGGGATCTTCCCGGACCAGGGCTCGAACCCATGTCCTCTGCATTGGCAGGTGGTTTCTTAACCACTGCGCCACCAGGGAAGTCCCTGTGCCTGTCTTAAAATGGAAATATTTATTAATTGTTCATTGATCTGAAATTTCATTACGATAATTCTAACCTCAGATTTTTGATACTATAGCATATTTCTACTTTTCTCAAGAATAACCTTGAAATTCTCAAAATAAAATTAACTTTTATATATATGTGAGGGATTGGATTACAAAAGCAAATGAATCATAATAATGATGGCAAAACTGGTGTTTGGTAACTGCTACTTTTCTATGCAGTGATATTTGCAACCCCCTACATACTGATATTTTTGTTCATGTAATACCATTATTTCACTGTTTTAAAAAAATGAATGTCTGAATCATTTATCATTTGAGATCAAGAACAATGACCCCAAAACTCAATTTATGCAGAAAGATAACTACTGCAGGCAGGTTTATGTTTATGAGAGTCTCAGTAAGCAACCATACTGTGGTAGTGGAAAGCTTCTACTGCAAAATTAATTTTTAGTCCAGTGCAAAGATTTTCTGTACAGGTGGAATATAAGAGTAATACTTTTGAAAGTGATACAGTTAACTCTGTTTGGGAGTCTTCACTTCTACATAATGAAATTAAAGAAAATGAAAATGTACTTAAAATTCTTCTCTTTAAAATATCAGTAAAACAAGACAATCATTATCAATCAAAACATTGTAGTCCCTGAAAAAAGTTCCTTCTAAAGTTTATCTCAAAGTTATCAAATAATAAATATTATTAATTGAAAATTAAGGGCCAATTATTTGGAGTTGGCACATGTAATTATTTGGAGTTGGCACATGTAATTATTCTTCCCCATTCTTCCAACTAATATATAGTCAGAGCACTTTTGCAGCAACTGAAAACAATTGTAGAAAACTTTGCTCAAGGATTAATCATGACATAATAATTGATGCCTTCGTTTTTATACTGCATTTTATTAAAAGTGTATGCTTTATTTCTGACTTTTCATGGTTAATTCAATTATCTTAATTCAAACATAGTGTTTAATACAGTTAGAAATATTTTGAATAATTTATGGAAAATTTTTATCACATTGATAATGAATGGTTAACATTAATATTTTTATAAATTTTAATTTTTGATTTATAATATATTTATAAACTTTTATATTTTAAATGTATTAAATATTTAGTTTCACTAATTTTTAAACTTTAAAATAAAATGCTAGCATTTATACTGGTATGTTAGCATTACATGAAATAAACAGTGAATTACCAGTAGTGTTTTCACTTTGCTCCAGAACTGAAACCACTAACCCGTAACAATGAAAGCATTAGATTTAGTTCGGCCTCACGGTGTTACAAGAGTCTAAAGGTATTTAAAGAGAACTAAAACTATGCAGAACATGTTTTCAGCCTTTTCCATATCTGAGAGCTGTATATGATGTCCTTCTGAGTTCTCATTGTTCATAGTGAGCAGGTTGTGGTCCAGTAGAATAGTAAAATACTACTATTGGGAAGTAGCATTGAGGGCATCTAGACCTACTACAGCTCAGAGAAAAGCAGAGGGTAACTGGTGTGATTTCAAAAATCAAGCTTTCCCTCTTGAATTTTTACAGAGGGAGTTTACGTCTGGGATTTTTTTCTCCCCAAATGCTTTATTGAACCTGTCCAAATCTGATCTTAACTGTTGGGCAGGACTGGCTTCTTGGGTGTATATCCTGGGCAGTCACACAGGACCTGTGCTCAGAAGGGCCCCTTGCCTGGTTTAATACTCTGCTCTTGCCCTCTTGGAATGAGCTCTGCATTTTCATTCTGCCCTGGACCTTGCAAATTATATAACCAGCTCTGTTGCAATGATTTGCTTTTATTTTCAAAGGAAGAATGATGTAGTTACTTTCTAATGTATGACTAACTTCTTTTTTTAAATCTGAAGTTGGTGTTTATTCTATTTGGGTGTATTTAGGCTCTAAGGCAAAATGTCCCTTGTCAGAGTTGAAGTTGAATAAATATTTAAAGTACTAAACTCTAATTCCTTCTTCCCATTAACACCTCTCTTCTCTTTCCGGTCCATCAGGGCCTTTATGTTCCTTCCTGGACTTCCCTCAGGTCTTCTTCCTGATGTCCCACCATGAAAAATGCAACAAGCATATATATTTTTCATTTAGAGACATACCTATCAAGACATACTTCCTTTCTCTTCCAGTACCACACAGATCTAGACTGTGCCATTGGAACGCAGCCTCAGATGATATTTTAGTAATTCCTCCGAGGTCTTTTCATCATGGCCTAAACCATGACGGGAAAGGGGTCTGTCACGGAGAAAGTGCTCAGGGGAGAGCATACCTGCTTTAGGACTTCCCTGATCCTCACAGAAGTGGCCCCTTTTATTCTGTCTTACCAGTGATGCACTCCACACCAAGGACAAAGGGAGAGAAATGAAGGACATGAGGGAGAAAGTATCCTATTTTTTCATGCATTCATTCCCAAGACTCAGCCTTTTAACCTGAAACATCGATTCTACTCTTTAAAAAGTCTTCAGGTGAACAAATCCAAGCACTCATTTCAAAACCCTGCATGCTTGGCCCTGTGGGCTTTGCCTGTATTCTCAGTCTTAAGATGATACCCACATGGGCTTTGAAACATTTGTAAGTTAGGAAGCAAGTCTAAAGATTTTGTTACCTCTTGAAATAGTGAAATTAAAACAACAACATCAACAACTTTCACTTTTGAAGGACAAAATTTGCAGGCTTGTCTCTGTAACCATGAAGTTGCCATGTCAGCAAAAGCCCTTTGTTCACCACAGGAAGCAATCTGGTCATAACAACTTCCTTTCTAACAGTTCAATAGAACTATTGTCTTTGAAGCTTATCAGATAGACCCACTACCAGAAATCCCCACTGGCAACAAAATAGAAATGATCCTTTTTTATAATCAAGGAACTCTAGTTCTCTCAAAGTGGCTACATTTTATTTTGTTTATATTTTCTTTGTTTATTAAATTAGCTTAATTTTGGTGATAGATTTGAAAGTGGAGAACGTAAGTAGGTGACACTGATTCACTGAATTAAAACTACGTTTGTGACTTGAAGCAGACTTACGAGAGAGGGATAAAGGACTATTTAGAAGATGTTTGTGGCTTCCTATCCTACTGCATTTTCACTAAGAATAGTTGGTAGGCAGTTAACTATGATGCAGTCTGTAATGTCAGCCTTGTCTGCAGAGTCAGAAGTTTTTCTCCGAAAAACTTTTTTTTTTTTTTTTTTTTTTTTTTGCGGTACGCGGGCCTCTCACTGTTGCGGCCTCTCCCGTTGTGGAGCACAGGCTCCAGACGCGCAGGCTCAGCGGCCATGGCTCACGGGCCCAGCCGCTCCGCGGCATGTGGGATCTTCCCGGACCGGGGCAGGAACCCGTGTCCTCTGCATCAGCAGGCAGACTCTCAACCGCTGCGCCACCAGGGAAGCCCCGAAAAACATTTTTTTAAACCATAAACCATTGAAGTGCCTCCTTATTTTTAGTTTGAGGGATCTTTATCCTTTGTGTTACCTCCTGCTCCCCTACTTCATATTAGATTTTTTTTCTGCTCAGCTATTATACTGGTAAGCCCCAGAAAGTCAATGCATGACCTCTTGGGTTATTTAAGAATAATGACTTAATCTCTTGTGGAAAAAAAAACCCTTCTCAGGCATTCTTTGAGGGAGATAACCTTCTTATTGGAATTCCTCAATCCCTCCCACATTCCTCAGTCTTTTCCCTCTGCATCAGCAACACTGAACTGGCAAAGAGACAAATTGCTATTTCTCCCTCTGCTTTTCTTCAGTTTTAGCTTAAATAACATTTCTACCCTCTAAACTTCCTCATTGCTGGTTACAGTGTTTCTTTCACTGGAATGACTGTGTCTTCTGGTGTTTTATGTACTTTCCCTTCTTCACTCAGTGACTCAGTCCATCTCTTTAGATCCCATCTTGCAGCATTCCCGCGCCTGTTTTCTTTGGACTGAACCTGACTCCCACACAGTCAAATTCCCTTTACACTCCCCTTAATGTACTTGCCAAGGTTGCAAGTGTGCTTAATTGTATCTTTTCTGCATTGAAATTTTACTTCTTCTCCTTTTAGTGTTTAAAAAAATTCAAGTTTTTCTTAGAAAAGATTACCCAGTCCAGTTCCAGTCAATTTTCTTCTCTTAGATTGGAAATTAAGATGTACAGAAAAAAGGACAGTAGGTTTTTACTGTACAGAATTAAAGGGTTTTGGGGCTTCTATTTTTCTTAGAGCCCTGAGAGTTTGGTGTCCCCTGAGACATGGTGGAGAGTCTCAGGTCATGCATCACTGTGATGCATGGGAAGTTCATCCCCAGCAAGCCAAAGAGGACTTTTAGATGTGTATAAAAAGAGGAAGCAAATTCCCAGAGGAAGTTGCAAGACATGGATATAAGAATGGAAGGAGAAAAAAATTGCTGAGAAATTAGTTAAATGAAGTCATGGTTAGTTTAGAACAGGGGTAAAAGTTGGTAGTTTGGTCTTTGTTATTCCTACAGCTTCATCCTTGCTGCACTCTTCTGTGTGCATCTACTTCATCTGGGCTTCACTTAGGTACCCTGCCTGGTCAGACCCCCACTAACCGAGGATGTGGTGTGAGATATGGCACCACATCGCTGTGGGCTTCCTTCGCTTCGTGATTTCCCAGATTGAAGCAGCAGTAGCAAATCTGCCTCTCCCTAGATCCCTCCATGAGCCCTTCCCTGCTGCCTGTGCCTCTGATAACTGACTGCATGATAAGGCAGTGTGCCAAGCGTAGGGAGAGATATGGCACCATCCGGGTTCTTAGGCTGAGCTGGGGCTGACGTCAGGGCCAAGCGCTAGCTGCATTCTCATTCTGGTGGCAGGCAATGCTGGGTTGTAAGGGTTCCTTCTGATAGATAGCATGAAAACAAGATGGAAACCATCAAAGTGATATTGTTAGGTTTTGGTCTCAGAAGCAAAACAAGTGGGGTCTGTAGAGCTCTCTTGTAAGTATTCTGAAAGTTCAGACTTTGGCTGGCATAACAGGGACATTTTGTCTTGTCCACTTGTATCTGAGAAATGTTGGGAATTGGAACCTGAGCTTGGGTCTGGTTGACAGGTCAGTGACCTCTGTGGTCTTATAGGGAGTTTAAACCTTCATTTCACAGATGAAGATACTTGAGGCTCAGGGAGGTTGAAAGACTTATTGAAGGTGCACAGCCAGAGCTAAAACTCAGGTCTTAGGCACTCTATCTAGTGCTGCCCTATAGGTCTTATGCTTGCAGCTGCTGGCTGGCCCAGGATGCCAAGAGACAAAGACCTATGACATGTCTTTTTAATAAATTGGGCTTCCTCATGTTTACTTAGGAATAATACTTCTCTATCCATATTCTGAATAAAAGTGTAATGTGTACTCATTGTGGAGAATAGAAAATTTAGAAACAAAAGGAGAAAAAAATAATGATATTTTATAATCCTGTTACCCAGAGATGATCACTATTAACATTTTGTTGATTTCTTTGTAATCTTTTCCATGTGTAGATGTGTGTGTGTGTGTGTGTGTGTGTGTGTGTGTGCATTTACAAAATTGGGGTTATATATTTTATAATAGCTGGTATCCTTTAGTTGCAAATAACAAACAGACCTAGTTTCAAATTTAAGGAAGGAAAGGAATTTCTTGGCAGGCTACAAAATCAAAGAAACACCTAGGCCTTGGAAAAATAGTACCCAGGAAACTCAGCTGTTTTTATCAAAAGAGAGATTAAATACTGGATAGACCAAAATAACATTGGATATGGATGTCCTAGTTTTGAAATTTACAGTCACATCTTAGATGAATAAATGGATAAGTTTAAATTTCTTTGTAACCGAAGTCAATTTGTTGCCTGAGTAATTCAGTAATTCTCTCTTCCAGGTCATTATTACATTCAAAGTTCAGACCCCCTCTCAGTATTTCTCCTTTCCATCCCACCCTCCTCTGCCAATGCAATGGCCTCTGGGAACAGAGGAAGCTCATGCTACCATCCTGCTGCCAGGGAATAGGTATCTGGTCCTTGTGTTACCCTCCAGTCCTTTCTGGCAGTGTCTTGCCTTGTGTAAATTTTGCCTGTGGGCCCCTGGCCTCACTGATCTGCTGAGTATGTAGCACATCCTTTATGTTCTGGCCATGGGTAGTACAGTACAGAGCAATTGCTGCCAGGAGTTTTAGCATCTTCCCCTGCTGCTGCTGAAAGCTGATTGCCCCTGGCTCTAGTATGGGGACTCCTTATCCTCTGCTGTGGTCATTCCCTACCCCCACTCACTGGCTGTCTTATTATCCCCAGCTCCCTTCCATTTTCCTCTCCAGGAACCATAGGGCTTATTCGGGCCACTGGCTCTCTTAGGCCGCCTCTGTCTCTAGTCCTGATGTGCTGCCATTTATACCCCTCTGCAGCCACCCTATGTTGTCAGTGGGTATTCTGAAAGTGGCTTCCCCCTGATTTCATGGAGGAAGTAGAACAAAAGTACCTTTTTTCCCCCTCAGATCCTGAAACTTATTTGGAGCACAAGTGTCCATCCTGAATTTCTACCCAGGAAGGGGGACAGTCCCCTCAGTGACTGCAGGGCTCCTGCAACTGGACACCACCAAGTTGACTCCCTTTTCACCTACCCAGTCTCCAATACCCTGAGCCAGGCACCCTCATGCATGGGCATTTTCCTCACCCTGCTCAGTCTCCAACATCCATGCTAGGTCTTCCTTCTATGCAGATAGATGCTCCTATTACCTCATTCGGGGTCACCATGGCTTTCCCTATCCTGGTGCAAATGGGTATCCTGCTTGTCTCCACCTAAGGGCTTTTTGACTTAGTTGTTTTGGAAAAGAAGAGAAGAGAAAGTGGAAAGGAAGAGCTCTCTCTAGATCTCTATAATTATCTTTTTAATCTATGGGAATATGGTATGATTTAAAGATAATTTTACTTAAACTGTTATTTACTAAATAATTATTTATATTCCCATACAAATATTTTTGATTAGTATAATATACAGAGTTGAAATAAATGACAATTTTTATTTTCGAATTAAATGGTAGAAAGACAACCCTGGGAACAAGAAAGCAAATTTGAGATTTCATCTACAACTTAAAGAAGAAGAATAAAGTTGAATTTTAGCAAGGCTGAATTTTTCCTTTAAGAAGACAGTATGTAAAGTACAACTCAGGGAGGTTTTATTTTGTTTTTTTTTGTTTTTGTTTTTTTTTATAAATTTCTTTATTTTTTATTCTACCTTAAAAATTTTTGGCTGCATTGGGTCTTCATTGCTGCACACGGGCTTTCTCTAGTTGTGGCGAGCAGGGGCTACTCTTCGTTGCAGTGCGCAGGCTTCTCATTGCAGTGGCTTCTCTTGTTGTGGAGGATGGGCTCTAGGTGTGTGGGCTTCAGTAGTTGTAGCATGTGGGCTCAGTAGTTGTGGCTCACAGGCTTATTTGCTCCGCGGCATGTGGGATCTTCCCGGACCAAGGCTAGAACCCATGTCCCCTGCATTGGCAGGCGGATTCTTAACCACTGTACCACCAGGGAAGTCCCCTCAGGAAAGTTTTAAAATTAAAATTAAATAGAGAAAGCTATTCCTTAAAATGTGAAACCTCAGGATGAATAGATGTAATATGTCTGGGCTCTGTGACTGCAGTACATTTGTTACTCATAAGGGATTGTTCTCTAATACACATCTGTTTCTATCTAGAAAAACAAACAAAAAAGCCCTTTCTTACCCTTGGCTCCACTTCTTTGAATTATGTCAAGTAAAATTAAACACTGACAACCAAAAACTATCCAAAGAAAGCATGGATTTATATAAGCATATTTACGATTATAGGTATTACTGTAAAAGACTGCCTGTTGAGTGTTTTTGCTGTAGATTGTACTCTTCTTTTTACCACTAAATTCTTTAGTAGATACTGTTATTGCCTCAGTTTTGCCTCGAGACAGACTATCTATTCTACTTTTCCTCTATCAATTTTCAATTGACTAGAACCTAAATGTTGTCAGTATCTGGGGACACAGGGAAATAAAATGTCCCCATTACATTTCTTCCTTATATTACTGTAGACTCACTGTGAACTTCCTCTGTGATACTTCCCATAATTCTCTTGGGCCTACTTAATCCCCAAGAGTACAATGGCCATAGACTTCATAGAAATTTTGTGGGATTATTTGCATCACAGTTGATAACATGTTTTGAAGTATCCTCCTGTACTACATTACAGCAGACAAACAAACGTTTCAAAATTTCAGTCGTGGAATTTTGGTAGATCAAATTGTTTTAACTCAGCTTTGTTTTGCATTTTTCCCTTTGAGAATTTAACTACCAAAGTAGATTAAAGAGTTTATGACGACATAGCTATCTCATAGCATAAAGAGTACATACATTTAAATATATTCTTATATTAATTAAGTATATTAAGTAAGGGATTGAACCTGGGCCCTCAGCAGTGAGAGCGTGGAGTCCTAACTACTGGACCACTGGTGAATTCCCCCTGATTAAGTATATTGTTGATAGAAAAGAATATAGTTAATTTAAGCTGTGTCTTCATGTGATTCGTGTGTCCATTTTATTTTTTTATTTTATTTTTTGGGTTGTCCATTTTAAATAAATTGTTTACTCTGTTTTGGCAGTAGTTAACTTGAATTGTTTTCTAGTAAATTTTAGAATTTTGTAAACTTATTCTGGAACTTGCTGGCTTTGGCAGAAGAATCTTGGGTGCTCACTTGTCAGAAACAGAGTTCAAGGGGCCATTTCTTTCTTGTCGCCAACAAAACCCAAAATAGAAATAAGACCCAAAAATCCAGTTATGACAAGGTTGAGAAAAAGTATTAAGCCATATATACAGATGGACATGAGTCTATAGTATTGATTTTTTTAAGTCCCAGGATAGAAAAGGGGCCTCTTCCATGAGCAGGGGAGTACTTTTCCATCTGCTTCTAAAGATGACTGGAGAAAGTATTAATGGATTTTTAAAAATTAGCTTTTTATTTTAGAATAATTTTAATTCACAGAAAGTTGCAAAGGTAGTGCAGTTTCTATATACTCCTCATCAGTTTCCCTTAATGATATCCTTACAATACCATTGTACATTTGTCATAACTAAGAAGCCAGCATTGGTACATTGCTATTCACTGACCTTCATACTTTATTTGGATTTCACTAGTTTTTCCACTAATGTCTGTTCCAGGATCCAATCTGGGATACCACGTTGACATTTAGTCATCACATCTCGTTAACCTCCTCTAGTTCGTGACAGTTTCTCAATATTTCCTTGTTTTTCATGACATGGACAGTTTTGTGGTGTACTGGTCAGGTATTTTGTAGAATATTCCTTAACTTTGGTTTGTCTAATGTTTTTCTCATGATTAGAGTGAGGTTACGGGTTTTTGGAAAGAATATCACAGGGCTGAAGCGCCCTTCTCATCACACCATATCAGGAGTACATGCTATCAACATGACTAATCCTGGTGGTGTTAACCATATCAGTTTTTGTTTGCCAGCTTTCCCCATTGGAAAGTTACTATTATTCCATTTCCACACCCTATTCTTTGGAAGCAAGTCCCTAAGTCTAGCTCACAGTCAAGAGGGAGAGGGCATGTGGGGAATTAATTTTCACTTCCTGGAAAGGGAAGTATCTACATATATATATTTTTGGAAGTCATCTGTAAGAAAATTTTATTTGCTCTCCCTTATTTGTTTGTTTATTCACTCATTCATTTATATTAGTATGGACTCGTGTATTTCTTTTGTACTTTGGGTTGTAATTCCCTGCCACATTTTTTATTTTGTTGCTTAAATTTTTCTAGCTTTGGCCATTGGGAACTCTTTCAGGTTGGCTTCTGAGTACCTTTGACATGCCTCTATTTGTGTTTTGAGCTTTCTGGCACCGCAAGATGCTCTGGGCTCCTCATATATTTGTCCCACTCTAGCCCAAGAATCAGCATTTCTCTAAGAAATCCTCATTCCTTTATTGGAAAATGATATTTGGGTGAAATTTTATAGCCTAGGTTATAGCCTAGGTAGACTTAGATAGAACTCAGACAGTTTTCACAATAGTGATCAAAGGCATCATCCAAAGTCTAGGAATTTTACTGGAAACCACCCTACTGAAGAATTTTATGAAAATTCCACCAAAGGCATTTAAGTGAATTATAGGATTGAAGAACAGTACTCATATTATATCATCTTGGAAATTTTCATTAGGGTGAGCAGGATTTATTAAACTGACAGTATATTAAATCTCTATGATTCATACCTGAGGGGCGTTGCAGTGGAATTCAGTGGACTCTGAGAACAGCTTGCATGAACTTTGTTGGAACTTAGGTAAACAGGAGCAAAATCTAAAAGTAATACATAGAGTCATGCTTAAAAGAAATTCTATGGTTAATTTTAAAACTTTTTTTCCCCTGGATTAATATGTGATATTAATTGTGATATGATTGTGACATTAATTGTGATATGATTCCTAAAAGTGTCTGACATTCTAGTTATATTTCAAAAAAATGTGGCTTGCATAGTCAAAGTCACTACAAAGAGTATAAAGACATATGAGAAAGTACTTCTGCCTTCCAGGGAGGTAAATAATACAAGGAAACACTATGTGGTGGAAAAGACAAGTATTAATGAAGAGCCTTGGGAACTGTATGGTAAATAAATTCAGTGGCTATGGCAATGGGATCCCTGTGAAGGCAGTAGAGGGCTGTATCTTTAGAGGTGCCAAGAACCCATGATTCTAGGCAGATGGTTGTGGTGTATCTGTGAGAGGGGGAGGAAAACTGAGATAGTGAAAGAGATTGGTTCCTCTCTTTCTCATGAGAGAAATATACTCACTAGTCAGGGAGCAAATGAGGTTGAGTCCATGGGACATGAAGTCCAAAGAGGGTGGGAAAATCAAACAGCAGGACCATAAGCAGGAAGCAATACTTTGGTGAAATATATTTGTTTAGAAATCCTTGGCTCTAAATCGCTCACACACTTTATTTTAAAATATGTTATTCAGAGTCAGGCCACAAAGTGGCTTAGAAGAAACTAGAGCCAAGAACTAGAAAGAACAAAGGTATATCCAGAGCAAATATTCAGTCTTATGAAATCTTAGTAGGGGAGATATTTAGCCAGCTAGTTAGGAACCTCAACAAAATGAGTGCTGATGGAGAGTTCTCTATTTTGATTTTCCACTAAACTCTCACTGCCTTACTTTTTTTTCATGTGGTGAATAATTCATTTTAAAATTTTATTTATTTTATCATGATAAAATATGCATAACATAAAAGTTACCATTTTAATCGTTTTTAAGTATACATTTGAGTGGCACTAAGTACATTCATATTATTGTGCAACCATCACCACTATTCATATCTAGAACTTATTCTTCATTCCATACTGAAACCTGCACCCAATAAACAATTACCTCCCATGCCTCTCTCCCTCCAGCCCTTGGTAACCACCATTCTGCCTTCTGTCTCTATGTATCTGACTACTTAGGTACCTCATCGAAGCAGAATAATATATGTCCTTTAGTGTAAGGCTTATTTCACTTAGCATAATGTCTTTCAAGTTTCATCCGTGTTGTGATGCTGTACTTTAATTCCTAGAGTAGTCATAGTCAAATTCTGCTGAGTTTTTGCTTTTTTCCTGAGGCAATTTCATAGCCTGAGGTAAATAGGAAGACACATGAAACACACATTGGAGGGGGAAGAGTGTGAGGCATCAATAGTCGGGGCAGGATATTGAGGCCCCAGATCCCTTAGCTACCAGAGATAGAGTTGGAGATTGAGGACCAGGCATAGCACTAGGGATGTGGGCAACGAAAGACCAAATCACAAGGCTGAGGCTGGTGATATGAGGCTAGGAGGCTGGACTGGGGCAGAGATATTAGACGAGAAGAACCTGGAATCCTGTGAGTCCTGGAGTTGTAGTGCATGTGGAGGTGACTCCAACAGTCACTAAAGGTGAAGGAAAAGACTCCAGTGAGTGACTCAGATACTGAGGAGGGGGAGGCCACTCTGGCTGGTTGATGCAGGAAAGTTTTTATAGAAAAGTTGGTATAGAAAGTGGGTAGAATTTGGACAGGCAGAGAGGCCTGGGATGATGATCTACTCAGAAGAAGTAGCATTAGGAGAGATAGGGGAGGAGGCCACTGCCAGATGCTTTCGGAGCTGAATAGCCCAATTCGACCCAGTCTGCAGAGGGTTTGTAAGGAATGAAGAAGATAGGAGTAGGTTGATGGCGCTGGCTTATGAAGTACACTAGATAAATGGGTCGGGTTCTTTTGTAAGCAATGGGCATCATCAGAAAATGAACCAAATTTATCCTTTCCTTTGCCTTGACTGCCATAGCCTTAATCTTGACCTTAATTAGAATACATTAGCCTTATAGTAGGTTAGCTAGGTTGGGAAATGTCTACATCTCCTATGAGAATATAAACTGCCTGAAGGCAGAGCTGTTTTATGTAAGTTCATGTCTCTCAGAGTGTTAAGCACAGTGTCTTAAACTTCCTAGTTCCTCAGTAAGCATTCTCTGAATGGAATGGTATTAAATTATGGGGTTTTGATGGGAGAATGGGGTAAAATGGTCAAGGCTCTAATCTAGGAAGATTAATCTGATGAGAATGTATAGAGAAATTGGAGAGGTTGACTGCTGGGGAAGCTTTTACAACAGTGAAGTGGTGAGGTAACTGAAGGCATTTCTCTTCTAGGCCTGGACAAGAAGGGAAAGATTGAAGAGAAATTTAATATCAATTAACCCAATCTTTACATGCCAGTAGCCTTTCAGTGGCAGCTCAAAACAGAGGTTAGGAAGAAAGAAAGAAAGAAAGCTGAGGAATGAATCATCAGTTACTCCTGCTGTATATTTTCTTCTGTGGAATCCTGAACAAGTTATTTAACATAAGGCCAACAAATATCATTTCTTTTTCTCAGAAATCACAGAAGCTGGTACTTCCATAGAAAACTCCATCTCTATTAGTCAGAAAGTAAAATTAATCTAGGTGTTCTCATTTTCTATTTGGACTTGTCTGACTAGTTGGTGACCTTGTGGGTTCTTTGCCTCATTTTTTTTTGTTTTTGCTGCACCGCGCAGCTTGTAGGATCTTAGTTCCCTGACCAGGGATTGAACCTGAGCCCCCTGCAGTGGAAGCGCAGAATCCTAACCACTGGGCCACCAGGGAAGTCCCTAGTGGGTTTCTTATAAGTGTGTTTCCTCCTGTCTGTGAACAGTAGAAAAAATATTATATTTGGCAAGATTTTTGTTGGCACATGGAAGCACAGTGAAGTGTTTCCTAGTTATATAGAAATAAGATTATTTGCTGAGAGTTAAGCCTATAAAATTCACCCACAAGCAGATTAGCCACCTGTACAAGTAAACCGATGAGAGATTTTCTGTAAATCTGGATCTAAAGAGTCTGGACAAACTTTGGGGCATACAAATTTCTCTGCAACGCTTTGGCACAAGAAAATCACAGTACTTCATTTTCCAAATCTAATGAAGTCTGGCTCCAAGCCCCCTCTTATGAGGGGGACTGGTGGTGAGATGCCAAACGTCAATCAGTGTTGAGGGCTCCTCCCCATTCCTAAGGGTTTATCTTCAGTAACTGCCCAGAAGCTTGTTATCTAAGCCCCAGGGATCCATTTTGAAGATGTGTCTCCTCTCACTCTTTCTCACTGGTCAGTGGGATGTTGGCCTTGTGTCGGGCCTCCTTCTTGTGCCATGCAGCTCCAGCCTCCCCCAGCCCTGGGTGCTTTGTGCTGGGAGAGCCCATGGCTTGGCATCTGTGACAACTCCAGATCCTGTCCCCATTCCATGTTGGAGATACTTCCCCCTCCCTGGTGGCAACTTCTACCATCTCTCCTCCACACCACTGCCTCTGGGGAATTAAGCTGAATCTCTTCCAACCTACCTCAAACACAAGCTGTTTACTTCCTTCCTGGTGAGGGAAGCAAGGAGCTAAACTTTTAGAAACCAGTGCTTCCTCTTTCCTGCAGTGGGGTAGGGAAAAGAGATTGCTATCTCTCCTTAGTGAGTCTATAGCAATGATAACAATATCAACAACTGTAGTAAAATAAGCTATAATAGCAACCACGACCTCAAAACAATCCCAAAATGTATGTTATTTTCTCATGTTAACTCATCTGATTACACACCACACACTGTAATCAAGGGGATCTGAGTGTATTCTCAGAGTAAGGGGTCTTAAACTTGACTGTAATGTAATAGGCTCAAGTAGAATCAATTTCTTTGTAACTTGCTTAGACAAAGACTGGTTAACCTCTGAATCTGATAAACAGAATGGAATCTGGAGAAAAGGTAGCCAGTGAGGGAGAATTTTTTTGTAAATTTTCAGCACTTTTTTTTTCTTTTTTTTAAAAATAGATCTTTATTGGAGTATAATTGCTTTACAATGTTAGTTTCTGTTTTACAGCAAACTGAATCAGCCATATGCATACATATATCCCCATATCCCTTCTCTCTTGATCCTCTTTCCCACCCTCCCTATCCTAGAGAACCCTCTAGGTCCTCACAAAGCATGGAGCTGATCTCCCTGTGCTATGCTGCTGCTTCCCACTAGCTATCTATTTTACGTTTGGTAGTGTATATATGTCCATGCTACTCTTACTTCGCCCCAGCTTCCCCCCAACCCCATGTCCTCAAGTCCGTTCTCAATGTCTGCATCTTTATTCCTGCTCTGCCACTAGGTTCATCAGTACCATTTTCTTTAGATTCCATATACTTGTGTTAGCGTACAGTATTTGTTTTTCTCTTTCTGACTGGCTTCACTGTATGACAGACTCTAGGTCCATCCACCTCGCTACAACGAGTTCAACTTCATTTCTTTTTATGATTGAGTTATATTCCGTTGTATATATGTGTCACATCTTCTTCATCCATTCACCTGTCAATGCACAGAGGTTGGATCCATGTCCTGGCTATTGTAAATAGTGCTGCAGTGAACATTTTGGTGCATGTCTCTTTGTGAATTATGGTTTTCTCAGGGTATATGCCCAGCAGTGGGATTGCTGGGTCATATGGTAATTCTATTTTTAGTTTTTTTAAGGAACTTTCATACTGTTCTCCATAGTGGTTGTATCATATTACATTCCCACCAACGGTGTAGGAGGGTTCCCTTTTAACCACACCCTTTCCAGCATTTATTGTTTCTAGCTTTTTTGATAATGGCCATTCTGACTGGGATGAGGTGATACTTCATTATAGTTTTGATTTGCATTTCTCTAATAATTAGTGATGTTGAGCATCTTTTCATATGCCTCTTGGCCATCTGTATGTCTTCCTTGGTGAAATGTCTATTTAGGTCTTCTGCCCATTTTTTAACTGGATTGTTTTTTTCATATTGAGCTCCATAAGCTATTTGTATATTTTGGAGATTAATCCTTTGTCTGTTGTTTCATTTGCAAATATTTTCTCCCATTCTGAGGGTTGTCTTTTTGTCTTGTTTATGGTTTCCTTTGCTGTGCAAATGCTTTTAAGTTTAATTAAGTCCCATTTGTTTATTTTTGTTTTTATTTCTGTTACTCTAGGAGGTAGGTCAAAAAAGATCTTGCTGTGGCTTATGTCAAAGAGTGTTTTTCCTATGTTTTCCTCTAAAAGTTTTATAGTATCTGGTCTTACATTTAAGTCTTTAATGCATTTGGCATTTATTTTTGTGTATGGTGTCAGGTAGTGTTTTAATTTCATTCTTTTACATATAGCTGTCCAGTTTTCCCAGCACCACTTATTGAAGAGACTGTCTTTTCTCCATTGTATATCCTTGCCTCCTTTGTCATAAATTAGGTGCCCATGTGTGCGTGGGTTTATCTCTGGGCGTTCTATCCTGTACCATTGATCTATATTTCTGTTTTTGTGCCAGTACCATACTGTCTTGATTACTGTAGCTTTGTGGTATAGTTTGAAGTTGGGGCGCATGATTCCTCCAACTCCACTTTTCTTTCTCAAGTTTGCTTTGGCTATTCAGGGTCTTTTGTGTTTCCATACGAATTGTAAGATTTTTTTGTTCTAATTCTGTGAAGAATGCCATTGGTAGTTTGATAGGGATTGCATTGAATCTGTAGATTGCTTTGGGAAGTATAGTCATTTTCACAGTATTGATTCTTCCAATCCAAGTACATGGTATATTTCTCCATCTGTTTGTGTCATTTTCGATTTCTTTCATCAGTGTTTTATAGTTTTCTGAGTACAAGTCTTTCGCCTCCTTAGGCAGGTTTATTCCTAGGTATTTTATTATTTTTGTTGCAATGGTAAATGGGACTATTTCCTTAATTTCTCTTTCTGATTTTTCGTTGTTGGTGTATAGGAATGCAAAAGATTTCTGTATATTAATTTTGTATCCTGCAACATTACCAAGTTCATTGATTAGTTCTAGTGGTTTTCTGGTGGCATCTTTAGGATTTTCTATGTAGAGTATCATGTCATTGGCAAATAGTGACAGTTTTACTTCTTATTTCCAATTTATATTCCTTTTATTTCTTTTTTTCTCTGATTGCTGTGGCTGTGACTTCCAAAACTATGTTGAATAATAGTGGTGAGAGTGGACATCCTTGTCTTGTTCCTGATTCTAGTGGAAATGCTTTCAGTTTTTCACCATTGAGTGTGATGCTCACTGTGGGTTTGTCATATATGGCCTTTATTACGTTGAGGTAGATTCCCTCTGTTCCCACCTTCTGGAGAGTTTTTATCATAAATGGGTGTTGAATTTTGTCAAAAGCTTTTTCTGCATCTATTAAGATGATATTATGGTTTTTATTCCTTAATTTGTTAATGTGGTGTATCACATTGATTGATTTGAGTATATTGAAGAACCCTTGCATCCCTGGGATGAATCCCACTTGATCATGGTGTATGATCCTTTCAATGTGCTGTTGGATTCTGTCTGCTAGTATTTTGTTCAGTAATTTTGTGTGTATGTTCATCAGTGATATTGGTCTATAATTTTCTTTTTTTGTGATATCTTTTTCTGGTTTTGGTATCAGGGTGATGGTGGCTTTGTAGACTGAATTTGGGAGTGTTTCTACCTCTGCAATTTTTTGGAAGACTTTGAGAAGGATCAGTGTTAGCTCTCCTCTAAATGTTTGATAGTATTAGCCTGTGAAGCCATCTGATCCTGGACTTTTGTTTGTTGGAAGATTTTTAATCACAGTTTCAATTTCATTACTTGTGATAGGTCTGTTTATATTTTCTAATTCTTCCTGGTTCAGTCTTAGAAAATTGTACCTTTCCAAGAATTTGTCCATTTCTTTGTGGTTGTCCATTTTATTGGCATATAGTTGTTTGTAGTAGTCTCTTATAATCCTTCATATATCTGCAGTGTCTGTTGTGATTTCTCCTTTTTCATTTCTAATTTTATTGATGAGTCTGGCTAATGGTTTATCAATTTTTTTCGTCTTCTCAAAGAACCAGATTTTAGATTTATTGATCTTTGCTATTGTCTTCTTCATTTCTATTTCATTTATTTCTGCTCTGATCTTTATGATTTCTTTCTTTCTACTGACTTTGGGTTTTCTTTGTTCTTTTTTCTCTAGTTGTTTTAAGTGTAGGGTTTGGTTGTTTATTTGAGATATTTCTTGTTTCTTGAGATGAGATTGAATTGCTATAAACTTCCCTCTTAGAACTGCTTTTGCTGCATCCCACAGGTTTTGGGTCATCATTGTCATTTGTTTCTATGTATTTTTTTTTAATTTCTTCTTTGACTTCTACAGGGATTTCTTGGTTACTTAGTAGTGCACTGTTTAGCCTTCATGTATTTCTGTTTTTTACAGTTTTTTTTTTTCCTGTAATTGATATCTAGTCTCATAGCATTGTGGTCAGAAAAGATGCTTGATACAATTTCAATTTTCTTAAATTTTCCAAGGCTTGATTTTGACCCAAGATGTGATCTATCCTGGAGAATGTTCCATGTGCACTTGAGAAGAAAGTTTATTCTGCCACTTTTGGGTGGAATGTTCTATAAATATCAATTAGATCTATCTGGTCTATTGTGTCATTTAAAGCTTGTGTTTCCTTGTTTATTTTCTGTTTGGATGGTCTGTCCATTGGTGTAATTGGGGTGCTAAAGTCCCCTACTATTATTGTGTTACTGTTGACTTCTCCTTTCATTGTTGTTAGCATTTGACTTATGTATTGGGATGCTCCTATGTTGGGTGCATAAACATTTATAATTGTTATATCTTCTTCTTGGATTGATCCTTTGATCATTATGTAGTGTCCCTCCTTATCTCTTGTAACAGTCTTCATTGTAAAGTCTGTTTTATCTGATATGAATATTGCTACTCCAGCTTTCTTTTGATTTCCATTTGCATGGAATATCTTTTTCCATCCCTTCACTTTTAGTCTGTATGTGTCCCTAGGTCTGAAGTGGGTCTCTTTTAGACAGGCTATATAAGGGTCTTGTTTTTGTATCCATTCAGCCAGTCTGCATCTTTTGGTTGGGGCATTTAATCCATTTACATTCAAGGTTATTATGGATATGTATGTTCCTATTACCATTTTCTTAATTGTTTTGGGTTTGTTTTTGAGGGTCTTTTTCTTCTCTTGTGTTTCCCTCTTAGAGAAATTTCTTTAGCATTTGTTGTAAAGCTGGTTTGGTGGTGCTGAATTCTCTTAGCTTTTGCTTGTCTGAAAAGCTTTTGACTTCTCCATCAAATGTGAGTGAGATCGTTGCTGGGAAGAGTAATCTTGGTTGTAGATTTTTCTCTTTCATCACTTGAAGTATATCCTGCCACTCCGTTCTGGCCTGCAGAGTTTCCACTGAAAAATCAGCTGATAACCTTATGGGGATTTCTTTGTATGTTATTTTTTGTTTTTCTCTTACTGCTTTTAATATTTTTTCTTTGAATTTAATTTTTTTTAGTTTGATTAATATGTGTCTTGGTGTGTTTTTCCTAGGGTTTATCCTGTATGGGACTCTCTGTGCTTCCTGGACTTGGGTGACTATTTCCTTTCCCATGTTAGGGAAGTTTTCCATTATATTCTCTTCAAATATCTTCTCAGACCCTTTCTTTTTTTCTTCTTCTTCTGGGACCCCTATAGTTCGAATGTTGGTGTGTTTAGTGTTGTCCCAGGAGTCTTGGAGATTGTCTTCAATTCTTTTCATTCTTTTGTCTTTATTCTGCTCCTTGGCAGTTATTTCCACCATTTTGTCTTCCAGCTTACTTATTCATTCTTCTGCCTCCGTTATTCTGTTTTTGATTTCTTCTGTTTATTTTTCATTTCAGTTATTGTGGTGTTCATCTCTGTTTGTTTGTTCTTTAATTCTTCTAGACCTTTGTTAAACATTTCTTGTATTTTCTCAATCTGTGCTTCCATTCTATTTCTGAGATTCTGGATCATCTTTACTATCATTACTCTGAATTCTTTTTCGGGTAGATTGACTATTTCCTCTCATTGATTTGGTCCTGTAGGTTTTTACCTTGCTCCTTCATCTGTGACATATTTTTTGCTGTCTCATTTTTTTTTTTTTTTTATGAGTGAGATTGTGTTCTTGTTTTACTGGTTGTCTGGCCTGAGGCTTCCAACACTGGAATTTGTAGGCTATTGGGTAGAGCTGGGTCTTGGTGCTGAGATGCGGAACTCTGTGACACCTCACTCCAGTGAATATTCCCTGGGGTCTGAGGTTCTCTGTTAGTCCAGTGGCTCGGACTCAGAGCTCCCACTGCAGGAGCTTCCCCCTTGACCCCGGGCTCGTGAATCAAGATCCTGCAAGCCACGTGGGGTGGCCAAAAAAAAAAAAAGGGAGAGAGAAAAATAACAAAGTAAAAAATAAAATTAGACTAGGAAACTAACAGATATGTTAGAAAGAATGTAAAAATAAAAATATAGATGAATCAACAACCAGAAGATACACCAGTACCACAATAATAAGAAAGAGGAGAAGGGAAAAAGGAAAAAAGGAAAAGGGTGGGGAAGGCCTTGGCTGTGGAGAGCAGGGCCTAAGCAGGGGCGAGGTTTGGGCGGTGGGCGGGGCCAATGCTCAGGACCCACAGGGCTGGAAAAGGCCCTGGGGGCTGTGGGGAGTGGGGCTTAGGCTCAAGGAACAGAAGGGGCCAGGCGTGCCCCCACCCTGGTCTCAGAGGGCAGGGCACCTCACCTGGGAGCCTAGGAGGCTTCCTGGGCTTGAGTGGACAGGGCAAACACCCTCCTCTCCTTTCCTGCTCCTCAGGTCTGGGGTCTAGGAGGGCCCCTCCCACCTGCCTCTCCTGATCTCCTCAGCCTCCCTCCTATACCCCCAGGACGAATGCGGCCGGTTGGGTGGAGCGGGGGGGTAAGGGGGGGCCTTGTAGGGCAGGGGACCTGCTTGGGAGCTCAGCAGACTCCCTGTGCCCGAGGGAGTGGGGCAATCACCCTCCCCTCCTCTCCCGCTCCTCGCACAGGGCCCCTCCGCCCTGCCTCTCCTAATCTCCGCAGCCTCTCTCCTGTGCGCCCACGGACCCACGTGGCCTGGAGTGGGTTTTGGAGGGCGGGGGATTGGCCTGGGAGCTCAGCAGGCCCCTAGTCCAGCACTCTTTTTTCTTTATTTTTTGCGGTACACGGGCCTCTCGCTGTTGTGGCCTCTCCCGTTGTGGAGCACAGGCTCTGGACGCGCAGGCTCAGCGGCCATGGCTCATGGGCCTAGCGGCTCCGCGGCATGTGGGATCCTCCTGGACCGGGGCATGAGCCCGTGTCCCCTGCATCGGCAGGTGGACTATCAAGCACTGCGCCACCAGCAAAGCCCCAGCTCTCTTTAATTTAAATGGTTTGATCATGTTGGCAGGTTACATTACATATTCATTTTGTCATGGTGGAAAAGGATGCACCAATTGTTAGCTTGGCAGTTATGGAGCTCTTCCAACTCCCTACCTTTGTTCTGATTTCCTCCCTCCTGGTCAGTTCCGGATCCTGCATGGCTGAGATCTTTCCATGGTGGTGAGGCAGCCCTGAGAAGTCTCACCCCAAGTGGCCCGTCAGCCTAAGTAGCATTTCTCATCTCACCTAGTTTAGCTACATCCAAGTTCAAAAAAGATCTCTTTATTTCTATTATGATCACTACAGAAAAAAAAATACATATACTTTTGCTAGATTCTTGGTTTCCCGCTGGGTGTTGTGGTACACATTGGTGAGATTGATAGTTGTTTTTCCCATAAAATGGAAATGTTCCACTCATCCATTCATTCATGCAACAAATATTTACTGAAAGTCTGGTATGTGCTGGCACTGCTCTAAGTGTTAGAGCTACAAAAATGAATCAGGTAGATATGGTTTCTGTCCATGGGGCTTATAAATTAACCCAAATCGTTTTTTGACCTTTTGTCTAAATCTCTTTCCCTCTTTTTTTTTTGAGTTCTCACCCAGAAGTTTCTAAACATCGGGCTGCTTGTATTTGAATCAATTGCAGATTCCCTGACCATAGCCCTGGACATTCTGATCAAGTGGATCTAGAATGGATATCTGTATTAAAAAAAAAAAAAGCCTTCTTGGTAGTTTGATGTGAGCTAGGTTTGAGAAATGTTATTATCAAAAACATTCTCGGAGCTTCCCTGGTGGCGCAGTGGTTGAGAGTCTGCCTGCCGATGCAGGGGACATGGGTTTGTGCTCCGGTCCGGGAAGATCCCACATGCCGTGGAGTGGCTAGGCCCATGAGCCATGGCCGCTGAGCCTGAGTGTCTGGAGCCTGTGCTCTGCAATGGGAGAGGCCACAACAGTGAGAGACCCGTGTACCGCAAAAATAAAATAAAATTAAATTAAATTAAAAAAACATTCTAATCATTTAGATTTGAAATTGTGGTGGTGTCTGAACCAAATATGCATGATGGAAACCATTGACAAGTATTATAGGATGTCAAGTAGGAGCTTTCTTTTGTGCGGCATAACTACAGTTAAGACCCAAACTGAAGACAGAAGGCACAATGTGGTCCATATCCTAAATTTATAGAGTCACTAGCAGTTGGGGTCAGCCACCCTTCTGTAGAACTCACTGAGAGGCCCACAGTTAGAGAATGGGCTCAACCACCTGTGACTCCCAGGGGACTTTGGGAGAGAGGAAGACAGCCTTTTAGGGAGTAGAAGTACAGAGTCATTCCTTCTCTCAAGTCAAGTGTGTGAGGGAGGGGAGCTCAAGTAAATCACTTGAGAAGAAAAGTAAACAGACATTTTGTTCCCTGGCTGTATGACCTTCTTAAGTAGCAGACTTGCTGATGCACCTCGTGTGCTATGGGAATGTGGGGAAAGAGAGCTGAGTGGAAATGGCATGAGTGGAACAAAATCCAGGTGGAGAGGTGGTCTCTGTCTTCCAAGTGGAGATGAGGAAGTCCTTACATGCCTGCAGACCTGAGAACTGGCTCTGAGAAGTATATGAGACTGGAAGCCACAGATGCCCCAAGATTGATGCAGTGTGGGGGCAAAGAGGGACCCATATATGGGGGAAGGCCACCAGGGCAGTGTCTGCTAAAGGAGGTAACCAAATCTCTCTGCAGAGGGGAATCTTGGAGCCACCACTGGTCCTCCCTGAGCCCATAGACGATAGTCCAGGCTAGTAGTTAGAGTCAACCGAGGAGAGGGATGAGAGTTTGCTCAGTCACAAGAGGAGATGCTCCTGCTTCCTCCCTGACCCAATTCCAAAGGAGCTCACACCTAGAAAAAGGAGGGGGTGGAGGTGACAAAGAGCCAGAGCTCATTGTCCCTGTACTACCTGAAGCCCATCTCTTCTCTGCCCCACCAAACTCCCTCAGCTTTTAGGCCAAAACTGAAAGTCTGAACTCTTCTGGGTCATGGGACAAGTAGAGTTTTGATAGAAAATACAGTTGAAGTGTTTAAGTGAACAGGACTGAATCTGAAATAGCTGAATGAGATTGTTGTAGTAACCAGATTTTTTTGAAAAGCACATAAATAGGCAAGATGTATTTGGGGAGCTGCTGTTCAGCAGCAAAATGGTGTGTGTTTGGGAAATTTATTGGAAAACTAAAACCATTATATATCCATAATAAGCTGATATTCTTTAATAAACAAAAAGTTTTTGTTTAATGTTTTTTGAATAATTATATATGCCCATGTTACAGAATTCAAAAGATATAAAAAGGTAAAAGTAGAAGATAAGTTTTTTTCCCCTTTCCTCTCCCCCACTCTTGTAGTTCTTATGTTTCTTTCTTAAAATATCACAGAATTGCTTTATACTAAAGTTTCCAAAAATAGTCATATAACTCTATATCGATTCTATAGCACTGATAAACATATATAAGAAATATATGGGCTAGATACATTTCCACATTCTAGGGTTATTTTTTGGAAGCTGTTGCCAGACAGCATCATCTTGTCCTCACTATTTCTTTGTGACCCAGTGGATCTCAGTGTTTGAAATTCTCCAGAAACAGATGTTTAGAATATCCTCAAGTTTTTGCTTTTTAATTTTGAATCTTTGAAACAGTTATTCCTATATTAATTATGTCTTATTGATTTGCTTAGTCCTGTATCACTGTCTATATTTTGCTTACTCAAATGAAATCGCTTTATTCATCAAAGATTTTAAGTCTTATTTAGCTTCAGAAGGAATGCTAATTGTTCCTTCCATTTTTGCCTCCTCTAATCATTCAGGATTCTAAGTCATGAAACCTCTATACTTGGTTTTCTCAGCTATGGAACTCAGTAAAGAGAGCTTGCTTTCTTCTGCTTTATATGGTGGGGGAAAGCTTCATTAGCCAGGACTGGCTTTGTCACAGGCCAAGGGAGAATGTCAAGAAGTTGACTTGTTTTAGTGACTGGTTTTTAGAACTAGGGTGTGGGTGGGGTTAAAAAAAACTTTCATTGGCCTAAGGCCAAATTAAGATCTAGGTAACAAGATTATAAACCTGGAAACCTCCTCAAGTCTCATCCCTCAAACTAAATTGGATTTAACCACTCTATGTTTGCTTTTTCTTCATGTCAATGATCATTCTTTAGCATGTAAGCTCCTTAAGGACAGAGACTGTAAATTATTTATTTTGCGTACTTTACAACACAAATCAGAGTGTCTTGTGCATTGTGGGTGATTAATAAAATATTTGTAGAGTGATGGGCTAAGGAGTTTTGCTTTAATTCAGTAATGGATAGGAAACTAAAACAACAACAAAAACCAAAAACTAAAATAACTAATTCAGTAATAGAAAGGGGGGAGAGTTTAAATAGGAGAATTACATGACCAGAAATGTGTTTAGAAAGGTGAGTATGGTACAGGGCTACTAGATTTAGCAAATAAAAATACAGAGGTACCTGTATTTATCTGGTACCTCTGGTATGGTGTTAATATAGCCTTTTTAGAAACAGACTCGCAGACATAGAGAATAGACTTGTGGTTGCCAAAGGGGAACAGGGAGGGGAGGAGGGAAAGCGATAGACTGGAAGTTTGGGGTTAGCAGATGCAAACTGTTATATTTGGAATGGATAAACAACAAGGTCCTACTGTATAGCACAGGGAACTATATCCAATCTCCTGGGATAAACAATAATGGAAAAGAATATGAAAAAAAAGAATGTGTATATGTGTAAAAATTATACATGTCTCCTGAATAGATTGAGTAGAAACAGAGTAGAGATAGCTAGGGGACTACTGAAATTATTGTGGGAGAGAAGGTTGCTGACAATGGATATATGCAAGGACTGGATTTGGGGCACACTGTGAAAGTAGAACGGGCAGGACTTGCTGAGAGGTGAGGGAGAAATGAAATCCAAAGTGATTTCTGCAAGGTTTTAAATTTAGACTACTAAGTTGATGAATGCAGAAAAGTGATCTCCAGAAAGCTGAAAGGAGACCAGGTTTTTATGGGGAGAGGAAAAGGACTGAGAAAGAAAATAAGTTCAATTTAAACCTTTTTGAATTTACAATTGAAAATGACCAGAAGATATTTAGAAATACTGGTTTAGAACCAGGGAGAAGTTTGGTAGGTACAGACACAAGAGCCTTTCAAGAAGGATTCTGGGAAGCAGTGGGTAGAAAGATTTTATTGTAGTATACCTGGTTGTGGACCAGCGGAAGACATGTATCTCTGATGCTGAATTTAGATCAAGAAACAGAGCAACCAAACGTATATAAACATTCCATTAAACCATGCTGTGTATATTGTTAGTTTTTTGTTTTGTTTTGTTTTCAAAATAGCTATGTAAGCCTGAGTATAACAGGGCAATTGGTGAAGCAAGAAATTTTTCTTGCAGAACCTTACCAGAGTCCCTGACAGTTTTGCCCTCAGGGTAAGGAACAGAAGGCAAGGAAAAATCTTAATAGGTGATGCTGCTCCTGCTTGAGTCTCTCCTGGCTTTCTTAGATTGTGTATTCTTGGATAAATACACTGAGGACTTAGAGTAGGGGGTGTGTGTGCATGTGCATGTGTGTCCTACCATAACCCTTCTGCAATTTTTTTTTTTTTTGCGGTACGCAGGCCTCTCACTGTTGTGGCCTCTTCCGTTGCGGAGCACAGGCTCCGGACGTGCAGGCTCAGTGGCCATGGCTCACAGGCCCAGCTGCTCCGCGGCATGTGAGATCTTCCCGGACTGGGGCACGAACCTGTGTCCCCTGCATCAGCAGGCGGACTCTCAACCACTGCGCCACCAGGGAAGCCCACCCTTCTGCAATTTTGCAGTGGTGATCAATAAATATTTATTGAAAAAAAAAGAGTGAACAAATGAATGAATCTTCAATAAATAGCTAGAGATACAGCTAACATCAAAATAATGGTAATAGAGTAGATATTATGGAAATTTAGAAAATTCATTATTTCCCATGAGTCTTTAGAGGTCTCAAGGAAGAATTCTGTGGAATTATGTTAGAAAAACATAGAACCTGGAGAACAGTCCCAAGTATCTATTCCAGCCCTGCCAGGTTCTCTTCCCTCAATGCACAAGTTCCTGGCTGCACACAGTGACAAAGTCTTTGTGTAGCAGGATTGGAATTTTCCGTCCCATGAGGACAGCATGGGATGTCAGCACCTGTTTAGAGTGGGCTTTTCCATTTTGAGGAGTTCCAAATGGGAACAGTTGGATAAAAAAATGTATGAACTAGTGCCTGAAACAAAGAAGTCCCCAGAGGTAGGAAAATCAAACTAAAGGGTGAACTTCCCCTATAGGTTACTCCTCCCATCGGCTCTCTGTCAGCAATTGGATTTTGATAATCTGAGAACTAAATACAAATGGAAGGGTTTAAATGGGAACCAGAATTAAAGAAACAAAACCACAACCTCTATGAAGACTCCAACAAAACAAGAGAAAAGAGAAAAAAGAAAGAAGAAGAAAAAAAAAAAAGGTTTAAATGCTTGGAGCTCCATCTTCTGGTCATGAAACAGGATAGAACTGAAATGTGATATTAATCATAAAAGCTAAAATGTATCAACAGAAACTGTGTTAAATGTATTATCTCATTTAATTTATCTGTTATCTCAAACAAATTACAAGCTCTTGAACTCAGAAATTAAGGATCTTCATGATCTGGCTCCAACCTCCTGTTTCATCCCCATTCATTCACCCATTTTAACAAGCATGTACTTGAGCCTACCAGGTAAACAGTACTGGCTGGGCTCCTTGGGAAGTGCAAACCCATCAGTCTTGGCACCTGCTTAAGGGATGACTCTTTTATTTGCATGCCATCAGCAAACACTTTGGTTATCTTACATTTAGTAAAGTACACAAATAGTATATGGATAATGCTACACAAATAGTTCATGGATAATGCTTCTCTCCCCAAATTAAAACTTGACAGAAATGGATAAATTTTCCTTTGACTGGCACCTCAGCCATAATCCTCTCTTCCTTTCACCAGTAACCACAGTTGTAGGTTTGTAGATGTTATTTAAACTGTGATATGTATGTGAATGCACACATAGAAGTTGTTTGGTACTTCTTGTGAACTTGAATAGGGGCATATGTATGTATGAGTGTGTTTTACAAAAATGGTAAAATACTGTAGTACCACTGTATGCAGTTGCCTTTTACCCCAAGATGCAACACATCTTGGGGGATTTACCTGTGATATTACATACATATCTAGTTTATTCTTTTTAATAGCGACATAATATTTCATAATACTTAGCCTGTCTCCTTTTTAGGCTTGTTTGCAGAGTTATAAGCAATGCTTATAAAGATTCTTATGCACATGGGTATTTGTCTAGAGGAGATACTGAGAAGTGGGATTATTGGGCCATGGGGTATGTGTATTTTTGGTTTGATACACACTAATTATTGCCCTCTGAAGGGGCCAATGTAATGAAGGGGCTGTTTTTCCACATTTCCTTGTCTGCATGTCTGCCAACACTTGATATAATCAAACTCTTTATTTTTTTGGTCATTCTGATAGCTAAGAACTGATATTTTATTATTGTTTTTACTTTCATTTTCTGCTTGTTCATCCTTTTATGCTTATTGACCATTTTATCTTTTCTTTTGGGAACTGCCTCTTATTCTTTCTGTGCTTCTATCCTTTACCCATTTTTATTGGGTTGTTTTGTTTATTATTGGATATGTAGGAATTCTTGGTATATTAAGGATAATAATTTGTTATATATATGGAAAATATTCTTTCTGGATTATTGCTCCTTTTACTTTATTTTATTTTACTTTATTTTTTATTATAGTTGACATACAATATTACATTAGTTTCAGGTGTGCAACATAGTGGCTCGACACTTACATTATGAAATGATCACCACTATGAGTCTAGTTACCATCTGTCACCATAGAAAGTTATTACAGTATTATCAGCTATATTCTCTATGCTGTGTATTACATCCCCATGACTTATTTATTTTATGACTGGAAGTTTGTACCCTTAAATCCCCTTCACCTATTTTGTCCATTCCCCCAGCCCCCCTTCCCTCTGGCAACCACCAGTTTGCTCTCTGTATGTATGTTTCTGTTTTGTTTTGTTTGTTTTTTAGATTCCACATATAAATTAAACATATGATTTTTCTCTTTTTCTTTTTTTTAATAAATTTATTTATTTATTTATTTATGGCTGCATTGGGTCCTTGTTGCTGCACATGGGCTTTCTTTTAGTTGCAGCAAGAGGGGGCTACTCTTCATTGTGGTATGCGGGCTTCTCATTTTGGTGTGCGGGCTTCTCATTGTGGTGGCTTCTCTTTGTTGCGGAGCACGGGCTCTAGGCACGTGGGCACATGGGCTTAGTTGCTCTGTGGCCCGTGGGATCTTCCCAGAACAGGTCTCGAACCCATGTCCCCTGCATTGGCAGGCGGATTCTTAACCACTGTGCCACCAGGTAAGCCTTGGTTTTTGTCTTTTTCTGTCTGACTTTTTTCACTTAGCATAGTACCCTCTAGCTCCATCCAATATTGTTGCAAATGGAAAGATTTCATTCTTTTTTTATGGTTAATATTTCATTGTGCTCCTTTTAAAAACATTGCCAGTGATATTATTTATAATGCATAAGTTTTTATTTATCAATCTAAATTATTAATCTTTTCCTGATATATATTTGTTATATATTCTCTTGCATACAGATTCTCATATTTTTATGTATATTGTAGCAAGTGTGGTCAGGTTCTCAACCATATCCCCTTGGACCTTACAATTTATACGCAGGTGTCTAAACTGTGTGTGCAAACAAACACACATACATACATTATATTTTTTTCTTTCAGTCTGTTGATACTTTAAAACTTTGCCCATGTTTGTTATAGAAAAACTTTTAGTGGAACAGTGGGTTCACAGCATAGTTTTCAATATCTCTTCTGTATCTAGTATAGTACTAGGCACTATGGTGTAATGCGAAGAGACCTATGAAAGAAAAGAAATTTATGAGGCACTTATATCTCAGGCAGGAATTCACATTTAAGAGAACAAATGATAAAAAGGAAACTGTTACAAAAGAAGTTACCAGAGTAGAAAATTCACTTGAAAATTGTTCATTGTTGAAGACCATAGAGGAATGAGGAGAACGTGGTGTTGGTTAACCAGGAAAGCTTACAGAAATATGTGACGGTTGAATCAAAATGAGGATGTGGTAGGAGATATTTGGCAGAGAGCAGTGGGCAGAGAACTTTGGTTGGTATGAAAAAATAGTGCAGGGTCAAGAATTAGCATGTTGTGTAATGGGGAACGCTGAGTGGATGGGCTTTACTGGTGGGAAGGCTCTGTTTGGGACATTTAATCGGGGGGACTCTAGACAAACTAGCACTTCCTTCGACCCATCCCTCACCACAGGCAGTCATCATGGGTCTCATTGCCAGCTCTCACTGAGGAACATGCTCATTCAGAAGTAAATGATGACGATTTAAGATTTGGGGACTTCCCTGGTGGCACAGTGGTTGGGAGTCCGCCTGCCGATGCGGGAGGCGCGGGTTCGTGCCCCGCTCGGGGAGGTTCCCGCGTGCCGCGGAGCGGCTAGGCCGTGAGCCATGGCCGCTGGGCCTGCGCGTCTGGGGCCTGTGCTCCGCGGCAGGAGGGGCCCCGGCAGTGAGAGGCCCGCGTACCGCAAAAAAAAAAAAAAAAAAAAGATTTGGGAAGGCAAAGCAATTAAAGGGTGGGGTGGGAAGAGGAGGAAGAGAGGAAAAGGTTTTTCTAGTTAAGATACAAATGTGAGCAAAGGCACAGGTGTGAAGGTTAATGGACAACCTGGAGAAAAGACAGGGGTTTCATTTGGCCAGCACAGTAGGGTTCCTAATGCTTTTGAGTATGAAAATTTCCTGTTAATAAGAAATAAATCAATAGGCCCTTACGTAACAGTGACTGCATTGTTAGTGCCTTTGATTGAGAAAATACACGATGATAAAATATACTTTTTAACAATTGTTTTTAAGTTAACATATATACATAGCAGAAATTTGTTTAGTTTACAGAGAATAATTGGACTTATGTGAATTCTCAGACCCCTTTACATTATTCCAATACCTCCCAGGTACTTGGCCAACAGGTTGGGCTCCACTGTGCTAGCATGGGGTTTCTGTTGGAAGGGTCTTTCTGTGACAGATTCATTCATTCATTCAGCATATATTTATTGAATATCTACTAAGTACAAGGTACTCTTTTAGTCTCAGGGACTACAGCTGTAAAGGAAACAAAGATCTTCCTGTCACGGAGCTTATATTCTAGTGGGAAGAAACAGACAATATAGAATATTACACAAATATAATATTGCAAATGGTGCTAAGTGTTACGGAGAATAGGGAGTGCCTGGGTAGGCTGTGGGAATGTTAAAGAGTGGAGAGAGAAGTGATATTTGAATAGACATTTGAGTGATTCAGAGAGAGCATATGGCACTCAGGTCAAGGGAACTCCTATCGCAAAGCCCCAGAGGTGAGACCATTTTGTTGTCCTTTAGTAAGACTACAGGTATGGCTAGAATTAGGGTTAAAAAAAGATGGAGGGTTGTGGTAAGATGATGAGGCAGAGAGGTAGTGAGTAGCCAACCACATCATATAGGGTCTTGCAGACCATTGTAAGTGCTTTGAATTTCACCCTAAGTGAGATAGAAATAAGCCATTGGAGGACTTTATTAGAATAGTGACATCATCTGACTTATGTTTTAAAGTATCACCATAGCTGTTTATGAAATAAATTATTAAGTAAGGATTGAAACAGGAGACCAATTGCAGAAATCCAAAGTAGAGATTAATTGTCAAATGGTTTTGACTGGTTGAATAAAATAAAGACTGAGAATCGACCCTTGGATTTGGCAACAGAGAGTTTACTATGGAGTGTGTACAAGAACCTTCGAAGATTTTATAGGGAAGTGGTATCATAAGCATTGTACTTTATGAAAATCTGTTTACTGGTAGCAGTAGATGGGAAGGATTGGATTAAATGAAAAAAGAAATCTGAGGAAAGAGAGAAATTTTAGGTGCGCATTTTATTGAAAGATTATGAGGTAGCAAAGGGAAAGGACATTTTAGAGTCTGAAGTGAAAGAACTAGACAATTGAAGGAATATAGGCTAAGATCAAGACAGAAGAGTCAAAGCTAAATTTTTTGAAATTGTGTGACCAGAAAAATAAGAGTTCCATTAACAGAAATGGAAAAGTCAGGAACAGAAGATGATGCCTTTAATTTTGTGTATCATGACTTTGAAGTTGTAGACATCTAGGTTGATTTCAATGCTCACCTTTAAATTACTGTTCTACAATCCTCTATCAGCAGTCCCTGCTTTGAGACTTCAGAGGCATCTGATAAACCATGATCTTTTGACTGGCAGAAAGTCACTTCACATCCTTGGGGGCCTTGACACCTGGATCCCAGTCTTCTTCCTAGAGTAAACCTTTGTTACTTTACTCTGTAGTCCATATTGATGATCCACATGGAATAAGAGCCTCACAAAAGATTCCTTATTTTCCTTTGATTATGTGCTGACTTTGAGGTCTATGTGGTAAGTTTTGGTGAAGATATCCTTCAGGATGGAGATGTAAGTCCAGAATATGAAAGAGAAATAAAAGTTGAAGATTGAAAGGTGGGAGCCATTTGCTATCCAACTGGGTAAGGATCCCAAGGGAAAGAATGTAAAAAGAGAAGAATATTAATTACAGGTGCGGGAAGAAATCTATGTAGTAAGAAAGTTAATTTGAAAAATTGATGGGGTGGTGGGAGGACATGTACATTTAAAAGCTATTGAGATCTTAAATGTTCTCACAAGAAAGAAATGGTAATTACTTGATGTGATAAAGGTGTTAGCTAATGCTGTGGTGGTAATCATCTTGCAATATATAAATTTATCAACATGTTATATACCTTAAACTTATACAATGTTATATGTCAATTATATCTCAATTTAAAACATTTTTAAAAATTGAAAAAAAGGGAAAGCAAAGAGGAAAATAAAATCTATCAAGAAAATATCTCAAAAAGAAAACTTTTCCGGGCTCTCTGGTGGCGCAGTGGTTGAGAGTCTGCCTGCCAATGCAGAGGACGCGAGTTCGTGCCCCGGTCTGGGAAGATCCCACATGCTGCGGAGCGGCTGGGCCTGTGAGCCATGGCCGCTGAGCCTGCGCGTCCGGAGCCTGTGCTCCCCAAAGGGAGAGGCCACAACAGTAAGAGGCCCGCGTAACGCAAAAAAAAAAAAAAAAAAAAAAGAAAAGAAAAGAAAAGAAAACTTTTCCTCTCGTCAGTCACCTTGATGGGCCATATCGTACTGGAAAATAAAATTCAGAGCATAAAAGTGGTCTAGGGGAGACAGAAAGACAAGTGAGCAAGAACGTTTGTGAGGCTTACAGGAGCAATCTGGAGGAAGAGGGTGAAGACCTCTAAGAACTTGGGAAAACTTGGGAGATAGGAAAAAATGGGAGGGGATGGAGTGGACAGGGGCGAGGATCCCAAACGAGATGATCAGTGAGAAGTTTCTGATTCTGGGTATGGCTTTGGACTTTTAAGGACACAGGTGCTTTTTTTTTTTTATCAAATCCCTTTGATTTTAGGATACTATGGATAATGTAATAGACTGTCAATTTAATAATTTTTTTCAAGAGAAAATATGACAATACTTTAATTTTACAGATTTATTGTAAGATATATCAAAATTCCAAGCACATTAAAATGGGGACAATTTGTCTTTGAATAGCAGGAATACTGAATTTAATTTTAAATCTTTTGTTATGTTGTGCTGTGATATAGTACATTCTTTTACCTCATGTTGTTACTGAAACTTCAGTAAAGATGTATGATCACAGCTATAGTGTGATTAGATCTTATGGGATTAGTGTTTTGGGGAAATTAGTGTTTTGGGATGTATTCTATGTTGTATCAATATGGAGTAAACTTAAGGAAAGACAAAGATGACAGTTGAGAATTCAGCAGAAGCAAGAAATCTGAGGAACTGACTCAGAATAATGTTACGTTCCTTTAGAGTTCATGAAGATATTAGGGATGAGATGGGAGATACTGGTTTTCCATCGTATGCAGGATAGGGATTCTTTCCATTTTAATTCACATAATATATGCAAAAATATGTGGCCATAGAAGGGGGTGGTGACTATTTTGGGGACATCCAGCTTGTAAACATATGGGTCACAACATATTTAAGGAAGAAAAGAAGAAATGGAGATGAGAAAAGCAGTAATCGAAGAGGTAGAAGCAAATAATTTCAGATTATTTCTAACACTTGGGTGACTTTATATCTGGACTGGTTAAGATGTCATCAAATCCTCTGACCTTTAAAAGTTGTTCCTGTCCTGTAATGCAATTACCTACTCTCTCTCTCTTTCTTTCTCTCTTAAAAAAAAATTTTCTTATAAGGGGTTAAGCGACTCCAAAAAGTTTTTACTTTCAACTCAGGAGAATATTAACTTTGTGCTTTTTGGGGGATGAAATGGATGTGCCATGCAGCATGTGGGATCTTAGTTCCCAGATCAGGAATCCAACCCGTGGCCCCTGCATTGGGAGCATGGAGTCTTAACCACTGGACTGCCAGAGAAGCCCCAGATGTGAGTCTTTTTACCTTCCATGTAAACCTAACTAGATTATAAGTTTCCAAACTGAACAAATTTTGTGGAAGTTGGAAGAAAAGTTCAACTATGTACCTTCTGAGTGAAAGACAGTCATTTAATTCTCTGACACAATATAATGATGAATCCTGTTGCAATGTCTTTCGGAACCAAATGGAGTTCGTTCTTTGCACAGTACTATATGTGTACATGCGCATGTGTGTGTGTGTTTGTGTGGTGTTTTCTCTCTTAAGACTATTAGTTCTCTTTGAAACTGTACACCCAGGGTAAGCTATGGATGGATAGTATGGATTTACCCCAAACAACTGTAGGAGAATTAACCTTTCTTATCATCTTATCATTGTGCTCTTCCTATTTCCTAATTCTCTTTCTGCTGCACAGCAAGGGGGCATTAGGATATAGAGCTTGAAAAAGAGCCCCATGTCACACAATAAAATATTTTAATTTTATATGCCAAAACAGAATATATAGTATAAATGATTCCTTGGTTTGGAAATATGTAAAATCTTAGTATGTACTTATTATATATAGTTGTATATTTAGTTGAAAATTGTTGAGACTATATAAAATAGCATGCACCTCAACATAGTGCACATTTGAACTCAAGAAGCATCGGTTGTACTAAACTTTCAAGGTTATCATTTTATTGTTTAAATTTTCTGTGAAATTCAGAGTATTCTTGCTAGTTTCTTTTTTTTTAATTATTCTTGCTAGTTTCAATTGCAGAAGAATCAAACGTTTTTCCAAGTTGTATAGAGTTTCACATAACTTCAGACTGAACCTTTATATTCATATTAAGGTATAAAGAACTTCAAATCTTTACCAAAGATATCGTATTTTCATCATTACCCTAACCTAATCAGTTTCTATTCTTAAAAGTTAAGGGGTTTCAAGTGTTAGAGAAAAAAAGCACAGTGCTCTAATAATGAGCTTCAGGTATTTGCTTTGTAGATGTGGTATATAGATTTAAGTTTCTCTGGGACTTATATTTCACCTAATATGTATTTATAACTATTTTAGTTGTAGCAACATGACTTTCATTTTGCATACCTAATAAGGGTAACTGATGAGTCAGACTAATGACACTACTTTATGCTTCATTAGCATCTTTCACCTGCAGCTTACTACATACTTTGTAAACATTAATTAAACACACCTTGGAGGAAAGGTAAGTATTATTATCCTTCTGTGGGGAAACAGATATAGAGGGCTTAGATAAGGCAAATATTAAATGTATAGAACTGAGTTCTATAGGATAAGGTGCCAATAATGCTTCTCCCTGGGTACAGAGGGAGAAGCATAGGTGTAATTACTATAAAATTACCAAGGTTTATGGGGGGATGTGAGTTTCAGGAGCCCCAGAACCCTTTGTGAAATTACTTTTGGAGATTATGTGTTAAACTGAAGCTCCTGGTTAAAATAGTGTGTATCACCCAGTACCCAAACTTATCTTTTTCCTGATGAAGTGGAAAATCAGGTCAGGATTACTGCAACGTGCTTGAACTTAGTAACTCAAGTAGAATCATATGATCTGAGTGTTCTAGCACAGCCCTGATTTCAAATGAGCTGATGATCTGCTTCTTCCATAAGTAGATGCAAACTGTTCTTATTGTGTGACCTAGTTTTTGGTTTGCGAATCAAATCACCGTAACTATCATGGTTAGTTTTAAAGCTTTTTTTCTGTATCCCAAAATGAAATGGATATTGAGCAGTTTTCAGGTAACTTGGGTGATTTGTAGAGCTGGCATATTAGCTGTAAATTTCATTCAGTTGCTGGTTAACGCAGATAGGAATTTAACAAGATGGACTTTTATGTTTTCTTTCATAAAGGAAGGCTGAAGAGAGATACCCCAGGCTTTAGATGGGGCATCTAAAGTGGCATCAAGGACCCAGGCTCTTTCTCTTATTTCTCCACCATCCATAGCATGTGGTTTCCATCCCCAAGGTTATCTTATGGTCTAAGATAGTTGCTAGGATTTGAGACATCATATGCATGTTCCATGCAGGAAGCAGGAAGGACAAAAAGGCATACTCCAGCTGTCTGTCTTAAGGAGTTTTCTCTAAAGGCCCACTTACTGTTCTTCAACCATCCCTAACTGCAGGAGATGTTAGTAAATGCAGTCATTTGGTGGACAAACCACTGCTTGGAATAAAATCAAAGTTCTGTTATTAAGGAAAAAGAAGAGACTATATGCTAGATAGGTGACTAGTGGTTTATAGCAAGAAACCAAAATCAATTATTAAAGCAAAAAAAAAATCATCTTTGGACAGTGAATTATATGGGTGGCCTTTTGTCTTGCTGATATTGACTGAACAACTGGCACATTTCCACTGCATTTCATGATCTGGAGGCACCGCCTATGGGTGTGTATGTGTGGCCCTGGCAAGAAAGTAACCAAACCAACAAGTGCATCAGCAGAATTGTTTGGAAATGTTCTTGCTGAATTCCTCCCCACCCTGCCTTTGGTCATGAACTTAAGTCTGGTTTCCTGGTGCACTTACAACTCAGCCGCTGCTGACCATAGTTAGGCAGAGCCAGGATAGAATAAATCTCCCCTTTAATGATTGATTACAATAATCTGGGACACAGAGCCACATTTCTTTTGTGCAACTTTCTGCCCTGTGCCTTCTATAAGTGTGTCTGTCTCTGTGTGTGTTACCCTGAGGTCCAGCTACTCCACAGTCTCCAGACATTGATTGGGAGGAGTTCAAAAGCATAGGTGGCAGCTAACTTGCTTGAAAGGAATATTTCACTTAAAATTCTAATTGCAAAAGGGTGTGGACACCCAGTAGTAATTTCTTTCTCCATTTCTTCTTTCTTTCTTCCTCCCTCCCTCCTTCCCCTCTTCTTCCCTCCCTCTCTCCCTCCCTCCCTTCTTTCCTTCCTTTCTCCCTCCCTCTCTTTCTCTCTCCCTTCCTCCCTCCCTTTTTCCTTTCTTCCTTGCTATCTTTCTGAGAAAGCCTCAGGACTACTTTCTTAGCAAATTTCAATTATATAATACAGTATTATTGACTATGGTCACCATGCTGTACTTAGAACTTGAAACTGAAAGTTTGTACTCTTTTACCAATTTCTCCCCATCTCTCCTACTTCCCCCAGCTCCTGGCAACTACTGTTCTACTCTTTGTTTATATGAGTTTGACCTTTCTTAAAAAAGATTCCACATATAAGTGATATCATGCTGTTTGGCTTGTTTCACTTTGTCTTTCTCTGTCTAACTTATTTTACTTAGCATAATGCCTTCCAGGTCCATCCATGTTGTTGCAAATGGCAGGATTTCCTTTGATTTTTTTCTTTTAAGGTCGAATGCTACTCCAGTATATGTGTGTGTGTGTGTGTGTGTGTGTGTGTGTGTATCTTACATCTGATTTATCCATTCATCAGTGGATGGACACTTAATTTGTTTCCATATCTTGGCGCCATTGTGAATAATGCTGCAATGAACATGGGAATACAGATATCTCTTTGATATTCTGTTCTCATTTCCTTTGTATATACATTCACAAGTGGGATTGCTGGGTCGAGTTCTATTTTTAGTTTTTTGAGGAACCTCCATACTGTTCTCCATAGTGGCTGTATCAATTTACATTCCCACCAACAGTGCAAGAGGGTTCCCTTTTCTCCACACCCTCAGCAACACTTGTTATTTGTGGCTTCTTGATATGGCCATTCTGACAGGTGTGAGGTGATATCTCATTGTGGTTTTCATTTGCATTTCCCTGATGATTAGTGAGCATCTTTCTATGTATCTGTTGGCCATTTGTGTATCTTCTTTGGAAAATGTCTATTCAGTTCCTCTGCCCATCTTAAAATGGAATTGTCTTTTTTTTTTTTTTGCCTTGGAGTTGTGTGAGACCTTTATATATTTTGAATATTAACCCTTTATCAGATATGTCATTTGCAAATATTTCTTCCCATTCCATAGGTTATCTTTTCGTTTTGTTGATGGTTTTCTTTGCTGTGCAGAAGCTTTTTAGTTTGATACAGTCCCACTTGTTCATTTTTGCTTTTGTAGCCTTTGCTTTTGGTGTCAAGTCCAAAAAAATCATTGCCTAGACCCATGTTGAGGAGATTACCCTCTGTGTTTTCTTTAGGAGTTTTACAATTTCAGGTCTTAAATTTAAGTCTTTAATCCATTTTGAGTTTATTTTAGTGTATGGTGTAAGGTAGTGGTCCAGTTTCATTCTCTTGCATGTGGTTGTCCAGTTTTCCCAACACCATTTATTGAAGAGATTATCCTTTGCCCTTTGTATAGTCTTGCCTCCTTTGTCATAAGTTAATTGACCATATATGCATGGGTTTACTTCTGGGCTGTCTATTCTGTTCCATTGATCTATGTGTCTATTTTTTTGCCAGTACTATACTGTTATGATTACTATAGCTCTGTAATATAGTTTGAAATCAGTAAGTGTGATGCCTCCAGCTTTGTTCTTCTGCCTCAAGATTGCTTTGTCTATTGGGGGTCTTTTGTGCTTCCATACAAATTTTAGGATTATTTTTCCTTTTTCTGAAAAATGACATTGGAATTTTGATAGGGATTGCATTGAATCTGTAGATCGCTTTGGGTAGGTAGGGATATTAAAAAAAATTAATTCTTTCAATCCATGAGCATAGTATATCTTTCCATTTGTTTGTGTCTTCTTTGATTTCTTTCATCAACATCTTATAGATTTCAGCATACAGATCTTTCATATCCTCGGTTAAATTTATACCTAAGTATTTTATTCTTTTTAATGCAATTGTAAATAAGGTTTTTTTCTTATTTCTCTTTATGATAGTTCATTATTCATAATGTGAGTATGAATATGTTAATGTTCATTATCTCTTTATGATCGTTCATTATTTCTCTTTATGATAGTTCATTACTCATAATGCATTCTCTTTATGATAGTTCATTATTAGTGTATGATAGTAGTTCATTAAAAATATAAACTTGTTTTTTTTTCTTTTCTTTTATTATTTCTTTTCTTTTCTTTTCTTTTCTTTTTTTGGCTGCGTTGGGTCTTGCTTGCAACATGTGGGATCTTCATTGAGTATTGCGGGATCTTTTTTTTTTTTTTTGTGGTACGCGGGGCTCTCACTGTTGTGGCCTCTCCCGTTGCGGAGCACAGGCTCCAGACGTGCAGGCTCAGTGGCCATGGCTCACGGGCCCAGCCGCTCCACGGCATGTGGGATCTTCCTGGACCGGAGCACGAACCCGTGTCCCCTGCATTGGCAGGCGGACTCTCAACCACTGTGCCACCAGGGAAGTCTGCAGGATCTTTTTTGTTGCGGTGCGTGGGCTCTTTGTTGCGGCACACAGGTCTCTCTAGTTGTGGTGTGCGGGTTTTCTCTCTCTAGGGTGTGTGGGCTCTGTAGTTGTGGTGTGTGGGCTCCAGAGCGAGTGGGCTCTGTAGTTTGCAGCACACGGGCTCTTTCATTGAGGCGTGAGAGCTCAGTAGTTGTGGTGCATGGGCTTAGTTGCCCCTTGTCATGTGGGATCTTAGTTCCCCAACCAGGGATCGAACCTGAGTCCCCTGCATTAGAAGGCAGATTCTTTACCACTGGACCACTGAGGAAGTCCCTGTAACTGATTTTTGTATGCTGCAACTTTACTGAAAATTTTTTATTAGTTTTAAAACGATGATAGACATCCTAACAGGTATGAGGTGATATCTCATTGTGATTTTGATTTGCACTTCCCTGATGATTAGTGATGTTGAGCACCTTTTCATATACCTGTTGGCCATTCATATATCTTTTTGGGAAAAATGTTTAGTCAGGTTGTTCATTTTTTAATTGGGGTATTTGGGGTTTTTGCTACTGAGCTGTATGAGTCAGTTGTGATTCTTTGTAATTGGGTGTGACCTTTAAAAAGTAAATGATCAATTCCATGTTTGCTCTAAATATATGGTCAGGTGGTCTTTGATTTAAGATGAGAAGGTAGTTTAGGGATACATTGTGAAATAGTACAATTTAAGTGCTTCACAAATATTAAAAGCTTTGTAATTTTACTCTGAGTGCCATTTGGGTGTTCCACAGCTTCATCTATGTAGCTACACAGATGGGGGGGCTGAAGAAAGTGGAGTTTATTTGTAGGGCAAAAAGGCAGCTAAGGTTGGGAAAAATGATATTTGGAGATCAGCAGGTCCCTCTAACGGTAGCTAGCATAAATCCACTTAGGCAATGACAAAGAGTATGATGTGTCCTACATATCTGGGGTTGTGACTTATACCTTAGAAAGTCACCCCTATATAATTCTAAACTTCTAATGTAGCAGTGTTGTTGATGGGTAAGTTCTCACTAAAACTTCTTATCTTTTGTTTACTTAATGTAGATCTGGGAGCTTGTGGGTCCTTGTTGAGAGAACCTGGTCTCCTTTGTATCTATGTGTGTGGACTTCTTTTTTTCTTTTTTTGCGGTATGCGGGCCTCTCACTGTCGTGGCTTCTCCCGTTGCGGAGTACAGGCTCCGGACGCACAGGCCCAGCGGACATGGCTCACGGACCCAGCTGCTCCGCGGCATGTGGGATCCTCCCGGACCGGGGCATGAACCCGCATCCCCTGCATCGGCAAGCGGACTCTTAACCACTGCGCCACCAGGGAAGCCCTGGACTTCATTCTTGTCCAGGAGCCACTGCCAGTCAATTTTCAGGGCACTCAGTTTGTTAATGTTTTAAAAATCTCCCCAAATAATGCCTGTTGTTACTTCCTTGGTTTGGAATATAATTAGCGCTAGAGAATAGTGTCAAGAAGATGGTAATAAAAATGTGGCTCAATTTTGTGGTAACAAAGGGTTTCCTAGGACTGCACCCAGAAATGGGTAACCTTTCTCCAGGCTTTGCTCTTCAGGGGCAGCCCCTTTTACCTCGGGTGACATAATTTATATTCCAAACCAAGACACTTTTGAGAGTTAAAGGAGGAGCTAGTAGGATGAAACGCCAGGACTGTTCTGGGCAAACTATGACATAAGGTCACTGACTTTTATCTCACGACGGCAAAGCAGAAAGCACACTGTCTTCTGGCAGGCAGATCCGAGAGAAGGGGAAGAAGACCAGCACACTGAGTTTCTTCTCCCCAATGCCCCAATTAGATAAATCAGCTCTTCACTACCCACGAGAAGGGAGGGATGGCCCAGGAAGCCAGTTGTGCTCATAGAAAAGCCATCCTCTTAGAATCCATAGGAGGAAAAGAGGTTTTTCCCATCAGGCCTGCCTCTAATATTTACACAACCAGAGGAAGGCCAGAGTGGGTGCTCTAAGCATAGGGGTTGGGGAGTGGTGTGCAGAGCTGATTGTTAGCATTGCTTCTCAACTCCATATTCAGTGATGCTTGGTAGATTGAAATTGGCCGTAATGGGAGTACTTACACCACAGGAAATGGCAAACTATAAATTAGGGCCTTTCTTTCCTCTCCTCTGGTAGAGCTGGTTGTTAAAAATCCATCAGCACACCACTTGGCCCTGGATTGGAGTTTTAATTCCATGGGTTTATGGTTGATACTTCTCTCTGCCCCCATCATCTAGTGTAGATGTTCATGATCAGTGATTAAAGGCACATTTATGATTGCCATGAAAAAACTCCAGCTTTTGCACCATGTGTTTGCCTCTCAGAGATGTACTCCATTGGGCATGCCCCCAGGTCAGTCTGCGCTTTGAGTCCTCTGTCTTGAAAGAGCCAAGGAGCCAGGGATGTGTCTTCCATTGGCACTAAGACTGGTCATTCAGTGCAGGCTTCTATAGTCCCTTGCCAAGTGTATTGAGGTGGAAAGCATAAGAGTCACTTTGATGCTTTTGAGAGTCTTACAGGCATTGATATCAGGACACAGGCTACTTCAAGGGGGAACTGAAATTGTTAGCAATCGTTTTCTCAGTGGAGTCCCAAAGTACCTGAGTTTTAGAAGTTAGAAGTTCCGGATTTGAGTCCTGTTTATGCAGATTACAATTGTTGAACTTTGCAAAAAATATTTCACTGCCTGCAGTGTTGGTTTCTTTTAAAGTGGGATTAATAATCTTCAATTATAAAGTTTTGAGGATAAATGAAATAGCATGTGAAAATGAGTTATAAATCAAAGAGCTACGTTAATGTAAGCATTATTGTGGTAAAAGGAGAGGTTAGTTAGTTCTGACATTTTAGCTAATTATTTGGAGGACAGGAAGCAGAGCTGGATTATCCCAAAGTTAATGAAGCATGTGCTTAGCCCTACAACAAAGGAGTATTGACTTACTTTTTGGAGGGAAAGAATTTGATATATCTTCCTCAATCCCTCCAAAATAAATTAATCATCATTGGAAAAATAGAAATTTATTGGATTTCTTTATGCTTCTTTTACAGTTTGTTTTAAAATTGTAATTTAGAAGGGAGTTTATTATAATAATTAAAATTATAATTTGGAAAGGGTATTGCATTCTTTAAAAGTACTTAAATTTCTTAAAAACACCTTAATTCAGCCACCATGAAATAATTTTTACTTAGGTTCTTATACTTTTCCTTGTCTTTAAAAGGACTGGGGTGAAGGAAGCCTTCAGAGGTACGTTTTGTGTCATATATAATGCTTTGTACAGAACACATAAGGCTGTTTTTTTTCTCCACACTATATATAGGCAGAGCTCAGATATGAAACTACTTTAGTATAATGTTTCCTTGTAAAATGCAAAATAAATAATTTTTAATATTGAATTTTGATATGTTAAAGAAACAAAGAAAATTTACATCTTTCAGGTTTGTAAAAGTGTTTTTAAAAGTGGGTTTTTTAGATGTATCTTGGCTTCCCTCTAGTGGTAGCTGAGGCAAACTGAACCAAAACCTGGGGGATAAAAGCTCAGTTCTTTGAATATAAAATAGGGTATTGAATATTTAAGCCTTCAATTTAAAGGGCATGTAATTAATTCAGGTTTTAATTAATTCAGGTTTGGCATTTCTTAGATACTAAGTGTTGTTGTTGTTACTTGAATTTTTCTTGTGTTTATTTTTGGTGGTGTTTATTTTGGTTTATTTTGTGTGTGTGTGTGTGTGTGTGTGTGTTTGTGTGTGTGTGTGTGTGTGTGTATTCTTTCCCACAGAACCCAGAGTCTGATGTCTAGTTATAAATTCTAAATTTTTTGATGCTTTGTGCAATATCTTCTAGTACAAATTCTAGAAAAATAAATTTGTCAGTAAGCTTTTGGCCAAAACTGAGATTATTCTGGTGAAATTTTTTTTTTGGTAGAAATTAATATATTACAAAAAAAATACTAAACTTGAATCTGATCAAACCTTTAGATCCAACTACCGATTTACAGGGAATCCATGGGACAGAAGAACATGTTAGACTATACTGAGGAGATGTAATCAAACTCAGACTGAGAAATTCTACAGGACATAAAAGCACAATTCTTCAACAAATAAATTGCAAGAGAAAAAAAAAAGATGAAAGCGGAATCTCAAAATTAAAAGAAACTCAAAAGACTACCATCATTTTACCATAGGTGGCTCTAATGTCACTCCTGATTAAAATAAGCAAGGGGAAGAAAACCTATCTGTAAAATTTATGAGACGAATAGTTGAAAGTACATGTTTGATATTAACTAATTATTTTTAGGTGTGTTAATGGTATTTTAGTTACGTTTAAAGGCAAGTTATTATCTTTTAGGGTTTCACACTGAAATATTTATAGATGAAATCATATGATATCTGGGATCTGCTTCAATATAGTGGAGGAGAAGGAACAGATGGAGGTGATGATATAGCACAATTGGCCATGGGCTTATGGTTATTGGCACCAGATGGATACCTGGGAATTCATTATATCATTTTATCTGCTTTTGAGTGTATTTGAAATTCTCCATAATAAAACAATAATATCAATACATTTGTTACAGTTCTTTTAGTAACAGCTATGTAAATGAATACAGGCTGTCGGACTACTAAAACAATTCCCTTCACCCTACTTAACCCAAGATAAGTGCACTTTTTTTTTCCTTGTTCCCTTAATTCTTTTTTTTTAATTAATTAATTTATTTATTTTTGGCTGCGTTGGGTCTTCGGTGCTGCACGTGGGCTTTCTCTAGTTCCAGCGAGTGGGGGCTACTCTTTGTTGCGGTGCACGGGCTTCTCATCGCGGTGGCTTCTCTTGCTGTGGAGCAGGCTTCAGTAGTTGTGGTGCAAGGGCTTAGTTGCTCCGTTGCATGTGGCATCTTCCTAGAGCAGGGCTGGAGCCCCTGTCCCCTGTACCGGCAGGCGGATTCTTAACCACTGCGCCACCAGGGAAGTCCTAAGATAAGCTCACTTTGAACTTCATTTTGTATTGGAGGCACATCCTAAAGTTGTTAGAGCAGCCCTGAGAAGTCTGGCTCAGACCAAAGTGAACCTTGATTTCTTGGACCGCTAAGAAATTAGGTTAGTTTCATCTGGACTCTTAACTCCAAATTAAATCAAAGGGGATCGTAGACTAAAGATCAGGGGTAAGGACTTCTTTGGGAAGAGACAATGTAATAAGCTCAAATTACCCAAAGAGTAAGACATTGACTGACGCTGTTGTTCAAATTCCACTTGGCTTCAGGGTTTGAGACTTGCTTATATACCCCTTCCCTAACTATCTTCCCTCTTCCACCCACCTGACCCTAACCTCAGTGCATGTGGAAAACCACTCCCCTACTTGTTCTAAGGAGGCTGAGTACTGCTTTCCTACCTAGTGCTTCCCGGGATTCTTGCTCTGAACACACTGTCCATGCAGACCCAGGATGCTGCCATCCTGCCAGGCTTCCATCACTGCCTTTTCTGATATAATAATATAATATTCCTTCTCTCTACTCATGAACACACAAGATTGAGCCTCCCTGCACCTGATATCAGTCTGAAATAAGGCATGACCCTTTGCAAATGTTAAGTTAAATTATTTCCCCCTGGAAGCCCCAAGATAAGCCCAGACCATTTCCTAATCTCCTACATAGCTATTTCATCATTCATTCAACAGATAGCTATTGAGTGCCTGATATATGCTAGGCTCAGGGCTAGGCAATGCAGATAGAAAGGTAAGCAAAAAAGACCATGGTCCTTTCCTTCATTGAGTTTGTAGACTAATGGGTTTTAATGATCCAAGATAAGACTGTTATTTGTAACAAGTCTTTACTGAAGGTAGAAAGATAAAGGAAAGAGAGCAGTACACAGAAAATACCTTCTGCACCAGCCCAGGCTGGCTTCCTGCCTTGGCCTCTCTTGGTCTAATTCCATTTGTGTAGGGACAGTTTTTTCTCCACCACTGGAAGTATTATGGACCATTACATGACTCAGAATCCAGGACAAACTCCAGGGACCCAGAGAGAGAATATTTTTCTACAAACTCTTTTTTTCTTTTTCTAAGCACACCATTTATAGAATGACACATATGATATAGATATCTGCATTCCAAGCTTTTTCCAAGTTCCACATCTCTAATATCCTGAATACTTAATTCTCCACAGATACCTCAGGTTCAACACATTGCAACAAACTCACTATCTTCCCAAAGAAGAAAAACTTGCTGATCCTTGAGGTACATTCTATCTGAGCAAGTAGTTCCTCTGAGAACATAGTTCTACAAGTGAGAAAACAAGTATGAGAGCAAAGCCTTATACATAACATTTTCATATACTTCAACTAGACATCCTTCCATCACTGTCATTTATCAGTCATCTACATATTTTTTGAACTGTTAAAAATTACAACAAATATTCAGAAAAGTGCATAAATGTATATCTGTGTTAACTTTCCCAAAATTACCAAATTGCTTTACAAACTCTTTTAAATCTACTTCCTTAAATCCTCATTTCTTGCCAGGATTAACCTTTCCCCAGGAAACTTAGAAAAAAATAGAATTTCAAGACAGAATGATCAAAACTTTAAAAGTTAGAATAAAAGAAAAGCATGTGGAGGCAAGTTTCAACCTTTTATAAAGAAGAATTTTCTAACAATTTTTGATGTTCAAAATGAAGGAAGTCACCTTGTGATGTTGTCCCTGCGTTCCCGGTGAATTTAAGGTTCTTTCTTTTTCGTGAAAGAATTTAGAGATGAAGGGATAGGTAAGAATCAGATTTATTTAGAGAGAAACACACTCCACTGACAGAGCATCGGCCATCTCAGAAGGCAAGAAGCAAGAAACTTCGAAATATGGCGTGGTTAATTTTTATGGACTGGGTAATTTCATACGCTAATGAGTGGGAGGATTATTCCAATTATTTGGGGGAAGGGGCAGGGATTTCCAGGAATTGGGCCACCACCCACTTTTTTACCTTTTATGGTTGGCCTCAAAACTGTCATGGCACTGGTGGGTGTGTCATTTAACATGCTAATGTAGTACAATGAGCATATAATGAGGCACAAGCTCTACTGGAAGTTGAATCTTCCGCCATCTTGGACCTAGCTGTTTCTCACTACTTTTTGTCATGTACTGTGGCTATGTCATTCTTTTAAAGGTTGTGCTCTGCCCCCTTCCCTCCTGTTTCACTTGGAAATGTAAACAGGTAGGATGACTATTTTGTCAAGGCTGTGAAAACTCCTATTTAAGGGCTAACACTTGATTCTTTGAACAATGAAAGTGGGAATATTAAAGGCACTGTAACATCTGGAAAGGAGAGTAATATCAGGGCAGAGATGTTTTCCATTTACAGCTTATATGTAAGATGGGTGTAGACAAAAGTTTAGGCATCAGAATTATCGTATGTGTCAGTAGATGGGGCACTGGCCCTAGATTGTGGGAGCAGTGGTGAACCCATTTGCTGCAGGCCTTCCATTCTCAGAAGAGACTTGAGCAGAATCTTCGATGAAAGCAGTTTTTGCTGCAGCTTCCAAAGTGCTAGTATCCGCTAGGAGGCCTGAAGACATCTAGGATAGTTTGAGTCATATCTTAGGCCATTCTCAAGGGGATGATACTGGCTATGTTGCCAATTATAGAGTTTAACACACCAAATTTGATGTGCCACTTAGGTCTGGATCCTCCTGAAATACAACCAAAACCACCACTACCGCCACCACCATCAATCACCATGTTAAATTATGCTGGATAACAAACAACTGAAATCCTTGTGGTCTGTGACAACAAAATTTGCTTCTCACTTTACGCTACATGTCTACCATGGATTGGCTGAAGTTCTGCTCAAGTCCCCTCCCTCTGGAATCCATGTTGATGGAATAGCCACCATCTGAAACTTTGCCAATTACCATGGTTGAGGAAATAAGAGAATATAAACATTGTACACCAGCTCTTAAAATTTCTCCTTGAAATAAGGTATTTGGTTTCTGTGTTGTGATTACGATGGCATTTTGATCATATTAGATCTGGGATCCAGGAATAACTGGATCCAGCCTCTCACTAGCAATCTTCTTTACCAGATCCCGAAAAAAAAAGTGCGTGGAGAAAATAGTAAGAATTCAAAACAGAAACAGACTCACAGACACAGAAAGCAAATTTGTGGTTACCAAAGGGGAGAGGGGCTGGGGGAGGGATAAATTAGGAGTTTGGGATTAGCAGATATAAACTACGATACACAAGCTAGATAAACAACCAGATCCTACTGAATAGCACAGGGAGCTACAATCAATATCCTGTAATAAACCATAATGGAAGAGAATAAAAAAAAATAGTAAGAAAATACACCATGTTTCTCTGATGTGTGTGTATTCCCAGTGAAGAATTTCAGTGAGCTAGAAAGGACCCCACCAGGAACTCTTTACATAAGCCTGAGAAGCTAGGGACTAAAAGGGGTTAAATACCTGCTCTGTTTACTTCTACTCCACAGCCTGGATCTGAATCTTTAAAAAAAAATTATTTATGGCTGCATTGGGTCTTCATTGCTGTGCACGGGCTTTCTCTAGTTGTGGCGAGCAGGGACTACTCTTCGTTGGGGTGCATGGGCCTCTCATTGCAATGGCTTCTTGTTGTGGAGCATGGGCTCTAGGCGCACGGGCTTCAGTAGTTATGACAGGCAGGCTCAGTAGATGTGGCTTGTGGGCTCTAGAGTGCAGGCTCAGTAGTTGTGGCGCACGGGCTTAGTTGCTCCGCAGCATGTGGGGTCTTCCCAGATCAGGGATCGAACCCGAGTCCCCTGCATTGGCAGGCGGATTCTTAACCACTGCACCACCAGGGAAATCCCTGGATCTGAGTCTTATTCCTGTTACTCCACATCTGCCAACAAGAGGCTGAAGTGAGCACAAGACAGAGGGAAGGAACTAGAGAGAATTTGTCTCAGAACCTAGTGGGGAGCTGGTCTAGGCTGCATGTCCATTACCAAGTCCCGTGGGGAAAGAAGCCAGAGAACCCAGAGAGAGAAACAGAGAGCATGAGCCTGCCAGTGGAAAGCATGTGGAGTGGGAGGTGGTGGGCTGTCTCAGGAAGGACAGGCTGGGGACCATACCTTCATTTCTCTTGGGTTTTGAGGAAGAGAGGTAGAAGGGACTACAAACACATATATCAAGACATGGCGCCTTTTCAACAATTTCAAAATCTCCAGTCAAGCAGGGTGGCCCATAAAACTGTATCTTCATAAATCCATAGCAACCAACCATTATAGGTAGATACTTAGTACTGAAGAGAAGGTCACGAGGAGATGCAGTGTCCTAACCATGGTTTCCTTCTGGGCAGGGTTGGAGTGAAGGGGGAGAGTGAGCAGGACTTTAATATGGGATTCTTTCCCCTTAGGCCTTATTATCTGGCAAGAATGACCCTAAATTGAAGCATGTAGATGCATGTAGGGGATCAGTTAATAATCTGTTTTTATTTCTCGGTAGGAAGGTATGTCACTTTAATGCTTGGACTTTAAAAAGCTTTTTGTAGGTTGTTTATGTCGATTCCTTATAATTTTATTCTATATTTTTCAAGCACATACAGTATTTTTATTTTTTCTTAAACGTGAGAAGTGGTCTATTATTTACCTTACACACAGAGTGTGGCTAGGGACTGTGACTAGGTGTGAATGTCCTCTCCAGCTTCTAATTTGGGTCTCTAACTGCTTCCTTTCCAGCAAGGATTCTTAACCCAAAAGAAAACAAAGTAATGTAGTCCCAGTGAGTTATTCTATTTTTTGCACATAGTGGTTTGTTAATGGCAGGCACCTTTCTTTTTTCTTAATAATAGAGAAGTTTTATTTAGATTTTCAGATACGAAATTGATGGAATTGATTCATGAAGTCATGGTATGTGAGCTTATTTCTGAGGGTAAGAGTAGTAAGAATACTTCAGCAGACTCTAGGTGTGCAAATTACCCTTCAGTAGGTCCTGAGAAGAAACAATGAGGGTTGGGATCTTGCGACATCAGCAGGCAGTGCAGTGTTATGGAGAGCAGAGTTATAAGGAAACATTTAACATCAGGAGCTGTGGCCAACTCTTTCTCTTCTCCCCTTCTATTCCCTAAGTAAGTACCTGTTTCCCAAGCATCTTCTATGGGCAGAATACTCTTCCCTCTTCCCCTGGCCAAATAAAAATATTCCTCTACCCTTGTTAGCACTGTGGTGAGGTGGTGTAGTTCAGTGTGTAGACTTTGGACCCAGATTTCACAAGTTCAGATTCTTGTACCACCATACACATGACTTTGGCAAGTCACTGGATTTCAGTATTTTTCTTCCTTGGCTGAGGATTGAATGAGATAATTAATGTAAAGTACTTAACAAAATGCTGGGTACTTTAGAGGTGCTCAGTAAAGGTATGTGCTCTCTATATATCTAAAATTATCATGGTAGTCAAATTTCCCAAGGTGACTTGATTTTTAAGCAATTTGGATACACTGTAAGATCATGTGTTTTGTTTTTTTGGTTCAGGAAATATATCACAATATCTGTTACTTCTAAGATGAAGGCACATGAAAACTACAGTTTAAAAAGAAATGTTATCTATGAGTTATCTATGTTATCTATGAGTCAAAATAAGTTATTATCTGTCCAATTGATCTTAACCTTTTACACTGGATCAACCTATTTGCACACACACACACACACAAAAGTTGAACAAAGTTCTCTTTATAGTCTCTACGTATTCTAGGTAGTCGCTCAGGATCCTCTTCTCTCTTTTATTTCCCTTTCCCCATTCATTGTTCCCAGATTTTAGTTGGGCTCCCTTTTGCCTGGCCCTGGATTCTAGGATTTGGCATCACTTTGAAATTTGCTTCTGTCTGTTTCCGATTTGATAACCTTTGAGACACAGCCTTTCTGTCATTTTGGGTCTTAGCACACCCACCATGTCTCAGCTCTTCTCATCCTGTTGGTTATAGGGTCTCCCTGCTAATTGCAGGAGTAGACCTTGGCTGCCCTAAGCCAGAGCTGCTGGGAGACACTCTCCTGGGACACGGACGTTTGGTTCACCCAGCCTGGCACTAAGCAGCAGTGTCTCATAGGTTAACAGTTAGCAGTGTCTGGGGTTTTCCTCATGATCCCACCCCAGTTCCAGAGACTCTAAGAATCTGCCTGCCCACCAGGGTTTCAAATCTTTTTCCACGGCAGTGGCAGAAAAGGAGCTTCCTGAGGGACACAGCAGATCTTTCCCTGAGCAGGTGCTTAGCTATCATCAACCAGGTGGGTTCCCCCATCTGGCAGGGATGTGTGCCCCTCACTTTGGTTGTGCCACTGTCTGTCCTGCCCTGAATCGCTGTTAGTGTGTAAAGTAAACTTTGTCATGCACCTACATTTGAGGGACTTGTATTCTTTGCTTGTGTCCATTTTCATCAATCACAGTACTGTCACCCTTGTGACCACTGTACCCCCTTCCAGTCCCTGGTTCATACAACTCAATTCATGCCTGAGAGATCCCTCAAGACCCTGAGAGGGGAGCCAAGAATGCAGACATTCACAGGGCTGGTCTACACCGGGTTGTAGATTTTTCTCTAGATACAAAAACAAACACTTGTTTTGAGAACCTAGGGAATTTAGCTAGACAGTGAGCTTTTTGAAGTCAGGGACTCTATCTTACTTATGTTCTCCCCCCACTCCTCCAATGCCTAGCACAATATCTGGTATATAGTAGTGTGAATTTTAGGAGCTAAATTAATTACACTTCTTGCTTTCCTTCTTAAGTTGGGAACCACCTGAGAAATAGAGGAGTCAGACAGCTGGAAATCAACAGGCTGCTGTTAGCACATAAGTTGCCTTTGTTCAGAGTAGAAAAAGGCATCTTTTTCTTCCTTTGGATATACGAATTAGAAGAAAACACCCACTCCTGCCGTTGGGTGGATAAGTTAGAAGAAAGGTGTGGGGAACTGGCTTGGTGTGCGGAAGCTGGGCTGGATTTAGTGCCTGCTTGTCCCCAGGACCAGTGCCTTTGTGCCGGTGCCTCTGGAGATCAAAGCAGGAGGATGTTTTATATTTTTGTTTTGTTTTTTAATAGTATAAGTTGAATTAGAGCATATTGCATAGATACACCACCACGATGGGCTTTCTAATAATCTATCATTGGAAATTCCTTGGTGGTTCAGTGGTTAGAACTCAGTGCTTTCACTGCCGAGCACCCAGTTTCAATCCCTGATTGGGGAACTAAGATCCCACAAGCCTCATGGTCAAAATGAAACAAAAATTTAAAAATCTATCATTAATTGAATTTACCATTCAAAATAGTAGGGTTCTCCTTTTAGGAATAGAACCTGGCCCACTATACTAATCACATAGCGGAGGGCCAACCAGGCTCTGCCCTCCCTACACTGGTATATATAAACCTGAGGCTCAGAAGAGGCTCTGCCAAGTTTGCTCAGGGCTTTTGAAACCAGCCCTGCAGGTTGGGCTCTGCAGGGCCTTCCTGGGGACAGACTCCTTGTGTCTTCCACCTCTTGTTTGCAGAAAAGCTTTAGCCTCCTAGGCTGTCCCTGAGTTTCAAAGAGCAAATTTAATCAGAGGAGTGAGAAAATGCAGAAAAAAAGGAAAACAGTCAAGCAGGACAAAATAATAAGTTTACCTGTAAAACAAAGTCAAGAACCTTTAGTTCCTCCTCAACGGCCATTTCCTTGAGTTGTTTTGCAGATACTAAAATCCCCTCAAGTGGAAGAAGTTAATTGCATGCTGACCACCAGCATGGAGACCTCATGGTGGGCTGGAACCAGAGAGTTGGTGAGTGAGATTCCCCAAAACATCAGCATGTTACCTCACCATCAACCAATCACAGAATTGAGTACAAGCTGATGACATACCCTGTGACCCTCTCCCTCACACTGTCTTTAGAAACCCTTCCCTCAAGGTCATCGGGGAGTTTGGGTCTTTTGAGCATGAGCAGCCTGTTCTCCTTGCAATAAATGCTGTACTTTCCTTCCCCACAACCTGGTGTCAGTAGATTGGCTTTGCTGTGCATCAGGCAAGTGGCCCCATGTTTGGTTTGGAAACACTTTCTCCCAAAGTCCACAATAGTATACTTCCTTTCTTTTCCATGGGTGGAATGAGTGAGGAGGTGGGAAGGAAGCCATGGGAATTATTGTTGCAGAAGTTCTTACTCATGGAATCATGAGACCAGGAGAAAGGAGGTTCTCAGGAACATCGTACTCAGAATAATGTTTCCTGAATGAGTGAATACATTTTAAGAAGAGGCAGATATGAAGTTTATTGCATAAATGTAGTTAAGAAAGAACAATGGTAGAATAGTTAGGAGGCAAATTTGTGGCTTAAATGAATTTTTTTTTTGCGGGGGGGTGGTGGTGCGTGCTGCGCAGCATGCCGGGTCTTAGTTCCCTGACCAGGGATCGAACCCATGCCCCCTGCAGGGAATGCAGTGGAAGCACAGAGTCTTAACCACTGGACCGCCACGGAAGTCCCTTAAATGAATGTTTTGTGACTTGCTAATATGTCAGGAGTATGTAAACCATACTTGCCTTGTTATCTGGAGGGTTTTTGTTAACCCTTGATGTTGGAGGTGGGGGGATTGACTACTGATAAAGGAACAGAAAAAGGGCCTTTTGAAGGACTTAACTGTTCACAGAGTGAGTTGGAAAGTCGATTTTGGTGGAGAAAGATTAATCAACTCATTTGGAAACCATTCAATTTTTTTTTTTTTTTTTTGCGGTACGGGGGCCTCTCACTGTTGTGGCCTCTCCCGTTGCGGAGCACAGGCTCTGGACGCGCACGCTCAGCGGCCATGGCTCACGGGCCCAGCCGCTCCGCGGCCTGTGGGATCTTCCCGGACCGGGGCATGAACCCGTGTCCCCTGCATCGGTAGGCGGACTCTCAACCACTGTGCCACCAGGGAAGCCTGAAACCATTCAAATTTGACTAGAGGGAGAGGAGATAAGGAATAAGAGCAACAGTTTCTCAACTTGGGTACCTTTGAAAAGACTCTATCTCTAGTGGGTATAATGAGAGTTAACTTTTATTCCTTGGAAGGGAAAAAAGAGATACCCCTATGAATTCTCAAGTTGCTGCTTCAGAAGGAGATACCAGTCAGAATGTTACACAAGAGTGATAGAAGAAGTGAGAAGGCTTATTTTTGGGCCTTTTCTGGGGACTCTGTGTGTGTGTGTTATCTTATTTCTTATACTCTAATTACATTAATTAGGGTTAATTCATATTTATAAATTAATTAATTCATATTAGTTTATCAACTTAGTCAAGGATTTTGAGGTCCTAAAACACATGAAACAAATGAATTTTGATGGTGGAGGAAAAGATCAGCTGTTGGGTTGGTAGTAGGTGACAGTGGAGTAAAGATGGGGAGCCAGGAGGCAGGGAGACTGCAGTACCTTCTTGGAGGTATTTGAGCTTAAATCTATTGCCCCATAAACAACTACCCCAAGATTTAGTGGCTTAAAACAACAGTTGTTATTTAGCTCATGGTTAGGGTATGGGCTCAGCTTGGTAGTTTTCCTGCTTGTCTTAGCTGGGCTTACTCATGAATCTCTGGTCACCTGCTGCTTGTAGATAAGATGGTGGTCAGCTGGGGAATTGGCTGTTCTCAGTTGGCCTCCCTCACATGTGTGGTAGTTGGCTGGCTGTTAGCTAGGGTATCTCAGTTCTCCTCCAGTGGCCTCTTATCCTCTAGCAGGTGACAACAGGCCTGTGAAGAGATGGTTTCAGGTTTCCAGGTGCAGCAAGGGAGCAAGCACCAGCACTTTTAAGCCTCTACTGTACCTCATGTTTGTTAATGTCCCACTTGGCAGGTCACGTGGCCAAACTCAATTCAAAGAGTAGAGAAATAGACTCTCTCTCGATGGTGTGGCAGGGGAGGGATTTGATGCCATTTTTACCATCTACTATAGGACTTTAGGTTGCTGTGAAGGCTGCAGGTTGGAGAGAAAGGAAGAGAGGGGTCTGGAGAAGAGGAAGGGTAAAGATGATCTTTGTCTACTTCAAAGCTTTTCCTGGGACTGCCCCTAACTTGGGCTAAATGCCATTGTGTGGTAAAAAGAAATCTGGCAGACTCGGAAATTAAAGTTCATACCAGAAATTATTGGGAAAGGGAAAACTGGTAGAGGAAAGTAGTGTGGTTGATTACAGGATACATATTGCAAAAACATTTTAAAATTAAATGTTGCACAGGACTCAGCCTTAGATATTATTAGGTATTACTTAGATATTAGATATTACTTAGATAATACTTAGATAGTACTCAGTCCAGTAATCTAGATCTTGTATTACTCTCCCTTTATCTGGATAGGAAAACTGGGTTATGGGATGTTACCAAACTCATAAAATTGTGTGCAAGAAGCTTGAAAAAACCGGGAATCATACTTATTAAAGCTGAAACTAGACATTGATTAAAGAGTATCATTTTCCTTATTGTTATGGAAAACTGAGGTAAGGGTAGACATCTTACAGTAGTTTCTTTACTATCAGCTGTGTCAAGAATATAAAAGGACAGTGTTTGTGGCATTACTGAATTGTGCATGCTGGAGCCTTAATGAGACGATTAATGATCTGAGCAGCGCATCATTTCAGAAATGGGAGGAGGTGGGGAATGGTGTGAGGGAGCTGCTTTTCCTTCAGTGAGCTCATCTATCAAGGGACTAAATTAAGACAGCAAGTGGAGCCAAGGGAAGAACGTGGCTCATTTTCTCCTCATCTGGGCCTTATGTTCTCTAGGTAGCCTCAGATCTTGAGGCCTCTAAGTCCCAAATTCCTCTCAGTAAATTGAGGATGTATTCCTGAGTAGTCTTACTCAGGAATCTACCGTAAAATCAAGGCTGGGAATTTACATCATCCAAAACTCCTCTACCTCTTTTGTCTTTGTGCTTGTTCATCTGATTTTCTTTAATTGATATATTTTTTAGAGAAGTTTGAGGTCCACAACAAAATTGAGGGGGAGGTATAGAGATTTCCTGTATAACACCTGACTTCACTCATGCATAGCCTCTCCCATTATCAATATCCCCCACCAGAGTGTACGTTTGTTCGATTTTTTTAAAAAAGCTTTATTTTGAAATAATTTCAAACTTATAGAAAGGTGGAAAGAATAATAGAGGGCTCCCATATACCCTTTATACGGATTTAACAATTCTTAATGTTTTGCCACATTTGCTTTTTTGTATTCTCTCTTTCCCTCTGTGTGTGTGTATGTGTGTATACATATATATATATACACACACACACACACATATACACACACACACACACACACACACACACACACACATATATATATAATCATTTGAGAGCAGGTTGTATTATTATTCCCTCTGACCTCAATACTTTATTATGTGTTTCCTAAGAAAAATGATATTTTCTTAACATTTTCATAGTATAGTTGTCACATTTAGGAAATTTAACATTGAAACAATACTTTTTCCAGTCTATAGTTCATAATCCAATTTGTCAGTTATCCCAATAATGTCTTTTTTCTCTCCAAGATCCAATTCAAGATCCTGTATTGCAATTGGTTGTCCTATCACTGTAGTGTCCAGATAGATTTCCTCAGCTTTAAAAGAAATCTTTAATAAAAAATTGATATTTTCAAAGAATACAAGATAGCTATTTTACAGACGGTTCATCACTTTGGGTTTGTCTGGTGTTTCCTGATGATTAGACTTAGATCATGTGTTCCTACCTGTACCGAGAATCAATGCGTTTATCCTCTCAAAGTACTACATCTGGTGGCATACAGTGTGCATCTGCCCTTACTGGTGATGTTAATTCAATCACATAATAAAGGTGTTTTCTGGTTTCTCCACTGTGTAGTTACTATTTTTCTCTTTCAATGCTAAGCGATCTGTGGAAAGACACTTTGGGACTATGCACATATCCTGCTCCTCACTGAGCTTTTCCCCCTTGGATGCAATGCTAATTCTTGTTCGAATGAGTCTTTATTATGATAGTTGCAGGGTTTTCTTTTCTTACCTCATTCCATAACTTTATCTTTCTTTTCCACAGTTGAAACTTGGTCCCCAACATTATCATCAAATTATTTATTTTCTCAGTCTTACATTACCCACAAAACAGTTTTAGAATAGCTACACTGATATCATGATGAAAAACAAACCCACCAGAAAAACCTCAAGACTTTTTGTAGTTCTTTTATTCCCTAGATTGTGGGTATAATGTCAAAATGCTGTGCTCAGAAGTTATTTGGATTGGTTCCCTTTTTTTCCCCTTCTATGTGGTATTTATCCTTCCCTAACTCCCGCCCCCCACAACCATCATGGTTATTAATTTAAACTACAGTGTGTTAATTTGTTTCTGTGTCTATTAAGTTTTAGTTTTCTTTCCCATCTCCACTCCATCCTTTCAAACCTAAAATCTATAGCCTACTGTTTTAGTCTCCCAGGGATGCCATAACAGAATACCATAGACTGGGTAGCTTGAACAACAGAAATTAATTTTCTCACACTTCTGGAGGCTGGGAGTCGAAAATCATGGTGCTGGTAGGGTTGGTTTCTCCTCCTGGTTTACAGATGGCCACCTTCTCCCTGTGTCCTTGCATGACCTTTCCTCTGTACTTAAGCACCCCTGGTGTCTCTTCCTCTTATAATGACTCTGGTTCTATTGGATTAGCATCTCATCCTTTGACCTCATTTAAACTTGGTTACATCCTAAAAGTCCCTTCCGCAAGTGATACTGAGGATTAGGGGTGCAACATATGAATTTTGGAGGGTACACAATTCAATCTGTTATACCCACTAGACTTTGGCTCTCCCATGAAGCTCTTGATACTGCTTTTGAAATTCATTGAGGCTGCTGACTTCTTTTGATTCAGTTCCTTCCTTGTTCACCTGTTTATATGCTTCCTTACTTATTCTTTTAACAATTCATCCAATCATTCGTTTTTTGAATAATTTACTCATCCGAAAACTATTTATTGAACACCTATTAAGCATAAGGCACTTTGCTAGACATAGGAGATATAATGGTGAGGAGGAAAACCGAACAAAGATAAGTCCCAAGAGTTTATAGCCAACTGGGGGAGTCTGACATGATCAAAGAGTCATCCAAATAACTATTGTATTTTTAATTTCTTAAACATGTAAGATTACAATGCAATTGTGCTCCAAAGAATATATAAGAAAGTTTAAAAGGAGGGAATTGGTGTATTTGGTGTAGTCAGGGAAGGCATCTCCAGTAAAATGATATTCATGCTGGATTTAATGAAATGCCAAGAGTTAACTGGAGAAAAAGAAATAAAGGAGAAGGGGAGGTGGTATAATAGGGAACTGATGGTTCCTGGCAAGGGAACAAAATACCCTAAGGACTATCATTTTAATAATCTGCACCAATACCATCAGATCCTTTGCCAATAGTCCTGCATTGTTCACTTTTCCCATCTCCAGCAGGGTATTAGTTCAACCACCTATAGAATAGTGTTGCTGTAAGTCACACCTTTATGTGGATTAGCTCCACTGCAGATTCATTATCTCCAGTAATGAATGTGTGCTGTTTCTGTGTCTCTGGGCAATTCTCTTTCTATCGTTGCTGCTCAAAAGCTAATTCAAACCTGGCCAAGTTTCCTTGAGCAACCTTGCCCATTACCTCCTATGAATGAATTTTCCTAACACATAGCAAATAGAAGCTGTTATGTGAGAATACCCTACATACTAATTGCCCCATATGCTGGTGAGTTCGGTGCTATCTCTCCAGCTCCCTTACTTCCCAACATACAATTTGCCATCACTCTTGTTCATTCAACCTTGTCGATATCTTTTAACTGACATTTTTTTTTACTCCATTTAACTACTTATTTCAGACTCTTGACATCTCTCTCTTAGATTTCTACAAAAACCTCTTTAAATATTCTACCCTCTGCCTCCTGTCTTATCTGCTTTTAATTTATCCTCTATAGTGCACCAGAGACAGTCTCTGGTATACTATATTCTGCATTAACAAAAAGAGTGTGGGCTTTGGAGCAGAACAAGCTCTGCCATACAATTATATGTCTTTCTGCAAATGACTTAATTTCTTTAAGGTTCAGCATTTAAAAAAACCCTGTAAAATGAAGATAATAATACCCATACTTGGTTCTTGTATGTAAAATGTGCTCAAGCATTATCTAGTATCATACTACTAACAGTTAGCATTAAACCAAGGGCCGGGCATTATACTAACTGCTTTATGTGCACTATCGCATTTATATTTTCCAGATGATGAAATAAGGCACAATTTGCACAAAGTCACACAGCAAATAAAGTGGTGAGGAATTCATGCTCAGTCAGTTAGCCTCCAAAACACCTGCTCTTAACCACACAACTACAGCTATTATGAGAGATAGGGTGGGAAAGTGAGAACATTGTGAAACTTAGCTTCGGTTCTTAGCTGCTAGATGAACTTGGACTAGTTTCTTAAAGATTTTGAGCATCAGTTATTTTATCTGTGAAATGAGAATGTATACCTACAATATTGTAAAGAGAGTTAAGTAAGATTGAATTATATAAAGTAAATGGCATGTAATATCACTCAATAAAGAATATCTATGATTATCATTATTTCTAGCTTAAAAATACAGTTATTTAGCTACTCTGTTTAAAAATCATGTTGCTCTCCCTCTGCGTCGTCAGGATAAAGTCTACTGTCTTCAGCATGGGCCACTAAGCCGTGCATTAACGCCTCTTTCCCTCATCTTCCACCCCGAGGTTTAATAATGATCACTTGCTGTCCTCCCAAACATGCATTGCTTTCGTATAACTCGCTGCCTTTTTTAAGGCTGCCTTCTTGGCCTGGAAAACTGCCCCTCCTTCTCTTGCTCCCACCCCAATATGTTATCTTTTGTCTAACTCTCATTCTTCAATACTTGGATGACCTCCACCCCTTTTTTCACAAAGCCATATTTGGTTAACATCTTCAACTCCCCCAATTATACTTGAATGACCTTTCTCAGATGCCTTTGTAAGTGGGCATCCATTGAATCTCATTTCACAATTGTTTACTGGTCATTTTTCCTCACTAGACTGTGAGCTATCAGAGGGCAAAGATTGTGTCTTTCTCATCAGTATTCTAAGACTTAGCACAGTGTGACTGCTCAGTGAATGCCTGATGTGTGTGGATTAAATGCCATAATCAGAAGTATAGAGGGCAGGTATTTAATAATAAATATTTTCAACATTTTACTAATTTTATACATTTATTACCCAATATATTCTATTAATAATATTTATTTAATTATTTATAATATGAGGGTGATGCTTGTGCCTTTGTTCCCTTGTACACATTTCAGAATTTAAGCAACATGTTTAGTGAAGTCTCTCTGCTACAGTTTATTTTATTACCAGTTGAAGTAATTTTAAAGTGATTCTGTAGTCTGCTCATTTTCCTCATTGTCCAGACACAGTGAAAGTCTCCAATTATTATTATTATTTTTTAAGCACGTTCATTAACCAAATGTAATGTCTTTCATTAGGCTGTTAACTGACCTAAAATAAGGGCATTTCCATTAAATAAAACTGAAAAGAGTCAGCAAGGATTAATGAAAAAATGACATAAAGAAATAAACATGACAAGTAACACAAAGAAGGTTGGAGATCCTTTTAGAAAGATACAGTTGGCTAATCTGACTCTTCTCTTTTGATGAAGATTCAACTCTCGGACCCCCTGCTGGGGAGAAGGTGGAGGAGGGAGGGAGGAATGACAGGGACACAATTTAAATGTTTTGACAGCTAGTCAAAGAGAGTGAATTGCTGCAGGCATTTGCACATTTTAACCCCTGCTGTAACAGCTAGAATTCTTTCTTGCACTATCTAAATCCAAGAATCAGCTCTTTGGAAAACTGTCTCCTGCCTGCCACCAAAAAAAAAAAAAAAAAAAGAAGTGAAAAATATCAGGTAAGCAAGAAATTGAGTACACTTGTCTCTGTTAGATGGCAGTAATTTATTGTATTTTAATTTTCTTATTTTCATCTTTCATTAGATTGTTATCCCAGATATAACCAAGAGTGCTAGAGCACTGTGCCTTATTCTCTTGGGCCCCATGTGTAAAATTTCAACAACACATTCTGGCAGGATGTGCAGATTTAATGGTAAGGAATTAAAAAGTCCACTAAGATTTAGTTCCAAAGTTGACTGAATTAGTCCTTTGAAATTCGCAGTTGCTTCAGATAATTTCTTTTGTCAAAACAATGCTTATCGGAAGAGGCAAGTCAATCGACAATAAGCTTCTCACTGTTGGGAGAAGGTGTGGTCTTTTAGGATGGCAGAAACTTTCTATTCTCCGTCTCCCTCTTTTTCCTCTCTCTCTCTCTCTCTCTCTCTCTCTCTCTCTCTCATCATGGCGCATAACTCGGAATTGGTGTCAGTGAGAAAGTGTTGCCTCTGCCGTATCAGGAGACAAGAGATGTTGCAGCCATCCAGCCACTACAACCAGCCCAGACGGTGCGCCCGGAGGCTGCCCGCCGCCAAGCCCTCAGTCACCGCATCCACCTGCATCCTGAGGAGACTGGATGAAAAAGCACAAGGATACTGGCCCCAGATAGCTGAGGTGTATATCAAAGGAATGATTTCAGTGAGCTCAGACTCTTGCATCTTCCCGCATATACAAGAACGCTAAATTCTTTAACTTGAGATGTCTGGTTTTCTTTAATTAACAGGAATCTTTTATGTTCTGACTACCTGGTCTTTGTTGCAAAACCTCCTGTATATCCTGGCTCCTTCCGTACCTCTTCAGAGCAGTCCCTTAGGGCTATCTTACGTTCTCAGTTTTGTCTGCTGAATAAAACATACCTCTCAGCTTTTACGTTGTGCATTTCTTTTTTTTTTTTTTCAGTTGACTTGGGGGAAGAGGAATAAAGGAAAAGAGGAATGTGGTATTTGGGACATGGCTTCATATAGCATTTCATTCTACAAGCAGAATTTATGTTGTTGGACTGACTACTGTTTGAAATGAGATCCAAGAGCACTAGGCTTTGGGTAGTGTTATTAAATTTCAACTCACAATTCACAATCACCTACCGCTGTGTTAGGCACGTTGGAGAATTTAAGAGCAATAAAACAATGTCCGTCTGCCCTCTATCCCTATAAATGAACTAGGCAGGAGTGTGTAATTCATCAAACAAAAATGTCTATTTTATAATTTATTAAGCTAGTAAGAGTTTTTGTGAATAAACAAGGCCAGAGTTAAATCATTTAAAATGAATTTTCTCCTAGATTGAAACATTGTACTGTGAAATAAATTTTAAATTTTGGGAAAAGTTTGATTTCTAATAAACTGCAGTATTTCCCCCTTCTCTTTCATTACTGTTTTTCTTTCCTGTGGCTTTTCGTTTTGAATTACTAAAACTTCATGATTTACTTCCTCTTTACTTTGATGTAGTAAAAGAAAATAACTGAAAGTTCCAAAAACCTAGAGAATCAAGCAGTCCAGAGTTGGACAGAAGGTGCTTATTGCTTTGCTTGTCAGAGTGGTAGTTTCCAACAGAAGGCTTCATGGGATTAATTTGAATTTCTTGCCTTCTTACGCTTGTAAGACAGCCACATTTTTAGGCACCTGTTTCTAGCGGTACACACTTGCCTTGAAATCGCTCTTTCCATTGTAATGGACTAAATGGTCACTCAGCCTTGAGAATAAACAAGCCTCCTTAAGCACTTAACTCCCTCCTGGGGAGAGACTTCCGGAAAAGTTCATTTTGTGTCACAGCTAGGGACAACATTCATAATGGGCGAGAACAACACCAATTTTTTTTTTTTTTTTTTTTTTTTTTGGCTGTACGCGGGCCTCTCACTGCTGTGGCCTCTCCCGCCGCGGAGCACAGGCTCCGGACGCGCAGGCCCAGCGGCCATGGCTCATGGGCCCAGCCGCTCCGCGGCATGTGGGATCCTCCCGGACCGGGGCAGGAACCCGCGTCCGCCGCATGGGCAGGTGGACTCTCAACCACTGCGCCACCAGGGAAGCCCCCCATTTTTTTTTTTTTTTTGACTGTGCGACATGTGGGATCTTACTTCCCCAACCAGGGTTCAAACCCACGCCGCCTGCATTGGAAGGGCGGCCTCTTAACCACTGGACCTCCAGGGAAGTCCCTACACCAAATATTTTTAAAGGAGACTAATTAGGGGATAAGCAAGAGGAACTTTAGCTGCAAGTTGTAGAAATAGAATTTTAGAGGTGGGAATAATAGTGTAAAGGTTTTTATTCCTCCATTTCCATAACTTTCATAAGTAAAAATTCTCTGGACCAAAAGACAACCCTCAGAATGGGAGAAAATATTTGCAAATGAAGCAACCGACAAAGGATTAATCTCCAAAATTTACAAGCAGCTCATGCAGCTCAATAAGAAAAAAACAAACAACCCAATCCAAAAATGGGCAGAAGACCTAAATAGACCTTTCTCCAGAGAAGATATACAGATTGCCGAGAAACACATGAAAGAATGCTCAACATCATTAATCATTAGAGAAATGCAAATCAAAACTACAATGAGATATCATCTCACACCAGTCAGAATGGCCATCATCAAAAAATCTAGAAACAATAAATGCTGGAGAGGGTGTGGAGAAAAGGGAACACTCTTGCACTGCTGGTGGGAATGTGAATTGGTTCAGCCACTATGGAGAACAGTATGGAGGTTCCTTAAAAAACTACAAATAGAACTACCATATGACCCAGCAATCCCACTACTGGGCATATACCCTGAGAAAACTGAAATTCAAAAAGAGTCATGTACCAAAATGTTCATTGCAGCTCTATTTACAATAGCCCGGAGACGGAAACAACCTAAGTGCCCATCACCGGATGAATGGATAAAGAAGATGTGGCACATATATACAGTGGAATATTACTCAGCCATAAAAAGAAACGAAATTGAGCTATTTGTAATGAGGTGGATAGACCTAGAGTCTGTCATACAGAGTGAAGTAAGTCAGAAAGAAAAAGACAAATACCGTATGCTAACACATATATATGGAATTTAAGAAAAAAAAATGTCATGAAGAACCTAGGGGTAAGGCAGGAATAAAGACGCAGACCTCCTAGAGAACGGACTTGAGGTTATGGGGAGGGGTAAGGGTGAGCTGTGACAGGGCGAGAGAGAGTCATGGACATATACACACTAACAAACGTAGTAAGGTAGATAGCTAGTGGGAAGCAGCCGCATGGCACAGGGATATTGGCTCGGTGCTTTGTGACAGCCTGGAGGGGTGGGATAGGGAGGGTGGGAGGGAGGGAGATGCAAGAGGGAAGAGATATGGGAACATATGTATATGTATAACTGATTCGCTTTGTTGTGAAGCAGAAGCTAGCACACCATTGTAAAGCAATTATACCCCAATAAAGATGTTAAAAAAAAAAAAAGATTGGTTTAAGAAAAAAACCACCACCTACACTATGAAGTCCATAAGAAACTCACGTCTTTTTTTTTTTAAATAAATTTATTTATTTATTAAAAAAAAAAAATTCTCTGGCTTCAAAGCTGTTGCCAACAAATTGAACTCAGGCAGGGATTATGGCGACTGGATGTTAATGCCCATGGCTATAAATTTGATCACTTTCATTTCCAAATGTTTGTTTTCTTTATCCTGTGCCAGAGTAGGAGGGAGTATTTGCAGACAAAGGTTCCTGAATAACTGTCAAAATGTGTTCACTCACTTATTTATTCCTTCATTTATATGTCCGGTCAGGCTTCTTTGGAATATTCACTTGGTGTCAAGTACTGTATTAGTCAATACTTTGCCTTCAGCACACTTTCTAGCTTTGTGAACTGAACTGGGGTGCAGTGAGGTGAGGTGGTCAAGGGTGATGATGAAAGAAGAGAAGAAATAGTTTCAAGGACGAGTATGACATTTGGTACAAGAAAATATTCTCAGTATATTCTCCTAGAGACAATAGATAATAGAAATTGCTGAATAACATTTAGACATATCTACACTTTTGAAGGACAACTGTTGAGTCGCTGTTAATAATAACTCCAATTTAAATATTTTGTTTGGGTTTCATTTCATTATATAATAATAGCTAAATTAATTTGTATTGTTTTTAAAAGCTGTATATTGATTTCAACATTATGGATTCAGCCTCGGGATGTCTCAATTATTTTATATACAAGCTATTTTAACACTGATTAACCTCTGCCAGAGATTACTCTCCAACAATCTGTAGGACTTTCCATATTAACCAGAAAAATAACCAAATGTAGTGTTAAATTGGTTAAACAAGGGACCATTCTACTGCGGAGGCGCTAATGCCATGGTGGCTTACATAAGCAAAACACAATCTAAGCCTGCAGATGCCTCAAGGTTACAAAATCAAAAATCTAAGGACAACAATCACACACCAGCCAACTAGGCTTTAAGCTACAGGCAATCAAATAATTTCCTTTTTTTATTTCTGTACTTTATATAAGTCTTTCCCTTGGCTCCTGTCTGTTGAGTACTCTTAACCGTTTTCCATTTGGTGCTGCCTCATTTGAGTCAATTTTTGCTCAAACTCTTAACATTTAAAGACATGGGGAGGGGGAAGCGTAAGCTGGGATGAAGTGAGAGAGTGGCGTGGACATATATACACTACCAAGTGTAAAATAGATAGCTAGTGGGAAGCAGCCACATAGCACAGGGAGATCAGCTTGGTGCTTTGTGACCACCTAGAGGGGTGGGATACGGAGGGTAGGAGGGAGATGCAAGAGGGAGGAGATATGGGGATATATGTATACGTATAGCTGATTCACTCTGTTATACAACAGAAACTAACACACCACTGTACAGCAATTATACCTCAATAAAGATGTTAAAAAATAAATTTTTTAAAAAAGGAATGAATGAGATTTGACTAAATTTAAAAAATAATAAAAAAATAAAATATACCTCAGTTTATCTTTTAACAGTTTGTTTGTGGCTACTTCATTCATCTCTAACAAATAATAATTGAATGTCTGTGATATGCCAAAAGCATTCAGAGATGAATGAAACTGAATTCCTGATGGAAATATACACAAGGTACACTATAAAGTTAAACCTATGTAGGAACAAGTAGTTAATTGTTCTTAGCTCTGGAGAATAGCAAATCACCTCAAATCACTTCACTTCTCTGGAAATTTCCTTTCCCAAACAGAGGATGAGTTCCTACAGTTTTATAATGGGCGGGGGGTGGACATCAGCGCCAAGGAGAGCCAAAGCAGTGCCTGACTGAACCCCTTTAGAGCTCTCTAATGAGGATTTGTAACTGGGAAACAGAAATGCAGATGAGTTGATAAATTTGCTGGAGTTGGCAGGGTGTGGCTGTGTTTGGGTCATGGGTGTGAAGGAGCAGGGAGTGGAGGAAGAGAGAGAGTTTATTTCCTGATCGCTTTCCAATTCTAAGATTCAGCTATGTGATTCTGAGTGTACTTTCTGCCTTTGAGGCCTTGAGATACCTCGGATATATATTTTTTCTTTTTAAATAAAAAACCTCTCTATACTTATCCAGTTTGAGTGGAATTCTTGGCAAACCTTCACGGAATTCACACATTTACTCTTTTTGAAAAACTCCCACTGCTCTAAGGTAGCATCTCCTAAGGTTGATATGTGGTATCTATTCAAATATGGCTGGTTTTGACCCTCTCCAAATAGAAACACATTTGTGGTTTCAACGTATTTTAAGACTGTTATTTCTAAGCAAAAATTTTTAGAAAGATTTCAAAGTTTTCACATGTCCTGGACAGAACTTCTAAAGAAACATCATTTTCATTGCCAAATATAAGTGAATCAGAAATGACATTATTTCCCCTGAAAAATGCCAGGGAATATTTTCTCCCTATATGGTTGTCCATATAATGCTTTAACATATTTCTGAATCTTACCCTGTGTATTCAGTCTGCAACTTTGTCTTTTATCTGCAGTAGTCTATAATTTTTTTTTACCTCGCATAAGTAAAATGTCAAACCATTCCTCTCTGATATTTGCAAATGTATAATTGAATAAACCCGTTAAGCCATAAGTACTTGAAGATATCTTAACAAGATCCATAAATATCATTTAGAATTGTTTTTTACTAGAATAAAAACATTGTGAGAAAACAAAATTGTAGAAGACATATTAGTCTACTGAAAAAATGTATTTAAATGAACCAAAGTAAACTTCTATTAACAAGATAAGTTTGTGTACTTCTCAGAGTTCTATTTTTTCTAAAAAGGATAACTCTTGAACTTGGAACATTCATCAATTTAAAGATTAAAAACAGCTGAAATTAGAATTTGATATATGATTCACTCAGCCTGCTGTACTGTAACTCACTTCGATACATACAAGTTTATTATGACAATTGGTTTATTCCTGATGAATGTTGCTATGAAAATTTCTCAATAACCACAACAATCCCCCTAAACTCTTTTTTAAAATAATTAATTAATTAATTAATTATATTTTGGCTGCATTGGGTCTTCATTGCTGTGCGTGGGCTTTCTCTAGTTGCTGCAAGTGGGAGCTACTCTTAGTTGCGGAACACGGGTTTCTCATTGCGGTGGCATCTCGTTGTGGAGCACGGGCTCTAGGCATGCGGGCTCAGTAGTTGTGGCTTGCGGGCTCTAGAGCGCAGGCTCAGTAGTTGTGGCGCATGGGCTTAGTTGCTCAGCAGCATGTGGGATCTTCCAGGACCAGGGCTCGAACCCGTGTCCCCTACACTGGCAGGTGGATTCCTAACCACTGTGCCACCAAGGAAGTGCCCCCCCTAAACTCTTAAAAAGCAAATGACTGTAATTTTATTCAAAGGCAAAATTCTTGAATTACTCTGAGGTCCACATATTTTATTTACACTTCATTTTCTACAGTTATCCCTCTTGATTCATATTAGAGTTACCCAGAAATCACCTGGGTTCATCTTTGTTAAAAAAAAAAAAGTGAAAACGTAGCAGATGCATTATAGTAATTATACGACAATTTCTGCTGCAGACAAAAAGCATCTTTCAGGCATTTTAATTAAGCCAGTGGTGTTTCAGCATGCTAACAAATATTCTGCATTCGATCTTCACAAAATACATATTATAACATACATAATCATGAATAATGTAAAATGCTTTACATTTTGAGAAAACAACACTGTTCATACAATCTTATTTTATTTATTTTATTTATTTATTTTTTTGCGGTACGCGGGCCTCTCACTGCCGCGGCCTCTCCCGTTGCGGAACACAGGCTCCGGACGCGCAGGCTCAGCGGCCATGGCTCACGGGCCTAGCCGCTCCGCAGCATGTGGGATCTTCCCGGACCGGGGCACAAACCCGTGTCCCCTTCATCGGCAGGCGGACTCTCAACCACTGCGCCACCAGGGAAGCCCTATAATCTTATTTTAAATTGTAAATTTCTACTTTTCAAATAAACTCAGGAATAACTATATAATTTAAAGAAGACACGAGAGGCCAGTTATTTTGAGAAGAGATGGATTTGGGTGCAGGCTTCCACTAGATTCAGTTTTCATGGATTTATTTTTTTTATTTTGCAGGAATAGATCAGTAGAATATTTATGAAATAAAAAATTTTTCTTAATGATAAATTCTTTATAGTATCAAATTTTATTGCAGTTGTACTATAAGGACTAAATTATTAATTTTTAGTTAACAATAAAATGTCAATACATATTTTAGTAAAAATTGAACTTATAACTGGCTTTGTTCTGATAACTGTGATAGCCACTAATCTTAATTTCTAGATTTTGAGTAGTCTGACTTTTGGTTTATTTTGGCATTCTTTTATTATTTTTTCACTTCACATTTTACTATCTTCTATGATAACATTCTTTGAGGTGTCTTTCTATAGGAGGGTTTCTATATGCAAAGTAATTCCTTCCATTAGCATTCACTTCTTTCTCTTGGTACTGAACAGTTATGAATCCTTTTGGTTGCAAAGGTAGAATAAAGAAGGAATAAGATATAGGAAGAGAGAAAAGGAAAGGAGTGGTAAAATAAAGGAGACAAAATGTGAACAGGTGAAAAATTTTATTTAACAGAAGGAGGTATAAGTAAAAACGTTAACTTTGGAGAAGATAAATGGATGGAATAAATGAATGAGTAGATAAGTATTAAAAAGATAGCATAGAGCTTCCCTGGTGGTGCAGTGGTTGAGAATCCGCCTGCCGATGCAGGGGACATGGGTTCGTGCCCCGGTCCGGGAAGATCCCACATGCTGCGGAGCGGCTAGGCCCGTGAGCCATGGCCGCTGAGCCTGTGGGTCCGGAGCCTGTGCTCCGCAACGGGAGAGGCCACAACAGTGAGAGGCCACAACAGTGAGAGGCCCAAATACCGCTGGAAAAAAAAAAAAAAAAAAGATGCTATCCTATCCATAGCATAGGATAAAGCAAATATCTTATGTTATTCATTTTAGTTAAAGGAAATATAATCTCATGAATAAAAAGAAGTTATATTCTCCTGGAATATATTAATGTCAAAATATCTATTCAGGCTTGTCATACTTTAGATAAAAGTATAATCTTGCACCATGAAAATATTCTGATATCTTTCTTTTGTAAACAGTTTTCTGGGACAGGCAAATCCATCAACTTCGTGTTTCAATTACAAACCAAATTAAAATTATTTTAGAATAAAAATGGGATGCATCTTCATTTAGAAGCCAGATGTCTTATTAAATATAATTTCCTCTGTTGGCTGCTTTATATTAGGGGCCTATTTAAAACAAGAACAGCTTCTGTGAAATATAATTATCCCCCTTGTGTGGCTTTCATGGTCATGGAGGCTGGAATATGAAAGTAATTGACAAACAAATCTGCAAAGCAGTTTTTTCTTTTTTTTCCTAAAGCAGTTGCTTAAATCCAATCAGCTATCATTTTCACTGGCTGTTCCAGAACCTTGTACTGTGTAGATTATGTTGGATTGATTGATATACCCATTCAGAGTTTCCTGTATGGCTTTTAGAAAAGTGTCTCATTGCTCTATCCAACTTTCAGCCATCAAATACTTATTTGGTGGAGAATTTACATGTTTTACAATTTTCTTAGTCTCATATTTAAAATGGATGCAGTACCATTAAAGTCAGAAGCATAAGCTACATCTGGTGTTTGGGGGTTAGAGTTCTTTTTGTTTCTTTCTAATGTGCACATTCTGGTTAAAGAATGACTTCTTTCGCTTATTGATTATTCTGATTTTACTCTTTCCCCTCTTTTTTTTTAAAAAAATCTTAAAGCATGTATCTCCCAGTGAGTGGTATTTACTGTCTTATTTTCAGTTGCTTATGACTAATGAAGTTGGAAATTATTGGCAATGGGAAAACCTTGGCAGCAAGTGATTGCCTGCTTATTAAAGTTTACTCAGGTGCTCTCTGCATTATCCAGTGAACAGAACCATGGAATCCAGAAGCTGACTGGTTAGCTGGTCCAACAACCTGTCTAATGCTCTTGGTCTAGGGGTTCATACACATCATGTCTAGACACTGGCACAGGTGAGGAGCCCATTCCTCCTTTGGACCACTCTGTCAGACAATTCTTCATTAGATTGTGCTGAAGTCTTCCTGAAGCTTCCATTTATTGATCATAATTCTACCTAATAGCAACATATAGAAACTTCCTTCCATTTCTCACATAACAACCCATCAGCTGTTTTGCCCATTTGAGTCTTTTCTTTCCTAGTTCCTTCACTTGTATTTCATAGGAGTCCCCTGACTAGCCTGGTCAATCAGAAACTCTAATCCAATCTCTGCTAGAAAGTTGATATGACTTGAGTTCTGTTGCTGTTTTTTTTTTTTTTTAATTAATTTATTTTTGTGTGTGTTGGGTCTTCGTTGCTGCACGAAGGCTTTCTCTAGTTGCAGCGAGCAGGGGCTACTCTTCGTTGCGGCGCAGGGGCTTCTCATCGCGGTGGCTTCTCTTGTTGCAGAGCACAGGCTCTAGGCACGTGGGCTTCAGTAGTTGTGGCTCGCGGGCTTCAGTAGTTGTGGCTTGCGGGCTCTAGAGCGCAGGCTCAGCAATTGTGGCACACGGGCTCAATTGCTCCGCGACATGTGGGATCTTCCCGGACCAGGGCTCGAACCAGTGTCCCCTGCATTGGCAGGTGGATTCTTAACCACTGCGCCACCAGGAAAGCCCTCTGTTGCTGTTTTCATCAAGACATTTTGAAAACTATTCTAACTTATTAAACAACTGTTTATTTTTCTGTTTAATAAGACCCTCTTTAAAATCTATTTTATATTACGAAATATTCAAAATGCAAAAAAGTAAAAGTATCTGGTTTTCAAATAAAAAAAGCAAATCCATACTTAGTAAAGAAAGACTTTATTTGAGGGGATTATTGCACGATGGGGAAAGGGACTATTGCAGTTAGGTGGAACATTTTGACCATAAGATCTACAAGCATCTCAAGCATTATGCAAAAAGGAATTTTCTTTAATAGAAAGAGTAACAAGGCTAGAGAGAGTGGTGTAGGGAATTGGGATGAAAGGGTAGCAAGATGGGATAATAGATTAGAGAATGTTCTACCCTAAGGCCAGTCTATTCTCCACAGGGCTTATAAAGAAGGAGCTGTCTGCTGGCCAGAGAGACCTGGGGGTAGGAGAGAAGTTAACCATAGTTTAACAAGCACTTTGTCCTGACAAATCGGTAGGGACAAGCAGTTCAGCTAATCATACATGAGGCAAAGAATGGGAATTTGGTCTGTACCTGGTCATGCTTAAGGTAAACAAGGGTGGTATCAATGAATCTTATCTAATTTACATGGGGACTAGTGGTTCTTTGCAGTAAGCCATTTTCCGGAACACAAAAGAGTGAGTGGGGGAAGTTCTTTAAACATTGCTGTTTTGCAGGATCTCAGGGCTCTAATAAAGCTCAACATTGTTACTATTCACCACTTGACTTCACAAAAGTCAAAATTTGGGTCATATTTGCTCCAAAAACATTTTTTAAAGAAATACATACTACAGATGTAGTGAACCTATGCAACCTATTTCATTTCCTTATTTTTCTCCCCAGAGTTAACCAGTACACTGAGATACATATACATCTCTTTTATAGACTTTGCTGCTTATATATGATCCATCACACACACACACACACACACACACACACACACACACACACACACACAGAGTATTGTTTGATGTGCTCTCAGTTTACTAGGTGGCATCATACAATATATCCATACGTATCTATCTCTAACCTATCCTCAATCTCTGTCATTCTGTCTATATCTATATCTCACTTTTTTTCACTCAATATTTTTGTGTGTATCTTTGAACTTGCGTCCATGTAAAAAAGTTTTTTTAGGGTGTATACCTGGAAGTGGAGTTTCTGAAACTTTACTAGATACCGTCAAAATTTTCTCTAAAGCAGTTGTACAAATTTGTACCCACCTCTCTCTAGCAGTCTATGACAACTCCTTGTACTCCACATTCATATAGTATTTTGTAGTGTCAGAATAAAATTCTTGCCATATTGTTAAGCATGAACTGTTATATCTTTTTGTGTTAATTTTTAGTTCCTGATTAGTAATGAGGTTGGGCTTATTTTTATAGATCATTTTGTTTTTAATTTTTGCAATATAGCTATTTGTATTCTTTGCCCACTTTCCTCGAGTTGTTTTTCTTTTCTTATTGATTTGTAGATATTCTTCATGGTTTCTATATACCAATTTCTTTGTTGATCATATACATCAAAAAGACCTGTACCTAATCTGTTTACTTTCATAGTTTTTATATTTGAATGTAGCTAAGTGTTTCAGTTAGCTTAAGGTAGATCATGCCATGGTAACAGAACTCCCAAATCTCAGGGTTTACAGCAACAGAAGTTTATTTTTTACTCACATTCACACGGGTTGACAGGCCCTGCTCCAAATATTTTTAACTCCAGGGATCATAGCTGAAGAAGCAGCTCTTATCTTAGACATGCCAGTTTTGTAGCAGAGAGAAGAGAGAGATTACGGACCCACAGGAAGGCTCATAAAGCTTCTGTTTGTAAGTGGCACATATCACTTTATAGCCACATTTTATTGGCCAAAGCAAGTGACATGAGGTGAGAGTATATAATCTCCCATAGGTGAAACAGGTAGGGAGGGGTAGCAAATCTGTTCAGAGTGATACAGTCTGCCACGACACATTCCCCAATCCCTTTGTGGTTTGTGCTCTTCATGTCCTGTTGAAAGAATTCCCTACCTAATGTCATAAAAATATTCTCCTATATAGTCTTTGGAAGACTTGATTTTTACATTTGTGTTTTTGATCTATCTGGAATTTATTTGGGGTATGGTGTGAGATAGATATCTAAGTTTAGTTTATTTTTATGGATAATCAAATATGCCTACAAGCATTCATCAGCCATTCCGTCCCTTTTCCTCTGATATTTTTAATGTGATCTGTGCCATATAGCCAGTTCCCAGGTATATGCGGTCTCTTTCCGGTGTCTCCAGATAGGTTCTATTTGTTTATTTGTGTATGCCTATGCTAATTACTCTTTTTCTGTCAGTCTTTCTCCATATATATATGTATATACATATATTAAAAATATATGTATAAATATATTTTAAAAAATATATATATATATAAATTTAGAAATATATCCAAGCATGGTTCAGCCATGGGGCTTTACTTACTCAAGGAAGACTTTCTCCATGTCAGGTGGAATTTTTTTTACCACTTAGGTTTCCTGTCTTGGAGACAGCCTGTTCCAGGACTTGGTTTTCTTGCCTTCTTTCCTGGCCCTACCCTCCAGATCCATGACATTGGCTGCTTTTGTCACATCTCTGGCTTTGAGTTCCTGCTTCATTTCTGACACTTGAGATTTACCTTTCTAATTTATTATTATTTCTCAGCTTTGTAAACTACTTTGGGGGTTATATTTTATCCAACATTTTGTTATTTTGGTAACATGAGGGGAGTCTATACAGCTCAGTCTGTCCTGTTGCTGAAACCCATAGGAGACTTTTTAAAAGTTGAAAATCTACAATATTCAAATGAGGGAAGATCTAATGGTAGATTTAACAATAACTTGGTTGACAAAAGAAATATATTATGGATCACAAGCCTTCCCAGGGAGTCTCAAATTATGTATTGAAGCAATGAGCTTTCTTTTCTTTTCTTTTTTTTTCTCTTTGCAACGAGCTTTTAAAATTAATTAAAAAGCTATCTGTTACCCAAGCCATTTTTGATAGCCAAGCTTACCTTATAGGAAATTCTCTGACTTTGTTCCTTGCTATAGTGTGTTGAATTTAATGTCTCTGCCAATTATCTCTATTTTCAATAAATATCAGCACACTGAAAGAAGCTTTCAGATTTCAGTGTGTGTATTTGTGTGTGTGTGTGTGTGTGTACATGCGCATGTGCATGAGAGTGTGTGCAGAAGGGAAGGAGAAAGTGGGAATTAGAGAGGGAAAGGGAAGAGGGAGGGAAAATTTTCTTTTGTTCCTTCCCTCTCCCCACAACTACTTTCCTGCCTGCAACAATTTCTCTCCCGTGCAAGCTTAGAGTGAAAGTGAATGTTATGTGTAACCCAAGTGTCTGGTGCCTGTATAGGCTCTAACCATGTAACAATAAGATCTTATTACCCACCCTTCTCAAACGAGGATCACCTTGCTCTCATATATTTGGGCTGCATCTTAGTCATTCCTGGTTCTGCCTGCTCTCTATTACTGCTTAGTTCCTAACCATGGTTTTGTTCTGCCTTTGGCCCCTGCATGCCATGCTCTAGCACTTGACTTAATAATATAATGCATAAGCGTGTAGATTCTGGAGACAGATGATCTGGTGTCAAATCCTGGCTTGACACTTATCAGCTGTAGGATCTTGGGTCTCTGACTTAATCTTTCTGTATTTCAGTCTTCTCACCTATAAAATGGGTATGAAATGTATAACTACCTCCTGGGGTTGTCGTGAGGGTTATATAGTAAGTGACTTGTCCAATACTCTCAGATTTCGTTTCCATTTTTGTGCACACATGTTCCAGATGAGCTGTCACTCCCAAGCTAGCACTGGGTGTCTTTATTGTCAACTGCCCTTGGCTGTCAGAACCTGCTTTGTAAATTTCCAAAAGTACTTGGAAATTTGTTTGTGTCCCCCCACCCCAGCCTTTTAATCAATGACTGACACTTGTAGAGTGTAGATAACTCCATCATCCTTGCCCCCTAACCATCAGACACACTGGGTGACATAACTCTGAGTTATGTTTTACATCAGAGCTGCTGTGGGATTGAGTTATCCTCCCTCTGACATGGCTCACATCTTTGCTTGGCCTCCTTCACTTTCTGGTCCCACTTCACCACTGCCACTTCTCCTGAAAACACTTTTATTAAATCACTTGCACACAAATCCTTGCCTCAGAGTCTGGTTCAGGGGAAGGCAACTTAAAGCAGTTTATTTGGCATGCTATTTACATAGGGTGCTTTGCACATAGGATGTCGCATAAGTGTTAGCTTTATTATTCATGCTATTACTATGCTGGTCTAATGCAGGATGGTTTGTTGAAGGTCCCCTTTTCCTCACTGCCTTATCCCTAGAATACATATCTTATTATACTTAGTAATTCACAAGAGGACTGCTAAGATTATGCAAGGCTGTTATGTACCAGCTTTCCAGAAGGTTTGGGAATAACAGTAAAGACATAAAAAGTTAAAACTGGATGATGAATACAACTTATTTGTTAAGAGGACTCTACAAATAAATAGAGTCTGGCCTTGCCTTCTTCACCGGTGGTCTATACTTCTCTCTGATCCTGAGCCAGGGTGGGGGGGTGCGCGGGGGGGGGGCTTGCGGCAAGCTCCTTTAAGTCTTTGTGATGTAAAGCCCCATCCTCTTCAGAAAACTCTATCTACTCACAGGATCTTTCTAAACTGTGACTTTGGATATGATCCTTTTTTTTGAGTGACTGATATATGAATAATATACCAGGATTTATATCCATATAACATGTGAATAATATACCAGGATTTACATCCATATAACATGTCAGACACTAATTTTGGAGCCTTTTACAATATTGGGAGAAGAAAAAGAAAAAACTTTTAATGAAAAAAAAACAGTTTTGAATTCAAGGACTGAAAGCATTAAAAGGGTTTGGTCAGCCAATGTATTGTTTTGTAAGCCAACATTTTAATGTTCTTTTTGAAAGAGATGGAACAGTTTGTTTTAAGACATGAGACAGTAAATGTCAAGTCTGAACCCATATGCTGGATTGTAAGTGTTCAAGTAGCTGTATTATGTGAAATTCTAGAAAATTGTGTTTGCCATGGAAATGTTATTATAGCTGTAACCATGGGTAGGCTATTGTGGTTTTGTTTCTGACCATAAAAAAAGTACTGAAATTTATACCCCAGGGGTAACTGAAGAGGCAAAGATAAATGAAGCATTTCAGTTATTCTAAAATAAGACTCTGTTTCCGCCCCCCCATTGTCAGTTATAAATTAATATAATACTTTAATTTTCAAATAGACTTTTGCACTTATAAGAGATTACAATTTAGACAAGTTCTGAATGCTGATGAATAATATTTAGCTTAGGTTTTGAAGTATGTGGTATGAAGGAGTTATGTCAAAGTTTTGAGCTTTGGAGCATCTGGGGTTATTCTGGAATTCCTTACAGAATGGTAAATTTAGAGAGAGAATGAAACTATACTGTACTGATTTTTCACTCAGAACTAACCTCACCATAAATTTGCTAAACTATAAGAGATATTTACTGTTTGTAGCTGTACTGTTTGGGGACAGGATTTGACATGGTGTATTAGTTTTCTATTGCTGCTGTAACAAATTACCACAAACATAGAGGCTTAAAACAACATCATTTATTGTCTCACAGGTTCCATAGATTAGGAGTTCAGGTACAATTTAGCTAGGTCCTTTTCTCAGGGCTTCACAAGATTGCAAAGTGCCAGCTGGGCTGCATTTCTTTCTGAAACTCAGGGTCCTTTTTCAAGCTCCTGTGATTGATGGCAGAATTCAGGTCTCTGAGACGAGAGGACTGAGGACCTCATTTTCTTGCTGGCAATTAGTCAGGGTAATTTTAGCTCCTAGAGGTCTCACATAGTGTTTGGCACGTGGCCTTCTTACAACACGACTGCATACCTCTTCAAGGCCGGCAGGAGAATCTCTTCCTCCAGTCTGAAAGACATTCTTATATAATGTAACATAATCACAGGAGTGGCTATACTATCATTTTTGCCATATAATGTAACCTAACCAAGGGAGTCATTATCCTATTACCCTTGCTGTATTCTGTTGACTAAGAAGCAGGTCATAGTTTCTTCTGCACTGAAGGGAATTATGTAAAGGTGTGCATTACTCATTGAAGGTCATGTTAGGGAGAGCCCACTGTTCTTGGTATACCCAAAGCTATGTAAATAAGTCATATATCACATTAAAGTTGAACTAGTGTCTGGTAGTTTTTCCATTTCATGTCATAGTATGGTAAATTAAGATATAATTTAAAAATTATTACATTATGAAAACACATGAGTCACTGAAATCACTGATGGTCTTGAATAAAGCATTCTTTGTCTTAAATTTGTTTTCTAAGTTCATAAAATAAATAAGAGGTATATGTTACCCTCATGACCGTGATGACATTTGTACTTTTGATTAGTACTTCTTGGTCAGCCCAGAGCTTCAGAAGATTTTGATGGATTACAGGGGTAGAAAAATCTCATAGAGGATTAGGTCTGGCAATAACAAAATGATACTCCAAGAACAATAAACAACAACCAGTTAGAAGATGCAGTACAAAAACGCTCATTTATAATAGTGATAAAAGGTGAAATACCTAGCAATAAAATTAACAAAAATTCACAATGTCTACATGCAAAAAATTAAAATATTACTAAAGAACACAAAGAAGACTGGGGCAAATGTTGTGGTATATCATGTTCATGGAAAGGAAGATTTAATATTATAAAGCTGATATTTCTCCCTTAGTTAATCTATAAATCTAAGCTAAAATACTAACAGAATTTTTGTTTTGTTTTGTCTTAACTACACAAGTTTACTCTGAAATTCATATGGAAAAATGATCAAGAAACTGTAGCATGGAAAATTCTAGCTACACTAAAAAAGAGATGATTTAGGCAGGACTTGCCAATCACATATTAATATGTATATGCTACAATAAAGCTACATTATTTAAGTGTAGTACTGGTATATGAATAGAAAGAATACAAAGTTGTGAAATGGACTCAAATATATATAGAATTTTAATGTAAAAGTGGTATTTCAAATCAATGTAGAAAAGATGCTTTATTTATTAAATTCTCATGGGACAATTGGATAGCTTTTTGAAAGAAAGCATAAAGCATGACCCCTATCTCCCCCCAACCCCCAAGTAAATCCAGATGGGTCAAAGGCATAAATATTAAAATATTAGAATAATTATGTAGCAGAGGAATTGTGCAAGATGGTTTTATAAACTTGGTGTTTGGAAGGCCTTTTTACAAATGACACAACCCTTCTGAAATCCATTACAATGATTTAATTTACTTTCATAAAAATAAATATAATGAAAAATCTTGTAAACATAGAAAAATTATAAAACTGGAAAAATATTTGAAATATGCTATATAAAAATACTGTTTTCAGTATGTAAAATAGTCTATAAATCAATAAAGAAAAAGATTGTGGGCTAACAGAAAAGTGAGGAAATTTTACTAAGAAAGGAAATAAAAATGACTCAAACAGATAAAACACTTCACTCAAGATAAAGACAAATATATAACCATAATAATATACCACTTATTTTCACTATATTAAGTTGGCAAAGAAAAGTTTGATAATACATGGTTAGCCAGACATAGGGAAACTTATTCTCTTACATTACTGGTGAGAGTGTAATTTTTAAAAATAAATGGGAGTGATTTCTTTGTCTTTGACAGAAGGACTTTATTTATTTAATATTTATTTTATTTATTTATTTTCTTGGTTGTGCCGGGTCTTAGTTGCATCATGTGTGATCTTTCCTTGTGGTGCGTGGGCTTCTCTCTAGTTGTGGCGCATGGGCTTCTTTCTAGTTGTGAGGTGCGGACTCCAGGGCGCTTGGGCTCTGTAGTTTGTGGCATGTGGGCTCTCTCATTGAGGCGCGTGAGCTCAGTAGTTGTGGCGTGCGGGCTTAGTTGCCCAGCGGCCTGTGGGATCTTGGTTCCCTGACCAGGGATCGAATCTGTGTCCCCTGCATTGGAAGGCAGATTCTTTACCACTGGACCACCAGGGAAGTCCTGTGAGAGTGTAACTTGATACAGACTCTTTGGAGGATAACTTAACAATATCCAGCTAACTGAGAAATTCAGATAGTCTTTGATCCTGCTATATATTTTCTATGTATTGATCCTAAAGTATACTCGTACATGAGCAAAATGAATGTGTATAGATATTCATGATAGTATCGTTTATAATAGAAACATTTGGAAGTGACCTAAATGGCCTTTAATAGAATGTTTAAATAAAATACAGTTCGTGAGAATAAGAGCTTTCTTTGAATATTAGTGAGTGCCAAGTACTATAGTATTCACTTTACATATATAATCTAACTCTCACAACAAATATATGAGGTAGGAATAATTATTATCCTCTTTTTACAAAATGGGAAACTGAGACACAGAGAGGACAACTAACTTGCTCCTAATATATAGAGAAGCTGGGACTCAAACTGAGGCTCTTGAGTTGACATAGTCTTACTAGGCTACAGTTTCTCCCATACATGTGGAATTCTAATTCTAGGAAGGTTTGAAAAAGAAGGAAGCCACTCTATGTACTGTACTGTTATCCTAGACTGTCTAGAAATACAAATATTTGTGTATTTCTAAGATACATATTTTATAAGAAAACTGCAAGGAATGGAATGGTGTAGCATATTATCATTTTGTGGAAAAAAGACTATATTGATAAATGTTTATAAATACATTGTCTTCACAGATACAAAAAATTTAGCACTAGTGTTTGCATCAGGGGAGAGGAACTAAGTATCTGGGGGAACAGAGGAAGGAAGACAATTTATTGTTTATGTTTATCATTTTGTGTATTTTGAATTTTTGCTATGCACACATACTATTTATTAAAGAAAAATAAAATAAATAATAATAACAAAAGCAGTAAACACAGGAAAGAGTAATTCAGAGGCCTGGTTTATATAGCATGTTGTTGTAAGTATCTTACTTCCACTTATAAGGACAGTTTATGTTATAAAAATTTAACATGCACCATAAATAAGTGGAAAGATGAGTTCTAAGAACTGAAAAGAGATATTTAGTTATAACACATAGAACCAACAAAGGATTATTATCTAAGACATATAAAGGAATCTTACACTTCAGTAAGAAAAAGAAAAACAAACTAATAGAAAAAATGAACAAAGATATGAACAGGTAATTCATAGAAGAGCAAGTTTATGCTAACGAACACATGAAAAGACGATCAACCGCATTTAATAAATATGGGAATGCAAATTAAAATGAGGTATATCATTTCACACTCCCAAATTTAAATATTTGACAGTAAGAAGTATCAACAAGGATGGAGAACAATAGCAAGAACTGCTGGTGGAGTACAAATTGGTACAGCCACTTTGGAGATAATGTGGTAATGCCTAGAAGAGTGGAAGATGCCCCTAAAGACCATGTGACTCAGCAGTTCCATCCATATCTGCTCAGGGAGAACCAAGCAAGGATGTTCACAGTAGCATTTTTTTTTTAAATAAAAGTTTTATTGGATATGTTAGGTAATGTAATTCTCATATATTTTATCTTAGAATTTCTAAAGCATTTGGCAAATAATACCCATGGCGTCTATTAATTTGGCATTGCTACCGTGTTTTTACTTTTTTTAGTGGTGGCTCTAGAATTTGCAATGCACATTGACAACCAAGCCAAATAACACTGTACCACTTCATGGGTGCTGCAAGTACTTTATAATAACCAAGCATGATGGTAAATTTTGTGTCAGCTTGATTGGCCAAGAGGTGGTCAGACTAAACATTTTTTCTGAGTGTGTCTGTGAGGGTGTTTCTGGATGAGATTAATATTTGATTGGTATCTCAATAAAGTAATTGCCCTCCCCAATACGAGTGGGCATCATTCAATCTGTTGAGTGCTTGAACTGAACAAAAGGCAGAACGAGGAATTCACCCCTTTTTCCCTGCCTCACTAATTGGGCTAGGACAACTTATCATATTTTCTTCTGCCTTTGACTGGAATTTACACAAGCAACTTCCCTAATTCTCAGGCCTTAAGGACTCAGACTGAATTGCACCACTGGTTCTCCTGAGTCTCCAGCTTACAGATAACATCTTGGGATTTCTCAGTCTCCATAAATGGATATGCCAATTCCTCATTATACACACACACACACACACACACACACACACATATACACACAAACACACACACTACTGGTTCTGTTTCTGGAGAACCCTAATACATCAAGTAATCCTAATTCTTCTCTCCCATCCCTTGTATCATTGCTGTCATTCATTTCACTTATACATAAGCAATAATCATCAAATATATTGTTGCTATTATTATTTTGAACAAGCTGTTATCTGTTAGATCAACTAAGAATAAGAAAAATAAAAGTTTTTATATACCTTCACTTATTCATTCTCTCTAATCTTCTCCCTTTCTTTATATAGATCTGAGTTTCAGACCTTATATTATTTTCCTTCTCTCTGAAGAACTTTTTAAAAAATTTCTTGCAAAGCAGATCTACTGGCAACAAATTCCCTTAATTTTTGTTTGTCTAAGAAAGTCATTATTTCGCCTTTACTTTTGAAGGATAATTTCAGAGGATACAGAATTCTATTTTGGTGTTTTTTTTTTCTCTCAATACTTGAAATATTTCAATCCACTTTCTTCTTGCTTGCATGGTTTCTGAAGAGAAGTCAGATGTAATTCTTATCTTTGCTCCTCTATAGCTGAGGTATTTTTTCCCTCTGGCTTCTTTCCAGATTTTTTCTTTTTCTTTTCTTTATTAAAAAAATTGAGATATAATTGACATATAACAAGATTTTTTTGGAAAAAATATTTATTTATTTATTTGGCTGTGCTGAGTCTTAGTTGTGGCATGCAGGATCTTCATTGCCATGTACAGGATCTTCTTTGCAGCATGTGGGCTCTTTTAGTTGCAGCATGTGGGCTCTTAGTTGTGGCATGTGGGATCTAGTTCCCTGACCAAGGATTGAACCTGGGCCCCCTGTGTTGGGAGTGCAGAGTCTTAACCACTGGACCACCAGCGAAGTCCCAAGATTTTTTCTTTATCTTTGATTTTCTGTAGTTTGAATATGATATGCCTAGGCGTAATGGGTTTTTTTGTTTGTTTTTTTTGGCATTTATCTTGCTTGGTGTTTTATGAACTTCTTGGATCTGTGCTTTGGTGTCAGACATTAATTTGGGGGAAATTCTCAGTCATTATTGCTTCAGATATTGCTTTTGTTCCCCTCTCTCTTTGTTTTCCTTCTGGTATTCCATTGTATGTATGTTACACCTTTTGTAGTTGTCCCACAGTACTTGGATATTCTGTTCTGTTTTTTTCAGTATTTTTTTCTTTTTAAGTATACATTTATTAGTGTGATCTTTTTTTTTTTTTTTTTTCACGGTACGCGGGCCTCTCACTGTTGTGGCCTCTCCCGTTGCGTAGCAAAGGCTCCGGACACGCAGGCTCAGCGGCCATGGCTCAGGGGTCCAGCCGCTCCGCGGCATGTGGGATCTTCCCGGACCGGGGCACGAACCCGTGTCCTCCGCATCAGCAGGCGGACTCTCAACCACTGCGCCACCAGGGAAGCCCTTCAGTATTTTTTTAAAATAAATTTGTTTATTTATTTATTCTTTGGCTGTGTTGGGTCTTTGCTGCAGTGCGCAGGCTTTCTCTAGTTGCAGCGAGCAGGGGCTACTCTTCATTGCAGTGCACGGGCTTCTCATTGCAGCAGCTTCTCTGTTGCAGAGCACGGGCTCTAGGCATGTGGGCTTCAGTAGTTGTGGCACATGCGCTCAGTAGTTGTGGCTCACAGGCTCTAGGGCACAGGCTCAGTAGTTTTGGTATAAGGGCTTAGTTGCTCCAGGGCTCGAACCTGTGTCACCTGTGTTGGCAGGTGGATTCTTAACCACTGTGCCACTAGGGAAGTCCCTTTTTCAGTATTTTTATTTTTGCTTTCAGTTTCTACTGACATATCTTCAAGCTCAGAGATACTTTTCACAGATGTGTCTAGTCTACTAATGAGCCTAGTGAAGACATTATTTTTGTTATAGTATTTTTGATTTCTAGCACTTCTTTTTATACTATCTTAGAATTTCCATCTCTGCTTATATTGCCTGTTTGTTCTTTCATGTGTCTACTTTTCCCATTAGAGCTCTTAGCACATTAATCATAGTTGTTTTAAATTCGTGGTCTGATAATTCCAACTTTCCTGCCGTATCTGAATCTGGTTCTGATTCTAGTTCATTCTCTTCAAGCTGTGTTTTTTGCCCTTTAGTACGCCTTGTAATTTTCTGTTAAAAGCCAGATATGATGTATGGGGTAAAAGGAACTTATGTAAATAGGCCTTTAGGGGTGTGGTGGTAGGGTGTTGGGGGAGGGGACATGTTCTGTAGTCCTATGATTTGGTCTCAGTTGTCTAGTGAGTCTGCATCCCTGCTCTGTGAACTTCACAAGTGCTTCTCAGTTTTTTCCGCTGCCTTAGGTGGGGGACAGGATGGCTAAAGGAGGCTGGAGTTGGGGTTGAATGGTTGGAGTTCCTTTCCACCAAGTAGATTAGGCTCTGATAAAACCCCAGTAGTTTAGAGTCTTGTAAAATAGATTCTTGAAGGGCAAGCTTTGTTAAGAACAGAATGCTTGGGGCTTCCCTGGTGGTGCAGTGGTTAAGAATCCGCCTGCCAATGCAGGGGACATGGGTTTGGCCCTGGTCTGGGAAGATCCCACATGCCACGGAGCAACTAAGCCCGTGTGCCACAACTACTGAGCCTGCGTTCTAGAGCCCGTGAGCCACAACTAATGAAGCCCGTGTGCCACAACTACTGAAGCCCGCATGCCTAGAGCCTGTGCTCTGCAACAACAGAAGCCATTGCAATGAGAAGCCCATGAACTGCAAGGAAGAGTAGCCCCCACTCACCACAACTAGAGAAAGCCCGCGCACAGCTACAAAGACCCAAAGTAGCCAAAAATAAATAAATTAATTTTAAAAAACCCTCAAAACAGAATGCTCTAGTGATTTAAAAATTGTTACTTTTCTTCTCCCCCCTGCTAGAAGCACAAGGGGATTTTTCCTTCATTCTTCACTGTGAGAACTTGGTAGAGGTCCTGATGGTAAAACTCACAAAAGTGTGGGGAACCCGAAGGGAGGCCCCCTGCAATTTTTAACTCTTGGGCTTGTCCACACTGAGCTTCCAGCAATTCTTCAATTACAGTTCAGGTTTTCCTACCCAGCACGGGTTCTCATGGAATTTTCTGCTCATGGATTTCTGCTCTGGTAAATTGTAATTCTCTGTATGCATTTCTCCAATTTTGGGAGCAGCAGTTTGCCCTTTGACCTCACTTATTTGATGGATCTCAGAAGAGTTGTTGATTTTCAACTTTTTACATGTTGTTAGGGTGGATTTTCAACTTCCAAGCTCACTGGAAGGACTGACTGAAAATGAGAAGTCTGCTCAGTGGCATTGCTTTTAGTATTGAAAAATTTGAAACATCCTAAATATCTGTCAATAGGAGAAAGAATAACTTGACTGTGGAACATTCATATAATGGACTACTATAATGCAGCTAAATGAATGCATTGGATTTATATGATTATATATATATTTTATATATATATTTATATATGTTTTATATATTGATAGATATAAATATATATTTATATATTATAAATATTATATTATATTTATTTATATTTATATAATATATTATATATATATTTATATATTTATATATTATATTAATATTATATAATAATAATATATATAATATAATATAATATATATTATATATATTATATATAATATAATAATTATATATAATATAATATGATATATAATATATATTATATATAATATATAATAATATATTATTAATAATATATAATGTATATAATAATATATAATGTATATATTATATATTATATATAATATAATATATAATATATATATAATATATAATATATAATATATATTTATTATATTATATATAATATATATTATTTATTATATATAATATATATAATATAATATATATTATATGTATATAATAATATATAATATAATATAATATATAATATAATATATCAATATTATATATATAATATATATTATATATATATTATATTTATATAATAAATATATATATTTATATAAATAAATATATATTTTATATATATTATATATTATATATTTATATATATTTTATATATATATATTTTATATATGATTTTATATATATTTTAAATATATATATATTTATATGATTTTATATGATAAAACGCAAATGCAGAATGATACACAGAAAACAATTCTATATATTGTTTATGAATACATATGTGTGTAATAAAAGTACAGTAATGTAACAGAAAGGTACATAGCTTTAGGATAGTGATTTCTTCTGGGATGCAAGGAGGGATAGATTCACTGAGGAATAAAACAGGGACTTCAGCTATGTGTGTAATATTTTATTTATGAAAAGAACAAAAGATTTATAGCAGATGCATCAAAAGGTGTTAACACCTGTTAATTATGTGTGACCTTAGGAAAGCTCATTAACCTCCCAGTACTTTAGTTTTTTTTCTTTGACATAGAGACAGTTGTGAGGGTTGAATTGATTATATACATATATTTCTAATACATTAAAATTTTTATAATAAAAATGTAAAGATAAGTTACTACGAAAGAAGACTGAAATATTAAGAATTTGGATAAACTTAAAAAATGACATTGTGTGGGTTATTACTGTAACAAGTTCTACCGTATTTGACTCAAATTAGTACAAATATTATCTGTTAGCACTCCTTACTCTAGCTGTCGTTTTATTTGAAAAATGCCACTGATGCTTCTGCTTTTGGTGATATACTGATCAAGGGTAAAATGGAAAAAAAAGCTTTAGTTTTATTTGTTTTGGAGCAGTCAGAGACTGATGTGGTTTCCATCATCATTTCCTGGGGAATGAGAAAAGTTTTGCTGAGTTTGTTTGATTTTTGTCTCCATACTTCAATAACTCACAAGGAGACCTCCTTTTGTGCCCCTAGAATGAAATAAAAATGTTTTTGAGCTCATAGTGGAATTTACTACTGTTTTATTCATTAACAAAATACCAGAAAGCAGCAGGAGAGCCTTCAATGGGGGCAATAGAGGGAACCAGAATCATCCTAGAATATGCTGCTTGTATGTCTTCTTCTTTGTCCTCTATTGTGGGTGGTGTCTCTGATCTGATTGACACCTTGGTCCATGTTTTCTAAATCACTAGAGCTTCATAACGTATCAGATCACTGTGACTTTCATTGAGACTGCTTTGAAAAGTACAGTGTTTTCGAACGACTTGGAAACTACCTTCTGTTTAGAAAAATGCTTGTGTTCTGGGTGTCAGTAAGGCTGAGATTATTAAAAAAAAAAGGTAAAGAAGATAAAGTATTCTAGGAATCATCTTTCTAGCTTTAAGTGAAAAGAAATCTACACAACCATATGAGCTATGAAAGCCACAGTTCTAAGCCTGAAATTTCTGTTGTGAATATCATGTCTTTGAGACACATGCTCTGTGGCTAAAATGTTCATATGGTTTCTGTAACTATGTAATGCAAAAGTAGGTCTCTTTGACCCAAACTGAGGGAAACTATTGAAGTACCAGTTCCTCTGTGAATTCAATGCTTGTAGCAAAATAAGAATAAAGATATTTTACCAATGCTGGTGCAGGCTTTGGGATGAATCTGAACCTTGCCTTCTGTGTCAAATATTCTCTATGACTACGTGAAAAAGGCAAGGGAGTCCCAGGTTTACTTTGTAGAATACACAGACAGGCACGCACACATTCATGGCATATGCATGCAAATATGCACACACAGATATACCTCATCTTTTTCTTCATAGGAATGAGGTTTTCTCTATACAAATGAAACTTACTAAACTAAGGTGGGTGGACCTAGAGTCTGTCATACAGAGTGAACTAAGCCAGAAATAGAAAAACAAATACTGTATGCTAACACATATATATGGAATTAAACAAAAAATGGTTATGAAGAACCTAGGGGCAGGACAGGAATAAAGACGCAGATGTAGAGAATGGACTTGAGGACACGGGGAGGGGAAGGGTAAGCTGGGACGAAATGAGAGAGTGGCATGGACATATATACACTACCAAATTAAAATACATAGCTAGTGGGAAGCGGCCATATAGCACAGGGGGATCAGCTCTGTGCTTTGTGACCACCTAGAGGGATGGGATAGGGAGGGTGGGAGGGAGATGCAGGAGGGAGGAGATATGGGGATATATGTAAATGTATAGCTGATTCACTATGTTACAAAGCAGAAACTAACACACCATTGTAAAGCAATTATACTCCAATAAAGAAAAGAAATTTTAATATTTAATATGAATCTGCCTTCTTTAATAAGTATACCAAACACATTTAAACTTTTTCTTGATGATTCATCCATCACTATTAATAATTAAATATGATGTTTTTATTTCTCTGTAATGCTTTGCTTTTATTCCCTCCCCTTCCCCATTACTGAAGCAATACTCATTACAGAAAATCAGAAATACATAGAGGAAAACATCAGTTATTACATTTATCCAGAGATAACCAATGCTAACTCTTTGTGTATTTTCAAATGCACACTTATAGGCACACATATACTAAAACAAAAAGGAACATACAATAACATATTTTGTGATCTGCCTTCTTCTCATAGTGATTTGTTGTGAATACTTTTTTTTATATCTATGGATCTATACCTGAAACATCATTTTAAATGACCACATGATACTCCATTATATGGACTTATTATATTTTATTTCAACAATCCCATATTGTTGAAGTTATATTATTTTCAACATTCTTATATCACAGACAACACTGTATTGAATGTACATGTGTTTGTTGGTATGTATATGTGTACAAATATATATATTTATACATATCCTTATGATAAATTATTAGAATTACGTATTCTTTGAATTTATAGTTCAAAGAATACATACCTTCCTTCAGGAAGAGGAGTTGTTTCTCTGAAATGGTTTCTCAGGTTTTTCAGTCTTTAGCCTATTCTTTTGGAAGACTTCTGTCTTCTGGAGACTGGCTAAAAAAAAGCTTTCAGCCTGGATCCTCCAGGACCAAGCTGCCTCCTTATGACCAGCTGCAATTGGCTTGAAAGCTGTTTGAATTGAGCCATTGTGCTGTACATTGTTTGAGCTTTTGAAAATTGTTCTTTACTCTAGTGGAAAAACCTCTAGAAAATGGGATCTCAGTTATCTAGGTATTTTGAGGGTGCTCCTACCCCCAGAGGACTCTGGCTGATTTTATGTTTAAAAACCATGGTTCTTCCTCATGTGCATTTCTAACTAAATGGACCATTAAAAAGTCTGGCAAATGGATTCTTTTATCTAGTGGGTATAAATATGTTTTAGTCAGAGTCTGTATGTTTTCACACTGGACTGGAGTCTTCCCTTGCAGACAGGCTGCTACTGCTTCTTCTATGGCTAAAGTCCTTTTGGGAAAGATTACCCCTACCTGGAGAACTCCTCTCAAACTTCATGGTAATTGAGGAAACCATTTTACTGGCCCAGTGTTTCAACAAGTCTGTGTTGTTTGGTTCGTTTTACAACACTTTCACTGTGCTTACCACCCTCAAACCTCTGGTTTAGTCAAATGCAGTAATGGCATTATTAAGACTCAATTGGCAAAATTTATAGAGGCCCTTCAAATAATGTGGCCCAAAACATTGCCATTGGTCCCTCTAAATCTCAGATCCACCCCTTTTGGAACTTATAAGCTCTCATCCTTTGAGACAGTCACTGGATGCCCAGTGCACTTGACTCTTTCTTCTTTTGACTCACAACTGATGAAAGGAGAGATACTCCAATATTGTAAGGCCTAATTGCTTCTATAACCATGTATTGGTAGAGCAGTCTTTTCACGGTGTGCTTTTGGGAGGCAAAGACCTTAAGCATCACACCTTGCAACCTGGAGATTTCACCTGTTGGAAAAGACAACACCTGAAGAACTCTCTTCAGCCTCACTGGAAAGACCCAATCAGGTACTGCTAAGCAACTGTTGTGCTGACAAACTCCAAGGAATAGACTCTTGGCTCCATGTGACACAGCTAAAAAAAATGTCAAATCCTGTCTGAACCTGCACATTATCTGATAACCTGAAAATAAATATTTCCTGGAATTGAAGTAGACAACATCTGATGAGACAGTATTCCCAAGACATCCTGACCAGGCCTGTTGGGAACTTGTTGCTAAATCTTTGATGTTGACGTAATGCTTCAGATGATCATAAAGTCTATGAACTTGATAAAAATGTAGATAAAAAGTGCCTGAGAGTTCTCCCTCCTACCCCTCATTGTTACTTGAATGTGACATTAATAGGTTTCCAATTTGTGCACTTTCCCTCCAGCGTGAGACACAACAGCCAGGAACGGTCTTTCCTGACAACTGAGGGAAAAAACTTCTGAAACTAGAAAGCCTGACTCTTCATCAGCGATGCTTTCAGAGAAAGATCTTGATCAAAAGGGGGAAATATAACAATTAATAAACAGAAACCTCAATTAAATAGAGTTGGGAGACCAGAAGAAGGAGAGCTCACACTCTGCGATGATAGCAGAGCCCAACAGGAAAAAGAAAGACTCCTTTCATGGCAAGGACTCAACTAATAAAAAATCATGGTTGCTTTGTTTACTGTAGCCCTCCCAACTTCATTTTCCTCCTTATAAAAACATTCTCCAAAAAAAAAAAAACAAAAAAAAAACCCAACATTCTCCTTTCCTTGTAGTACAGGGACTTGCATGTAGCTTGCCATGGTTGCAGACCCGAAATTGCAATTCTCTGCTGATCCCCAATATACTCATCTTTGCTAGGGAAATAGTCAGCAGTCTATTTGTTTCCGGTCAACAATTCATATTTTAAAGGGAGATGAGGTGATCTCCCTTAAAGGTTTTGCTTTTATTCTCATATAAAAATAAACACTTGAACCTCAGAAAATGTTTGGGCATAGAAAATTTGGGGCTGGAAGGCAGATTTTTTTCCCATGGCTTAAAATACGCAATACTTGAAAAGCTTTAAGCAGACATTCACCAAAGATATGTAAATAGTAACTAAAGACATGAGAAGGTGCTCCACATCATTAGTCACCTGAGAAATATAAATTAAATCCAAGATGAGATAGTACCACACACCTATTAGAATTGCTAAAACAAAACATAAAAAACAAAAAACCCCGACAAATACCAAGTGATGATAAGAATGTGGAACAACATTGTGCATGGAAATGTAAAAATAATATAGCCACTTGGAAAACTGTTTGACAATTCTTTTAATATTAAACATACACTTACTATATGACCCTGCAATTCTACTTCTAGGTATTTACCCAAGAGAGAAAATAACTCTGTTTACACAAAAACATATATGCAAATACTTACAGTGGCTTTATCCATAATTGCCCCAAATGGCAAACAAACTAAGTATTCACAACTGATGGATGGATACAAATTGTTGTACATCAGTGCAATGGAATACTGCTCAGAAATAAAAAATGTAAAAAAAGAAATAAAAAAAAGAGAGTATTGATGCACGTAAGAATATGAATTAGTTTCAAAAGCATTGACTCAATAGGCTACATAACATATGATTTCACTTATAATTTAGAAAAGGAAACATTATTGGGACAGAAAACAGATCAGTTGTTGCCAGGGCCTGGGGATGGGACGAGAGGGTCACTTTAAAGTTATACCATGAGGGAATTTTTAGGCTGAGGGAACTGATAAATTTCTTAACAGTGGTTGTGGCTATATGACTGTATGCATTTGTCAAAGCTCAAAGAACTGTCCCTAAAAATGAGTTAATTTTACTGTATGTAAATTTAAAAAGTGAATAAAAATTTAGAAACTAAAAAAATTCTATTTTAATAAAAAAAAGAAAATACCTTGCCAAAGTGTCTGTAGTGGCCATAAAAGTAGGCATTGCATACATCCAACACACAGAGCTTGACCAAAGGGTCAGCTCCTGTGCTTGAAATTCTTTGCTGCATTTGCCAGTGACTGAGCATGGCAGTGATATTAAGTCAGGCACATTCCTGGGGGTCATGGGTCTCTCCAATCGCCTCATTGAACCTTCCTTAGGCTACACCACAATGTAGGACACTTCCACCCAACCTCCTTTCCTCCTTCACTCAAGACAGAATGCATGGTGGTTATGGCTCTCCCAGACTCACTGGCTCTCTTCTCAAGGTCTCCCACACAAGCATTTCCCTGAATAAAATCCTTACATATTTAATTTTGTCTTGCCAGCTGCTTTTTGTGGGACCCGAACCAACACAACTTCCAATTTTATGCTCTATAATATGATCGCCACAGAGATAAAATGCATAATCACATTTTTAACTTACTTTTACCTAATCACCTCTTTTATAAATAATTTATTGACTACAGTATACATAAAGAAAAACATACAAAATGTAAGTGTACAGGTCTATGAATTTTCACAAAGTGAAAATATTACCCAGATCAAGAATAAGAACATTACTAGTAATTCAGAAGCACCCCCCACCCCCCCAACTTATGCCCTCTCCCACACTGACTCCATCTCAAATGTAATCCGTGGCCTGAATTCCTAACACCATAGATCTGTTTTCCCTATCTTTTAATTTTAAAATAAGTGGCATCACTCAGCGTATACTTTTATTTTGGTCTGGTTCCTTTCAGTTATTATTATGTTTGTGAGAATCATTCATGATGGTATGTATGTAGGCTAGATATGTAAGGCTGCATTGGTGCTTATACTAAATGACCATACACTGCTATGCATTTGGTGTCCTCTTATCAGAATTTTGACAATTTTCCTATCTCTCAACTTAGTGGGTTGTTAGCTATCATTTCTGTTGCTATCACTATGCTTATCTCTAACTGCAACTTCTTTTCATAATTTTTTGCCTTAAGTGTGCTATGATTGGAAAATCAATAAAAATGTAAAATAGGTAAAAATTATTTAATAAACTGAAAGGATTTTAGCACATAGATTTTGTGACTTTTATTTTGGCCATCTAGAAGTTACTTAGAGCCTTTACATTTATATCTAGGGTCTAGTTTTGCTTAAAGTGACTGAGATTGCCAGAAGTGCAAACTCCAGGGAAGAGGGGTATTATTCTGTATCCGTATCTCTTTAGATGGTAGAAGGGACTGATGAATTCCCTAGTTCCTTACTTAAATAGGACCTTTTTTTCCATGTTCTATGGGATTATTTCATCTTGAAAGGTAAAGAAAAAGGAAAGTTGGTTTCAGCTTCTGTACAGGAATTTTAAACAAAATATTTTGATTATTTCCCTTAAGGCAAGAATTTAGTATAAATCTTATCACTAAGTTTGAGATTAGTTATTGACTCTGATGTGATTTAAAAAGCACAATGACTCTTAGATAATGTTGCACTGGCTTTAAGAAGGCTTTGTTTCTAATATTAGTTGAATTTGGCTCAGCTTAGTAAGTAAGATTATAACCAAATAAATACTATTAACCAAATAAGCCAATATATCATCAGGACCCCACTCCAAAAGTTGGGTTTTAGAAGGATGTAATCCAATAAACATTGAATCTCTGTAGTAATCTAACAGATGGAGCAAAAAGGACTAGTGAAGAGCTAGTCTTTTCTGGTTGACAGGAGCTGGTGGGAGTGGCTACATAATTAAATATTTGAGCTCTAGTCATAGCTGGTGGGTGCTGTGGTGACATTACAGATAGTTTCTATTCTATTGTAATTTGTTCATTTCATTTAAGAAATACTAGTGCTAGCTCCCTAAATTGATTTCATTGCTCATTTATATGATTTGAAAAACACTAATTTATATGACACCAAGATCAATCTTATTCCTTCGATGCTCCTTGAACTGGAGCCTTGGCACTGGGCCCAGCCCAGCCCAGTCATGGTCTAGTGGTAATCAATCCTCAATTCCATCAGCTATACATCCTGACAATAGAAGCCTCAGACTTTGAGAATATTTTCACCCTGGACCACAGATGGGAAAATGAGATGATGTGTAATTAGTGGTGCATCTGTCTTTGTTCACAAAGCTCTATTTTTTAGTCTGCTTTCTACTTTTAAAGTGGTAAATGTAGGGACTTCCCTGGTGGCGCAGTGGTTGAGAATCTGCCTGCCAATGCAGGGGGACACGGGTTTGAGCCCTGGTCTGGGAAGATACTACATGCGGCGGAGCAACTAAGCCTGTGCACCACAACTGGTGAGCCTGTGCTTTAGAGCTCGCGAGCTACAACTACTGAGCCCACGCACCACAGCTACTGAAGTCCACGCACCTAGAGCCTATGCTCTGCAACAAGAGAAGCTACCACAGTGAGAAGCCCGCGCACTGCAACAGAAGAGTAGCCCCCACTCACCACAACTAGAGAAAGCCTGCGTGCAACAACGAAGACCCAAGGCAACCAAAAAAAAAAGTGGTTGAAATGATGTTGTGGTGCTTCTGTGCTTAGGCAACAGGAGGCCATGAGTTTTTGTTCTTATCTTCTTGAAACTCCTTTACTTCCATGTGAAGAAGGCTTCTTGAGAATGAGAGACCAGGTAGAGAGAGGCCCTATAGCCCATACCAATCACCAGATATAGGAGGAAGGCCATGCTAGCCCAACCAGCCCAGTTGCTATAGACCAAATTTTGTGTCCCTCCTGCCCAATTCATATGTTAAATCCCAATACCCAATATAGTATAATGGTATTTGGAGGTGGGTCTTTAGGAGGTGATTAGGTTGTGAGGTTGGAACCTTAATGAATGGGATTGGTGCCCTGGTTCCAAAGAGATCCCTTGTCTCTTCTGCTGTGTGAGGACACAGAAGACAGCCCATCCATGAATCAGGAAGAAAGTTCTCACCAGATACCATATCTACAGGTGTCCTGATCTTGGACTTCCAGACTCCAGAACTGTGAAAAATGTATGTTGTTCAAGTCACCCAGCCTATGATGTTTTGTTATAGCAGCTCAAATAAATTAAGACTCCAGTCAAACCTGTTTATTCCTGTAGCTGTAGAGTAATTCCATGTGAGACCAGTGAAGAATCACCCAGCTGAACCCAGCACAAACTGTTGATCCACAGAAACATAAACAAAAAAAAGGTGTGTGTTATTTTAAGCTACTCTGATTTGGAATAGTTTATGACACAGGTTAGATAAATGACAGATTTGTCATGAGTGTTCAATAAATGGACAGAAACCCTCGCCTCTTGAGGGAAGGGTAAATTTAATTTTGAAGTACAATTTCAAAGGTAATCCTTTTAAAGTACTGAGATTTATTTCTTAGGATTAGGTGGACAACATTTTAGAAAGTTATTTGGCTTATTATTGTTCTCTCTTTGTGTTTATCTCATTTCCAGATCACTATACATATATACCCAAAACAAAACTATTTAAGACAAAATTGAGTTTGTTGAAAGTTTGTAAATCAGGCGGAATCTTTGCCCTTGATTAATGAGGGTCCCTTACATAGAACTATGGATAAGTGAGACACAAATATCATAGCTAGTACTTGGGGGTAGGTCTGTATTGTACAGTGCAAAGGACCTGTGGATGAGCAATTTTAAAGTTTCTCTTTATGAGAAAACAATAAGATAGATAATTTCTTTCTTTGAGCCTGATAGGGGATTATGACTCTAATTTGTCATAATGGAGCAAACTAAATTTTGCAAGTGCATATTGTTTTTTCAAAAGGTTTGCAGAGTATGAGTAATAGTTAACACTTATTGAACATTTAATGTGTCAGGCATGTTCTAAGCATTTTTAAAAGGACTTTATAATTACACCTCAGTTTCCTTCTCTGTAACAAAGGGTCAATAGTAGTAGATATGGGTGAGGAAGCTGAGGTGCAGTGACTTGGTTTGGGCTCCCTAGGAGCAGAACCTAAGGTGGGGATTCTTATGCAAGTGATTTATTATGGGAACACTCTCAGGAGAAAGGGGGTGATGGAATCAGGATAGGAGAAGGGAAAAAAGCTAAGCCAGAATATGCTTTCAGCTGAAGTCTAGCTTCAACCTGATCCTATGGGGAGTTCTAGAGTATTAGTTGCACCAAAAGGTTAGTCCTACCTTGAGGAAAGGAGTCCAGGCTTTTGTATTCCTATATTAGGCAGTTATTAGCTGTGGATTGGCTGCAGCTGGGGTTTCTGGAGTACCTAACATCCTGTGGGGGAGGAGCTCCTGTTGCTAAAGGGCAATTCTCATGGGAAAGGGGCAAATGTGAGCCAGTAAGAGCAATTACAACAGCTGAGGGCTGGGGGCACCAATGGAGTAAAGGGATCTGGGTGGGCATCAACAGTGTCTGATACAGTCCTCTCCTTGCAGTGATGAAATCCACTTGCTTCTCACATTAAGCTCACTCTGTGCAAGTGTTGCTTCCCCGGGATTCTGGTTGGTCACAATTTCTGGAAAACCTAAGAGGAGAATTAGTAGGAAAAACGACAGCCCCTGTTGCTACAGTAGATCCTGAGATCATAACTTTCACTCATTATCTTCTGCTTTTACCTTCCATCCATCTTCTCTCCCTGCTGGTTAGCACTTCTTCAGTTCTAATAGCCTGCGTGCTAGAGTGATCAAGACTCTCAGTCCTGGAAAGTCTTGGCCCCTGATTACCACGTCTTTATCAGACCAAAGTTCCTGAATTTACCCATTTAGAGTTGAAACTGGCATAGGAATACTAAGAGATATCAATTATGATTGGTATCTGAGTATCAATCATAGTTCTACTGCCCCCACTATGTAGCAATAGTCCTTTATCCTCCTGATGTTATTATCTCTGCCAGTATATTAACTTCCTTTTGCTAGTCTACTAGAACAAGGCATACAAAATGACCAGACAGCCACTATAGCTTTAAGTTCAGTGGGACTCAATGTACCCCCTGGTGGGAGTGAGTACTTACTGAGAGTCAGGATATCTAGACCCACAGGTCCGAAAGATTCAAGGATAGGAAGCAAAAATTCCTCAAGTGTGTTACTGGAATGATCATGAGCAGGAAAACTCCTACTTCTACTCCTTTGTTCCCATATATTCTACCTTTTGGAGACACAGCACCAAATAAAGGGTATTGGTTTAATGAGTATATTACATCCTAAAGGACAGTGTTCTGTCCTCACAGGGTGTCATCTCCAAACTGGCCCTTAGCTGTATCTTCAAGAAGCCATTTCACGGTTCTATCAGCTCAGCAGCTTTAGATGGTGAGGTGTGTGTTAGACCAGTGGATTTTATTATCATGGGCTTACTACTAAACCTCCTTTGCTAAAAATTGGGTCCCTTGATCTGTTATCAAACAATGTTATGAGGGATCTCAACCTATATCGGGAATATTTGTCAATATTGATCAAAATAAATCATTGCCCTTTTATCAATGTCACATCAATAGGCTTGTTGGTGTCTATGAGGGATGGTTCTGTATTGGAGGCTTCGATTTGTCTCTGCTGCTAACATACTGCACAGTCCACAGTGATAGCAGCTAGATCAGCAGCTAGATCAGCTTTGGTCTAGGGAGGCTCAGAGGGAGGCTCTGATCAACAGCTAAGCAATTTGCCTCACACAGACTATGTGTATTCTTACACTGGTCACTCCTCTCTCCATGCAAAACGGATGGCCAGATGTACTGCCTAGAGCTCTACCTACTGGGAGCGTTTCCTCTCACTGCTGTCTTTTAGAATCAACTTGAGTAGCACTGTAAGTTAGCAACTGTCTCTTATCAGCTTTCACCAACATACTGAGCTGACCCATCTGTGAATTAAGTTTAGTTTTTGTTCTTCACTAGCTGGTCACGGGGAAAACTACCCCCACTCAAGCCCCAGTTAGGTCCTAGGTGTGAGCTGAGGGAGAGGCCTTGGAACAACAGTGGTGAATGACATGGGGATCTGGGCCACATGTTTGTGCAGCTTTCTTGTGCCCTCAGAACCTGATAGATACATCACTTCCATTTTATAAGTATTTTCAGAATTGGTTCTCTGGAAGCAGACTCTAGGAAAAATTTGGGGTGCAAGATGTTTTTAAAGAATCTGCATTTGGGACTTCCCTGGTGGTCTAGTGGCTAAGATTCTGCGCTCGCAGTGCAGGGGGCCTGGGTTTGATCCCTGGTCAGGGAACTAGATCTCACACGCCACAACTAAGAGTTCACGTGCTGCAACTAAAAGATCCCTCACGCTGCTACTAAAGGTCTCACAAGCTGCAGTGAAGATCCTGCATGCCACAACTAAGACCCGGCACAGCCAAATAAATAAATAGTTAAAAAAAAAAAGAATTGTGTTTGTGAAACGAAGTGGAAGGAAGCAAGACTGGGCAGAGGAGGAAGTCAAACTTCCACCCTGTCCACCAAGGCCTGGGCTGACCTGGTTGGGAGCTCTGCAGCAAATGGTGTCTGTTGGGGTGTCCTGCAACAGGCTGCAAGAGCCAGGCCTTGGCTCCCTTGTCTCTCTGTCACTAGGTGTGGGCACTGGGAATGGTATAACCTTGGGTTGAGTGTCTCTCTGCTGCTGAGGCAGACCCTGAAGGAGCAGACAGTTGGAAGTTGTCTGTACTTCCTACTGTTGGTTGGCAAGTCTTCCTTTGAGGGGCTCCATATCTATCTCAGCCAGCCTAACCTAATGACCCAATGGGATAGGTCTGACCGTATCCAGCTCATCATCTGCAGTTATGACTTCATGTCCCATGATCAGATGCTCAGACTCCACCAGAGCTCAGGAACATGCCAGAAATTGTTTGTAAATAGTGCCTAATTCTATGCTACAGACAATATACTCTTACCCTAGAAGCCCAAGGCTCTGTGCTGCAATTCCCCTACAAGGGGCTTGCCACAAATTCTGCTTGGTGTCTTTCTTTACCAAAGATACCTCTACTGCCACAAGATTTGCTAGGTTATCTGGCCCAAACTGAAGAACGGCTTATACCACAGCTTGGACCTTCAATAAAAACCTTTTTATTTTTTACTCTGGGATCAACTCTAATCTAGCAGTCTCTCTTATCACCCAATAAATGGGTTGGTGCTATATTCCAAACAAAATATGCTACATTAAAATTCTAAATTGGCCTACCTCGTGTTGTGATTCTTCTTTCTACCAAGATATACAAGGTGAATAACTTGCTCTTTAATTTGAAGAGGGTGGTTGAGCATGACCCAGATCAGTGAGGCCCTTGAATCTTTGTAAGGTTTATCTCCTACCCTCTGGAGCACATTAATTTCACTATGGCACTCAGAATACTAGCTACTTCTTGTTAATCAGGTCTGATTTACATGATATCATCAATACAGTGAATTAATGTGATGCTCTATAGAATGTCCAGATGGTCCAAGTGCCTTCATTATAACAGGGAGCAGGAGGTTTATAGCGCTACATCAAGACCATGAATTAATATTTTTATCTGTCCATGTGAATGAAAACCATGAGACAGATTTGGCCAGAACTCCGTTTATTATCTCATTTCCATAATGACACCAAGTATCAGCATCAACTCAGACCCTGTGTACCACAGCCCTCAGAAGATCTGGGTATCCTCTTTTTCCAGTGTATCATGAACTGAGTGAATTGCTATGGTCCCCTGGGGGAAAGATTGGGGAATTACTACATACATTTTCCATGGTCTTTTACAGTCCTCCCTAATGTAATCCCAGGCGCTACTTAAGTGAGTGGGTTCTGGGTCTGAGAATGCCTCAGGTCTGGAGATTGGGCAAAGGATCATGACTTTCCTCTTGGAGGTCTGACTTCAGCCTTCTGTTCATCCAGTTATGATCTCCTTGACTATATAAATTAAGGATTATCCTAATTGGCTGTCCATTTGTTTCCCCCTAGGAACCCTATGTTTTATTTCCTATCTCCATTGATCCCTGTGGGTCAAGCCATTCTGTCCTTGCATCTGAGGGTTAAGTGCCACCCTCAGACATTAGCTCTTCTGGGATCCTATCATCTCACTGCAAGAGTGAGTGCAGTTCTGTAGCAGCACCTCCTGTTATCAGCTGTAGCTCTTGGAAGACGACCAGTTCCCAGTAAGCTTCCTAAGAGAGTTTGCTCTCTGAAGACTCAGCCAGCCTGCAACACTGGGTTAAGGCAAATTAAATGTAATTTCTTTACTGAAGGGTTTTTAAATGTCTTTTATGTGAGAGTGGAATGTGAATTTCCACGAACAGTATATAACATTTTGAGTAAAAACCCTGTTTAACAATTTTGTCATGCGACACTTCTTAAACTCCCAAACTGACATTCAATGTTACTGATGTTACTCAATGTTACTAATATTATAGATGAAAAAATCTCAAAATATTATTTTAACTTTTAATTCTCTAATTATGAGGATGTTTTCATATCATTTTTATAATACTTGTCTTTTCTTTTTTATAAACTGTCCATTGTTCATTTTAAAAATTGAGTTGTTAGTCTTTTATTGATTTGTAGAAGTTCTGTATATGTGGTGGGAATTAGTTTTTTGCTTAATATGTTAGAAAATATTTTTTCTTTATTATTACTTGACATTTGAAGTTAAGAGTTTACTTTTTTCTTTTCTCTCTCTTTCCTTTCTCCTCTCCTCTCACACTCCCTCCTTTTATTCCTCCTTTCTTTCTTTATTTCCTATCATCTTTTCTATCCTAAGCCACTGCAATAACCTTCTAACAATAATAGCCTAGCTTTCGTTCCTGTCCCTGTCAGTTTTTTCTTCATACAACAGCCAGAATGATTTTTTTTAAAAAGCACACTTGTGAATATTTCACACCTACTACTTCAAATACATCAGCGGTTTCTCATTGCTCTTAAAATAGGGTACTAAACTGGTTACAAGTATTCTCTAATCTGGGCCCTCACCTACTCCTGTAGCCCCATCTCTAGCCACTTCCTTTCTTTTCCTCTAGTGTGTCAGGCCTCGTTCCCCTCAGAGCCTTCATACTGTCAGCTGCCCCTCTTCATGTCCCTGCAACTTTGCCTGGATAATTTCTTGTTCTTCAGACCTTAGCTTAAATGGCATTTCTGTAGGAACAATTTTTCTACCCCTCAGATTAGGTCTCTATCATAAGCCCTTGTGGCATCCAGTAATAACCTTTGTAGTCCCTGACCCAATTACACAGTATATACAATTAACCATTTGTTTAGTTAACTTTTTGTATCTCCTGCTAGAGTCTTATCTCTGTGCTGTCAGGAATTCTCTCTCTCTCCCCCTCGCCCTCTTTTTGTATTCCCAACACTTAACAAAGAGCCTGGCACAGAGTACATGCTCAGTAAATAACTATTTAAAAACTATTGAAGGCAAGAATGATTGAGGTTTGAGAATTAAGCAGTAGGGAAAATGATGAAGATTTTAGTACTGTGCTGATAAAGTTATAGTTTATGGTATGGAAAATGAAGAGTCATTGAAACATTTAATAACAGATCAGTTTTATGTTTGTTCTGTTCTTCCCTCTCTTCTTACAGAATGTTAACTTTTCAATCAATAATTATTTCTTGGGTTTTTTTTTTAATATGACCAGGAATCTGCATGGGTAGATAGTAGGACATCTGTAATTCTTTAATTAAAATGGAATGTATTTTTTCTCCATTGGTTTAGGGAATGGATTTTAAAGTTATTGCAATATCTATATATATTTGACTTTTAAATTTTATTTTATTTTAAGCAAGTAATTTTTAAAAGAGACTTGTTATTTCTTCTCAATGCTCTCCCAACCAAAAAAAAAAAATTGCAGTGGTCCAAGCCATATGACAATGTTTTATGAAGCAGGTCAACATCACTGTACTAGGGAATCACTGATTTACGTGGTAATAGCATGTTCAATGCTACTTTTGTGAAAGAAGGAAAATACCTATGTGAGTGTCAGGTCATAAAGAAAAAAGACCTATTTGTTGTCTTATATTTTTAAATCCAGAAATTATTAGATAATGATCTAATAATACACATGACAATAATAATAAGCAGAAAATATATGTCTGTGCTTTTTACAGAATGGCTCAGTAATTTCTGTTTAAATATTAGTACTTTCATTTATGTAATGCTTTTCATGTTCAAATTACTTATCCAAAATTAAGTAATTAATCCTAATACTAAACCATGCAAGGCAGATAAGAATTATCTTCATTTTACAGATTAAGTCAAATGTACCGTATTCCAACTGATAACTGTTTTAAAATCTCCAATACCAAATGGTCTGTGTTCCTCTGGAAGCATGTGGAAATCCAAATTTACATAGCAATTATGTGTTCAATTGTGCTGAGGAAGCAAGTGGCAGGCCCAGATAATCTTCCAAAAAAAAAAAAAAAGAATACTGGTAATATACAAAACAGAGGAAAGCAGTTTTTATTTCTTGTTGAATGATAATATTATTATTCACATATAGTGTTTTTCTCCTCAGAAGTTCTCTAAAGCTAAAAAAAACCAAAACCACAAAATGATGTTCAATGTACAGAATCAATGCAATAAGTTGGTTGAACTTGCATCTTGACAAATGAAAAAGAAGCCACAGTCTCTTTGGAGATAACAATAATGCACAGCTGTTTCCTTATCATTTGGTACATACATAGTAGTATTGGGCTGCATTCTGGCTACTATTAATATACCTTCTTCATGAAGACATTTTTTGTGAGGAGAATTTGTGTTAAAAAATAAATTATAAAATATTGTTAGGAAGTAACTCCTTAGCCTTACATTGTGGAAGGACTCATAAATATGCCATTTCTATTTTTGAAAAATCACAGCACTTTTTTCTCTTTTTTCATGGCAGAGAGACAAGTCATAATTGTTACTGAAAAAGTGAGAAAAGTTTATCTATCGATCTATCTATTATCTCCTCAATACTGTGTTCCACTGTGTTCAGAAGAAAAGCCATCCCCATTCAAAAATAAAAAAAGGAGGGTGCCTGGTTGATGGTATTTTAGTTCAGTGAGAACAGTTCCTTCTACACTGTCTGATACTGTGCAAAAGTGCCAGAAATACCACTATTTATAGATTCAGGAACTTCTTTTTCTGATAATATGGTGTACCAGATATCTGGAGTAACTCTTCTTGTAAAGAACATCTATAAGTCCAGTATAAAATTTTTTAAAATTAATGATTAGATGATCCATTAGGAAAATAAGGGAAATTATTGGAGAAATGACAAGAAGGCATGAGTCAGAAGGCAAGGGAGAGTCAGAGACACTTTAATGAGCTATGAAAGGGCTATGGGAGACCAATCTTGGGACTTATGCAAAGTGAAAGATTGGGCCATAAAGCTAGATCTGCCATATCCTCAGTGGATAGACCAGAAAAATTTCTGTCTCCTGGCGGGTATGTAGGGATTCTTGCCTATCTCTGCAATGGCTCTTGGAAAAGCAGGAGAAAACATGTCTCCTGAGAAGTCTCCGTGAGGCCTGCCCTAACATAGGTTTTTTTTTTTTTTGCAGGGGCTGCCCAAATCCATATTATTGAGGATTGAAGAAACTTTGGCTGAAAACTTAAGTGCTCTCAGGCTTTGGGTATTCCTACGCCCTAAGCAAAATCAAAGGCAAATCTCTCTGGAGGAATTCATTGTAAACTCAAGCTTCAGTGCTGTCCTTCAGATAAAATTCCTATGCATATAAGCAGGCAATAAAAATCATAAAATGTACATGGAACCATGAGCAAAGACCAGTAAAAATATCAAACTACAGAATCAGACCAGCAAAGACTGGGTATTGGAAGTTATCAGATACTAAATGCAAGTATGAATATTTAATATTTTTAAAGAAGATGCAGGATACTATCATAAATACCATAGAAAACAATAGTCTACCAAAACTAACCATTTAGATTTAAAAAAAAAAACAAGAAGGGCTTCTGGAAATGAAGTATATATAAAAGTTTGTGAGAAACCCAAAAGACTGTTTACACAGCAGATTTGACGTGATAAGGAAAGGAATAATGAAGTGTAACATGTCTTGAAGAATAGACCTGTAAAGTTAGAAACTATGAAAAAGAGGTACATGATACGTAAGATAGAGTAAGATGGCATAATATATATCTAATTGGAGTACCAGAGAGAGACTAGAGAAAATGGGGAAGAGACAATATTTTAAAGAGATAATAGAGAGGATTATACAAAATGATGAAGGGTTTGAAACTCAAATTCTAGAATGAACCCCTAGAAGAATCTTTAAAGATGAATCCACACTGAGATCTATCCTACTGCAAATGTAGAACCTCAAAGACAAGTGAAGATCTTAAAAGCTGAATGATAATTACTTACAGTTAATTTCTACACAGCAACAATAGGAGCCAGAAGACATTGTAATACAACTTTTAAGCAGCTGAGATAAAATTCTTATTAATCTAGAATTCTATGCCATGTAAAACTCTCTCAATAACAATTGTATACTAAATGCTCATTAGAGGAAATTCTAGAAGATTTACTTCAAGAAGAAGCAAAATAATTTCAGAAGGAAGAGCTGAGAAGAAAACGTGAGCAAAGAAACGGTAAACATGTACATAAATTTAAATAACCATTGAGCATGTTAGACATCAAGAACGATACCTAATTTGTGGCGTAAAAAAGAAGGTGGTAAGTTAAAATACTGGAAAACAGTAGCTTTCAAGATGAAAAGGTATAGCTTGAGTTAAAATGTTCATAGTCTTTATAATAATTGAGAGGAAGGGAAGAGTGTTATATTATCTGATATTAAGATAAACATCCATTTTATATTTTAGGGTAATCACTAAAATAACGAATTAGAGTATAAAATTTTCAACATATTCAAGGGAGAAATATAAAATGAGAGCTATATTTATGTGAATTAGTTCAACTTATTTAAGCTGTCAATATATGCTAGAGAACTTCGTGCAATCTGTTTTTCACATATTAAGGCAAAATATTTTAACCCTCTTTCTTTTCTCCTTTTTCTCTCTCCTTTTCTTTTTTCTCTCCTTAATTATTCCTTGGATATCTTATATGTAATAGGACTTAGGTAGGTGCTGTGGATTCAGAGATAAATAAGACAAAGCCTTTGTTTTTAGCAGTTCAAAGACCACCTACTCTCTGAAGGAAGGAATATCCTGATGAAACAAAGAAGAAGTAATTTTGATCCATGGGAATATGAGTGTAGCTACAAGGAGGGCAACTATGAGAAACAAGAGATCAGGAGGGTACAAGACCCTGAGCTACCAACACAACTCTGAGTTGCAGAGTTACGAGGGTGACATAGACAATGTTTATTGACTTGGAAACCACATTTGATCATTTAATGTAACTTTAATATTTTCCTTGACAAAAGTGATCAAGTTGAAAAAATGAAAAAAACTAGGTACCAACTTTCTGCAGATTTTTCCCCTCCTTAGCATTTTTAGGATACTTATTATGTGCTAAGTAGTTTATATACATTGAACTATTTCATGCTCTCAAATGATACATGAAATAGGTACTATTACTATCTCTATTTCCAAGATGGGGAAATCCAGGCTGAACTGAGCAAAGTGACTTGCACAAGAACTGATTCTAGAACCTAGATTGTAAGTGAACAGAAAAGGATCCATGCTCAAACAAGTTTGGGATATACAGGCTTAAGAAAGCTAAGCATGCAACTTTCCTGATATGTTTTTCAGATACTTTATGTGTCCCTAAAGGGGAGCTGTAGTATGCAACATTTCACAGACTTGTGGAGCTGGTATGTTTGACCAGCACAATCTGTGGGATGCAATACAAATGCAAATTTATTTTTGTCTCCCACTATCTCTACAATTTTTTCAGTGGGGAATGTGCTTCCCCTAGCTCCTGGATGAAAACTGGACAGAGCTAGATTTTCTGGTTACTCAGTAGTAAAGTAATTGATTTACTTTAAGTTGGAAACAGCATCTTAGGTCAGTTATTAAAATCTTTTTCCCTCCCCTAGCTCGGGCTAGCTGTGGGGAAGTATCTCTCTCTCTCTCTCTCTCTCTCTCTCTCTAGCTACCTGCTTTTACAAGATCTTCAGTTGGAGTAGGAGGAGGGAAGGAGGGAAGGAAAGGGGGACTGAACATTCTTAATTTACCTTGCCATAGCATGGCTTTATGCTTTCTAGGTTTGGCAGAGGTCTGATGCTGGGTCTTTCTCCCCTGAGTGATTTGGAAGTTTCCTTGCATCTTTTCTGACACAGGCAGTGAGGTTCTATTTTTCCTGCTTCAGTTTCCCTCTCAGCCTTGGTTTTCTGCTGATCTGCTTTATATATACTCACTCTGTTGAGCCCTATGACTCTTCCAGCTGGTCCTCCTGCCAAGTTTAATTGGCTGCAGGCCACTTTTTTTTTCAGGTGGCCCACTTCCGGGATTCATCTATACCTTGGAGTGTATCAACATATCTCTTGGCCTGACAAGCTCAAGGTCTTGAGGCCAAGCCAAGGTAGCCACTTTTCCCTCTTTCCTGCCACAGCAGCCAAGCATAGTTTCATGCTTATTGGCTCTTCAAGTGGGAATCACCCTCCGGTTCACTTTGTGTGCCCAACTGCAGTAGTTACATGCACTCTGACTAGTACTATTAAAACCCCTTTCATAGATATGAAATGAAGGACAAGCATCTCTCCATCCTTCTCAGTTCTTTTTGGTGATGATGCTACCCCATCATCTGGGGTAGCAGATGGGGCTGGACTGGGGCTGGACTGACAGTACTCTTAAGATCTCTCTAAATAAATCCCTCCCACAAATCTTCTTTATTCTATTTCATTGAATCTAAGAGACTATCTCTATTAATTATCTATTGCTGCATAACAAATTATTCCCCAAATTAGCAGACATTTATTAATACACACAGTGTCTAAGGGTCAGGAAACCTGGAGCAACATAAGGTGGTTCTCGTTCAGGGTCTGTCATGAGGTGGTGGTCAAGGTGTCAGCCATGCAGCGGTTACTTTCTTTTTACCTGATACTTTCACCAGGGCTGGAAGATCTGCTTCCAAGATGGCTTACTCATTAGCTTGTTGGCAAGAGGCTTCAGCTCCTTGCTGGCTGTTAACAAAAGGTCTCAGTTCCTTGCCATGTGAACTCTCCAAGGCAGTGTTCATGACATAGCAGCGGACTTCCTCAAAGTGCAAAGTGACTGATGAGAGGAGATACCAAGACAAAAGCAGCAGTGTCTTTTATAACTTAATCTTGGAAATGACATACTATCACTTCTACCGTATTCTATTGGTTACATCGATCGCCCTGGTACAGTGTTGGAGGTGTCTACCTGAGGCTGTGAATGCCAGGAGGTAGGGGTCACTGGGAGCCATTTTGGATGCTGTCTACCATACTATCTATTGTAAATGTCCCATTTATTTTATGCACCACTAGGAAAGAAAAAAAAAAAAACGTTGCGGATTATGATTGAAGTCAAGTGTAAGACATATCTAATTTCAGAAATGTTGAAAGGTAAAAGAAATGAGTCCTAGAATTGATGACCTGCAGAAAAATCTCCTTTGTGGGTAAGAATATTTTGAAATCATAAAATTGATTCCTGATTATTTTCATTGAAACTGCATCCTGGTCCATCCATCCTCCATCTTTTTTCTTGGACCATTCTCATGCACTAATTTTCTGCTGAATGCTTTTTGGTAATGTTGTTCTAGTTTGAGAACTAGTTGGTTCTCTCTGCTTATTTCTGTGGTTTAAATCCCTTTATTAGTAAATATTAACAGAATGCCAACATTGAGCAGAATATCATGCAGATTACAGTAGGACATAGTCTTTAAGTGACTTTGTAATCTCATTTCATAGAGAGGATAAGTTACAGCAAACATAATGAAAATATCTGCTTAACTGGATGGTAGAGCAAATTTTTTGTTTAAAATAAACAATTTGAAAAATTAGTTCAAATATTTAAAATGCATCTTTGAGAGTCTTATGAACTATACTATTTCTGTTTGTTTTTTTTCGGTACACGAGCCTCCCACTGCTGTGCCCCGCACCCCCCCCCCACACACACACACACACTGCTGCGGAGCACAGGCTCCGGACGCGCAGGCTCAGCGGCCATGGCTCACGGGCCCAGCTGCTCCGCGGCACGCGGGATCCTCCCGGACCGGGGCACGAACCCACGTCCCCTGCATCGGCAGGCAGACTCCCAATCACTGCGCCACCAGGGAAGCCCTGAACTATACAATTTTAATGCAGCTTTTAAAAAATGTTTACTTAGGTGAATTCAGGTTAATAATCGTTGCCATTTTAGTATCATCCACCAATATAATTTGGTTCTTAAAACTACAACAGAGTTCAAACACATTTACATTGGATATTTATAACTGTTTTTCAAATTTTAGGATGATTTTCAGGGGAGGGCATGTGTATATTTGAAAGCATGCACTCTGAAGTCAGGTAAAGCTAGGCTGAATATAGATTCCAGTATAGATTCCCAACTATACTGATATAATTGGGCTCGCGTTAACATCTTTGAGCTTCAGCTACCTTTTCTGCATAAGGATGATGTTACCCACTCTATTAAGAAGTAGTGAGGATTAAATAAAACAGTGTATGTAAAGCTTTTGCCTATTGCCTGGCACATAGTGACCTCCAACAAATGGTAATTATTCTTGTTATTTACCATGAGACAGTGTCGAATTTGATGTGTTCTGGCTTCGTGTCTGTCTAAGGTTTTAAGAGCATTTAAAGAGAAAGTCAGAATTTGGGTGTTGGGCAAAGTTCATACTGTCCCTGCACTTTTATTTTGAAAAAGACTTAAAAATCCAGTCTATAGTGGTTGACCAATTATTCTGAATACAAGTCCTTTAATCATAATAAAAATAAACATTTAAAGACAAGGGAGGGGACTTCCCCGGTGGCGCAGTGGTTAAGAATCCACCTGCCAATGCAGGGGACACAGGTTTGAGCCCTGGCCTGGGAAGATCCCACATGCCGAGGAGCAACTAAGCCCTTATACCACAACTACTGAGCCTGTGCCCTAGAGCCCGTGAGCCACAACTACTGAGCCCACACCACAACTGCTGAAGCCTGCGTGCCTAGAGCCCGTGCTCCGCAACAAGAGAAGCCACCACAATAAGAAGCCCACGCATCGCAATAAAGAGTAGCCCCCAGGGCTTCCCTGGTGGCGCAGTGGTTGAGAGTCCGCCTGCCGATTCAGGGGACACGGGTTCGTGCCCCGGTCTGGGAAGATCCCACATGCCACTGAGCAACTGGACCCGTGAGCCATGGCTGCTGAGCCTGTGCTCCGCAACGGGAGAGGCCACAACAGTGAGAGGCCCGTCTACTGCAAAAAAAAAAAAAACAGTAGCCCCCACTCACTGCAACTAGACAGAGCCCACGTGCAGCAACAAAGACCCAACACAGCCAAAAATAAAATAATATAAATAAATTAAAAAAAATAATAAAGAAAAGGGAGGGAATTCCCTGGCTGTCCAATGGTGGCCATCCAGTGGTTAAGACTCCATGCTTCCACTGCAGGGGGTGTGGGTTTGATCCGTGGTTCGGGAACTAAGATCCCACATGCAGCGTGGCCAAAATAAATAAAAAATAAAAAAAAAGAAGAGAATGTAAGTACATTGCATTTAGAGAAAAGGGAAATTTTAGGATTATATTTGATAAATAGTATAGAAGGCAAACTTGACAGTAATATACCATAAATAAGAATAACTAAAATTGATTTATTCTTTTAGATTAAACCACAAGAGACTAAAATACTGAAAAGGAAAGATATACAAAGACTTTTTGAAAGAAATATTTGAAATGCAGGAATTTTTAGCATGGCTTAGTTTAGACTGAGTCTAGGAAAAAATCTTTATTTGTGACGTATATTTAGCATATAGCTCTCTGTGACATTGCTGTGGAAGAAATGAGTTCAAGAAGAGAAGGGAAGCCATAGGTTAGGCAGGATGCTTAAGTCATAAAACTGGGTCGTTTGCAGAAAGATCTTAGAAACACTGAAATCTCCAACAGACAAAAGAGATATATTTTTAGTAGTTTAGTGAAAACACTAAAGTGTAAATTTCTTTTTATTTGGAAAATAGAAAAATACTTGGAGTCATTTTGTGTATATATATATATATATATATATATATATATATATATATATATATATATGCTTTTAAAAATGAGCTAAACTAACACATATCGCTTCCAGTAGAGACACATTTCAATATTAGAAGTGATGTTGGAACTGATAGTCATTTTATTTTAAGATTACTACTTGTATTATCTACTGTTAACACAACAAGCAACGTTTTGGGAAATTAAACTCTATTAGGAAAAAAAGGGATTCTATCAGTCCTTCTTATTGGCCTCTTTGCGGTTTTCAGTGCCTCTAAGTGTTGATTCTTTCTTTTCTTGGCTTTCACTATCTAAATGCTTCTTGTCTTTGTCAATCCTCTGTCTTCTTGCTGGTTATGCTTCTTCCTCCTCACCCTGAATGTGGGCTTAGTCCTTGACACTTTGCCATTTCCTCACAAGAGTCTTTCCTCAGGAGGCTCACTGAGATGCTCCTCAATCTTCTACCCTGGCTGTGACACTTTTCCCTGAGATTTATTTCTTCCCCTCAGTCTGCCAGCTGGACATATTTCTTATGGCCAGTTATGCTGAGTCACTGAAGTCAGCTTTAGTTTTTCTCTCCATTTCTCCAAATCAAATTAGTCACAATTTCTCTTTTCGGATTCATCTTCTCTGGATTCAGGCAGGTTTTTTAAACAGAAGGATAAGATGGACTGGTGCAGGTAGGTAGCTTCCAGTGTGAGACCCAAAGTGAGAGCAGGCAGCCAACCTGACGAGGACTCCTTCACAAAGATGCTAGATAGAGTGTGAGGCTCTAAAGTAGAGGCAAAACAGTGGAAACAGGGGACGTAAGACCTGAAGAAATGGTTCTAAAGTGGAGGGTGGGTAGTGAAGTTTGGTGGAATTCCACAAGCTGTCAGAATATCACCATAGGTAATTTTAAAATTTTTAATTAGTTAATTAATTTATTTTTGGGCACATTGGGTCTTTGTTGCTATGTGTGGGCTTTCTCTAGTTGCGGTGAGGGAGGGCTACTCTTCATTGCGGTGCATGTGTTTCTCCTTGTGGGTGGCTTCTCTCATTGTGGAGCACGGGCTCTAGGCATATGGGCTTCAGGCTTCAGTAGTTGTGGCACAAGGTCTTAGTTACTCCGCAACATGTGGCATCTTCCCAGACCAGGGCTTGAACCCGTGTCCCCTGCATTGGCAGGTGAATTCTTAACCACTGGACGACCAGGGAAGTCCCACCATAGGTATTTTTATAAGGCATCTTCAGCCTCATAAAGGGTAAGTAGTCTTAGATGCACTTCCTTTATATGAAATTACAACAGTCTCCTAATTTGTTTGTGGATCTCTCAAGTCTTCACCTTTTTAATACATCTTGTATACTACATTTAGGTTACTTTCCTTAAAATGATCTCTTTACCCATGCCTCTCCCCTGTGCAAAATTTTGTTGCCTCTCTTTTCCCCATGGTATAGAATGCTTTGCCTGGCAATGGAAGTCTCCCACACTTTTACCCACTTCTTATATGGGTCTGCATTCCAGGAAAACCAGGCTACTTAATACTTATACTCCACAACAGGTGAAGCCCCACACCATTCTCACTCTCCCTGTACGATTCTCTTCACACAAAATAACATCTGCAATTTTTTTCTTGAATATAAGCCTCCAGATTTTCCTTTTTTAAACTAGAGACACAAACACTTGTATTATTGGATAAGTGTTAAACCAGAATGTGATGTGAATCACAAGGAATATGCTAAGACATTGCAAAACAGAAAAAAAAAATTCTCCTTTCTATGTAGCCAAGCAAATATAACCCATTACATACAAGTTATCAAGATAAACGATGACTAGTCCTCAAGAGGACTTGATAGTACCAATTGTCACACATAGTTCATCCTAACTTCACCTGGTAATTAGGGTGACTATCTGTTAGCTTATGGGCTCCAACCAGAGGAATAACAAACTTCTCATATCTTTATGACAGGAGTGAGTGTTGCAAATTGGAACAAGGTGCCCACTGAGGTTAGACTCCCACTGGCCCGTGGGAACTGTTAGGGGGAGGAGCTATTTCCTTGATGTGTACATTTGAAAAAGATGGCTTCCAGGTACTTGAGAAATACATTCCTGGGTCATAAAACTGAAAAAAAAAAAAGAAAAAAAAGAAGAAAAGAAAAGGTCAGCTGAGTAAAGGCCTAGCTAGTCTTTAGTGAGATACATTTTATTTTTTTTATATTTTAACACCTTTATTGGAGTATAACTAGTATAACTGCTTGACAATGTTGTGTTGGTTTCTGCTGTATAACAAAATGAATCAGCTATACGTATACATATATCCCCATATCCCCTCCCTGTTGTGTCTCCCTCCCACCCTCCTTATTCCACCCCTCCAGGTGGACACAAAGCACTGAGCTGATCTCCCTGTGCTATGCGGCTGCTTCCCACTATCTATCTATTTTACATTTGGTAGTGCATATATGTCCATGCTACTCTCTCACTTCGTCCCAACTTACCCTCCCCCCTCCCCGTGTCCTCAAGTCCATTCTCTATGTCTGCATCTTTATTCTTGTCCTCCCCCTAGGTTCATAAGAACCTTTTATTTTTTTTTAGATTCCATATGTATGTTAGCATATGGTATTTGTTTTTCTCTTTCTGACTTCACTCTGTGTGACAGACTCTAGGTCCATTCACCTCACTACAAATAACTCAATGTCATTTCTTTTTATGGCTGAGTAATATTCTATTGTATATATGTGTCACATCTTCTTTATCCATTCATCTGTCCATGGATACTTAGATTGCTTCCATGTCCTGACTATTGTAAGTAGTGCTGCAATGAACATTGTGGTATATGTCTGTTTTTGAATTATGTTTTTCTCAGGGTATATGCCGAGTAGTGGGATTGCTGGGTCATATGGTAGTTCTATTTGTAGTTTTTTAAGGAACTTCCATACTGTTCTCCATAGTGGTTGTATCAATTTACATTCCCACCAGCAGGGCAAGAGGGTTCCCTTTTCTCCACACCCTCTCCAGCATTTATTGTTTGTAGGTTTTTTGATGATGGCCATTCTGACTGGTGTGAGGTGATACCTCATTGTAGTTTTGATTTGCATTTCTCTAATGATTAGTGATGTTGAGCATTCTTTCATGTGTTTGTTGGCAATCTGTATATCTTCTTTGGAGAAATGTCTATTTAGGTCTTCCACCCATTTTTGGATTGGGTTGTTATTATTATTATTATTAGTTTTTGATATTGACCTGCATGAGCTGCTTGTATATTTTGGAGATGAATCCTTTGTCAGTTGCTTCTTTTGCAAATATTTTCTCCCATTCTGAGGGTTGTAATTTCATCTTGTTTATGGTTTGCTTTGCTGTTCAAAAGCTTTTAAATTTCATTAGGTCCCATTTCTTTATTTTTGATTTTATTTCCATTTCTCTATGAGGTGGGTCAAAAAGGAACTTGCTGTGATTTATATCACAGAGTGTTCTACCTATGTTTTCCTCTAAGAGTTTTATAGTGTCTGGCCTTCCATTTAGATCTTTAATCCATTTTGAGTTTATTTTTGTGTATGGTGTTAGGAAGTGACCTAATTTCATTCTTTTACATGTAGCTGTGCAGATTTCCCAGCACCACTTATTGAAGAGGCTGTCTTTTCTCCATTGTATATTCTTGCCTCCTTTAGCAAAGATAAGGTGACCATATGTGCTTGGGTTTATCTCTGGACTTTCTATCCTGTTCCATTGATCTATATTTCTGTTTTTGTGTCAGCACCATACTGTCTTGATTACTGTAGCTTTGTAGTATAGTCTGAAGCCAGGGAACCTGATTCCTCCAGCTCCGTTTTTCTCTCTCAAGATTGCCTTGGCTCTTCCGGGTCTTTTGTGTTTCCATACAAATTGTGAAATTTTTTGTTCTAGTTCTGTGAAAAATGCCGGTGGTAGTTTGATAGGGATTGCATTGAATCTGTAGATTGCTTTGGATAGTATAGTCATTTTCACAATGTTCATTCTTCCAGTCCAAGAACATGATATATCTCTCCATCTGTCTGTCTCATCTTTAATTTCTTTCATCAGTGTCATAGTTTTCTGCATACAGATCTTTTGTCTCCTTAGGTAGGTTTTTTCCTAGGTATTTTATTCTTTTTTGTTGCAAGGGTAAATGAGAGTGTTTCCTTAATTTCTCTTTCAGATTCTTCGTCATCAGTGTATAGGAATGCAAGAGATTTCTGTGCATTAATTTTGTATCCTGCAACTTTACCAAATTCATTGATTAACTCTAGTAGTTTTCTGGTAGTATCTTTAGGATTCTCTATGTATAGTATCAAGTCATCTGCAAACAGTGACAGTTTACTTCTTTTCTGATTTGGATTCCTTTTATTTCTTTTTCTTCTCTGATTACCATGGCTAAAACTTCCAAAACTATGTTGAATAATATTGGTGAGAGTGGATAACCTTGTCTTGTTCCTGAACTTAGTGGAAATGCTTTCAGTTTTTCACCATTGAGGACGATGTTGGCTGTGGGTTTGTCATATATGGCCTTTATTATGTTGAGGAAAGTTCCCTCTATGCCTACTTTCTGCAGGGTTTTTATCATAAATGGGTGTTGAATTTTGTCAAAAGCTTTCTCTGCATCTATTGAGATGACCACATGGTTTTTCTCCTTCAATTTGTTAATATGGTGTATCACATTGATTGATTTGTGTATATTGAAGAATCCTTGCATTCCTGGTTTAAACCCCACTTGATCATGGTGTATGATCCTTTTAATGTGCTGTTGGATTCTGTTTGCTAGTATTTTGTTGAGGATATTTGCATCTATGTTCATTAGTGATATTGACCTGTAGTTCTGTTTTTTTGTGACATCTTTATCTGGTTTTAGTATCAGGGTGATGGTGGCCTTGTAGAATGAGTTTGGGAGTGTTCCTCCCTCTGCTATATTTTGGAAGAGTTTGAGAAGGATAGGTGTTAACTCTTCTCTAAATGTTTGATAGAATTCACCTGTGAAGCCATCTGGTCCTGGACTTTTGTTTGTTGGAAGATTTTTAATCACAGTTTCAATTTTAGTGCCTGTGATTGTTCATGTTTTCTATTTCTTCCAGGTTCAGTCTTGGAAAGTTGTGCTTTTCTAAGAATTTGTCCATTTCTTCCAGGTTGTCCATTTTATTGGCATATAGTTACTTATATTAATCTCTCATGATCCTTTGAATTTCTGTAGTGTCAGTTGTTACTTCTCCTTTTTCGTTTCTAATTCTGTTAGTTTGAGGCTTCTTCCTTTTATTCTTGGTGAGTCTGGCTAGTGGTTTATCAATTTTGTTATCTTCTCAAAGAACCAGCTTTTAGTTCTACTGATCTTTGCTATTGTTTCCTTCATTTCTTTTTCATTTATTTTTGATCTGATCTTTATGATTTCTTTCCTTCTGCTAACTTTGGGTTTATTGTTTTTGTTCTTCTTTCTCTAATTGCTTTAGGTGTAAGGTTAGGTTGTTTATTTGAGATTTTTCTTGTTTCTTGAGGTAGGATTGTATTGCTATAAACGTCCTTCTTAGAATGGCTTTTGCTGCATCCCATAGGTTTTGGATTTTCATGTTTTCATTGTCATTTTTTTCTAGGTATTTTTTGATTTCCTCTTTGATTTCTTCAGTGATATCTTGATTATTTAGTAGTGTATTGTTTAACCTCCATGTGTTTGTATTTTTTACAGTTTTTTTTCCTGTAATTGATATCTAGTCTCATAGTATTGTGGTCAGAAATACACTTGATATGATTTCAATTTTCTTAAATTTACCAAGGCTTGATTTGTGACCCGAGATATGATCTATCCTGGAGAATGTTCCATGAGCATATAAGAAGGAAGTTTATTGTGTTGTTTTTGAAAGGAATGTCCTATAAATATCAATTAAGTCCATCCTGTTAATGTGCCATTTAAAGCTTGTGTTTCCGTATTTATTTTCATTTTGGATGATCTGTCCATTGGTGAAAGTGGCGTGTTAATGTCCCCTACTATGATTGTGTCACTGTTGATTTCCCCTTTTATGGTTGTTAGCATTTGCCTTATATATTGTAGTGCTCCTATGTTTGTTGCATAAATTTTTCTAATTGTTATTTCTTCTTCTAGGATTGATCCCTTGATCATTATGTAGTGTCCTTCTTTGTCTCTTGTGTAGTCTTTATTTTAAAGTCTATTTTGTCTGTTATGAGAATTGCTACTCCAGCTTTCTTTTGATTTCCATTTGCACAGAATATCTTCTTCCATCCCTTCACTTTCAGTCTGTGTGTGTTCCTAGGTCTGAAGTGGGTCTCTTGCAGGCAGCATACATATGGGCCTTGTTTTTGTACCCATTCAGCAAGTAGTATGTCTTTTGGTTGGAGCATTTAATCCATTTACGTTTAAGGTAATTATTGATATGTATGTTCCTATTACCATTTTCTTAATTGTTTTGGAATTGTTTTTTAGGTCTTTTCCTTCTCTTGTGTTTCCTGCCTAGAGAAGTTCCTTTAGCATTTGTTGTAAAGCTGGCTTGGTGGTACTGAATTCTCTTAAGTTTTGCTTGTCTGTAAAGATTTAAATTTCTCTGTTGAATCTGAGTGAGATCCTTGCTGGGCTGAGTAATCTTGCTGGTAGGTTTTTCTCTTTCATCACTTTAAATATGTCCTGCCACTTACTCCTGGCTTGTAGAGTTTCTGCTGAAAAATCAGCTGTTAACCTTATGGGGATTCCTTTGTATGTTATTTGTTGTTTTTCCCTTGCTGCTTTTAATATTTTTTCTTTGTATTTAATTTTTGATAGTTTGATTAATATGTGTCTTGGCGTGTTTCTCCTTGGATTTATCCTGTATGGGACTCTCTGTGCTTCCTGGACTTGATTGTCTATTTCCTTTCCCACATTAGGGAAGTTTTCAACTATAATCTCTTCAAATATTTTCTCAGTCCCTTCCTTTTTCTCTTCTTATATTTTGGCCCCTATAATTTGAATGTTGGTGCATTTAACATTTTCCTAGAGGTCTCTGAGACTGTCCTCACTTCTTTTCAATCTTTTTTTCTTTATTCTGCTCTGTTGCAGTTATTTCCACTACTTTATCTTCCAGGTCACTTATCCATTCTTCTGCCTCAGTTATTCTGCTTGATTCTTTCTAGAGAATTTGAAATTTCATTTATTGTGTTGTTCATCATTGTTTGTTTGCTCTTTAGTTCTTCTAGGTCCTTGTTAAACATTTCTTGTATTTCCTCCATTCTACTTCCAAGATTTTGGATCATCTTTACTATCGTTATTCTGAATTCTTTTCTGGGTAGACTGGTTATTTCCTCTTCATTTGTTTGGTCTGATGGGTTTTTTACCTTATTCCTTCATCTGCTGTGTGTTTCTCTGTTTTCTCATTTTGCTTAACATACTGTGTTTGGGGTCTCCTTTTTTCAGGCTGCACGTTCGTAGTTCCCATTGTTTTTGGTGTCTGCCCTTAGTGGGTGACTTTGTTTCAGTGGGTTGTGTATGCTTCCTGTTGGAGGGGACTAGTGCCTGTGTTCTGGTGGATAAGCCTAGATTTTGTCTTTCTGGTGGGCAGGACCACATCCAGTGGTGTCTTTTGGGTGTCTGTGACCTTATTATGATTTTAGGCAGCCTTTCTGATTATGGGTGGGGTTGTGTTCCTGTCTTGCTAATTGTTTGGCATGGGGTGTCCAGCACTGGAGCTTGCTGGCCATTGGGTGGAGCTGGGTCTCAGTGTTGAGACGGAGATCTCTGGGAGAGCTCTTGCTGATTGATATTATGTGGGGGTGGGAGGTTTTTGGTGGACCAATGTCCTGGACTTGGCTCCCCCACCTTGGAGACTCAGGCCTGATACCCTGCCAGAGCACCAAGACTTTGTCTGCCACATGGCTCAGATGAAAAGGAAGTAAAAAAAGGAAGAAAAGAAATTTAAAAATATAGAAAAAAAAGTAATAAAAAAATAGAGAGCAACCAAACCAATAAACAAATCCCCCAATCATAACAAGCACTAAAAACTAAACTAAGATAAACATAAAAATCAGATACAAATCAGTCGCAGACAGCAAACCCCAAGTCTACAGTTGCTGGCCAAATCCACTACCTCAATTTTGGAATGATTTGTTGTTTCTTCAGGTATTCCACAGATGCAGAACTCATCAAGTTGACTGTGAGGAATTAATCCAGTGCTCCTGAGGCTGCACGGAGAAATTTCCCTTTCTCTTCTTTGTTCCCACAGCTCCTGGGTTTTAGCTTTGGTTTAGGCCCCACCTGTGCATGTAGGTTGCCCTCAGGTATCTGTTCCCTGCCCAGACAGGAGGAGGTTAAAGCAGCGGCTGATAAGGGCTCTCTTGCTCTCTTAGGCCAGCGAGAGGGAAGGGTATGGTAGTCATAACTGGAATGCGGGGCAAGCCTGTGGTGGCAGAGACTTGCGTGACATTGCAACAGCCTGAGTTGCAGCATGTGTTCTCCCAGGGAAGTTGTCCCTGGATCTCGGGACCCTGGAAGTGTCATGCTGCACAGGCTCTCGGTGGGGTGTGTGGGTAGTGACCTGTGCTTGCACACAGGATTCTTGGTGACAGTGGCAGCAGTGTTAGCATTTCATGCCCATCTCTGGGGTCCGAGCAGATAGCTGCAGCTCGTGCCCATCTCTGGAGTTTGTTTAGGTGGTGCTCTGAATACCCTCTCCTCACGCACCCTGAAACCATGATCTCTTGCCTCTTCAGCAGGTCCAGACATTTTTCCTGACTCTCTCCTGGCTAGTTGTTGGGCACTAGCCCCCTTCAGGCTGCCTTCATGCAGCCAACCCCAGTCCTTTCCCTGGGGTCTGACCTCTGAAGCCAAAGCCTCAGTTCCCAGCCCCCACTTGCCCCAGTGGGTGAGCAGACAAGCCTCTCAAGCTGGTGAGTGTTGGTCAGCACTGATCCTCTGTGTGGGAATCTCTCCGCTTTGCCCACTGCTCCCCTGTTGCTGCACTCTCCTCCGTGGCTCCAAAGCTTGCCCCCTCGCCACCCCCCGTCTCCCCCAGTGAAGGGGCTTCCTAGTGTGTGAAAACTTTTCCTCCTTTACAGCTGCCTCCCCGAGGTGCAGATCCCATCCCTATTCTTTTGTCTGTGTTTTTTCTTTTGCCCTACCCAGGTATGTGGGGGTTTTCATGCCTTTTGGGAAGTCTGAGGTCCTCTGCCAGCACTCAGTAGGTGTTCTGTAGGAGTTGTTCCTCATGTAGATTTTTTAAAAAAATAAATTTGTTTATTTATTTATTTTTGGCTGAGTTGGGTCTTTGTTGCTGACCGTGGCTTTTTCTAGTTGTAGTGAGTAGGGGCTACTCTTCATTGCGGTGAGTGGGCTTCTCATTGTGGTGGCTTCTCCTGTTGTGGAGCATGGGCTCTAGGCATGCGGGCTCAGTAATTGTGTCTTGAGGGATCTAGAGTGCAGGCTCAGTAGTTGTGGCACACGGGCTTAGATGCTCTGCAGCATGTGGGATCTTCCTGGACCAGGGCTTGAACCCGTGTCCCCTGCATTGGCAGGCAGATTCTTAACCACTGCGCCACCATGGAAGCCCTGTACATGTATTTTTGATGTATTTGTGGAGAGGAAGGTGATCTCCACGTCTTACTCCTCCACCATCTTGAAGGTTCCTCTCTAGTGGGATACATTTTAAAGAGATGAGAAAGCATTTAGAGGTCTTCTAAGGCATATATTCTGATAAAACAGAGGGAGAGATCTGTTTCCTCATTTTCAACAGGGAGAATGAAGCCTCTTTTTAAGAAATTTGTATTCAACTCACCTGGAAACTCACTTTGTGACTGAGTTTTCATAGCACACAGCCCTACAGCCTAAAAACATATTTCAGGGTGCCTGATGATGACACTCCAGCAAGGGGACACACACATGTGTAGACCTGGGGAACCTTGTGTGACATGTGTGTGATACTGACACATTTCAGCACAGCCTGGGGACACCTCACATACACCCTGGGAACCTAGTGTGACAGGTGTGGGATGCTGTCATTATGTCAGATGTGACAGGTGTGAGGACTCCAGATTTTCTAGGCAATGTTACAAACTATCTACACCTTCTGTAACCTACCACCTAACTGCCATAACTGTTAGCAGTGACATCCACTACCCCTACAAGAGCCACTGCCAACATTTGTTGATTTTTATTATATGCTAAATATTTTATATAGATTAATTGGTTTAATTCTTATTTAATCCTTGTTTATTATTACTTATTAACATTTTATTAATAGGGGGTAAGTAACCTATCCAAGCTCATCCCACTAGCAAAACCAATGTCTTCTTGCCCTCACTCTTTCCTTTTATGCCTCAATTCCTTTATCATCTAAATTTTGTGGTTGATTTGTTGTTGATTGCAGGCACATGTATGTTCTGTGTACCTACCTGGATATTTTCCTCATCATATAGCAAGGCCCTTGCCTAAAATTCTTTGTATCCTCAGAGCCTAAAGATAGTGTCATATGATAGTGTCAAAGATGTTTAGTCATTATTCATTGCTGTTTATGTTGGTGCTCCAGAATGAAAAAACAATCAAAGCTTGGCTATTTAAATTATTTTGTTCCACCTGAATTTTTTTAATAGAAAGATCTATATGATAATAATGAAGAAAATTCTTAGAACACAACTATCCCAGAATGCTTTTCTCTTTACAATTGCTTCTGTAGGTAATATACATTTTACCCTAAGCTATTTTGATTTCATTGTGATACTAATGAATATGTAAGTACTAAAAGGGGAAATATATACCATATTTATTTTAGATCTATTTATTTCTGAAGCGAGGGTCCAGGAAAAGAGTTGATATCTGCCTGTGGAAAAGAATGAAGCTAACAAGAAAATAAACTTTAGTTTTCAACCTTCACAAAGTACATTAGCAAATAACAACAAAGGCTGGGGAGAGAATTTTAAAAAAGTCATTACAAAAAGTCTCTTATGCTTTCCTTAATGTGTTTCTCTTCCTAATATAATTCCTGTTTGCTAATATTTTCCAATTTTCATTATCTTAACAGGCTGTTCTCATTTTTATAACACTCCCAGTTGTTTCATATAACCTGCTGTGTATCATATACCCTTAAAAACTTCTCACCTTTTTGTTTATATGCCTGCGAGTCTCTTTTGAATTTACTTTAGTGAGTGTTAAAAAAACTCCTACCTTAAAGTACACTAAAGATAACTATGTCCTTATTAGTTTACCAAGAGTGCCAATGAAATTAATATATGTAATGTTTAAAAATGTGTAATATTTACTTTGCAAAAGAGAAATAAGCTATTCTGATTTTCTATTCTATTCTCTTAGGTACACTAGGAAACAGATAGGTAGTCATTATTTTCAGTATTTAGGCCCTTGATTAGTATAATGGAGTGAAGGGACAAGAAAGGTATCACTACCCTACAGCAAATAAAAAATTAGCTAATAATGTATGTAAGGTACTTGGCATATAATATAATTCAACAGATGGTGACAGTGATTGTAGTAGCTGTTGTGAGTGTCCTTAATAACGGCTATGGCAGTTAAGTGGTTGGCAGTATTGAATATATCGTCAGGTAAAGATAGAAGTATTTAGAAGAGTCTCTTTCCCACATACGCCTTCAAATTTAACATTAGAGTGTTATTCCCATATGTTAGACATTGCCTTCTGTTTTCATCTTCTTTAAAAATGCAAGGACTCTTGGGGTGTAGTACACACAGTATAGTACCTTGTCAACCAAAACATAAGGTAGGAGGCTGCAAATAAGAAAAGAGTTTATTTGGGGTCTTAAGAATTGCACTTTGAGAGGCACAGATTCGGGTAACCTTGAAAGAGTGTTCAGGGGAAGAAAAAGAGTCAGGGGTTCATAAACACAAAAAGCCACAAGGTTGTTAAAAGTTGCCTGGCGAGAACTGTGGTTGACTCTGATGCGAGTAAGAACATATTTGTCCTTAAGGAATCACGAGTTGTTTTAGGGTAGGGTCTGATAAGTGGATAGACTATCATGAGTTATTTTAGGGTCTGATAAGTATCTTGAGTTTCTGGCAGATGTTCTGGATGCCTTTGTTAAGACAGTAAGTGATCAAAGGCCAGATTCCATCCAGGGTGAGATGTGCATAAGCCACACTTCCTCAGTGTCCTCCCCGCTCCATCTTCCAGAGCCCTCTTAGCAATGCCGACTCTGTTTTGATTTTTCTTTCACACCTAACACTTCATTCATTCAGTTATAATTCATAAAACATCTGTATGTTGCAGGTCACTTTGCTGGCAAGAGCAATATATCAATTCCTGAGAACATGACAGTTAAGGCTCTTACCTTTGATGGTTGACATTCTAATGTCAGAGCCAGATGACCAATAAATACACAACATATATACTCAAAATAGTTAACTGATGGGATGAAGCTATAAGGGACCTAAGCAGGGTGCTGGGATAGATAATTCAGTGGAGCTGGGTGTGGGGAAGCCTACTTTAGGCAGGAAATTTCCTCTCTGAGGAGTTGGGAAATCATGTGAAAGCTTGAAGTTGGCCATAGAGGAGAGAGTGAGGCTGGAGCACAGTGAGCACGGGGTTGGAGACAGGGGCAAAGCTGATCCCGTGGGGCTTTGTAGGTCATGGTAAGGACTTCAGGCTTTATTCTAAGAGTAATGGGAGACCACTGACAAGATTTTTGTCAGAGGACTGGCACAGTATCGTTTGTTTTTGAAAGCTCCCTCTAGCTGTGGTGTAGGGAATATTTGCAGCTAGTTAGTGGTGGGCTGAGGTCTGTCCCCAGGCCTTCTACTCCAGCACTGAGGCCCTTCCTTCCTGAGCTGTACTCCACTTCCTTGCCTTGGTGTTTTGTATTCCCTTTGCCTGGAGCAGCCTCCTTCTTCCCTGAACCACCCATTCTCCAGCTGGCAAATTCCCATTTGCTTTTTAATTTTTATTATTTTTAATTTTTTAGGCCATGCCGCATGGCATGTAGGATCTTAGTTCCCCGACCAGGGATCAAACCTGTGCCCCCTGCATTGCAAGCGCAGATTCTTAATCACTGGACCACCAGGGAAGTCCCTGCTTTTTTAAATGTAAGCTCAAATGCAACCTCCTCTATGAATAGGACGACCATACAATTATCATCCTCATGAGACTTTTTGAGGGGCACTATTAAAAATGATCCTAGGAAAACATGAGTAAAATAAACTGTCCCAACCAAACAGGAATGTATGGCCATCTCTGCTCTCTTGTTGGTTTTACCTGCATCTTCATGACATTCTATAGTATTATTCCTCCTCTTGGATGCAATATACCCAATGGTTAAGGCCACGGGCCCTGAAGTCAGGCCACCAGAATTCACATCTCAGCTCGTCCTCTACTCATGTTGAGCTGTGTGACTTTGGTCGAGTCAAACAAACTCTCTAGGCTTCTGTGTCTTCATCTGTTTAATGCAAGTAATGATGGTGTTTCCTTAATGACTATTTTATTGCGAAGAAAAAAATTAAATACTACATGCCGAATACTTAGCACAGAACCTGGCATATACTTAAGATTCATTAAATATTAACTATTATTGTCTTTTTCAAATAGGACTACAATTATGTACATAGTTCTCTCTCCCCTAATAGACTCTGAACCCTTTAGGATGGAGACCATGTATTATTTATTCACTTTTTTTTTTTTTTTTTTGCGGTATGCAGACCTCTCACTGTTGTGGCCTCTCCCGTTGCGGAGCACAGGCTCTGGACGCGCAGGCCCAGCGGCCATGGCTCACGGGCCCAGCCGCTCCGCAGCACGCGGGATCCTCCCAGACCGGGGCACGAACCCGTGTCCCCTGCATCGGCAGGCGGACTCTCAACCACTGCGCCACCAGGGAAGCCCTATTTATTCACCTTTGTATTCTTAATTTACAGCCCAGTGCCTAGGGTACAAAGAATTTTTTAAAAATGCAGAAAAGATGAAAGGTGACTTAGAGATTTAAAAAAATTTCCCCACCCCACTTTTTACATATGAAAGGAGAAAGTTTTAAGTGTATTTCTTGAGTCACAGAGAGAGAGAATCAGAATCTAGTTCTCTCGGTTATCTGGCTATTTATGCAAAGGTGTCCAATTTGATCATGGTGAGAATAAATAGATATCTATATACTATTAGGTGAATATTGAAGTAATTAGAAGAATCTGTTTCTCAAAATCTGAAACAAGTGCAAACCTTTATTCAGTTACTACTTAGGAGCACTAATATTTTTAGATAAAATTAAATAGCAACTTTTTTTTTTTTTGCTTAGCGCTCTTTTGCTTATAAACTTACAATCATACAAAGAGCTAAAAATTAAAATAAAACTTAGTATCCCCAGAATTGTTCAAAATATAATGAAGGTTAGAATAGGCCAAGATAAAAAAGTCAGAGAGGCTTATCTTGTTATACATTTTTCTTTAAACTTGAGCAATTTAAAATATTTTCAAGAGAATTAATAATTTATTGCTCTTAAACATAAGAAAACAAATGTAATTAGAGTCACAGTACTGCCTAATCCAGAACAATATGAATCAGTTGCTCAATACTATTATTAGTCAGTGTACCAAGAACCAAAAAAGGGCAATAGAACTTGGTGAAATGACCCAGAAGTTGGGAAATCCCACTGCATATTTAAATTAAACAGATGCACACACATGCATGCACACGTGTACACGCTAGTTTACTTCATCCAAAAGTAGACTTTGTATACTTAAAAACTGGATTTTGGGCTTGCCTGGTGGCGCAGTGGTTGAGAGTCCGCCTGCCGATGCAGGGCACACGGGTTCGTGCCCCGATCCGGGAAGATCCCACATGCCGCGGAGCGGCTGGGCCTGTGAGCCATGGCCGCTGAGCCTGCGCATCTGGAGCCTGTGCTCTGCAATGGGAGAGGCCACAACAGTGAGGGCCCGCGTACCCCCAAAACAAAAAACAAACAAAAAAAAAACTGGATTTTTTTGGGCAGTTATCTTAATTAAGTTTTTCATGAGTCCTTTAGGGAACCATCACTCCCTGGATTTGTGGATTAATGATGGGGCCATCAGCAGAAGTGCTTGTAGTTAATATAAAAGTTTTAACAACAGGAGAACTAGTTCCTCAATAATCAAAAACAAATGTTTAGTTTTACATTTGGCTTATTTCTGAGTAAGCTATTATTTTATATTGTGTTCCAACACATAGAAAAATGGAATTAGAGTTGGCCTTACAAGCAGGTGAAACAGGTGACAGCACTGCACAGATATTTGTTGCCCTACCTGACTCATTCCCTCTCAAGTGAATTGCAGTCCCTTGCCAAACATTTATGGTAAATTTATTGTAATTCCCTTTATGACCCATATCCCTTGGTAGACTCTCACCTCCTTAGGAGAAGGAACCAGGTCTTATTCGTTGTTTACCCCAGTGGTTGGTGCAGAACTGGGCACATATTTGCTGGCATTCAGAATATCTGTGATGGAAAGAGTGAGGGAGTGAAATTCCATTGAGAGCATCATGTTGTTAGGAGCTACAGGAGCTACAGTGATGACTAAGATACAGTAAGAACTTCTTCCTTGGGTCCTTACATCTTTATTTTCAAGACTTTCTGTAAAAATTCAATGCTAATTTCTTATCATGGATATTAGTTTGAGGCCACTGAGCAAGACAGATTTCTAAGATGGGGTACAAGAGGAAATAAACCAGAAAATGGAACACAAGTGATTCAAAGTTTTATGGGTTATTCTCAAATTTCAATGAGTATTCTCTTATGAAATATTATTTAATTTTCATTAAAAAATTACTCATCAAAATCAATGAATTTGAAATTCAAACAGGTATATTAAAAATACTAAGTGATTATTAAAGCAGTTCCGTTTTACTACTTAATGGCTACATAAATTTTATGGAAATGAATTGGTTTAAAATGTGGTCTCCAATCTGATGGTATAGTTTATTGGATTTGAGTCCTATGGAGTACTTAGATAAGATCATGTTGTATGATAAATTGGTATATATGTAATTTTTGTGTTCATTAATGTATATGCTATAGAGATCAGTTATTAAGTATGTATGCATACTAGTATTTTTCATATTGTATTTAATTTGCAGAATTGATGTTTCAATTATTTTACCTCTGTCAAAGGGAGAAGGAGAGCAAAATCAGTAAAACTGATAAAAACACATAGATATTACGATGAAGAATACTTTTTCATTTAGAAAAAGACACATTTTATAGTCAGGGCTATTCTTCAAAGCCAGTAAAAGAGATATGTTTTTAAATTTGTGAAAACTTCTTAGATGTAGATCCATGCAGATATTCTGCCATTGCTGTTTAGTAATAAATAGGATTAAATGATCTAGGCTTAGAAAAGATTGTTAAACGAAAGGAGTATTTTATACTAAAATGTTTTGAGTAGTCTGCGTTTGCTAATTTAATTTATAATTTATTAAGTCTTCTTGATGAATTTCAAGTTACTGCTTTAATGCATTTCACAACAAATGATTTTGACATAAGTCTATAATAATCTGTTATTTTAATTATAATCTCTAACTGATGTGTGAAAGTAGAACATTTGCTATGACATTGGATAAAAGTATACAGTTTTTTAAAATGTAGGGTTTGAAGTGAAAACACATTTTAGATGGTGATTTAGAAATGGCAAACACCACCCACTGATAAAACAACTCCAGATTAAAAAAAACAACTCATTTTTTCTTAGCTAAACACTCTCAATTTGCTGTTAAATCAAGTTATTCAACAAGTATTTATTGACTACTGTGTGCCTTTAATGTTCACACTATTAATCATAATCTCCAATAACATTTATTGAGTGTGTACTGTGTGTAGACTACTGTACTAAAGGGAGCTAGTAGTTTGAAATGATTAATAGTTTGTTTATTTGCAGTAAAGCCAGGCTCTGCTCTGTGTTGTTTGGGGCTTGATGGTTCACTGAGGGAAGCTGTAGTATGTTCAGAGAAAAAGGTTGCTTCAAGGTCATCTGAAGCAAGGAAATAGCTTTGGAATGAAGAAAAATTTCTACATTTTAAGCCAAATTTTGGGGAAGATATCTTATGCATTTTTCTCTAGAATTCTTCATTCTACCTCACACATGCCTACTGTGTACCATATATACATATGCAATGTATTATATGAGTAAAAAATCAATAAAACATAGCATCCATATACAAAATGCATTTATTACTTATCTTCCATTGGGATAATTCATACCTTACAGTATGAATGGTTTTACCATTTCTTCAGGAAAGTTAGAACTTTGTAGGATAAGACCCAAACAAGGAAAGTCTTGAAAGGAGAGAAGTGGATTTGGGAAAGATGGGAGAGTAGAGATTGTCTGGATGGGGCAGCAGGAACAGCCTTGGGCATGCTGGAAATCCAGGAAGATCTCACAGGGATAGGAGGCTCTCAAGGAGGATCTCCAGATTAATTAAAACAATCTCAGAAATCATCTGTAAGTGGATATTAAACATAATACCTTAAACCATCCTTATTCAACTCCATCAAAATTCAGTTTCTGTCATTAAGTGACTCATGCTGAAATAACTAGACCTGGGGCTATAGCTTTAAACATACTGTTCAAGGATAATTTTGAATTACAAGCAGAAAAGCTGAAGAAGAGATACATTTAGGAAATGGTTTATTTAAGAATTTAAGAATCTGGGACTTCCCTGGTGGCACAGTGGTTAAGAATTCGCCTGTCAGTGCAGGGGACATGGGTTCGAGCTCTGGTCGAGAAGATCCCACATGTCGCAGAGCAACTAAGCCTTATGTGCCATAACTACTGAGCCCATGTGCCACAGTTACTGAAGGTCGTGCTCCACAACAAGAGAATCCACCTCAATGAGAAGCCCACGCACCGCAACAAAGAGTAGCCGCTGCTTGCCGCAACTAGAGAAAGCCAGTGTGCAGCAACGAAGATGCAACACAGCCAAAAATAAAGAAAAAGAAAAAGAAAAAAGAATTTAAGAACCTAAGTTTAAAAAACTGAATCTACACACAGAAACTTCCATGGAGAATCAAAACAACTTTTTTGGGATAATTAAATGCAAATAAACGACAATATTAAAAAACTTCCACTACAATTCCTTAGTTAGTCAAATGATCAACATCAAAGAGTTTTCTTTTTTCAGGAGAATATGATTTTTTAAAAATAAAAGCTGTAGGATTTTAAAATTCTACTTTTAAAAATAATGCAGATAGCACATATTTGTCATACAAAATTAACAGATATAAATGTACAGAAAAGAAGAAAAATTTAAAAAGAAGCTTTAGTAATTCTTTAAGTGCTGAGAAGCCATTGTTAATATTTTGATGTGTTTATGTACTTATTTCTATGTGTGCATATAGACATAAGTAGATGATGCAGGTTTTCCTTCAGTCAAAGAAATGAAGAGGAGGGGAGTTGTTGGGCAATGTAGAGGTGGACAGTTTATCCCACATATAACCCACCCATGAGAGCAATTCCACTAGAAGGTTCTTAAGAGAGAGATCCTTAATACAGTGGGGGGAAAAAGCAACGACTCCACCCTTGGTTTCAACCTTCCATTCTTCCCATGGTTCCAGGGCTGGATATTTCTAGCTGTCAGATATTTGTTTCTTCAGAAGAATGTGACTGATGGTGGATTAATATAGGGGACACCCTCTGGATCATGGTTTTATGCTGCTGGACCCTCATATTTGTTGCATGTGTTGGAAAATGAGGAATCTGAAAAAGGAAGGTGTGCATGGAATAGCTTCTTGTTGTGGACCAGTTTACCTCTCGTAAAAGTTGCCCAACTCAGCCTTTAACATCAAAAGAAGGGGCTTAATCTGCCCTGGCTAATTTCCCAAGGAATTTTGGGACAGATGATGAGGGATGTAGAAAGTATCCTTCCACCCTTTTCCACATGGTCTCTGTTTATGAATTAATAAAAATGACAGGAACAAACATTCATGAGCCTTTCCACGTTCTAGGCACTATACTCATTAACTCACTTTGTTCTCACAAGAGACGATGAGGGTGACTGTATTTGTTTGTTAGAGTTGCTGTAATAAAATACCACAGATCAAGTGACTTGAAAAACAGAAATTTATTTCTCACACTTCTGGAACCAAGATCAAGGTGTCAGCAGGGCTGGTTTCTCCTGAGACCTCTCTCCTTGACTCGGAGATGGCTGGCTTCTCACTGTGTTCCCACATGACCTTTTATCTGAATGTTCATCCCCTGGGATTGCTTCTTCTTCTTCTCTTTTTAAAATTGAAGTATAGCTGACTTACAAAGTTATATTAGTCTCAGGTGTACAACATGGCGATTCAATATTTTTATAGATTATACTTCATTTAAAGTTAGTACAAAATAACGGATATTGTACTGTACAATTTATCCATGTTACTTATCTATTTTATACATAGTAGTTTGTATCTCTTAATCTCATAACCCTATCTTGCCTCTCCCCATTTCCCTCTCCCCACTGGTGACCATAAATTTGTTCTCTATATCTGTGAGTCTGTTTCTGTTTTATTATATACATTCGTTTAATTTATTTTTAGATTCCACATATAAGAGATAACAGAGTATTTGTCTTTCTCTGTCTGACTTATATCACTAAGCATAGTACCCTCTAGGTCCATCCATGTTCACGCAAATGGCAGAATTTCATTCTTTTTTATGATTGAGTAATATTCCATTGTATATATACCATATCTTCTTTATCCGTTCATCTGTTGATGGACACTTAGGTTGCTTCTACATCTTGGCTATTGTAAATAATGCTGCTATGAACGTTGGGGTGCATGTATCTTTTTTTTTTTAATTAACAATTTTTTAAATTTACTTCTAGGCTGCATGTGGGGATCTTAGTTCTCTGACCAGGGTTCAAATCCGTGCCCTCTGCAGTGGAAGCACGGGACCTTAACCACTGGACCACTAGGGAATTCCCAACAAACATTTATTATTTCAGTTTTTTTTTAACATCTTTATTGGGGTATAATTGCTTTACAATGGTGTGTTAGTTTCTGCTTTATAACAAAGTGAATCAGTTATACATATACATATGTTCCCATATCTCTTCCCTCTTGCATCTCCCTCCCTCCCACCCTCCCTATCCCAGCCCTCCAGGTGGTCACAAAGCACCGAGCTGCTATCCCTGTGCCATGCGGCTGCTTCCCACTAGCTATCTACCTTACGTTTGTTAGTGTGTATATGTCCATGACTCTCTCTCGCCCTGTCACAGCTCACCCTTCACCCTCCCCATATCCTCAAGTCCGTTCTCCAGTAGGTCTGTGTGTTTATTCCTGTCTTACCCCTAGGTTCTTCATGACATTTTTTTTTCTTCTTAAATTCCATATATATGTGTTAGCATACGGTATTTGTCTTTTTCTTTCTGACTTACTTCACTCTGTATGACAAACTCTAGGTCTATCCACCTCATTACAAATAGCTCAATTTCGTTTCTTTTTATGGCTGAGTAATATTCCATTGTATATATGTGCCACATCTTCTTTATCCATTCATCTGATGATGGGCACTTAGGTTGTTTCCATCTCCAGGCTATTGTAAATAGAGCTGCAAATGAACATTTTGGTACATGACTCTTTTTGAATTTTGGTTTTCTCAGGGTATATGCCCAGTAGTGGGATTGCTGGGTCATATGGTAGTTCTATCTGTAGTTTTTTAAGGAACCTCCATACTGTTCTCCATAGTGGCTGAACCAATTCACATTCCCACCAGCAGTGCAAGAGTATTCCCTTTTCTCCACACTCTCTCCAGCATTTATTGTTTCTAGAGTTTTTGATGATGGCCATTCTGACTGGTGTGAGATGATATCTCATTGTAGTTTTGATTTGCATTTCTCTAATGATTAATGATGTTGAGCATTCTTTCATGTGTTTGTTGGCTGTCTGTATATCTTCTTTGGAGAAATGTCTATTTAGCTCTTCTACCCATTTTTGGATTGGGTTGTTTGTTTTTTTGTTATTGAGCTGCATGAGCTGCTTGTAAATTTTGGAGATTAATCCTTTGTCAGTTGTTTCATTTGCAAATATTTTCTCCCATTCTGAGGGTTGTCTTTTGGTCTTGTTTATGGTTTCCTTTGCTGTGCAAAAGTTTTGAAGTTTCATTAGGTCCCGTTTGTTTATTTTTGTTTTTATTTACATTTCTCTAGGAGGTGGGTCAGAAAGGATGTTGCTGTGATTTATGTCATAGAGTGTTCTGCCTATGTTTTCCTCTAAGAGTTTGATAGTTTCTGGCCTTACATTTAGGTCTTTAATCCATTTTGAGCTTATTTTTGTGTATGGTGTTATGGAGTGATCTAATCTCATACTTTTACATGTATCTGTCCAGATTTCCCAGCACCACTTATTGAAGAGGTTGTCCTTTCTCCACTGTACATTCCTGCCACCTTCATCAAAGATAAGGTATCCATATGTGTGTGGGTTTATCGCTGGGCTTTCTATCCTGTTCCATTGGTCTATCTTTCTGCTTTTGTGCCAGTACCATACTGTCTTGAAAACTGTAGCTTTGTAGTATAGTCCGAAGTCAGGGAGCCCGATTCCTCCAGCTCCGTTTTTTGTTCTCAAGATTGCTTTGGCTATTCGGGGTCTTTTGTGTTTCCATACAAATTGTGAAATTTTTTGTTCTAGTTCTGTGAAAAATACCAGTGGTAGTTTGATAGGGATTACATTGAATCTATAGATTGCTTTGGGTAGTAGAGTCATTTTCACAATGTTGATTCTTCCAATCCAAGAACATGGTATATCTCTCCATCTATTTGGATCATCTTTAATTTCTTTCATCACTGTCTTATAATTTTCTGCACACAGGTCTTTTGTCTCCTTAGGTAGGTTTATTCCTAGATATTTTATTCTTTTTGTTGCAATGGTAAATGGGTGTGTTTTCTTGATTTCACTTTCAGATTTTTCATCATTAGTATATAGGAATGCCAGAGATTTCTGTGCATTAATTTTGTATCCTGCTACTTTACCAAATTCATTGATTAGCTCTAGTAGTTTTCTGGTAGCATCTTTAGGATTCTCTATGTATAGTATCATGTCATCTGCAAACAGTGACAGCTTTACTTCTTCTTTTCCGATTTGGATTCCTTTTATTTCCTTTTCTCCTCTGATTCCTGTGGCTAAAACTTCCGAAACTATTTTGAATAATATTGGTGAGAGTGGGCAACCTTGTCTTGTTCCTGATCTTAGTGGAAATGCTTTCAGTTTTTCACCAGTGAGGATGATGTTGGCTGTGGGCTTGTCATATATGGCCTTTATTATGTTGAGGAAAGTTCCCTCTATGCCTACTTTCTGCAGGGTTTTTATCATAAATGGGTGTTGAATTTTGTCAAAAGCTTTCTCTGCATCTATTGAGATGATCATATGGTTTTTCTCCTTCAATTTGTTAATAGGTGTATCACGTTGATTGATTTGCGTATATTGAAGAATCCTTGCATTCCTGGAATAAACCCCACTTGATCATGGTGTATGATCCTTTTAATGTGCTGTTGGATTCTGTTAGCTAGTATTTTGTTGAGGATTTTTGCATCTATGTTCATCAGTGTTATTGACCTGTAGTTTTCTTTCTTTGTGACATCCTTGTCTGGTTTTGGTATCAAGGTGATGGTGGCCTCGTAGAAGGGATTTGGGAGTGTTCCTCCCTCTGCTATATTTTGGAAGAGTTTGAGAAGGATAGGTGTTAGCTCTTCTCTAAATGTTTGATAGAATTCACCTGTGAAGCCATCTGGTCCTGGGCTTTTGTTTGTTGGAAGATTTTTTAATCACAGTTTCAATTTCAGTGCTTGTGATTGGTCTGCTCAGATTTTCTATTTCTTCCTGGTTCAGTCTCAGAAGGTTGTGCATTTCTAAGAATTTGTCCATTTCTTCCAGATTGTCCATTTTATTGGCATAGAGTTGCTTGTAGTAATCTCTCATGATCTTTTGTATTTCTGCAGTGTCAGTTGTTACTTCTCCTTTTTCATTTCTAATTCTATTGATTTGAGTCTTCTCCCTTTTTTTCTTGATGAGTCTGGCTAATGGTTTATCTATTTTGTTTATCTTCTCAAAGAACCAGCTTTTAGTTTTATTGATATTTGCTATTGTTTCCTTCATTTCTTTTTCATTTATTTCTGATCTGATTTTTATGATTTCTTTCCTTCTGCTAGCTTTGGGTTTTTTTGTTCTTCTTTCTCTAATTACTTGAGGTGCAAGGTTAGGTTGTTTATTCGAGATGTTTCCTGCTTCTTAAGGTGGGCTTGTATTGCTATAAACTTCCCTCTTAGAACTGCTTTTGCTGCCTCCCATAGGTTTTGGGTTGTTGTGTCTCCATTGTCATTTGTTTCTAGGTATTTTTAAATTTCCTCTTTGATTTCTTCAGTGATCATTTCGTTATTAAGTAGTGTATTGTTTAGCCTCCATGTGTTTGTATTTTTTACAGATCTTTTCCTATAATTGATATCTAGTCTCATGGCATTGTGGTTGGAAAAGATACTTGATACAATTTCAATTTTCTTAAATTTACCAAGGCTTGATTTGTGACCCAAGATATGATCTATCATGGAGAATGTTCCATGAGCACTTGAGGAAAATGTGTATTCTGTTGTTTTTGGATGGAGTGTCCTATAAATATCAATTAAGTCGATCTTGTTTAATGTATCATTTAAGGCTTGTGTTTCCTTATTTATTTTCATTTTGGATGATCTGTCCATTGGTGAAAGTGGGGTGTTAAAGTCCCCTACTATGAATGTGTTACTGTCGATTTCCCCTTTTATGGCTGTTAGTATTTGCCTTATGTATTGAGATACTTCTATGTTGGGTGCATAAATATTTACAATTGTTATATCTTCTTCTTGGATCAATCCCTTGATCATTATGTAGTGTCCTTCTTTGTCTCTTCTAATAGTCTTTATTTTAAAGTCTATTTTGTCTGATATGAGAATTGCTACTTCAGCTTTCTTTTGGTTTCCATTTGCATAGAATATCGTTTTCCATCCCCTTACTTTCAGTCTGTATGTGACTCTAGGTCTGAAGTGGGTATCTTGTAGATAGCATATGTAAGGGGCCTGTTTTTGTATCCATTCAGCCATTCTGTGTCTTTTGGTGGGAGCATTTAGTCCATTTACATTTAAGGTAATTATCAATATGTATGCTCCTATTCCCATTTTCTAAATTGTGTTGGGTTCATTATTTTAGGTCTTTTCCTTCTCTTGTGTTTCTTGTCTAGAGAAGATCCTTTAGCATTTGTTGTAAAGCTGGTTTGGTGGTGCTGTACTCTCTGTTTTTGTTTGTCTGTAAAGATTTTAATTTCTCCAGAAAATCTGAATGAGATCCTTGCTGAGTAGGGTAATCTTGGTTGCAAGTTTTTCTCCTTCATCACTTTCAGTATGTCCTGCCACTCCCTTCTGGCTTGCAGGGGTTCTGCTGAGAGATCAGCTGTTAACCTTATGGGGATTCCCTTGTGTGTTATTTGTTGTTTTTCCCTTGCTGCTTTTAATATGCTTTCTTTGTATTTAATTTTTGATAGTTTGATTAATATGTGTCTTGGTGTATTTCTCCTTGGATTTATCCTGTATGGGACTCTCTGTGCTTCCTGGACTTGATTAACTATTTCCTTTCCCATATTAGGGAAGTTTTCAACTATAATCTCTTCAAATATTTTCTCAGTCCCTTTCTTTTTCTCTTCTTCTTCTGGAACCCCTATTATTCGAATGTTGGTGGGTTTAATGTTGTCCCAGAGGTCTCTGAGACTGTCCTCAGTTCTTTTTATTCTTTTTTCTTTATTCTGCTCTGCAGTAGTTATTTCCACTATTTTATCTTCCAGGTCACTTATCCGTTCTTCTGCCTCAGTTATTCTGCTATTGATCCAATCTAGAGTAGTTTTAATTTCATTTATTGTGTTGTTCATCATTGCTTTTTTATCTTTATTTCTTCTAGGTCCTTGTTAAATGTTTCTTGCATTTTGTCCATTCTACTTCCAAGATTTTGGATCATCCTTACTATCATTATTCTGAATTCTTTTTCAGGTAGACTGCCTATTTCCTCTTCATTTGTTAGGTCGGGTGCATTTTTATCTTGCTCCTTTATCTGCTGTGTGTTTTTCTGTCTTCTCATTTTGCTTATCTTATTGTGTTTGGGGTCTCCTTTTTGCAGGCTGCAGGTTCATAGTTCCTGTTGTTTTTGATGTCTGTCTCCAGTGGCTTAGGTTGGTTCAGTGGGTTGTGTAGGCTTCCTGGTGGAGGAGACTAGTGCCTGTGTTGTGGTTGATGAGGCTGGATCTTGTCTCTCTAGTGGGCAGGTCCACATCTGGTGGTGTGTTTTGGGGTGTCTGTGGCCTTATTATGATTTTAGGCAGCCTCTCTGCTAATGGGTGGGGTTGTGTTCCTGTTTTGCTAGTGTTTGGCATAGGTTGTCCAGCACTGTAGCTTGCTGGTCGTTGAGTGAAGCTGTGTGCTGGTGTTAGGATGGAGGTCTCTGGGAGATTTTCGCCATTTGATATTATGTGGAGCTAGGAGGTCTCTTGTTGACCAGTGTTTTGAAGTTGGCTCTCCCACCTCAGAGGCAGAGCCCTGACTCCTGGCTGGAGCACCAAGAGCCTTTCATCCACACATCTCAGAATAAAAGGGAGAAAAAGTAGAAAGAATTAGTAGAAGTATGAAGAAAGAAGGAAAGAAAGAAAGAAGGAAAGAAAGAAAGAAAGAAAGAAAGAAAGAAATAAAGAAAGAAAGAAAGAAAGAAAGGAGGGAAGGATGGAAGGAAGGAAGAAAGAAAGAAAGAAAGAAAGAAAGCAGAGAAGAAGGAAAGAAGGCAAGAAGGAAAGAAAGGAGGGAGGGAGGGAGGGAGGAAGGAAGGAAGGAAGGAGGGAAGGAAGGAAAAAAGACAGAAAGAAAGAAGGTACAGTAAAATAAAATAAAGTATAATAAAGTTATTGAATTAAAAAATACTTAGGAAAAAAAAAAGGGACGGATAGAACCTTAGGACAAATGTTGGAAGCAAAGCTATACAGACAAAGTCTTACACAGAAGCATACACATACACCCTCACAAAAAGAGGCAAAGGGGAAAAAATCATAAATCTTGCTCTCAGAGTCCATCTCCTCAATTTGGGATGATTCGTTGTCTATTCATGTATTCGACAGTTGCAGGTACATCAAGTTGATTGTGGAGCTTTAATCCGCTGTTTCTGAGGCTGCTGGGAGAGATTTCCCTTTCTCTTCTTTATTCTCACAGCTCACAGGGGCTCAGCTTTGGATTTGGCCCTGCCTCTGCGTGTAGGTCACTGGAGGGCGTCTGTTTTTTGTTCAGACAGGACGGGGTTAAAGGAGCCGCTGATTCGGGGGCTCTGGCGCACTCAGGCCGGGGGGGGGGGGAAGGGGCACGGCGTGTGGGGTGGGCCTGCGGCGGCAGAGGCCGGCATGATGTTGCACCAGCCTGAGGCCCACCGTGCGTTCTCCCGGGGAAGTTGTCCCTGGATCCCGGGAACCTGGCAGTGGCGGGCTGCACAGGCTCCCCGGAAGAGGGGTGTGGATAGTGACCTGTGCTTGCACACAGGTCCCTTGGTGGCGGCAGGAGCAGCCTTAGCGTCTCCTGCCCGTCCCTGGGGTCCGCGCTTTTAGCCGCGGCTCGCACCCGTCTCTGGGGTTTGCGCCTTTAGCCGCGGCTCGCGCCCATCTCTGGAGTTCCTTTAAGCAGCGCTCTTAAACCTCTCTCCTCGCGCACCAGGAAACAAATAGGGAAGAAAAAGTCTCTTGCCTCTTCGGCAGGTGCAGACTTTTCCCCTCCCTCCCGGCTAGCCATGGTGCACTAACCCCTTCAGGCTATGTACAAGCCGCCAACCCCAGTCCTCTACCTGCACTCCGACCGAAACCCGAGCCTCAGTTCGCAGCCCCGCCCGCCCCGGCGGGTGAGCAGACAAGCCTCTCGGGCTGGTGAGTGCCGGTCGGCACCGATCCTCTGTGCCGGAATCTCCCCGCTTTGCCCTCCGCACCCCTGTTGCTGTGCTCTCCTCCGCGGCTGCGAAGCTCCCCCCTCCGCCTCCCGCAGTCTCCGCCCACGAAGGGGCTTCCTAGTGTGTGGAAACTTTTCCTCCTTCACAGCTCCCTCCCACTGGTGCAGGTGCCGTCCCTATTCTTTTGTCTCGGTTTTTTCTTTTGCCCTACCCAGGTACGTGGGGAGTTTCTTGCCTTTTGGGAGGTCTGAGGTCTTCTGCCAGCATTCAGTAGGTGTTCTGTAGGAGTTGTTCCACGTGTAGATGTATTTCTGGTGTATCTGTGGGGAGGAAGGTGATCTCCGCGTCTTACTTTTCCGCCATCTTCCCAGCACCCCCTGCATGTATCTTTTTGAATTAGTGTTTTCATTTTCTTCGGATGTATATACCCAGTTGTGGAATTTCTGGATCATATGGTAGTTTTATTTTCAGTTTTAGCCTAGTTTTACTGTTTTCCATAGTGACCACATCAATTTACAATCACACCAACAGTGTTCTAGTGTTCCCTTTTCTCCATGTCCTTGACAACATTTGTTATTTGTAAACTTTTTGATGATAGCCATTTTGACAGGTGTGAGGTGATATCTCATTGTGGTTTTAATGTACATTTCTCTGATGGTTAGCGATGGTTAGCATTTTTTCATGTGCCTATTGGCCATTTGTATATCTTTGGAAAAACTTCTATTCAGGTTGTCTGCCTATTTTAAAATTAGGTTGTTTGTTTTTTGATGTTGAGTTGTATGAGTCGTTTATATATTTTGGATATTATATCAGCCATATCATTTGCAAATATTTTCTCCCATTCAGTGGGTTGTCTTTTTGTTTTGTTGATGGTTTCCTTTGCTTTGCAAAAGCTTTTAAGTTTAATTAGGTCCCATTTGTTTACTTTTGCTTTTGTTTCTTTTGCCTTAGAAGACAGATCCAAAAAAATATTGTACAATTTATGTCAAAGAGCATTCTGCCTATGCTGTCTTCTCAGGTTTTACATTTAGGTCTTTAATCCGTTTTGAATTTATTTTTATATATTGTGTGAGGGAATGTTCTAATCTCATTCTTTTACATGTAGCTGTCCAGTTTTCCCAGCACTGCTTATTGAAGAGACTCTTTTTTCCATTGTATATTCTTGCCTCCTTTGTCACAAGTGCATGATTTTGTTTCTGGGCTCTCTATTCTGTTCCATCGATCTATGTGTTTGTTTTTATGCCAGTGCCATGCTGTTTTGATTACTATAGCTTTGTAGTATAGTCTGAAGTCAGGAGGGTGATACCTCCAACTTTGTTCTTTTTTCTCAAGATTGCTTTGGCAGTTTGGGGTCTTTTGTGGTTCCATGTAAATTTTAGGGTTATTTGTTTTAGTTTTGTGAAAAATGTTGAGGGTATTTTGATAGGGATTACATTAAATCTGTAGATTATTTTGCATAGTATGGACATTTTAACAATATTAATTCTTCCAGTCCAAGAGCATGGTATACCTTTCCATTTCTTTGTATCATTTTCAAATACCTTCAACAGTGTGTTATATTTTTCAGCATATAGGTCTTTCATCTACTATTTTCTTGCTTTCTTTTTCTGATAGTTCATTGTTAATGTAGAGAAAAGCAACAGATTTCTGTATATTAATCTTGCATCCTGCGATTTTACTGATTTTATTTATTAGTTCTAATAGATTTTTGGTAGAGACTTTAAGGTTTTCTGTATATAGTATTATCATGTCATCTGCAAATAGTGACAGTTTTACTTCTTCCCTTCCAATTTGGGTGCCTTTTATTTCTTTTTCTTGTCAGATTGCCAGAACTACCAATACTAGGTTAAATAGAAGTGGCAAGAATGGGCATTCTTGTCTTGCTCCTGATTTTAGAGGAAAGGCTTTCAGCTTTTCACTGTTGTGTGTGATGTTAGTTGTGGGTTTGTCATAAATGGCTTTTATTATGTTGAAATATGTTCCTTCTATACCAAGTTTGATCCATCATAAAAGGATGTTGAATTTTGTCAAATGCTTTTTTATGCTTCTATTGGGTTATCATGTAATTTTTATTCTTCCTTTTGTTAATGTGGTGTATTACACTGACTGATTTGTAAATATTGAACCATTCTTGCATCTCTGAGATAAATACCACTTGATCAGGGTGAATGATCCTTTTTTTAAATAAAATTCATCCTTTTTTATATACTATTGAATTTGGCTTGCAAATATTTTGTTGAGGATTTTTGCATCTATGTTCATCAGACTGCATGTAATTTTCTTTTTTTCCTGCAGTATCTTTGCTGGTTTTGGTATCTGGGTAATGGTGGCCTCATAGAATGAATTTGGGAGTGTTCCGTCCTCTTCAGTTTTTTAAGAATAGCTTAAGAAGGATAGGTATTAGCTCTGTTTTATATGTTGTGTAGAAGTCCCCTATGATGCTATCTGGTCCTGAACTTTTGTTTGCTCAGAGTTTTTTTTTAAATTACTAATTCAATTTGATTACTAATGATCTCTTTGTTCAGTCTGTCCGTTTTCTCCTGATTCAGTCTTGGAAGGTTGTATATTTCTAGAAATTTGTCCATTTCTTCTAAGTTGTCCAATTTGTTGGCATGTAACTGTTCACAGTATTCTCTTATGATTGTTTTGTATCTCTGTGATATCAGTTGTTATTTCTCCTCTTCCATTTCTTATTTTGTTTATTTGGCTCCTTTCTCTTTTCTTCTTGTTGAGCTTGGCAAAAGGTTTATCATTTTTGTTTATCTTTTCAAAAAACCAGCTCTTGGATTTATTGATCTTGTCTATTTTATGTCTCTATTTATTTCCTCTCTGATCTTTAGTATTTCCTTCATTCTGCAGAATTTAGGTTTTGTTTGTTCTTTTTCTAATTCCTTTAGACGGTAGGTTAGGTGGCATGTTTGAGATTTCTCTTTTTTTGTGTGTGGAAGGCCTGTAATAGATTTTGGAAAGTTATGTTTCTGTTTTCATTTGTCTCGAAGTATTTTATGATTTTCTCTTTGATTTCTTCATTGACATATTTTTTTTTAGCAGCATGTTATTTAGTTTCCATGTGTTTGTGCTTTTACCATTTTTCTTCCTGTAATTGATTCCTGGTTTCTTACTGTTGTGGTGGGAAAAAAGGCTTAATATAATTTCTATCCTCTTAAATTTGTTGAGATTTGTTTTGTGACCTAGTATGTGATCTATCCTGGAGAATGTTCCACGTGCACTTGAAAAGAATGTGTATTCTGCTGTTTTTGGGTGGAATGTCCTGCAGATATCTATTAAGTCCAACTAGTCTCTTTTATCATTTAAGGCCAGTGCTTTCTTTTTTTGGTTTTTTTTGTTTTGTTTTGTTTTGTTTTTGCGGTACATGGGCCTCTCACTGTTGTGGCCTCTCCCGTTGCAGAGCACAGGCTCCGGACGTGCAGGCTCAGCAACCATGGCTCACGGGCCTAGCCACTCCGCGGCATGTGGGTCTTCCCGGACCGGAGCACGAACCCGTGTCCCCTGCATCGGCAGGTGGACTCTCAACCACTGCGCCACCAGGGAAGCCCAGCCAGTGCTTTCTTATTGATTTTCTGTCTGGATGGTCTGTCCATTCATGTAAGTGGGATGTTAAAATCCCCTACTATTACTGTATTATTGTCAGCTTCTCCCTTTATACCTCTTAATGTTTGCTTTATATATTTCATTGCTCCTGTATTAAGTGCATATATGTTAATAAGTGCAATATCCTCTTTTTGTATTGTTCCTTATGAATCTCTTCTTCTTATAAGGACACCAGTCCTATTGGATTAGGTTGCCACCTGTATGACCTCATTTAACCTTAATTACTTCTTTAAAGACACTGTCTTCAAGTACAGTCACATTGGGGTTATGGCTTCAACATATGATTTTTTTTGGGGGGGTCACAATTCAGTCCCCAATAGTGATAATATTGTTCCCATTTTATAGAAAAGAAAATTTTATAGATTTTAATTTACCAGGTTCAACTAGCTGGGTAATGATGAAATTCAATCCACCTTTGTGTGATCTGGAGTGCATATTTTTGACCACTATGCGATACTGCCATGAGATGCAATTTAGGTACATTTTCCTCTGTGTAGTTCCATTCTACACTCTACATAATTTAAGATTCTGGCACTAGGCTTTCAGTTTTAGTTTTCAAGGTTGTTTTAAATTTTATCTCTTCTGTCTCCTGAGCATTTTACGAGAAGATGAGAGAAATTGCATTAGTGACTAGTAAATGATTTGGAGCCATTTGGACTAGCTAACTCCTGATCTCAACTATATTTTGTATGGTTAGAAATAATTGACTCTGGAATGGTATCAAATCTATAGCTTTTCTTATCAGATTATAGTTAGGTATATTCTGCCCCAAATAAAATACCTGCTTATTAACTGTTTCCTATTGATTATAGATAGAAAGATTAAGAAAACAAGGCATCAGAGATTCAGTTGTGAGAAAGGGTAGAAGGTTTCAGATTTGGGCACTAGTTTGGAGGTGGACAAGCAACAGTGACTCATCCTGGGTCTTAAGAGGTTGGGGTTAAGGTAGTGAAATTTCCACTGTTTAATATCAAGTTTTCTAGAGTTCATAGAAGGTCTAAGGCATTAGGTAACATACATATGGTTCTAATTGTTGAAAGACAAAGGATGCAGAAAATGGAATCTATTAAGTGTTCTGTTGAAATCAGTTGGGAAATGTTAGCTTGCATCAAAGGAAAAAAACAGCACAGACTGGCCAAAATAATAGGAAACTTACTAAAAATTGAGAAACTGAGCAGTAATAACGGACTTCAAGTAAAGTTTGATCAGGACAGTTGTAATGCAGTTATTTTGGTTCTATTCTCCTTTGTGTATCTGCTTCTTCCTCAGGTTGCTTTTTTCATGATAGTAAAGCAGCAACAACAATTCCAGTTATTGTACCTGTACATCACATACTTCCGAGAAATAGAGATTATCTGTATACCAGAATTTTCAGCATAAGATCTGAGATTTTCTCTGATTGTATTAGCCTAGATCACATGCTCGTGAATGAGGCAATAATAGAGCTCAGAGTGTGGAATGCAATGATTAGCTTACACTAGGTTTTGTACTCCATTCATGGGGCTGAAGGTAAATCCAGCTTTTCTAGAACTACATGGATGTAACATCATGGATGAGGGGTAGAATGGTTGTTAGGATGAAAACCAAATGTCTATTATATTCACAAACATTCTTTTTAGTGGACCCAAACCAAAATGTAAAAACTAAAGGGATTCCTTTAGAATAAATTACGTTTATCATCATTTATTTATTCATTTATCCACAATTTTCAAAAAAATTAATTGAGTGCCTATTATGTACTGGAACCTGGCTGGGATTCAGAGATTAAAGAGCTCCCCCATCTAATGAGGGGTGGCAGACAAATAACAAGACAATATTAATTCAATATGGTAAGAGTAATTAAAAGTAAAATGGAAATGGGGCTGGAAGAAGTTGCTGCCACAGGCAGCTGACATTAGAAAGACCAGGTTGTTATTTGTCAGGAGATAAAAGAGAAAGGAGACACTGGAATTCCTGTAACGACCAGGCATGTGGCTGACAGGGCCTTGGTGCTCTGGCCAGGTGTCAGGCCTGAGCCTCTGAGGTAGGAGAGCCGAGTTCAGGACATTGGAACACTAGAGACATCCCAGCCCCATGTAATATCAATCAGTGAAAGCTCTCCCAGAGATCTCTGTCTCAACACCAAGGCCCAGCTCCACTCAATGACCAGAAAGCTCCAGTGCTGGACACCCCATGCCAAACAACTAGCAAGACAGGAACACAACCCCAGCCATAAGCAGAGAGGCTGCCTAAAATCATAATAAGTTCACAGACACCCCAAAACACACCACTGGAAGTGGTCCTGCCCACCAGAAAGACAAGATCCAGCCACATCCACAAGAACACAGGCACCAGTCCCCTCCACCAGGAAGCCTACACAACCCACTGAACTAACCTTGCCCACTGGGGGCAGACTCCAAAAACAATGGGAACTACGGACCTGCAGCCTGTGAAAAGGAGACCCCAAACACAGTAAGTTAAGCAAAATGAGAAGACAGAGAAATACACAACAGATGAAAGAGCAAGGTAAAAACCCACCAGACCAAACAAATGAAGAGGAAATAGGCAGTCTACATGAAAAAGAATTCAGAGTAACGATAGTAAAGATGATACAAAATCTTGGAAATAGAATGGAGGAAATACAAGAAACGTTTAACAAGGACCTAGAAGAACTAAAGAGCAAACAATGATGAACAACACAATAAATGAAATTTTAAATTCTCTAGAAGGAATCAATAGCAGAATAACTGAGGCAGAAGAACGGATAAGTGACCTGAAAGATAAAATAGTGGAAATACCTGCTGCAGAGCAGAATAAAGAAAAAAAGAATGAAAAGAATTGAGGACAGTCTCAGAGACCTCTGGGACAACATTAACTGCACCACATTCGAATTATAGGGGTCCCATAAGAAAAAGAGAAAAAGAAAAGGACTGAGAAAATATTTGAAAAGATTACAGTTGAATACTTCCCTAATACGGGAAAGGAAATAGTCAAGTTGAGGAAGTGCAGAGTCCCATACAGGATAAATCCAGGGAGAAACACGTCAAGACACATATTAATCAAACTATCAAAAATTAAATACAAAGAAAAAATATTAAAAGCAGCAAGGGAAAAGCAACAAATAATATAAAAGGGAAATCCCATAAGGTTAACAGATGATCTTTCAGCAGAAACTCTACAATCCAGAAGGAAGGTGGCAGGACATATTTAAAGGGAAATGAAAGGGAAAAACCTACAACCAAGATTACTCTACCCAGCAAAGATCGCATTCAGATTTGATGGAGAAATTAAAAACTTTACAGACAAGCAAAAACTAAGAGAATTCCGCACCACCAAGCCAGCTTTACAACAAATGCTAAAGGAACTTCTCTAGGCAGAAAACACAAGAGAAGAAAAAGACCTACAAAAACAAACCCTAAACAATTAAGAGAATGGTAATAGGAACATACATACCAATAATTACCTTAAATGTAAATGGATTAAATGCTCAAACCAAAAGACATAGATTGGCTGAATGGATACAAAAACAAGACCCACATATATGCTGTCAACAAGAGACCCACTTCAGACCTAGGGACACATACAGACTGAAAGTGAGGGAATGGAAAAAATATTCTATGCAAATGGAAATCAAAAGAAAGCTGGAATAGCCATTCTCATATCAGACAAAATATAGTTTAAAATAAAGACTATTATAAGAGACAAAGAAGGACAGTACATAATGATCAAGGGATCAATTCAAGAAGAAGATATAACAATTGTAAATATTTATGCACCCAACATAGGAGCACCTCAATACATAAGGCAAATGCTAACAGCCATAAGAGGGGAAATTTACAGTAACACAATAGTAGTAGGGGACTTTAACATCCTTCTATCACCAATAGAGAGATCAACCAAAATGAAAATAAATAGGGAAACACAAGATTTAAATGACACATTAAACAAGATGGACTTAATTGAAATTTATAGGACATTCCAACCAAAAACATCAGAATACACTTTCTTCTCAAACACTTATGGAACATTCTCCAGGATAGATCATATCTTGTGTAACAAATCAAACCTTGGTAAATTTAAGAAAATTGAAATTGTATCAACTATTTTTTTTGACTACAATGCTATGAGACTAGATATCAATTACAGGAAAAAAAAACTATAAAAGATACAAACACATAGAGGCTAAACAATACACGACTAAATAACCAAGAGATCACTGAAGAAATCAAAGAGAAAATCAAAAACTACCTAGAAACAAATGACAATGAAACACGACCACCCATAACCTATGGGATGCAGCAAAAGCAGTTCTAAGAGGGAAGTTTATAGCAATAATACAATCCTACCTCAAGAAACAAGAAAAATCTCAAAAAAAAAAACCCTTAAACTTACACCTAAAGCAATTAGAGAAAGAAGAACAAAAAAACCCCAAGGTTAGCAGAAGGAAAGAAATCCTAAAAAATCAGATCAGAAATAAATGAAAAAGAAATGAAGGAAAAGATAGCAAAGATCCATAAACTAAAAGCTGTTCTTTCAGACGATAAACAAAATTGATAAACCATTAGCCAGACTCATCAAGAAAAAAAGGGAGAAGTCTCAAATCAGTAGAATTAGAAATGAAAAAGGAGAAGTAAAAACTGACCATGCAGAAATACAAAAGAGCATGAGATATTACTACAAGCAACTGTATGCCAATAAAATGGACATCCTGGAAGAAATGGACAAATTCTTAGAAAAGCACAACTTTCTGAGACTGAACCAGGAAGAAATACAAAATATAAACAGACCAATCGCAAGCACTGAATTGAAACTGTGATAAAAATCTTCCAACAAACAAAATCCCAGGACCAGATGGCTTCACAGGCAAATTCTATCAAATATTTAAGAGAAGAGCCAACACCTATCCTTCTCAAACTCTCCAAAAACATAGCAGAGGGAGGAACAGCCCCAAACTCATTCTACGAGGCCACCATCACCCTGATACCAAAACCAGATACAGATGTCACAAAAAAAGAAAACCACAGGCCAATAACACTGATGAACATAGATACAATAGTCCTCAACAAAATACTAGCAAACAGAATCCAATAGCACATTAAAAGGATCATACACCATGATCAAGTGGGGTTTATCCCAGGAATGCAAGGATTCTTCAATATATGCAAATCAATCAATGTGATACACCATATTAATAAACTGAAGGATAAAAACCATATGGTCATCTCAATAGATGCAGAAAAACCTTTCTACAAAATTCTACACCCACTTTTGATAAAAACTCTTCAGAAAGTAGGCATAGAGGGAACTTTCCTCAACATAATAAAGGCCATATATGACCAGCCAACATCGTTCTCAATGGTAAAAACTGAAACCATTTCCACTAAGATCAGGAGGAAAACAAGGTTCCCCACTCTCACTACTATTATTCAACATAGTTTTGGAAGTTTTAGCCACAGCAATCAGAGAAGAAAAAGAAGTAAAATGAATCCAAATCAGAAAAGAAGAAGTAAAATTGTCACTGTTTGCTGATGACATGATACTATACATAGAGAATCCTAAAGATGCTACCAGAAAACTACTAGAGCTAATCAATGTGTTTGCTATAGTAGCAGGAAACAAAATTAATGTACAGAAATCTCTTGCATTCCTATACACTAATAATGGAAGGCCTGAAAGAGAAATTAAGGAACACGCCCATTTACCATTGCAACAAAAAGAATAAAATATGTAAGAATAAACCTAGCTAAGGTGACAAAACACATGTATGCAGAAAACTATAAGACACCGATGAAAGAAATTAAAGATGATACAAACTGTTGGAGAGATATATCATGTTCTTGGATTGGAAGAATCAACATTGTGGAAATGACTATAGTACCCAATGCAATCTGCAGTTCAATGCAATACCTATCAAACTACCAATGTCAATTTTCACAGAACTAGAACAAAAAATTTCATAATTTGTATGGAAATAAAAAAGACCCCGAATAGGAAAAGCAATCTTGAGAAAGAAAAACGGAGCTGGAGGTATCAGGCTCCTGGACTTCACACTCTTCTACAAAGCTATAGTAATCAAGACAGTATGGTACTGGCACAAAAACAGAAATATAGATCAATGGAACAGGATAGAAAGCCCAGAGAGAAACCCATCCACATATGGTCATCTTATCTTTTATAAAGGAGGCAAGAGTACACAGGTGCTAGGACAACTGGGCAGCTACATGTAAAAATGAAATTAGAACACTCCCTAACAGCATACACAAAGATAAACTCAAAATGGATTAAAGACCTAAGTGTAAGTCTAGACACAATAAAACTCTTAGAGGAAAACATAGGCAGAACACTCTATGGCATAAATCACAGCAAGTTCCTTTTTGACCCACCTGCTAAAGAAATGGAAACAAACCCAAAAATAAACAAATAGAACCTAATGAAACTTAAAAGCTTTTTCACAGCAAAGCAAACCATAAACAAGACAAAAAGACAACCCTCAGAATGGGAGAAAATATTTGCAAATGAAGCAACTGACAAAGGATTAATCTCCAAAATATACAAGTAACTCATGCAGTTCAATAGCAAAAAAACAAACACCACAATCCAAAAATGGGCAGAAGACCTAAATAGACATTCTTCCAAAGAAGATATACAGATTGCTAACAAACACATGAAAGGATGCTCAACACCACTAATCATTAGAGAAATATAAATCAAAACTACAATGAGGTATCACCTCACATCTGTCAGAATGACCATCATCAAAAAATCTACAGGCATTAAATTCTGGAGAGGGTGTGGAGAAAAGGGAACCCTCTTGCACTGTTGGTGGGAATGTAAATTGATACAGCCACTATGGAGAGCAGTATGGAAGCTCCTTAAAAAACTAAAAATAGAACTACCATACGACCCAGCAATCACACTACTGAGCATATACCGTGACGAAACCATAATTCAAAAAGAGTCATGTACCACAATGTTCTTTGCAGCTCTATTTACAATAGCCAGGACATGGAAGCAACCTAAGTGTCCATCGACAGATGAATGGATAAAGAAGATGTGGCACATATATACAATGGAATGTTACTCGGCCATTAAAAGAAACGAAATTGAGTATTTGTAGTGAGGTGGATGGACTTGGAGTCTGTCATACAAAGTGAAGTAATCAGAAGGAAAAAACAAATACCATAACCTAACACATATATATGGAATCTAAAAAGAAAAAAAAAAGGTTCTGAAAAACATAGGGGCAGTTCAGGAATAAAGGCGCAGATGTAGAGAATGGACTTGAGGACACGGGGCAGGGGAAGGGTAAGCTGGGACGAAGTGAGAGAGTGGCTTTGACATATATACACAACCAAATGTAAAATAGATAGCTAGTGGAAGCAGCCATGTAGCACAGGGAGATTAGCTTGGTGCTTTGTGACCACCTAGGGGGGTGGGATAGGGAGGGTGGGAGGGAGACACCAAAGGGAGGGGATATGGGGATATATGTATATGTATAGCTGATTCACTTTGTTATACAGCAGAAACTTACACAACAATGTAAAGCAATTATTCTCCAATAAGGATGTTTAAAAAAAAAAGGAAAATGGAATGGTTAGCATCATGGACTCTGCTGCCGTACTGACTGGGCTCCAGTCATTGCTTTTTACTCAGTAGATGATATTTGTAGACAAAATCTATGAACCTATCCATTCCGCATGCATCTTTTCTCCTTCTATGACTATAGGGAGGTCTACCTCCTCCCACAAAAAAAGCAAAACCCTCAATATGTAGTCTTGATCACATTTTCCTGCCCATCTTTTCAGGAATATTTACTTTATAAACCTTAGTTTCCTTTCAACAAAGTAGGGAGAATAGTGCTACTTTTCTTATAAGGGATGTCCTAAGTATTAAATATAATAATGTATGTAAAGGGTTTAAAATAACTCCAGCCAAATAAGAAATGCTAAACAAATATTAACTATAACTATTTATGGTAGAACTCTGTTCAGTGTTCTATGGAAGTACAGAGATCTGGACTCTAAGCCAGTCCTTTATTCGTCCTTTAGCTGAATGATTCACATAAATATTTGAAGGTTTATCTCATACTTACCTCCTATTCTGGATTGGAGTAAGTTATCCCCCTGGTTCGCCCCAGTAGTTCCCTGGGAATAACACCATTGTACAGAGTACTTATCACAGAGGGTTGTATCTTCCTGTTTACTTCTCTGTTTTTCTGAGTTTTTTGTAAGCTAGTGGTTCTCAGACTTTAGCTTGCAGGAGAATGACTGAATTTAATCTCAGAGTTTCAGGGATAAAGCCTGAGAGCATGTATTTTTTTACAAATTGCAGGTAAAGGTGAGGTTGCTGGTCCGGAGACCACATATTGAGAGTTGCTACTATAAGCTTCTGCAGGCCTTCTCCAACCAGGCTTAGCACAGTGAAAGGCCAAGGGGCTCTACTTGCTTCTTTGTTGGCAGCAAAATCATGTTCCGTATATAGTTCTCCCCTTCACTTTTATTCTTCTGAAAGGTCTAGTACTCATATGCTCTCTTGCTCCTCTTAAAGGATAGTCTTATATTAATGATTTGCACCTTTATGAAATTATATAAGGCAGTGCTGCCAGAGAGAAAACCCATCTCCTAAAATGCTCTCTAGCTTAAAAAAAAAAAAAAGACAAACATTTAAGTATCTTTTGGTTTCTTAATTTGCCTAAATTCTTTCCAGCCATAGGCACTGATTATTTTGCTTAGGTGATTGCAGGTTTGTTTTTTTCACCTCACTATTTCTTCTATTTTGTCAGTTAAAAGTTATTATATAGATATGAGTTACTGAGGTGTTTGGAAGAAGAAGATGATTATGATGAATGCTAACATTTGTCCTTCCAGGTACTGGGCTAAGGACCATTAACTCGTTCAATTCTCACAACACGTATATGAATAGAGATTCTATTATTTGCTTGTTACTGATGAGGAAACCAACACTTGCCTAAAGTCACATGGCTGGTAACCCAGAAATCTACCAAGGATTTTATTACTAGGACTAAGTAAATGAGCATGATTAGATCTGTAAATAAAATCATATGTCCACATATTCTGTGGTTCTAAAAGTTGTTAGGAGGGTAAATAGCTGTAATATATTATAAAAATTATCTTTAATTTGCTGAAATAATTGTGTATTGGTTTCCTATATTGAATATTGGGGACAATTATATGTGTGCTGTGTCAATATGCAAATTTTCCTTTTGTTCCTTTAAGGCTTTGAATTTTCAAAGTCAAATTATGTTGGCACCTCTTTGGACTAAAGTCCAATATTCAGTTAAAAGAATAAGATGTAAATATTAATGTTCAAAAGAACATAGCCAATTTTTGCCTTTAAGTGTTATTTGAAGTGTATAGCCAATTGTTACATCAGTCTATCATTATATATATTGAACAGTCAGTTCTTTTAACACCATATAATAGCCCACGGCTATATAAAACTATATGAAATATGAGAAATGGTCTTATCTATCATGATTATTGAACTCATAATTGGTTAGGCCACACTCAGACACCAGGAACACCAGCCAGATTGATTCAGATTGATTCAGATTGGTTCACCAGCTGGATTGACTCAGAGGAGAACAATCCAGTCAGAATGTTTTGCTCAGCGTTTGGACACCACGGTAGCAGGTAATAAGAGACTGAGTACAGCTGCTACTAGTGCAAACATTTATTGAGTGCCAGGCACTTTTTAAAGTTCTAAGCACTTTGAAATATTAAACCATTCAATTGTCATACAAATTATGCCTATTATCACCCCCATTTTACAAATGAAGAAACTGAATCTCAAAAATGTTAAATAATTTGTTTATGGCCACACAGTAACTGGTGACACTGGCAATTGACTCCAGATAGGTTGGCTTCAGAATAAGCATGTGGAAGGCTCATAATGAAATAGTGTGTAGCTGGTATATCATGCAGTGAATCCTAAAGTCCGTAAGGTGTGAGGAAAATAAAGAAATCCTGATGAGCCTTGGGGAACATAGGTTTTTAGTTAACTGTTGAAGTTCAGAAGCAGGCTCCAGTTTTGGGGAGAATTGGTAAGGCTAAGCCAAAGCCCCAGATTCAGGTTTCCTAAGATTTCTAATTCTCCATCTTCTTTAGGTAAGTGCTATGGTAGGGAGTGACACTGCTGATTTTTCCAGTATTTATTCCAGAATTTATTTATATAGTGGCATTAAGACCCATAATATGGAGTGTGGTTCTCTCTAAGAGGGAATATATTAAAAGCTTTTCCTGAAAGTAGTATCCAGTTCTTCATTGCTCTGAGAAAATTCCTGATTTCAAATTATATCAGGGAGTTAGCTGAAGAAATTTAGAAACTTACTAAGACAAAATGGCAACAGATGAGACAAGATTAGGGCCAGAAAAACATGTAGGGGGAATTCCCTGGTGGTCCAGTGGTTAGGACTCTGCACTTTCACTGCTGGGGCCTGCTTGGGGAATTAAGATCCCACAAGGCTAGTGGCGTGGCCAAAAATAAAACAAACAAAAAAACCATGTAAGCGTTCAGGATTCATGGCCATCCTTGCATATAAAGCACTTTGTGCAAATTAGAAAAAGTTACTCCTTCTTCCCAGAGGTAGCCTGATGAGTACACTATAGGAGGGATTCAACTCCACCTGCTCCACTGGCGGGGGCCCCAGGCCCATGGGGTCCTTTAATTAACTTTGCATTGAAAACTGTTTCTTTGTGGGGCTTCCCTGGTGGCGCAGTGGTTGAGAGTCTGCCTGCTGATGCAGGGGGCATGGGTTCGTGCCCTGGTCTGGGAAGATCCCACATGCTGCGGAGTGGCTGGGCCCGTAAGCCATGGCTGCTGAGCCTGTGTGTCCAGAGCCTGTGCTCTGCAACGGGAGAGGCCACAACAGTGAGAGGCCCGCATACCGGAAAAAAAAAAAGTTTCTTTGTATAGATTTAATGTAGTCCCTATAAAATTAAAAATTTTAATGCATTTTCCACAGAAATACAAAAAAAAATTCTAAAATTTGTATGGAGCCACAAAAGACCCAAAATAGCCAAAGCAATCCTGAGAAAGAAATAGCTGGAGATATCATACTTACTGATTTGAAACTATACTACAAAAGTAATCAAAAAAGTATGGTACTGACATAAAAATAGACACACAGACCAATGAAAGAGAATCAAGAGCCCAGAAATAAACCCCTGAATATAGGTCAACTAATATTTGACAAATGAGCCAAGAATATTCAATAGGGAAAAGATAGTGTCTTCAATAAAAGGTGCTGAGAAAACTGAAACTGGATAATCACATGCAGAAGAATAAAACTGGACCCCTATCTTACACTACTCACAACAATGAACTCAAAGTGGTTAAAGACTTAAATATGAGACCTGAAACTGTAAAACTCCTGGAAGAAAACCTAGGGAAAAACCTCCTTGACATTGGTCTTGGTAATGAATTTTTTTATATATGACACGAAAAACACAGTAACAAAAGCAAAAATAAACAAACAGAATTATATCAAACTAAAAACCTTCTGCCCAGCAAAAGAAACAATCAACAAAATGAAAAGGTAATCCATGATATGTAAGAAAATATTTTCAAGTCACATATCTGATATGGGATTAATATGAAAATATATAAGGAACTCATACAACTCAATAGCAAAACCACGAACAATCCTATTAAAAAATGGGCAGAGCAGATGACATGATACTATACATAGACAATCCTAAAGATGCTACCAGAAAACTACTAGAGCTAATCAATGAATTTGCTAAAGTAGTAGGATACAAAATTAAGGCACAGAAATCTCTGGCATTCCTATATACTAATGATGAAAAATCTGAAAGTGAAATCAAGACAACACTCCCATTTACCATTGCAACAAAAAGAATAAAATATCTGGGAATAAACTTACCTAAGGAGACAAAAGACCTGTATGCAGAAAATTATAAGACACTGATGAAAGAAATTAAAGATTATACAAATAGATGGAGAGATATACCATGTTCTTGGATTGGAAGAATCAACATTGTGAAAATGACTCTACTACCCAAAGCAATCTATAGATTCAATGCAATCCCTATCAAACTACCTATAGCATTTTTCACAGAATTAGAACCCAAAATTTCACAATTTGTATGGAAACACAAAAGACCCCGAATAGCCAAAGCAATCTTGAGAACGAAAAACGGAGCTGGAGGAATCAGGCTCCCTGACTTCAGACTATACTACAAAGCTACAGTAATCAAGACAGTATGGTACTGGCACAAAAACAGAAAGATAGATGAATGGAACAAGATAGAAAGCCCAGAGATAAACCCACGCACATATGGACACCTTATCTTTGATAAAGGTGGTAGGAATGTACAGTGGAGAAAGGACAGCCTGTTCAATAAGTGGTGCTGGGTAAACTGGACAGATACATGTAAAAGTATGAGATTAGATCACTCCATAACACCATACAAAAAAATAAGCTCAAAATGGATTAAAGACCTAAATGTAAGGCCAGAAACTATCAAACTCTTAGAGGAAAACATAGGCAGAACACTCTGTGACATAAATCACAGCAAGATCCTTTCTGACCCACCTCCTGGAGAAATGGAAATAAAAACAAAAATAAACAAATGGGACCTAATGAAACTTCAAAGCTTTTGCACAGCAAAGGAAACCATAAACAAGACCAAAAGACAACCCTCAAAATGGGAGAAAATATTTGCAAATGAAGCAACTGACAAAGGATTAATCTCCAAAATTTACAAGCAGTTCATGCAGCTCAATAACAAAAAAACAAACAACCCAATCCAAAAATCGGCAGAAGACCTAAATAGACATTTCTCCAAAGAAGGTATACAGACTGCCAACAAACACATGAAAGAATGCTCAACACCAGTAATTATTAGAGAAATGCAAATCAAAACTACAATGAGATATCATCTCACACCAGTCAGAATGGCCATCATCAAAAACTCTAGAAACAATAAATGCTGGAGAGGGTGTGGAGAAAAGGGAACACTCTTGCAGTGCTGGTGGGAATGTGAATTGGTTCAGCCACTATGGAGAACAGTATGGAGGTTCCTTAAAAAACTACAAATAGAACTACCATATGACCCAGCAATCCCACTACTGGGCATATACCCTGAGAAAACCAAAATTCAAAAAGAGTCATGTACCAAAATGTTCATTGCAGCTCTATTTACAATAGCCTGGAGATGGAAACAACCTAAGTGCCTATCATCGGATGAATGGATAAAGAAGATGTGGCACATATATACAATGGAATATTACTCAGCCATAAAAAGAAATGAAATTGAGCTATTTGTAATGAGATGGATAGACCTAGAGTCTGTCATACAGAGTGAAGTAAGTCAGAAAGAAAAAGACAAATACCGTATGCTAACACATATATATGGAATTTAAGAAGAAAAAAAATGTCATGAAGAACCTAGGGGTAAGACAGGAATAAACACACAGACCTACTGGAGAACGGACTTGAGGATATGGGGAGGGTGAAGGGTGAGCTGTGACAGGGCGAGAGAGAGTCATGGACATATACACACTAACAAACGTAGTAAGGTAGATAGCTAGTGGGAAGCAGCCGCATGGCACAGGGATATTGGCTCGGTGCTTTGTGACAGCCTGGAGGGGTGGGATAGGGAGGGTGGGAGGGAGGGAGATGCAAGAGGGAAGAGATATGGGAACATATGTATATGTATAACTGATTCACTTTGTTATAAAGCAGAAACTAACACACCATTGTAAAGCAATTATACCCCAATAAAGATGTTAAAAAAAAAATGGGCAGAGGAATGGAATAGATAGTTTTCCAAAGAAGACATATGAATGAGTAATAGGCACATGAAAAGGAGTTCAATATCACTAATCATAAGGGAAATTCAGGTCAAAAACACAATGAAAGATCACCTGACACCTGTTAGAATGACTATTATCTAGAGAAAACAAGTGTTGATGAGGGTGTGGAGAAAAGGGGTCCTTTGTGTACTGTTAGTGGGAATGTAAATTTGTGCAGCCACTATGGAAAACAGTATGGAGATTCCTTAAAAAATTAAAAATACAACTACCATATGACCCAGAAATCCCACTTCTGGGCATGTATTCAAAGGGATTAAAATCAGGATCTTGTAGAGATATCTGTCCTCCCATGTTAATTGCAGCATTTTTCACAATAGCCAAGATATGACAACAACCTAAGTGTCTGTCAATGGATGAATGGATAAAGAAAATGTGATATATATATATATATAGAATAAATACTATTTAGCCATGAGAAAGAAAGAAATCCTGCCATTTGTGACAACTTGGATAAAACTTGAGGGCATTATGCTAAGTGAAATAAGTCAGAGAGACAGAGACAAATACTGTACATAGCACTTATATGTGGAATTTAAAAAAGCTGAACTAAGCAAAATAAAGAGAAGAGTGGTGATTATCAGGGGCTAGGGCTGGGCAAAATGGAGAGAGATTGGTTAAAGGGTACAAACTTCCAGTTATAAGATGAATAATTTCTGGGGATCTAATGTATAACATTGTGATTATAGCTAATAATACTGAATTATATAATTGAAAGTTGCAACGAGTGTAGATCTTACATGTTCTCACCACAAAAAAGAAATGGTAGGTATGTGATGGGATGGAGATGTTAGCTAATGCTATGGTGGTAATCATTTATAATATATAAATGTATCAAACCCACACATTGTGCACCTTCAACTTACACAATTTTATGTCAATTATATCTCAATAAGGCTGGAAAAAAACAAAGTGCAAAAGAGCAAAAAAAATGTTTCCTTCTCATCAACTTTTCCCAGTAAGAGAAGTCTGAGTATTTCCAGCCTAATCAGGAAAAAAAGAAAAGAAAAGAAAAGACATTAAACTGCCTACCTCTCTTCAGGCTCAAATTTCCACAGTATTTCTTCTGCTTCTCATGGTTTTCCTGGTCTTTTGGCAGTAGGGGGAAGAAAAGGAAAACTCCTTTTTCATGATATAGTTAGCTCATCCCCTGGCACTGTTTCCTAAATTTCTGCAAGTTCATCCATCATGGGGTATCTGTTAGATCCTTGCTTCTGCACCTAATGGAGCCCCTTATTAACCAGCTCTAATTGATAGATGACAATGAATGGTTGGATTAGATCTTCAAAAATGACTTAATATGGAGACTATAATTTTATAATCTCCCAAATCAGCAAATATGACAACTACACATGTTCTCATTGGGACAATAATAGCTACCTTCCATTAAATTCTGTAGGTCACATACTATGCAGTGCTTTATAAGAAAACAACAACAAATGGGCATCGAATAAAATATGCTAGGATCATGCCAAATTCCTGAATAGGATTTTCTTATTTAATTCACATAAACCATTCTAGGAAGTAGGTAATATCACTATCTCTGTTTTCTTGTTCAAGATCATAAGGTTAGCAATCTATTCATGGGGATTTGAACTCAGCCTGTCTCCAGAGCAGGAACCCTTAACCACTGTAGTACTCTTACTGTCTGGATACTGAGAGAGAATTTGAAAGCAGGACTTTCAATATCTGGCATATATTTTGTAGCTTCAAGATTCCTTCCAATGCTGTGAAATAAGATTTCTATGGATTTGCCCTTCTCTGCTTACAGATTATCTTCCTTTGAAATGTTTTTGCTCCTTTTATTTTTAAATGGGGCTTAAAATGGCAGGATCAAACTGCCATAACTCAACTTTAAAATTGAATTTAAAGGGATCATAATAAAAGTTTTAAGCAGTGATAAAATGCTTTCTCCCTGATAAATAACAATAAGAAAGCATCACACCCAATGGATAATATGGCAACAGTAGGCATTGATGAATGCATTAACATAAAAAGAATCAATGAATCAAGAATCAAGAGTAATGGAAGTCTGGAGTTCAAGGAAACAGTCCTAGAATCTGTGCACTCAGGTTTAGGGTGCAATTTTCACAGGGACAGTTAATTACAAGAGGAGATTTGGGAGCATTCATTGATTTCATAGCTTTCCTGCCTTAAATGTTGCACTGATCTCTCCCATATCCATCAGATAGTATAGTTATTAAGTACACCCTGTGTGAAGATCATTTCACAAGAACAGAACAGGATAATGTTCAGGCTCTGGACTTAGATTCCTAAACCTTGGCTGGGAACTCAGGGGAGTTATAAAAGAAATAGCTACTGTGTGCTCCACTTTGGGGATTTAACAATAGAAGATTATACCTGAGAGTTACAAGTTTGGACCTGATATCATGACAACATGATTATTACCTTGGCTTTTGTTATTATACATGTCATAGAGACTCTTTTTACCTTGCAAAGGTAAACAGACACAATTAAAGGTATTGGCATGGGAGAAGGTTGCATCCCAAAAGTTAGACAAATGCTGTAAGTCTCATAACCAATTGAGCCATATAGCCCAGAGCCAAGAATCCATATAAAGCCATCAATATTCCTTATTTCTGAATTATAAGAAAAAAATTAACTTAGTTTCTGCCATTCTTTTTTTTTTTTTTTTCCAGTACGCGGGCCTCTCACTGTCGTGACCTCTCCCGTTGTGGAGCACACGTGCACAGGCTCTGGACGCGCAGGCTCAGCGGCCATGGCTCATGGGCCCAGCCGCTCCGCGGCATGTGGGATCTTCCCGGACTGGGACGCAAACCCGTGTCCCCTGCATCGGCAGGCAGACTCTCAACCACTGCGCCACCAGGGAAGCCCAGTTTCTGCCATTCTTCCTCTAATTCAATGTTTTTCACTTGACACCATATTTAACTGCTTCCTTAGCCTTAGTTGTCTCATCTGTGCCATAGATCTCACTGTAGGTGTCAGCCATAAGTATGTGCCTCACAGACCTCTAACCATGGGAGTGTAATTGACCAAGTTCCTTGGCCACTCACTTTGAAATCCACTGAGCCCAGGCCATGCTTTCCATGATTGCTTGTAGTCAATGACTAACTGTGGCAGGGATACTAAAGCAAGCCTGTTCCTGGGAGACTGGCCAGCTTTGGGCTTGAGGTCTCCCCAGCAGTCTTGCCAAACCTTCTAAACTGCACTGCCATCTACAATGGCATCCAACTTTCCTCCCTTTCTTTTTCAATCAGGGTCAGACTTACATCACAGAAATATGACTAACTTTTTCCAGCTCCCTCCCAGTTTTCTCCCACACAGGAGTTTATCTTAATGAAATCCTTGAACTTTTAAATCCCATCTTGGCATCTACTTTTCAGAAAATCTGGGTTAACATACTGCAGTTTATAGAGGATTTTCCCTCTCACAATCTCCAGCTTTTTGCTCATAGGTTTGGAAGTTGATTTTTAAAATATCCTGGCCAGTGAGTTTGTTTATATTTTCTGTACTGATTGGACATATTTTAATACAGCATTATAGGATGATCAAGTAGGTTTCCCTTGCTCTGTGAATTTGCCTGAATTAAAATTGTGAATTAGAGAGACAATGATGATAACTCATAAGATGCTATGTTTGGGGGTGCAGATGGCTTTAGACATGGTTGGATCAAGGGACTCAAACTTTGTGGTCAGAACACCATCTCTATCTCGCTCAATTCTGCTTTCCTTTGCATTGGTTTGATTTTATTCTAAGGTATACTCTCCCTATAAAGTGAGAAAAATGTCCTCTTAGCAGCTCTAGACTTGGATCATCTCACTGTGGACAATTTCAGTGAAATGAGAATACCAGTTTCCCTATGCTTCATCAAATCTCAGGTATGACTTTCTTCCAGCTTGGGTCATGTGCCCATCTGGACCTAATGACTATGGCCAGGGACACGGTATGCTTTTTAGCCAGATCTGATTCATGTGTCCCCCTCTGGAGCTGGGCAGTGAGGGAGGAGGAGGAATAGTTTTCCAAAAGACTCCAAAACAGTAGCAGATACCCAATATCGAGTTTACAGACCTAATGCAAATTTCAGTGCTGCTCTCTTTGGCAATACAGTAAGCCATAATATTTGTAAAATGACCCTTAAATACTGTTATAAATAATCTATTTTGAGTTTTACAACATCTTGTATTACCTTTATTTTTAAAATGTGAAAATTGTAATTTAGAGATTAAAGGATTTGTTCAGGGTCTTACTGGTTTATATGATTATTTATACTTCTTTTTTTTTTTTTTTTTTTTTTTTTTTTTTGCGGTACGCGGGCCTCTCACTGTTGTGGCCTCTCCCGTTGCGGAGCACAGGCTCCGGACGCGCAGGCTCAGCGGCCATGGCTCACGGGCCCAGCCGCTCCGCGGCATGTGGGATTTTCCTGGACCGGGACACGAACCTGTGTCCCCTGCATCGGCAGGCGAACTCTCAACCACTGCGCCACCAGGGAAGCCCTATACTCCATTTTTAAGACATATAGTTTTAAATTTAAAAAAAAATTAAAAATATAAATGAGTAAAATTAAAAAGTGAGGCAAAAAATTGTTATACTAGGAGGTATAGAGTACAACATGGTGAATGTAATCCTCTAGGTAATGAATTTGAGTCACACACTTAGGTGTTAGCTGCCAGGTAGCCAAAGTGAAAGGAGGAATATGATTAATAAGACTAAAACATATCAACTCCTAATGGGAGTAAAGCTTTTCTAGCTAATAAATATAAAAGACATTTATCATGTGGCACTTCATATAGGATGCTCTAGTGGGTAACAATTTCACAAGCACCTCTCTAGCTATTGCAATTTTTAATGCTGTTTCTTATCTTGCCTTTCAATGGAAGCCAACGATCTAGTGCCAAAGTGCAAATCAGTAAAAGCTATTGTTAAAGTATAGGATAATGCATACTTACATACCACATCATATATTACAGACATAAAGGATGTACAAAACATGTGTTGCATTCTGCTCTAATGTATAGGAGGCTAATGTTCACTTTCTTTGTTCACTTCAGTATTTCGTATTCATCTTTGACTTGAACTTTAGTGCCTTTCCTGCAGTATATCACTTTAAATATATTTTTAATCCTGTTAAAGAAATAGAGGCAAATCAAATAAAAATTCCGTTAATAAAGCATGAAGCCAGATATACTAATTCCATTAATTTATAATTCTGTAAATTATAACTTATTAACTCTGAGGGAATTGACCTAGTGACCCACATTTGATTTTGTAATCTATGTTCACTATCTATGTATATGTAAGCACATAATCAAATCTTCTTATATTTACTGGATCTGACAAAACTCTTTAAAAAATAAAGTAATAATGGCTAATTATAACTTATGGAGGAATTATTTTATAAGTACATTTATGGGGAAGCCTCTGAACTTTTTGCCTCTAAAATGTCATTGATTTAGAAGTAAAGGGCTTCCAAAGAAACTGTAAGGGAGCAAATCTCACCGTTAAACTCTTCTTTCAGAGAGTAGCATCTGTTACATGTTGAGTAACATCTTATACAATTAGAAAGCTTATTGTAATTTTTTTTCATGAAAAATGTGAATTGATTCAACCAAATTTATTAAAGAAATTAAGTCAACTGTTAACAATATCCTGGTACATTAATATGGGCTTTGGCACTAAAAGGTATTTCCTGTTGTGCTGTCATATCTTTGTGGTAACTTGCTTTTCCCAGTAAGTTAAGTCTCTCTACTACTTGAAAGAAAGAAAGAAAGGAAGAAAGAAAAAAAGAAAGGAAGGAAGGAAGGAGAGAAAGAGAGAGAAAGAGGGAGGGAGGGAGGGAGGAAATCACTAATATCCCTTGCTTATTTTCCCTATGCATTTACTGTAGTAATGTTCTCAGGGCTTGAAAGGTGTCTGTTCCCTCTTAATATGACATTTTGTCATAAGAAACTGTGTTAAACATTGATGTGGGAAAGAAATACATTAGTAGAAGGGCAATATAAATAACACTCGATAAGTAAGAGAAAAAAATCAGTAAATAATGTCAGAGAAGAGGTGAGCTTTTGTCAGAAACTTATCTAACCCTATGGCACATCATTAAAATGTCTAACACAGTGGCAAAATAATGATAGTTCAGCAGGAACTTTGTACATGATGTCATTGTAAGATGTGAAAAATATATGTCTGTATAAGAGTGTATTATTTATATATTATGTATTAGCAGTATATGCCACAAAAGAATTCTTTAGCTGCATCAAGTTTTTCAATGGTATAGTTTCTGATGTTCATTTACATCTCATCTAAGTGATTTTTTGGGTAGAAACTATAACATTTATAAGTACTATGGACCTTTTAAAATAAATGTCTTTTTAATTTATTATCAAGTTTTCATTGTTTTCTAATATTGCTAAGCAGAATTAACTGTTTTCCTTCTCTGTATCCTCATTGCACTAGGTTCATACTGCTCGGACAGCATTTGTTAAAATATATTACAACTAAGGAACCACCTCAGACTGTGAGAACATTAAGGACAGAAACTGTCTTGCTCATTTTACACTCCCAGCACCTATTAGAGCACCTAATACATATTAGGTGCTCAGTATTGGATTTGTTGAATGACTGAATTGGTAAAGCCATATTAGGTGCAGGTTGAAGCTGCAAGTGATTCTTGCCCTCAGACTACTCATAATATAAAAGTGGAGATTGTATATTACTTATTAATAATAAGGGACATTAATATTGGGAGAAAAACTGTGTGCTCAGTAAGAATCTTGACTTACATTTGAATTCATCTTTAAGAGAGGAAGAACTGTGCAGTGACTGGGAGCATGGATTCTACAGACATTATTTGAGTTCAGTCTCAGCTCTACTATTTGCTAACAGCCTGATTGTTGGCAAGTGAATTAACTTTCTGAGCTTCAGTCTCCTCATCTTAAAGGGAGGTGTTGATAATAATACTACCCACCGCACAGAGTTGTTATGAATTTAAATGAGTTAGTCCTCCTAGAGTGGAAAACAGCATCTGGCATATAATAAGTAGTCATAGTTAGCCACAAGATCTTTGGGCTTTTAAAAACAAGTCTTCACAAGTAATATACTATGGGCATTTTTCTTTCAAATTGAATTTCAGTGTTTCTTCATTACTTGAAGAGCACAGTTTTTGTTGATTTACTTGTCTATCTATCTAACTACTATCTGTCTGTCTGTCTATCTATCTACCTACCTACCTACCTACCTACCTACCTACCATCTATCTCTCCGGAACTGAATTGAAGACTAGTGTTAAGGGTGATGCTAATTGGGGATATGGAAAAAGAGTGGATAGTAGATAATTCTTTATGCCCACTTCTTGAAAAACAATCATTTTCTCTACATGATGGTTAATTGAAACAGGAAAAGCCTGAAAATATATTTATTTTGGCATAGCAGATTCAGAGTTTATGTAACTATATGTGAAATCCATTTGGAAAACTGAAGTCACAGCTTATTTCCATCTTTTCTTCCCTTATCTTTAGCTATCAGAATAAATTTAAACAGATTGCAACTGAATGCAAGGGCTAAGTGTCAAATGAATGGCCATTGATAATACAGATCTCTAAGAAATGAGAGTATTACACAGGGAGGGTGATTGTAGGTGTAGCTGATCCACAGGGTAAAGAAGTTATCTCATACCTGGGAGTCCAGGAGAGAAAGACAACCACTCCTGGAAATTCTGAACGTCTTGAGAAGGGATGAAGATGCCAAAGACCCTACTCTCTTCTAAAATGTTTGGAAATCTTTAAAACAGGAAAGTTAACCATCTGTCTTGAGTAATGATTTATTCACTTTCCCTGAAAACATAGATGATGTAGTTGGCTTTCTATAGCTTGGAAAATCTACATGAAGTGTACAGTTGTAATGTAGCCTAGTCTATTTTTTTTAAACATCTTTATTGGAGTATAATTACTTTACAATTGTGTGTTAATTTCTGTTATATAACAAAGTGAATCAGCTATACCTATACATACATCCTCATATCTCCTCCCTCTTGTAACTCCCTCCCACCCTCCTTATCCCACCACTCTAGCTAGTCACGAAGCACCGAGCTAATCTCCCTGTGCTATGCGGCTGATTCCCACTAGCTATCTATTTTACATTTGGTAGTGTATATATGTCCATGCCACTCTCTTACTTCATCCCAGCTTACCCTTCCCCCTCCCTGTGTCCTCAAGTCCATTCTCTACGTCTGCATCTTTATTCCTGTCCTTCTCCTAGGTTCTTCATAACCTTTTTTTTTCTTAGATTCCACATATATATGTTAGCATACAGTATTTGTTTCTCTCTTTCTAACTTACTTCACTCTGTATGACAGACTCTAGGTCCATCCACCTCACTACAAATGACTCAATCTTGTTTCTTTTTATGGCTGAGTAATATTCCATTGTATATATGTACCACAACTTCTTTATCTATTCATCTGTCAATGGACACTTGGGTTGCTTCCATGTCCTGGCTATTGTAAATAGATCTGCAATGAATATTGTGGTACATGACTCTTTTCAAATTATGGTTTTCTCAGGGTATATGCCCAGTAGTGGGATTGTTGGATTGTATGGTAGTTCTATTTTTAGTTTTTTAAGGAACCTCCATACTGTCCTCCCTAGTGGCTGTATCAACTTACATTCCCAACAATAGTGCAATAGGGTTCCCTTTCCTCCACACTCTCCAGAATTTATTATTTGTAGATTTTTTGATGATGGCCATTCTGACTGGTGTGAGGTAATACCTCATTGTACTATTGATTTGCATTTCTCTAATGATTAGTGATGTTGAGCATTCTTTCATGTGTTTGTTGGCTGTCTGTATCTTCTTTGGAGAAATGTCTATTTAGGTCTTCTGCCCATTTTTGGATTGGGTTGTTTGTTTTTCTGATATTGAGGTGCATGAGCTGCTTGTAAATTTTGGAGATTAATCCTTTGTCAGTTGCTTCATTTGCAAATATTTTCTCCCATTCTGAGGGTTGTCTTTTTGTCTTGTTTATGGTTTCCTTTGCTGTGCAAAAACTTTTAAGTTTCATTAGGTCCCATTTGTTTATTTTTTAAATTTCCATTTCTCTAGGAGGTGGGTCAAAAAGGATGTTGCTGTGATTTATGTCATAGAGTGTTCTGCCTATGTTTTCCTCTAAGAATTTTATAGTGTCTGGCCTTACATTTAGGTCTTTAATCCATTTTGAGTTTATTTTTGTGTATGGGGTTAGGAAGTGTTCTAATTTCATTCTTTTACATGTAGCTGTCCATTTTTCCCAGCACCACTTATTGAAGAGGCTGTCTTTTCTCCATTGTATATTCTTGCCTCCTTTATCAAGAATAAGGTGACCATATGTGTGTGGGTTTCTCTCTGGGCTTTCTATCCTGTTCCATTGATCTATATTTCTGTTTTTGTGGCAGTACCATACTGCCTTGATTACTGTAGTTTTGTAGTATAGTCTGAAGTCAGAGAGCATGATTCCACCAGCTCTGCTTTTTTTTCTCAACATTGCTTTGGCTCTTTGGGGTCTTTTGTATTTCCATACAAATTGTGAAATTTTGGGTTCTAATTCTGTGAAAAATGCCATTGGTAGTTTGATAGGGATTGCATTGAACTGCAGATTGCTTTGGGTACTATAGTCATTTTCACAATGTTGATTTTTCCAATCCAAGAGCATGGTATATCTCTCCATCTGTTTGTGTCATCTTTAATTTCTTTCATCAGTATCTTATAGTTTTCTGCATACAGGTCTTTTTTCTCCCTCTGTAGGTTTGTTCCTAGGTATTTTATTCTTTTTGTTGCAATGGTAAATGGGAGTGTTTCCATAATTTCTCTTTCAGATTTTTCATCATTAGTGTATAGGAATGCAAGAGATTTCTGTGCATTAATTTTGTTTCCTGCTACTTTATCAAAATCATTGATCAGCTCTAGTAGTTTTCTGATAGTGTCTTTAGGAATCTCTATGTATAGTATCATGTCATCAGCAAACAGTGACAGCTTTACTTCTTTTCCTATTTGGAATCTGTATATTTCTTTTTCTTCTCTTATTGCTGTGGCTAAAACTTCCAAAACCATGTTAAATAATAGCGGTGAGGGTGGGCAACCTTGTCTTGTTCCTGATCTTAGTGGAAATGGTTTCAGTTTTTCACCATTAAGAAAGATGTTGGCTGTGGGTTTGTCATGTATGGCCTTTATTATGTTGAGGTAAGTTCCCTCTATGCCTACCTTCTGGAGCGTTTTATCATAAATGGGTATTGAATTTTGTCAAAACCTTTTCTGCATCTACTGAGATGATCATATGGTTTTTATTCCTTAATTTGCTAATATGGTGTATCACATTGATTAATTTGCATATATTGAAGAATGCTTGCATCCCTGGCATAAACCCCACTTGATCATGGTGAATGATCCTTTTAATTTGCTGTTGGATTCTGTTTTCTAGTATTTTGTTGAGGGTTTTTGCATCTGTATTCATCAGTGATATTGGTCTGTAATTTTCTTTTTTTGTATTATCTTTGTCTGGTTCTGCTATCAAGGTGATTGATGATAGCCTTGAAGAATGAGTTTGGGAGTGTTCCTTCCTCTGCAATTTTTTTGAAGAGTTTGAGAAGGATGGGTGTTAGCTCTTCTCTAAATGTTTGGTATAATTCACCTGTGAAGCCATCTGGTCCTGGGTTTTTGTTTGTTAGAAGGTTTTTAATCACATTCTTAATTTTTGTGCTTGTTATTCATCTGTTCATATTTTCTAGTTCTTCCTGGTTCAGTGTTGGAAGGTTATACCTTTCTAAGAATTTGTCCATTTCTTCCAGGTTGTCCATTTTAATGTCATAGGGTTGCTTGTAGTAGTCTCTTATGATGTTCTGTATTTTTGCAGTGTCCGTTATAACTTCTCCTTTTTCATTTCTAACGTTATAGATTTGAGTCCTCTCCCTCTTTTTCTTGATGAGTCTGGCTAATGGTTTATCAATTTTGCTTATCTTCTCAAAGAACCAGCTTTTAGTCTTATTAATCTTTGCTATTGTTTTCTTTGTTTCTATTTCATTTATTTCTGCTCTGATATTTATGATTTCTTTCCTTCTACTACCTTTGGGTTTTATTTGTTTTTCTTTCTCTGCTTCCCTTAGGTGTAAGGTTAGATTGTTCATTTGAGATTTTTCTTGTTTCTTTAGGTTGGATTGTGTTGCTATAAACTTCCCTCTTAGAACTGCTTTTGCTGCATCCCATAGGTTTTGGGTCATCATGTTTTCATTGTCATTTGTTTCTAGGTATTTTTTGATTTCCTCTTTGATTTCTTTGGTGATCTCTTGGTTATTAAGAAGCATATTGTTTAACCTCCATGTATTTGTATTTTTTACAGATTTTTTTCCTGTAATTGATAGCTAGTCTCATAATGTTGTGGTCAGAAAAGATACTTGATACGATCTTAATTTTCTTAAATTTACCAAGGTTTGATTTGTGACCCAAGATATGATCTGTCCTGGAGATTGTTCCATGAGAACTTGAGATGAAAATGTGTTCTGTCGTATAGGTTGGAATGTCCATTAAGCTCATCTTGTTTAATGTGTCATTTAAATCTTGTGTTTCCTTACTTATTTTCATTTTGGATGGTCTGTCCTTTGGTGAAAGTGGGGTGTTAAAGTCCCCTACTATGATTGTGTGACTGTCGATTTCCCCTTTTCTAGCTGTTAGCATTTGCCTTATGTATTGAGGTGCTCCTGTGTTGGGTGCATAAATATTTACAATTGTTATATATGCTTCTTGGAATGATTCCTTGTTCATTATGTAGTGTCCTTCTTTGTCTCCTGTAATAAGCTTTATTTTAAAGTCTATTTTGTCTGATATGAGAATTGCTACTTCAGCTTTCTTTTGAGGTCCATTTGCATGGAATATCTTTTTCCATCCCCTCAGTTTCAGTCTGTATGTGTCTCTAGGTCTGAAGTGGGTCTCTTGTAGACAGCATATATATGGGTCTTCTTTTTGTATCCATTCAGCCATACTATGTCTTTTGGTTTGAGCATTTAATCCATTTACATTTAAGGTAATTATCAAAATGTATCTTCCTATTACCGTTGTCTTAATTGTTTTGGGTTTGTTATTGTAGGTCTTTTCCTTCTCTTGTGTTTCCTGCCTAGAGAAGATCCTTTAGCATTTGTTGTAAAGCTGGTTTGGTGGTGCTGAATTGTCTTAGATTTTGCTTGTCTGTAAAGGTTTTAATTTCTCTGCCGAATCTAAATGAGATCCTTGTTAGGTAGAGTAATCTTGGTGTAGGTTCCCCCCTTTCATCACTTTAAATATGTCCTGCCACTCGCTTCTGGCTTGCAGAGTTTCTGTTGAAAGATCAGCTGTTAACCTTATGGGGATTCCTTTGTATGTTATTTGCTGTTTTTCCCTTGCTGCTTTTAATATTTTTTCTTTGTATTTAATTTTTGATAGTTTGATTAATATGTGTCTTGGCATGTTTCTCCTTGGATTTATCCTGTATGGGACTCTCTGTGCTTCCTGGGCTTGATTAACTATTTCCTTTCCCATGTTAGGGAAGTTTTCAACTATAATCTCTTCAAATATTTTCTCAGTCCCTTTCTTTTACTCTTCTTCTTATGGGACCCCTATAATTCGAATGTTGGTGCATTTAATGTTGTCCCAGAGGTCTCTGAGACTATCCTCAATTCTTTTCATTCTTTTTTTTTCTTTATTCTGCTCTGTGGCAGTTATTTCCACTATTTTATCTTCTAGGTCACTTATCCATTCTTCTGCCTCAGTTACTCTGCTATTGATTCCTTCTAGAGAATTTAGAATTTCATTTATTGTGTTGTTCATCATTGTTTGTTTGCTCTTTAGTTCTTCTAGGTCCTTGTTAAAAGTTTCTTGTATTTCCTCCATTCTATTTCCAAGATTTTGGATCATCTTTAGCATCATTACTCTGAATTCTTTTTCAGGTACACTGCCTATTTCCTATTCATTTGTTTGGTCTGATGGGTGTTTACCTTGCTCCTTCACCTGCTGTGTGTTTTTCTGTCTTCTCATTTTGCTTAACTTACTGTGTTTGGGGTCTACTTTTCGCAGGCTGCAGGTTTGTAGTTCCCGTTGTTTGTTTGTTTGTTTGTTTTGCGGTATGTGGGCCTCTCACTGTTGTGGCCTCTCCCATTGCAGAGCACAGGCTCTGGACACACAGGCTTAGCAGCCATGGCTCACAAGCCCAGCAGCTCCGCGGCATGTGGGATCTTCCCGGACTGGGGCATGAACCCGTGTCCCCTGCATCAGCAGGCGGACTCTCAACCACTGCACCACCAGGGAAGCCCAGTTCCCATTGTTTTTGATGTGTGCCCCCAGTGGCTAAGGTTTGTTCAGTTGGTTGTGTAGGCTTCCGGGTGGAGGGGACTGGTGCCTCTGTTGTGGTGGATGAGGCTGGATTTCGTCTTTCTGGTGGGCAGGACTGCATTTGGTGGTGTGTTTTGGGGTGTCTGTGACCTTATTATGATTTTAGGCTGCCTGTCTGCTACTGGGCGGTGTTGTGTTCCTGCCTTGCTAGTGGTTTGGCATAGGGTGTCCAGCACTGTAGCTTGCCGGTTGTTGAGTGGAGCTGAGTCTTAGCCTTGAGGTGGAGGTCTCTGGGAGAGCTTTTGCTGTTTAATATTACATGGAGCTGGGAGGTCTCTGGTGGACCAATGTGCTGAAGTCGGCTTTACCACCTCAGAGGCTCAGGTCTTACACCTGGCTGGAGCACCAAGACCCTGTCAGCTACACGGCTCAGAAGAAAATGGAGAAAAAAAGAAAGAAAGAAGGAAAAAAGATAGTAAAATATAGTTATTAAAATAAAAAATAGAAAATAATTATTAAAAATAAAAAAATAAAAACGGAAGAAGAGAGCAACCAAACCAAAATCAAATCCACAAGCGCTAAAAGCTATACTAAAAAAAAAAAAAAAAAAGGACAGACAGAACCCAGGAGAAATGGTAAAAGCAAAATCACACTAAGAAGCATACGCATACATCCTCACAAAAAGAGAAAAAGAAAAATATATATATATATCGTTGCCCCCAAAGTCCACTGCCTCAATTTGGGATGATTCGTTGCCTATTCAGGTATTCCAGAGATGCAGGGTACATCAAGTTGACTGTGGAGATTTAATTCGCTGCTCCTGAGGCAGCGGAGAGACAGATTTTCCTTTCTCTTTGCACAGCTCCTGGGGTTCAGCTTTGGATTTGGAGAGATTTTCCTTTCTCTTTGTTTGCACAGCTCCTGGGGTTCAGCTTTGGATTTGGCCCTGCCTCTGCGTGTAGGTCACGTGAGGCCATCTGTTCTTCACTCAGACAGGACGGCGTTAAAGTAGCAGCTGATTAGGGGGCTCTGGCTCACTCAGGCCGGGGGGAGGGAGGGGTACGGAATGTGGGGCGAGCCTGCAGTGACAGAAGCCAGCGTGACGTTGCAACATCCTGAGGCGCGATGTGTGTTCTCTAGGGGAAGTTGTCCCTGGATCACGGAACCCTGGCAGTGGCGGGCTGCACAGGCTCCCAGGAGGGGAAGTGTGGATAGTGACCTGTGCTCGCATACAGACTTCTTGGTGGCGGCAGCAGCAGCCTTAACGTTTCATGCCCATCTCTGGTGTCCGCACTGATAGCCGCGGCTCACACCTGTCTCTGGAGCTCGTTTGGGCGGTGCTCTGAATCCCCTCTCCTCGCGCACCCTGAAACAATGGTCTCTTGCCTCTTTGGCAGGTCCAGACTTTTCCCCAGACTCCCTCCCAGCCAGCCGTGGTGCACTAGCCTCCTTCAGGCTGTGTTCACGCCGCCAGTCCTCTTCCTTTGCTCCGACTGAAGCCCGAGCCTCAGCTCCCAGCCCCGCCCGCCCCGGCGGGTGAGCAGACAAGCCTCCTGGGCTGGTGAGTGCTGGTCGGCACCGATCTTCCATGCGGGAATCTCTCTGCTTTGCCCTCCGCACCCCTGTTGCTGCGCTCTCCTCCGCGGCTCCGAAGCCCCCCCCCCCACCCCGACACCCGCAGTCTCCGCCCACGAAGGGGCTTCCTAGTGTGTGGAAAGCTTTCCTCCTTCACAGCTCCCTCCCACTGGTGCAGGTCCCGTCCCTATTCTTTTGTCTGTTCTTTCTTTTTTCTTTTGCCCTACGCAGGTATGTGGGGAGTTTCTTGCCTTTTGGGAAGTCTGAGGTCTTCTGCCACCGTTCAGTAGGTGTTCTGTAGGAGTTGTTCCACACGTAGATGTATTTGTGGGGAGGAAGGCAATCTGCATGTCTCACTCCTCTGCCATTTTGAAGGTCTCCAAGTCTAACCTTTTTTCCCCTTCTCTTTTCCTTTGTGATTAGTCTGGTGTCACTTGCTCAAAGGGTGCCTCAAGCAGAGGCCTCTCACCTGGCACTTCAGACAGAGTTCCCGTGGCCAGGGGCTGTGCCTGACATCTCAGCTCGGCAGGCCATGTGCAGACCGTGCACATGATACTCAGTCTAAGATGGCAGCGGTGGGCCATGTGCCTAGCCTAGTTTTCTTCACCAGAATCTTTTTTGTGATTGCCAGTTTTGTCTCCATGGAGTAGAGATCTATCTATCTTTATCTATCTATCTATCTATCTATCTATCTATCTATCTATCTATCTATCTATCTATCTACCTATCTATCTATCTATGTATCTATGTATCTATCTACCTATCATCTATCATCTAAATGTCTATCACAATGCTTAAAGGAGGAATTTATAAAAGTGACAACAAAAGATTTCATTTAGAATGACTAAATCCACATTACAGATGGAGAACCACACACAGTTAAGTTAGGCCAACCAGAGTGGGCATCCTAATTTATAATTCCTTCTTGCTGAGGAATTATTAGAAACTCTTTAGGTGTGTTTATTGGAAGTGTCTCTTTCTCGATCTATTCCAGAGCATCTTCTTTTTCTATTTGTGTGCTCATTTCATCTTTTTCTTCTCTTACATAGTTTATGCTCTAGACCAGCACTGTCCAATACAAGTATAATATGAGCCACATCTGTAATTTTAAATTTTCTTGAAGCCATGTTAAAAAATAAAGAGGTAAAATTAATTTTAATAGTATAGTTTATTTAACTCAGTATATCCAAAATATTTTAATTTCAGTATGTACTCAATATAAAAATTACTGTTGAGATCCTTGATATTTTGGGGCACTAGGTCTTTAAAATACAATGCATATTGTACACTTACACAGTTAATCACAATTTGGTCTAACCACATTTCAGCCTACCGTATTGGGATGAGGAGCTCCAGGCCTTCCATATTGGAAGGATTGCTTACTTAGGTTTACCCTAAAAATGCTTGCAATGTAGAGATATAAAGAATATAATGCATACAGTGAAACATTAACTCCACTCTGAGGCAACTTCATCTCTCTCCAGCTATACCTCCTCCAACCTCTACAACTACCATTTTCTGGGGGTTTAATGTCTAACGATCTTCTTCTTCATCTTGTATTCTTTTGTTCCTCCTCCTGGCATTTTTGATATTAACACTTCTTACTTCTTGGTTGCTACATGAGAGTAGGCTCTTAGAAAATGTTGACACATGTGAGCTAATAATTACATTATTCAAAATGGCTAACTAAAAAATGGAAATGATAAGGAGAAAGCATCTGCTTTATAGCTAGAGATTAATTTTGGTTAATTGTCCAAATATAAGATAGTTGAATTTTAAATGCTTTGGATATTAACAAAAAGATACGGATTTAGACTTTGGCTGTAATATTGAGTGCTTCTTTTTTGGTATGATTATAAAATGAAGGTAACAGCCCTTGTTTTTAGCTTGTATAGAATGCTTAATGTTGCAATAATGTAGTAGATTTTTACTGACTCATTATTGTGAATGGGTGCACTTTGAGCTGTTTTCCAGAAGTTGTGGAAGATTTATATGCCATTTCATTTTGGAGAGCAGAGTTTCCCCACAGATCACACAACAGTGGACACAGATGTGTGGAGTTATTAATCCCGTCAGCCACTAGAGCAGCTGGGTTGTGCCTGAGGTAGCCCAGAGCCTTTGGCTTCATCTCAGTTTGGAGCAACCTCATCCATTATCCCAGAGTACTCTGTAAATATTGTTTTCTATGTGAGCCAAGATTTGGTAAAGTTTGGGAAGCTCTGTCATAGTAGATCCAAATTTCACTTCCCTTTTTAAAATACATGAGATTCTACTCAAGGTAGAAAATGTATTAGAATGTCAAAAAATTATAGTATTTTCCCCCAATATCCCTTTCCATAGGTAATTGTGTTTCCTGAGTTCACAAGTTTCCAAGTAAAGTTTGCTTTATCTTGTGATTCTCCTTAAACCTACTAAGCTTGTTTTCCCAACTTGTAAAAATCATACACTGTTAATAATTACAAATCTTTTAAAATATTATTTGAGATAAAAAACATTTTAAATGTAAAAAAATCAGTCAAAACAAAGGGTAAATAGTTATTTATTTTCAAAATATACATATTTTCCAATTTTGATATATTCCTTTGGGATATATCCTCTCTAAAAAAAATTTTCTTTTAAATATTTAAAAAATATATTTTAAAATATTAAAAAAAATTTAAAAATATTTTAGTTTTGAAATATTGATAAAGTAAGTAGAATAAATGGCATATTATTATTTGCTCAAAGAGAAATACTCCAAATATCAATTCCTACTTCTTCTTAGTTATCTGATGTTCTCATTTTTCACTCACATGTTTTTAAGTGTTATGCTCTTAATGTTGAAATAATAGAGTGGATCTTTAATACTCTTAAAGAGGTCCTTCACCTATGTGACTTAGTGAGACATAAAGAGGGTAAAAAGACATTTAAGGTCACATAGAGAGTTACTATGGAACTTAGAGTCATGTTTCTATTGTTGTCTTTGGTGTCATGGAGCGCCTTCAAATTTGTTTTCATTTTCCATCATTCTGCTTAAAGTCTTTGAGTATGACCAGACCCACAGATTTAATGATAGTGTCTCACAGAGATTAAATAAAGGACGCTCCTATTAGCATCACAATATAGATAGGTTCTTTTTAAAGAAACTAAAAATATTTCTTGATTCCTTCAGAAAAAAGTTTTTACTTAATGGAACAAAAGCTATAATGGCAGTATTTAAAATACTCAGCTTGTTAATGTTTGCCTGGTAGTAGTTCTATTAGAAACATTACTTTCTTTATTTTTGATCATAAAAATTATTTAGTTATAGATAATCATGAATATTTTTCTCAATTATAAAAATTGTAGCACTGTTAAAGTCAATTTACATAATAATACAATTTCTTGATTCTCTAATTTACCTCTTTTTTTTATTTGCAAAGGTTAGTAAATTATTCCTTTAAGAAAAGAAGCAAATTTGATGTAAAAGAGGAACCTATAAGAAATGAACTTAGATGGCCAAAAATTTGAGTTGAATTTATTGAAGTAAATAACCATAGGCTTATTGGGTAAACATTTCGAATTATCTTGTTAAATGATCTTAACTTTCCAATCAAAGTTGTTCTTGAAGGGGAAAAAGTTTCTTTTATTTTTTTCTCTTGATGAAATATCAAATTATGCCTATTGTTCTCACTACATTTGAATTTGATTTCTACTTAAAGAATTTGAATACATATGGGTAATCCTCACTAAACCTGGCGTGTGTGCTGTCTTGAAGTCAGCCTCTGCAAGAACTCATGGTCAAAGATATAAGTCTAACTCCAAAAGCCTTGAACAATGGACTACAGAAACTTAGGTTATATTTTCTTTGTATAGGAATCTTATATGTAGCCTATCATAGAGCATAACTTCCTAAAAGTTCTCTTTATACCTCCCTCCATGTCCCCAATTTTCAGACTCATGTTAGCTGAAAACTGGGTTTGCTTCTTGGTGGGTGTTGAGCCAAATGATACAACCAAGTCAAACGGTCCATGTCAACGGTCCATGCCACAGCTCTTATTACTTTCCCCTGGAGGACCCAATCTCCCCTCCCCATGTTAATAAACAGTGCCATCTATCTTGTTCCATATGAATTTTAAGCTTCATCCAGTCCGATTTCACATCCAATTCAGGAATTTCTTCTATATCCCTAAGAAATTCAAACCTTCATTTGAGAATCACCAAAGAGAGAGTTCATTGCCTAGAGAGTTGGCCTGATTCTCTAAGCTATAGAATTGGGCCTCTGCTCATTTTCTACTCCATACTTGGCTTGATGTGGAGTTACAAAAAAAAGTTCTGAATGCTTAGAGTATTCTTCAATCATAATATACTTGAAAAACTTGCATGTAGACATATGCATGGTATTACTAAAGGTTGAACTACTCTGGCTAATATAACCAGAAGATAAAAATCTAAATTGTTTCCATTTGCTCTTATTTGAAAGGATAATTATTCAAGCAGAGCTTTTTATTACAATCAGAGTGGTGATCTATGAAAATATTTATAGAGCCTTGCATTCTGATGACATGCAAGTTTGAGAAATTTAAATATAATTTTATGTACTAAAATTGTGCTTCAGGACGAAGCCACTAAATATACAAATAGTCATGAATGTAAATTATACATGTCTAGTTTCATCTTCCTCTATTTCATATCTGATTTGTATATAGGCTTTCATGTCTGAGAATGAAGCCAAAAGTGGAAAAAAGGGGTCTTTCCTAAACAATATTGTAATAGTTTCAAAAAGGTTGCACTGGTAACGCAACTAGATAAAGTAATGAAACTTTTCAGATAGAAATTGTGTGGCACATGCTCTGAGAGTCAGTGTCTCAAAGAGTCACAGTGACAGAGATTGGTAACTTGATTTTCTGGCCCTACGTGTTTTGGAAGGCACTAAATGTTGGACTGCTTGGGAGGAGCTAGAAGGGCCTTAACACACATACAGCACCTGCTATTCATGTACATCAAACAATGCTGAGTTGCCAGTGCTTTTGGATAACAAAGCTAAAGTAGTACAATCACTAGTTCCAGATGGAACTAAGAGATTAAATGATTTCCCTAGGGTTATACTGAAGTCAGAGTTGGAATTAGAGGACTAGGCCCAGGGATAACTCTGCAAGAAGCACTTTTTTAACCCTTGCCTTCATACTGCAGGAAATTTATGTAAGGGCAGAGATTAGGTTTTATCTGTTCACCCATAATGAAGCTTCTTGAAAAATAGCTCACAGTAGCTGATTGTCAGAGAGAGGCAGCCTGTTAAGAGACATATATCTACTTGCCTTATAATGTGCTGCTAAGGTTATGCTGCAATATATATTTCTGTTTCTATTTCAAGTCAAACCATTCATCCCTTGAACTTTGTTTTTCTGAATTGCATAAAACAGGTACACAAAGGGGTATGTTTTTTCTCTTCTAACAGTGAGTACCGCTCTTTATAAATATGCTTTCAGCTTTAAGCACCTGTCTAGGCATTTCATCTACATGATGAAAGCTAATATTGGAAATCGGGCCAAGAAAAATATTAATATCTGAAAATCAATAGCATAGACATTATTAACTCAGATAGTTAGCATTTTTGGTCACATTAGGTTGTAGAGAAATGTTATAAAAGAATCATTTTATATATATTTTTTAAAGTTGCTTTTTCTCATCAACCTAATCAGCACCCTCTATCCTTTGGAAACCAAGTGTTTAAACAAAGTTTAAGTAAGATGTCAGGTATATGCTAAGTGAGAGGAAAATTATCTTGATTTAGCTGAAAACTGGTGGTAGCATTTAGTCACAGTTAACTATGTAAAGTTGTTCTCTGGGTCAAGACGTTTTCTTCCTTTACTCTCCTCAAAGGATTTTATACTTCCTTTTTCTCACATCAGGATGTAAGAGATGTAACATTTAAGTTTTGTTCTAGGCTTCATGAGACAACAGATTAGTGATTTTTTTTTTTTCGGTACGCGGGCCTCTCACTGTTGTGACCTCTCCCATTGCAGAGCACAGGCTCGGGACGCGCAGGCTCAGCGGCCATGGCTCACGGGCCTAGCCGCTCCGCGGCATGTGGAATCTTCCCAGACAGGGGCATGAACCCGTGTCCCCTGCATCGGCAGGCGGACTCTCAACCACTGTGCCACCAGGGAAGCCCAGATTAGTGATTTTTAATGGGAGAAGATATGCCACCCTTCCCCAGGAGAAGTTATGGAGGTTTTGGACTTTTTTGTCTTTGTTGGTTGTTACAATGATTGGGGGTCCAATTGGCCTTTAATTCTCTGGGAAGAAGAGGGCTAGGTGTTTGGCAGTGTGGGAGACAGCCCTACACCATGAAGAATTGTCCCATATTCTGTGAGACTTTCCAATTTCTCACAAAGGACAAACGTTTATATTTTGTCATGATTTTCATATATACTGAATTTTCTAGGAATGCAATTACTGTGTAAGTAGAGGAAAGATTTTATACAATCTTTTTATGTTTTCAGAGTTCCTAAGAGTTGGTAAGGAATTCAAAATATGTTACTGAAGGCCATGTCACGTGTGGAATTCGAATTGTTAAAACGGATCATTCTGCATTTATAGCTGTTGAACCCATGTTGAAAGAACCTTTCTCATCTATCCAACTCTGAATATATTTATTTATTCCGTATTTTAAAATGACAAATACAGGAAGAAATGTTGACAATATTCAATTGAATATTGCCTTTTCTTAAATCTGAGTTTATTCATTAAAGTGAGGGCAAACATCTGGCTTCTTCCTTTTCTTTTCTAGTGGAGCCATGCCTGAACATTTAAACACTGAAATGTATATTATTTTAGTATTTGTATACATAAAAGATTATTTCTTTTTTATTTCACAGTTGATACATTGTATTGATTCTTTGAAATTATATATGTAGGTAGGTTGTGTTATTTATAAATTTTACTCCATGGTAATAAAGGAGGGAGATAAAAAGATTTGTTATTAAAAGTGTGTATTGGGTTGGATAGGATTGAAAACTTCTGCAATAGATCTGCCTATCAAAGTGATAAGCCAAAATATGCAGAATTTTCAAAGCAGAAAAGAAGATTTGCAATACTTTTTGACACCTTTGTTGTTGCAAGTATTTGAAAGGAATCAGAATGTGGAGAGAGGAGAGCGAATTTATTTAAAAAAAAGATGTCTTTGAAGAGAACTATAGCCTTTAGGTCCCCACTCCCCAATCCCTTTCCCTGGGTGACTTGGGTAGGATGCTACCTCCACTTTGGGTCCGGGGTAGGAAGCTTCCATGAGACCACTTATAGTGCTTGAAACATGTTCCCTACAGTTGGAGACATGTATCCTTCCTCAGGTCTGAGAACATTTGAGGAATAGGAGACTGTCAGCAGGACAGAAGTGCCTGTGTTTTGATTGACTTGCATTCTCATGGTTGGTGAGGTTAATGGATACATGCACAGATATGGGCACACAGGGAGAGAGAGCCAACACAGCATCATTTCATGTCCTACCTCAGCCTAGAGGATCACCAAGGAGGACATCAAGATTCCAGCAGGTGAGGGTCTGTGTGGAGTGGATCGTGAATGGTGTCTAAGGGCTAGGTGGAGGGTGGGGAATTGTGAGCCAAAAGCAATGGATTTGTCCCTGTCAAAGAAGCTCCATGTAGCCCACAACTGTGCCCAAGAGAGAGAGTCAGCCGTAAAGAACTGGCAAGCCCAGGGTTTGGGCCGCCAATCAGCAGGTAATGTCCTAACTCCTTTATTTATCTCCCTCCTCTATTCTAATGTGGGGCTTGAGAGTGAGGGAGGAAGTAAGTGGGGACAGAGGACAGAAGCCAACCCATACTTCTTCCCTTAGACAGTCAACCACAGACCTGTGCTGGGGGAGGATGAAGAGAACTGTCTTTTTGGAGTGAAGACTCAAGCATTATACCGGGTTGGACCTTCTAATTCTGAATCGAGACTTCCTTTACTGAAAAGTACTATACTGACCATTGATTATGTAGGAGTGAGTCAATAAGCAATGAGAGCTAATTGAGATGTAGATTTCACCTAGGTGCAAAGAAGAAACTTCTCCCACTGAACATATTTTAAGGGGAGTCTCAGGGCACAAATGCTTGGTAACTTGCCACAAGTTGTGTAATAAGTTAGGTAAAATCATGCTTGAGACGCAAGAGGGAAGAGATATGGGAACATATGTATATGTATAACTGATTCACTTTGTTATAAGGCAGAAACTAACACACCATTGTAAAGAAATTATACTCCAATAAAGATGTTAAAAAATATATACATAAAAATATCATGCTTGAGGTATATTTCTTCCCTTTACCCTTATTCTTCTGAAAGGGCTCATACGTGCTGTCTCTATCTCCTCTCAGATGATGTCCTTGTATTTGTCATTTACACTGTACTTGTGTGAAACTGTGTCAGCTTTTTTGTGCTTCTAGTCTCTGTAACTATAGAAGAAAAAACCTGCCTCATGTTAAAGGATTTTTAGTCTCCTTTTCAGAAAGTAGAAGAGCTGTTTGAAAATGGACTTATTCCATCAATATACAAGCAAGGCTTTAATGATGAAAAATTATATTCTACTGCAAAGAAATAACACCCTGCTGTGTGTCCCCTCTACTCTCAATGCTCTGCCACATCACTACTTCACTTCTGATACCAGACGTGTGGGTTTTCCACACATCAGGCAATTCTGCGACACTAGCTGGGTGTTCTACAATTTAAGTCAACCTGACACTTTCTGGAGATAGCATCAGATCCCACAGGGTAAGGACTCAGTCCCACAACACTGCCGCCCATTCCCCCCAAACACATTTCGGACATCACTCCAAATACAGGTTGTTACCCCTGCTTCCAACCCACTAACTATAAGTTGGAGGTTCCCATGACCCCTTTCTGCGTTCGATTGATTTGTTAAAGCAGCTCATGGAACTCAGGAAGATAGTTTACTTACTAGATTACTATTTATTATAAAATGATATAATTAAGGAACAGCCAGATGGAAGAGATGGATAGAGCAAGGTGTGGGGGAAGAAGCACGGAGCCTGCACGCCCTCCCTGGGCGCACCACTCTCCCTGAACCTCCACATAATCATCAGCCTGGAAGCTCTCAGAGCTCTGTTATTATTATTATTATTTTTTAAATGGAGGCTTCATTACTTAGGTGTGGTTGATTAAATCATTAGCCATTGATGATTTAGCTCTACCTCCAGCCCCTCTCCCCTCGTAGGAGGTTGGGGAGCTTGGGGATGGGGCTGAAAGTTCCATCACTCAAATCAAGGTTGTTTCCCCTGGCAACTTTCCACAGGAAGAACTTGTTTACTTGGTTAAGCCTAGGAAATCTAGGGTTATATTTTCAGAGTGCTTTCTTGTCTCTTCTTATAATACTTTCAATATTTCTTGTTTGTTTCACATTGTTCCATATCTCTTAGAACCTTAAATGCTTCTATGCAACCACTGTCTTCTTAGATGATTAAAAGATAAAACAAAAAGAAATCATGCTGATTCACCCTCAAACTGAAAACCACATCTCTATCAACAAAATGTTGTCTTTACGGTGCATGAACAACAGTGATGAAGATCTGGACGATTCTTGACGGTTTCTTCTGCAGCTTTGGCTGAGGGAGGACTGAAATGGAGGTTTAAAAATTATAGTTCCCATGCTTCTAGCAAAAGACTAGCTCTTTTTTTAGACATGGTAACAAGTAACCACCAGAACTGGTTTTAAACCTGTTTAATCAATCAATGACAACTCACCTGGGTGAATATACTTCTACGGACCAACCAACCAGTGACAGCTCCTTACTTCTGAAAGTCAGCCAGACTCACTCCAATGAACATGCTTTTTAAGATCAAACTATCAGCAACAGTGTAACCCAAGTAGCCATGCTTCCACAATTGTCGACCCACTTCCACTGCTGTAAATTTGCAAGTCTGTGAACTCCACGCTTTCTGAAAATCTGTGCAGTATCAGCAGTCTATTCTGCTTGGGGAGCTTGTATGAAGGCAGCATAGCTCTCCTTAAGCAATAAATTTAGCTTTGAGGTTTTGTTTCAGATTCTGCATAGTGGTATCACCCTTTGTCTCTCACTATCATATCACCGGAATCTCATCTGCCACTGAGATGCAGAATAGCATAACAGTTATGAACCTGAATTTGAGGCTGATTCTGCTGCATTCCGGCTGTGTGATCTTGAGCAATTTGCCCTGATTTTTTCATTTGTAAAATCAGGAGAATTAATAGCATCTACCTGACAGTGTTAAATTAAATATGAGTCACTTTAAGTGCTTTATAAACATTAGCTAGTGGGCTTCCCTGGCGACACAGTGGTTGAGTCCGCCTGCCGATGCAGGCGACACGGGTTCGTGCCCTGGTCTGGGAAGATCCCACATGCCACGGAGCGGCTGGGCCTGTGAGCCATGGCCGCTGAGCCTGCTCGTCCGGAGCCTGTGCTCCACAGCGGGAGAGGCCACAACAGTGAGAGGCCTGCATACCGCAAAAACAAACAAACAAACACAAAACATTCGCTAGTGTTACTATTTCTTGCTTTTAGAAATACCTAGCATAAGTTCAAAGTTAAAAGGAAGTAAAGGGTTTCACTATACCTTTACAATTCAAAGCTTTGCTTGTACTTTTCCAACATTAATATTTTAAAAGTATGACCTTAATACTTTTAAAACTTGGAGGAATTGTGCTTGTGTGTGTGTGTATGCTATATGTGTACATACAGACATACATATGTCTCTGTCAATTTTGAAACTATTCTCATTGTTTGAAGAATAGCCCATCTTCAGACTGCATTCATAGGAGAACAAATATCTATTTAATATAGTGCATACTAACAGCAATGTAGTATTATTAATAAATAGTTGGATGTTTGTTGCTAAGGGCTAGCATATTGAGTTCTATATTTTAATTTTTGCACTAAGAATATTACATATATTTTATCATTTAAGGAAAATATATTACGTGTCTACTTTGTGCCAGACAGTGTTCTTGGGGCTAGAAGTAAAATGGTGAGCCATTGTACTGAATACACTTCATTCATCTATGTTTCCTTTTGAAAACAGAAATGTCATGGGTATAATTTGTATTATTTATTACTATTTATCTGTGTTTATGTTTGTACTTACATTAAGGCTACATAATGAAAAATCATTTGAATGTTTTGTTACACTGATTTTGTTGCCATCATTTGATTGACTTATTAAACAATAACATTGGAAATGCGAAGAAAACTAGGCAAGTTTTTGTGATATCAAGTCAGTGGTCAGGATTTCCGTGGGGCAGTAAGTCACAGACACTATGTTTCTTTTTTTTTTAAGTTTTTAATTTAATTTAATTTAATTTTTTTTGTACAACTGGTTCTTATTAGTTATGCATTTTATACATATTAGTGTATATATGTCAATCCCAATCTCCCAATTCATCACACCACCACCATCCCCCTACTACTTTCCCCCTTGGTGTCCATACATTTGTTCTCTACATCTATGTCTCTATTTCTGCCCTGCAAACCAGTTCATCTATACCATTTTTCTAGGTTCCACATATATGCATTAATATACGATATTTGTTTTTCTCTTTCTGACTTACTTCACTCTGTATGACAGTCTCAAGATCCATCCACGTCTCTACAAATGAACCAGTTTCTTTCCTTTTCATGGCTGAGTAATATTCCATTGTATATATGTACCACACTTCTTTATCCATGCGTCTGTTGATGGGCATTTAGGTGGCTTACATGACCTGGCTATTGTAACTAGTGCTGCAATGAACATTGGGGTGCATGTGTCTTTTTGAATTATGGTATATGCCCAGTCGTGGGATTGCTGGGTCATATGGTAATTTTATTTTTAGTTTTTTAAGGAACCTCCATACTGTTCTCCAAAGTGGCCGTATCAATTTACATTCCCACCAACAGTGCAAGAGGGTTCCCTTTTCTCCACACCCTCTCCAGCATCTGTTGCTTGTAGATTTTCTGATGATGCCCATTCTAACTGGTTGAGGTGATACCTCATTGTAGTTTTGATTTGCATTTCTCTAATGATTAGTGATGTTGAGTAGTTTTTCATGTGCTTCTTGGCCATCTGTATGTCTTCTTTGGAGAAATGTCTATTTAGGTCTTCTGCCTATTTTTGGATTGGGTTGTTTGTTTTTTTAATATTGAGCTGCATGAACTGTTATCTATTTTGGTGATTAATTCTTTGTTGATTCGTTTGCAAATATTTTCTTTCATTCTGAGGGTTGTCTTTTCATCTTGTTTATGGTTTCCTTGCTGTGCAAAAACTTTTAAGTTTCATTAGGTCCCATTTGTTTATTTTTGTTTTTATTTCCATTACTCTAGGAGGTGGATCAAAAAAGATCTTGCTGTGATTTATGTCAAAGAGTGTTCTTCCTATGTTTTCCTCTAAGCGTTTTATAGTGTCCAGTCTTACATTTAAGTCTCTAATCCATTTTGAGTTTATTTATGTGTATGGTGTTATGGAGTCTTCTAATTTCATTCTTTTACATGTAGCTGTCCATTTTTCCCAGCACCACTTATTGCCTTTTCTCCATTGAATACCCTTGCCTCCTTTGTCATAGATTAGTTGACCATAGGTGTGTGGGCTTATCTCTGGGCTTTCTATTCTGTTCCATTGATCTATATTTCTGTTTTTGTGCCAGTACCATATTGTCCTGATTACTGTAGCTTTGTAGTATAGTCTGAAATCAGGGAGTCTGATTCCTCCAGCTCCATTTTTCTCCCTCAAGACCACTTTAGCTATTTGGAGTCTTTTGTGTCTCCATATAAATTTTAAGATTTTTTGTTCTACTTCTGTAAAAAATGCCATTGGTAATTTGATAGGAATGGCATTGAATCTGTAGATTGTTTTGGGTAGTATAGTCATTTTCACAATATTGATTCTTCCATTCCAACACCATGGTATATCTCTCCATCTGTTGGTATCATCTTTAATTTCTTTCATCAGTGTCTTATGGTTTTCTGCATACAGGTCTTTTGTCTCCTTAGGTAGGTTTATTCCTAGGTATTTTATTCTTTTTGTTGCAATGGTAAATGGGAGTGTTTCCTTAATTTCTTTTTCAGATTTTTCATCATTAGTGTATAGGAATGCAAGAGATTTCTGTGCATTCATTTTGTCTCCTGCAACTTTAGCAAATTCATTGATTAGCTCTAGTAGTTTTCTGGTGGCATCTTTAGGATTCTCTATGTATAGTATCATGTCATCTACCGACAGTGACAGCTTTACTTCTTCTTTTCCAATTTGTATTCCTTTTTCTTCTCTGATTGCCATGGCTAGGACTTCCAAAGCTATGTTGAATAATAGTGGTGGGAGTGAACATCTTTGTCTTGTTTCTGATCTTAGAAGAAATGCTTTCAGTTTTCACCATTGAGAATGATGTTTGCTGTGTGTTTGTTATATATGGCCTTTATTATGTTGAGGTAGGTTCCGTCTATGCTCATTTTCTGGAAAGTTTTTATCATAAATGGGTGTTGAATTTTATCAAAAGTTTCTCTGCATCTATTGAGATGATCATATGGATTTTATTCTTCAATATGTTAATATGGTGTATCACATTCATTGATTTGCGTATATTGAAGAATCCGTGCATCCCTGAGATAAACACCACTTGATCATGGTGTATGATCCTTTTAATGTGCTGTTGCATTCTGTTTGCTAGTATTTGGTTGAGGATTTTTGCATCTATATTCATCAGTGATATTGGTCTGTAATTTTCTTTTTTTGTAGTATCTTTGGTTTTGGTATCAGGGTGATGGTGGCCTCATAGAATGAGTTTGGGATTGTCCCTTCATCTGCAATTTTTTGGAAGAGTTTGAGAAGGATAGGTGTTAGCTCTTCTCTTAATGTTTGGTAGAATTCACCTGTGAATCCATCTGGTCCTGGACTTTTGTTTATTGGAAGTTTTTTTTTTTTTTTTCGGTACACAGGCCTCTCACTGTTGTGACCTCTCCCGTTGCGGAGCACAGGCTCCGGACGCCCAGGCTCAGCAGCCATGGCTCATTGGCCCAGCCGCTCCGTGGCATGTGGGATCTTCCTGGACCAGGGCATGAACCCGTGTCCCCTGCATCGGCAGGTGGACTCTCAACCACTGCGCCACCAGGGAAGCCCTATTGGAAGATTTTTAATCACAGTTTCAATTTCATTATTTGTGTTTGCTCTGTTTATATTTTCTGTTTCTTCCTGGTTGAGTCTTGGAAGGTTATACCTTTTAAAAATTTGTCCATTTCTTCCAGGCTGACCATTTTAATGGCACAGAGTTGCTTGTTGTAGTCTCTTAGGATGCTTTGTATTTCTGTGGTGTCTGTTGTAACTTCTCCTTTTTCATTTCTAATTTTATTTATTTATTTTTTCTATTACTTTTTTTTTTTTTGTGGTATGCAGGCCTCTCACTGTTGTGGCCTCTCCCGTTGCGGAGCACAGGCTCCAGATGTGCAGGCTCAGTGGCCATGGCTCACGGGCCTAGCCGCTCCGTGGCATGTGGGATCTTCCCGGACCGGGGCACAATCCCATGTCCCCTGCATCGGCAGGCGGACTCTCAACCACTGCGCCACCAGGGAAGCCCCTCCCTCTTTTTCTTGATGAGTCTGACTAATGGTTTATCAATTTTGTTTATTTGCTCAAAGAACCAGCTTTTAGTTTTATTGATCTTTGCTATTGTTTTCTTTGTTTCTATTTCATTTATTTCTGCTCTGATCTTTATTATTTCTTTCCTTCAACTAACTTTGGGTTTTGTTTGTTCTTCTTCCTCTAGTTCCTTTAGGTGTAATGTTAGATTGTTTAATTGAGATTTTTCTTGAGGTAGGCTTGTATTGCTATAAACTTCCCTCTTAGAACTGCTTTTGCTGCATCTCATAGGTTTTAGATCATCGTGTTTTCATTGTAATTTGTCTCTAGGTAATTTTTGATTTCCTCTTTGATTTCTTCAGGGATCTCTTAGTTATTTAGTAACGTATTGTTTAACCTCCATGTGTTCATGTTTTTTACATTTTTTTCCTGTAATTGATTTCTAATCTCATAGCATTGTGTTCTGAAAAGATGCTTGATATGACTTCAATTTTCTTAAATTTACTGAGGCTTGATTTGTGACCCAAGATGTGATCTATCCTGGAGAATTTTCCATGCACACTTGAGAAAAAAGCATAATCTGCTGTTTTTGGATGGAATGTCCTATAAATATCAATTAAACGTATCTGGTCTATTGAGTCATTTAAAGCTTGCATTTCCTTATTAATTTTCTGTTTGAATGATCTGTCCATTGGTGTAAGTGAGGTGTTAAAGTCTCCCACTCTTATTGTGTCACTGTCGATTTCCTCTTTTATAGTTGTTAGCAGTTGCCTTATGTATGGACGTGCTCCTATGTTGGGTGCATATATATTTATAATTGTTATCTCTTCTTCTTGGATTGATCCCTTGATCATTATGTAGTGTCCTTCCTTGTCTCTTGTAACATTATTTTAAAGTCTATTTTATCTGATATGAGTATAGCTACTCCAGCTTTCTTTTGATTTCCATTTGCATGGAATATCTTTTTCCATCCCCTCACTTTCAGTCTGTATGTGTCCCTAGGTCTGAAGTGGGTCTCTTGTAGACAGCATATATATGGGTCTTGTTTTTGTATTCAATCAGCAAGCCTGTATTTTTTGGTTGGAGCATTTAATCTATTCACGTTTAAGGGAATTATCGTTATGTATGTTCCTATGACCATTTTCTTAATTGTTTTCGGTTCGTTTTTGTAGGTTCTTTTCTTCTCTTGTGTTTCCCACTTAGAGAAGTTCCTTTTGCATTTGTTGTAGAGGTGGTTTGGTGGTGCTGAATTCTCTTAGCTTTTGCTTGTCTGTAAAGCTTTTGATTTCTCCATCCAATCTGAATGAGATCCTTGTCGGGTAGAGTAATCTTGGTTGTTCTTCCCTTTGTTCACTTTAATTATATCATGCCACTCCCTTCTGGCTTGTAGAGTTTCTGTTGAGAAATCAGCTGTTAACCTTATGGGAGTTCCCTTGTATGTTATTTGAAGTTTTTCCTTTGCTGCTTTCAATAATTTTTCTTTGTCTTTAATTTTTGCCAATTTGATTACTGTGCATCTCAGCATGTTTCTCCTTGGGTTTATCCTGTATGGGACTCACTGTGCTTCCTGGAATTGGGTGGCTATTTCCTTTTCCATGTTAGGGAAGTTTTTGACTATAATCTCTTCAAATATTTTCTCTGGTCCTTTCTCTCTCTCTTTTCCTTCTGGGACCCCTATAATGTGAATGTTGTTGTGTTTAATGCTGTCCCAGAGATCTCTTAGACTGTCTTCATTTCTTTTCTTTCTTTTTTCTTTATTCTGTTCCACAGCAGTGAATTCCACCATTCTGTCTTCCAGGTCTCTTATCCATTCTTCTGCCTCAGTTATTCTGCTATTGATTCCTTCTAGTGTAGTTTTCATTTCAGTTATCGTATTGTTCATGTCTGTTTGTTTGTTCTTTAATTCTTCTAGGTCTTTGTTAAACATTTTTTGCACCTTCTCGATCTTTGCCTCCATTCTTTTTCCGAGGTCCTGGATCATCTTCACTATCATTATTCTGAATTCTTTTTCTGGAAGGTTGCCTATCTCCACTTCATTTAGTTGTTTTTCTTGGGTTTTATCTTGTTCCTTCATCTGGTACATCGCCTTTGCCTTTTCATCTTGTCTATATTTCTGTGAATGTGGTTTTTGTTCCACAGGCTGCAGGATTGTAGTTCTTCTTGCTTCTGCTCTCTGCCCTCTGCTGGATGAGTCTATCTAAGAGGCTTGTCCAGACACTATGTTTATTGCTCTTTTAATCCAAATTCCCATAAAGACCAATAAATAAAAGTTACCTCACCTATCATTTGGCAGATAACTGAATTGACTCTGTCATAATCTGCTTGATTCTTCTTGTGTTCACTTTTTTATTTGTAGTATTTGATGTTAATATTTGTTAGTTATTAATTTTAGAGTTATATGGAACCGCTAATACTGATACACATTTTTATATCCTTGGTCAGAGTTATAATATGTATACACATTAACAGACAAAAATAAGTAGTGTACAGTGCCATATGGTAGCTGTGGCATGTTTTATATAAATCATGTGTGTATTCTACAAACACATTTCTTTTCTGAACTACTTGAGGTAAATTACAAGTTACATTATACATTATGGCTCTTTAAATAGTGTGAGTTTTCTAACATGATTACAGTATAGTTATCAGTGTCACAAATTTACATTGGTAACCTACCATTTGTTTAATAGTTTTATTATTTTTTAATTTTAAACTTTTTTGCATATTTGTATGTGTGTATATTAAAAATAATTTTTAAAGAAAAGACTTTCTCACTATGTTAAGTAACTGCCTTAAACATTAGTTATACTCAAGTAGTACATTGTATGTCATATAGATAAGAACCAGCTAGATCTACTTAAAAACTAAACAACTGATATTAGGAGAATCTAAAAATAACTTAGAAAAACACTAAGTGGAGAAGAAAGTCAGTTCAGTCTAGTCTTTTCATGTCAACATGAACTATGTAGCTGCCTTTTTTCTTTTCTTTCACCATATTCTCCTCATATAAAATAATAGCTTCCAAACAAGGTGACCAAGGCTTTTTCTTTACTTTCATTGAATAATGTGCAGAGATTGACTAGAACACTGTGGCAGAGGCAGTGTCAGCTGTCTGGAGATAAGTGCTCAGAGCCTTGCTCCGGTCCAAACCTGAACCTCCAGAACAAATATCAGGAAAGGCTTTTTAATAAGTTAAGAGTCTGGGTGAATTGATTAAATTAGATATTGTGAGATTTGGTAAAGGCTTGCACCTAAGTAGCTGTTCATTGTGAAATGAAGTCCTAATTTATTGTTTTGAGTTTAATACGTGGTTGTTTTAAGGAGTGTATTTTGGTAATGATATGCCAAAGCAGAAAATTATTGGCAAAATTAAGTTGAATCAGGCTGGAAATGATCTTTTCTTGTTCAAATAAAATTCAGTTTAGTTCTTTGTTTAAGCTTGAGAGACATCTTCCCTGTCTCAGACCATTACTGCTACCCTCCCAAAAGTCAGCCAAACAAGTACAACTGAACCAATTCCTTCCTTGTCCCTCCCTACCTCAGCTCCAGTCATAGAATTTATAATAAATAAAATACACTGCAGCTATATGCAAGTCTGATCAGACTATTTCTCCAGAACTTGTCCTCTCCATAAGCTTTTATTCTAATCCATTCTCTTCCACATCCCTGGTTTTTATCCTATTGGCCTCATGCCTAGATTTTTTATTTCTATAACTCCTTTTAACTGAATAGTCTTTTTAGACAGCCCACTTTTTCCGTCTATTGAAGTCCTGAGTCAAGCGATGTTCCATATCCAAACCAGCCTCCTAGCCTAATAGGATCTCCTAGGAGATATGTCAGTTGCTATCTCCCTGTACCCCAATAGGGTATCCTAGTCTAACCTAGATCTCAGGGCTTCAGACCATTCTGTTATCTTATCTGAAAAGTGGGCTTTCAATAGCCGATACTTAAGCCTTCAAGTTTCAACCTGTAGTATACTAATTCTTCCTGTTGACAGAGAACTTAAATTGCAGAATCAACCTTTTTTGGTAATTTCTACAGTCAAATATTTGTCAATCAACAAATATTTGCTAAGCAACTACAGTAAATCAGATATTGTGCTATGTGTAGGGATTCAAGAGGACCAGTAAATAAGAGCTTTTTCCTCCCTGTCTGGATTCTGAATAATTTAAGAAAAAAAAAAATACCAAGGCAGATGGAAGCAAAGTATCACCTCTGTTGCTCATAGAACAAGATTGAGGACGTAGATTCTCAAGAGAACCAAGTGGGCTGATGAACTGAATCTCAGATTTAGAAATACCTACCCACATGGTCCCTGCAGTGCTAGACCAGGATAGACCTTTCCTGCACAGGGACTTAGGTCCTAGAGGTGAAGTGAAAAACATCCTCTTGCAGACAGGCAGCTCCCAAGAGAGAGAACAGTGCAACTGAGAATGCCCAATTGTTCTTCCCAATTTTTCATTTCTCTTACATGAGGAGTGTGTAAAGGGACAAAGAGATGCTGTAATTATGTTTGGGGAAATATATTCCATGTCAACCAGGAATGGGGTAATGGAATTCCCTTCTGACTGAATGCACTATGGGCACAGTGGTGCACAGACATGGTCCCTCCCCTCATGGGGTTTATAATCCAGCAGGGGAAGGCAGATATTAAACATTGCAATTACAAATGATAAAGTGGGATGCAATTCTTTTGTGCATTGTACTTTCAGGGGGCAGAACTTGAGTGATGAATTGCAGATTTTTTTTTTTTTCGGTACGCGGGCGTCTCACTGCTGTGGCCCCTCCCGCTGCGGAGCACAGGCTCTGGATGCGCAGGCCCAGCGGCCATGGCTCACGGGCCCAGCCGCTCCGCGGTATGTGGGATCTTCCTGGACCGGGGCACGAACCCGCGTCCCCTGCATCGGCAGGCAGACTCTCAACCACTGCGCCACCAGGGAAGCCCGAATTGCAGATTTTAAAACTATTTTTTCTTTACCAATCCTTTTGTCTCTCTTCACCTGGTTAAGGCTGGATAAATGCTATGACCCTAAGGCTTTCTTTTTGTGTGCTTTCGTCTAAATATCCTGTTTCTACTCATAGTCTTTCCTTACATTAGACATAATATAATTGATTGTCTCATTTTACTAAGTTATAACCACTTTTCAGTCTGACATCGTGGAGATTACACCCTGGTAATGCTCATGGAGTGTTGGGTGTTCCAAACTTTTCAGTTTCATATTTACAATCTCTTAACTTACTCCTCTTGGGAGCTCATAATATTTATTGTGTGTGGATTTTTACAAGTGTAAATCTCAGATTTGTTTTTGTTATTTTAAAATTTGTGAGCAACAATTCATGGAAACCAAATTGATTTTCAGAAATAACTATCCTCTATCAGTTCATATTAAGATATATGATTAATTTGTAAAGGACCAATGATTATATAGTTCACCCTATAAAGAAAAGGCAAAGCATATAGGAAGTGTTATCAAAGTAGTGAGATCAAGGAAATAACACTGCTGAAGTCAAACACAGAATTTTTTGTTTTGTTTTGAAATTTCACTAAGTGTGAGGACATCCTTTGGAAAGCTTGTGCCATTTCTAATGCTGACTCTTGCTTCATTAGATTTTAAAATGGTAGATAAACAATGGTTGTTAGAATGGTAAAAATAATCAACAGTGATTGGTAGATTAAAATGGTTGAATAATAAATAGGAATTTGCCAATTGTTTCCACAGTAGATAATCAGCAGCTTGGCGATATTTCTATTCATTAATTATAGAAATGTTTATGTTACATTGAAACATTGTTTACCTAAAATTTAGAAAGATAAGTTGTAAAGGAAAAGTGATTGAAAATCAAAGTATGAACAATTTTGTTTTTATGTACTTTAAAATTCCAAATAAATCCTGCCATGCTAATGCTATGCCAAGAGCATTACATGTATAAGAAAACAATTCAGATGGAATTATTTAGAAATCTGTTTTTCCTTCTCTTCAGCTTAGGTGGAAGGTGTTAAAATTTTAGTGTTTTCTTTTAGTACATGACTTTTAAGTGTGCATGACAATTTCTTGCTCTACTAAAACTTTGCAAGATGAGCTGTCAGAATTTTTATGAAACATTCATAAATAAAAAGTACGCATTTATTGTTATCCCGTGCATCCATTCCTACAATCAGTAAATCTGCTGTCTCCACATTCAAAATATATTCTGAATCCAACCACTTCTCTTCTTATCTGCCCCTGTTATCCTCATCCAACTCACTGCCATCTCTTGCCTCAACTAATAGCAACCTAATTTGTTTCTTTGTCTCTGCTTTTTCATCTACACTGTGGTCTCCATATACTTCCTGCTGCCAGAGTGGTCCGTAGGTGTGAACCAGGGCCTGCAACATCCTGGCTTCAGTTCTCCGTGGCTTCGCATTACACAGAATTCAAAGACCCTACCACGTCTCCTGGCTACCCCTCTGGCCTCACTTCCTACTGTTCTCCATTTCCTTCCTGGCCTCCTTGCTGTTTTTTGAATATACCAAGCTCTGTCCAATCTTAGGGTTCTTGCACTTGTTATTCTTTCTGCCTTGAATATGTGAAGTTCTCTTCTTAAAGTCCTGTCCGTTCTGCTCCTGCAATTATAATGTCGCCTTTATGTAGCAGGAACTCCTTGCTATTTCCCAGCTCCTGGTATATAGCACCTGGCACATAGGAGGCACTCAATAGAAATTGCTAAATGAATAAACAGGCTGATGACAAAATCAAAGGTAACATTCTATATTTTAAAAATGGCCCAGATAAAAGACAGTAATGGTGATGTGTCAGGAGGGCTTTCATGTTTCTCCAATGCTTGTAATATTTAAGTGTACTGTAGAAACTAGTGAGCACTAAATAGTCCATGAAACTTTGAGATACAATGATGAAAGAAATGATGTCTTTTTAGATTGTTGAAAAATGAGAGCGAAGAGATGTGAAGATTAAAAATTAATCAAAGAAGATAAAAACAAGGCCATTTAAGTCTTTACAACTGTTATACACTTTTGTCATACATATTTGCTCTTTTGCCTTTCAACTATGGGTAAGCTACATTATGTCATCTCTATTTATGATTGTCTAAGTTTTCTTTTTTTATTATTTATATTTTTGGTACTTCACCCAATTCTTTGTAATGACATTTAAAGTTTATGCAAAGTAAATTTCCTGCATCTTCTTCCTGTATTAAATCTGTGTTCAAAGGATAAAATACAATTGAAGAAAGGAATACTTTTAATTTTATTCTCTATTGAAAGCAAGCAAAATTTAATGGTTTTGAAGTCATATCTAGGTGTTGTAGTTTATTTATTTGTGGTTAATATTTCATATGGAATTGACATAGAAGTACAGTGTTTATTTTATCTTACTGGATCACACTTAGGTCATATTCTTCATGAAATTAATAACTGTTGCCTTTCCAACATTAAGATGCTCCATGGAAAAATATAAAAATAGAAACCAGGAAGTAAGTTGAGTTTATAAATCATTTAGCTACCTGCCCAGCTTATGCTGAGTGGAAAAGGAGGGCTTGAAGGGTTAATAAAAGAATAGGTGGTTAGGTTCTACCCTTGCCCGGGGAAAGCTTGCTCAGACAGCAGGGAGATCCTGACAGCCATTGTTGCCTAGGTCACACAGCACAGAGGCACCATTGGAAGGCTAATGGATTTGCCACTTGCTGGCTGCTTGGCCTAGGGTAAATACTCAGTACCTCTTAAGGGAGCAGTTTATTGGAAGAAGCTTGCATTCTTCCAGTCTTGTACCCAAAGGGAAGGAAAATAAAAGAACAGGCCTTTGTGGAAAGGAAGCCTGTTGTATGTCTGAGACTACATTTATTTTATTTAAGTCAGTATATGAGTATCTTCTAAGTACTTAAAAATTCTTAACTGAATATAATTCTATAACAATTTTATGAAATATGTAGTATCATTGTCCTTATTTTACTGATGAGAAAACTAAAGCACAAAGACATTAAGAAGTTTGCTCAAGGTCACACAGCAAGTAAGAAGTATAAGATTCAGGGATTTGAACCCAGACAATCTGTCTCTGGATTCATGCCCTTAACACTACTCTCTGTTGCTTCCCACACTGACCTAAGAGTGTGGTTCTTGGACATTAGCGAGCAGCAGAATCACCATGACAGGAATTAGATGGGTCATAGTCTCAGATGAAATGTATGCCTGTCTTGGTAATGATAATCCATGGTCTTTGTACTGTGTAGTTACTGCTTATTTTTATTTTAGTATTTTGAATGATATTATTTATTTATATATTTACTTACTTTTTGCCTTTTTAAACATTTATTTTTGTCATAAAATACACATAACATAAAATGCACTATTTAAACCATTTAAAGTTCAATAGTGTTAAGTATATTTACAATTCTGTGCAATCAATCTCCAGAACTTTTTCATCTTGCAAAACTGAAACTCTATACCCATTAAACAACTCCCTTCCTCTAGGCCCTTGCAACCACCATTGTACTTTATGTCTCTATGAATGTGATTAATTTAGGTACCTCACATAAATGGAATCATATAGAATTTGCCCTTTTGTGACTGGCTTATTTCACTTAGCATAATGTCCTCAGGGTTCATCCATATTGTAACATGTGTCAGAATTTTCTTCCCTTGTAAGGCTGAATAATATTCATTCTATGTATATGCATAGGTACAACATTTTGTTGATCCATTAATTTGTTCCTTCCATCTTTTGGCTATTGTGAATAATTCTGCTATAATTGTGGGTATACAAGTAAGCTTATTTATTTTAAATGCTATTTTAATTTTATTAAGTAGATTAGTATGTCCAATAATTACTTTTTATTTCTACCTTTTAAATTTTTCTCTGTTTAAAATTTTTCCATAGTTCAAATTACATTTGTTACAGAAACTTCTGCATTTTTTTTGGTGAATTCTTTTATTATTACTATTAGTGTGCCTGGTTTGCCTGTTTCATTTGTTTAACTTAGTTTCATATATAAAATAAGGAAGTTCTACCAGATAAGAGATTTTCATAATATTTTTCATGAATATGAGGTAAGGGTTGTGCGAATATTTGAGTCAGATTTTATTTCTTGACTGTATTTTATTTTGTTTGTTTAACAACAAGAACACTCAAATGTGATCCAAAACAAACTTTACATAACAAAAATCACCAGCACATTAACATATGCTGTCAAGTTAGCACACTCATTCAAAATTCAGTTATTCATCATATGTTTATTGATCTCCAACTTTATGCCGCCACTGTGCTAGGTGGTAGTTGAATTAGCAGTCATGGTCCATATCCTTAAAAGGTTTTCAGTCCATAGGTGAGGCAGATATTAAAAATAAACAGACACATAAAATCCATAATTGCAAATTGTGATAAGTTCTGAGAGTAAAAAACAGGGAATAGTTAGAATAATGAGTGAGAGCTTTATTTAGCAAGTGGTGGGGCTGGCTAGGAAAGGGCTTTCTGAGTAGGTGCTGTGTAAGCCTGGAGTGAAGAATGAGTGGGGGGATCAATGGCAGGTCAGGTCGATGTAGAGCAAAGAGTTGTGCTGAATATCTTTTGTTTGCCCCTCCAGATCCACTCTCCTCCTTTCTCTACCTTTCACTTTGCTCTGGGCGGCTGACCTGAATGGACTACAACAGGTAGTTGAACTTCAGTGGTTCTCAACTGGGGAGTGATTTTGATCCCCAGGGGACATGTGACAGTGTCTGGAGATATTTTCAGTTCTCACAGTATCTAATGGAATGCCACTAAAGACCCTACAATGCACAAGACAGCCTTGCCTCACCACACAGAATTACTGGCCTGAAATGATGTCAATAGTGCCACGGTAGAGAAACCTGGTGGAGGGAGGAAAGCAATGTCAGGGATTTTATCCCTCTGGCTCTTTACCTGTAGAGTTACCTTCAGGTGGCTGTATCTCTTGCCTGAAGGTGCCTGCTCCTTATGAAATGCAGACTCTGCTTGATTCTCTTCTTATCACTGAGTCTAGGAGTGCTAAGCACTATCCCCTGTGGTTCCTCTATACCTACATCTTTGTAAATAATCCCTTTGTAAGTAAATACACTTCGAATTATCCTTTTCAAATGTGCCATCTATTTCCTGTTGGAACCCCAAGACTATTCCCGATAGAAGAGATAACCTGTGTGAGGACTTCATGAGACAGAGCCATGGGAGAGAGATTCTTCTGTTAGAGATGCTGCATGAGGCAGAAAGGAGGGACACAAATACACGGGCTTTTCCTTTTATTCCACCACCCAGTCTCCTGTAGTGTCTCCCATTGGCTGAACCCAATCAGAAGACAGCTAACACGTGTGTTTGGGAAATGCAGACTACAGGAGTCACTGAAGGACAAGGAATGGATCCAAGGGCAAATACAAATAGGCTTGCACAGAGACAGTATCCCTAGAACAAGAACATTAGGTTACTGCTATGGCCCATGAGGAGCCTGATGGTGGCCTGGATTGGGGTGATGAACTAGATTGATGGAGTAGAAACAGAGAGAAGGGAATACAACTTCTCCCACTATCTTTGGACATGCTCAGGGAACACAAACTTAAATGCTATAGGACCCAGGTGGGGATTGAGTGTGTGTGTGTGTGTGTGTGTGTGTGTGTGTGTGTGTTTGTGTGTAAGCCCACCTGGAAAGAGCAAACCACTAGTAGTCATAGGTAGGAATATGACCCCAGTATTTCCAGATCCTCAGAGATTTCAAAAGAAACCAAAAATCCAGATTTTTAAGTAAAATCTTTCAATTTTTAGACAATGGCAATTCATTAAAAAACACATGCTATGAACTAAACTGGACTCTGGAGTCTAGAATGATGAGTTTACAACCTCCAACCTACATAAGCTAATTGTAAAAGAGATATAGGATAAAGTTTCTAGCTCTGCTTTGATCTCTATTCTCTATTTCTATTTTTTTTTAAACTCAGGATCTATGAGTCAGTTCCATCAAAGAAATGTATTTTCCAACAAAAAAAATTATAGAACCAAATTTCATGCTGATATTGACTGGTCTGCCACTGTCTTTCCATAGGTCAGGACTGAAAATATTTGGTTCATCAAAAAAGCCACGTTGTGCTTATTGATCACTGTTACTATAAACAAATGGTACAAATTTAAATCTGCATAATGTAGTTATAATGAATTAAACATTGCTTTACAGATTTTATACAGTGAGCTCTGTGTGAGATTTTTCTGAGGAAAAGAAAAAAGGGTTTCATTAAAAAAATTGAAAACAAGTAGACTAGATAAATGCACTAAGGTTTGTGATTGGAAAACTGATAAGCAAAAGGCCTGAAGCTCAGGACTAAAATAGAAAAATCAATCTGTCAGTGGCAGTCCTTAAGTATGATTGGCCTGTTCTCTTTGTTAATACTGGGGCTAATGCATAGTTTAGAGCTAAATTACTCCAAGCAAAGTCAACATATAGGACATATAAACACTAATATGTATAAAATGGATAACTAATAAGAACCTGCTGTATAAAAAAATAAATAAAATAAAATTCAAAAAACAACAACAAAAGAAGTCAACAAATAATTGTGACATGCTGTCTCCAGAGATGTGTTGATGCCAGGGAAATCAGACCTACATAGAGGAGTGGGAAATATAAAATTGGAGACTCTAAGCCAACATGTAATAGAACTTGACCAAACCACACTTTAATAGAAAAATTAAAAGAAATCAAACAACAACAACCCAAAAGCTCCCATCCCTAACCAATCAAATTGTTTTCATGTTTTGGGGTTCCTTTTTAGCTGTTATTGCAAAATGTTTTTTACAATATGGTAATGCTGGTAGCAGAGTTGTGATACATGTTGTTAGATTTAGGTTTCATCCCTTTCAGACTTTAAAGTAGTAATGTGTCCATTAGGCTGGGTCTTAGGAAAATACTTTGGGCCCTAGGATAAACTCTCAATTCCTTAAATAAGCTATCTGTCTCCTGCTTTTCCACCGAACCTCAATTCTCACCATGCAAACATCGCGCTTTTGTGCCTCTGAGCTCTTGTGCTCCAACAGTACTTAAGTACTTTCTGTTGTCTGATACCACCAACCTGTACCATGCTACCCTGGGCATGTTTATGTTGCCTTTTTTTTTAAACATCTTTATTGGAGTATAATTGCTTTACAATGGTGTGTTAGTTTCCACTTTATAACAAAGTGAATCAGCTACACATATACATATATCCCCATATACCCTCGCCTTTGAGTCTGCCTTCTACCCTCCCTATCCCACCCCTCTGGTTAGTCACAAAGCACTGAGCTGATCTCCCAGTGTGATGCAGCTGTTTCCCACTAACTATCTATTTTACATTTGGTAGTGTATATATATCAATGCTACTCTCTCACTTCGTCCCAGCTTACCCTTCCCCCGCCCCGTGTCCTCAAGTCCATTCTCTATGTCTGTGTCTTTATTCCTGTCCTGCCCCTAGGTTCATCAGAACCATTTTTTTTTCTTTCTTAGATTCCATATATATGTGTTAGCATATGGTATTTGATTTTCTCTTTCTGAATTACTTCACACTGTATGACAGACTCTAGGTTCATCCACCTCACTACAAATAACTCAATTTCGTTTCTTTTATGGCTGAGTAATATTCCATTGTATACATGTGCCACATCTTCTTTATCCATTCATCTGTTGATGGACGCTTAGGTTGCTTCCATGTCCTGGCTATTGTAAATAGAGCTGCAATGAACATTGCAGTACATGACTCTTTTTAAATTATGGTTTTCTCAAGGTATATACCCAGTAGTAGGATTGCTGGGTCATATGGTAGTTCTAGTTTTAGATTTTTAAGGAACCTCCATACTGTTCTCCATAGTGGCTGTATCAATTTACATTCCCACCAACAGTGAAAGAGGGTTCCCTTTTCTCCACACCCTTTCCAGCATTTATTGTTTGTGGATTTTTTGATGATGGCCATTCTGACTGGTGTGAGGTGATACCTCATTGTAGTTCTGAGTTGCATTTCTCTAATGATTAGTGATGTTGAGCATCCTTTCACGTGTCTGCTGGCAATCTGTATATCTTCTTTGGAGAAATGTCTGTTTAGGCCTTCTGTCCATTTTTGGATTGGGCTGTTTGTTTTTTTGATATTGAGGTGCATGAGCTGCTTGTATATTTTGGAGATTAATCCTTTGTCAGTTGCTTCATTTGCAAATATTTTCTCCCATTTTGAGGGTTGCCTTTTGTCTTGTTTATGGTCTCCTTTGCTGTGCAAAAGCTTTAAAGTTTCATTAGGAACTTTGTTTATTTTTGTTTTTATTTCCATTTCTCTAGGAGGTGTGTCAAAAAGGATCTTGCTGTGATTTATGTCATAGAGTGTTCTGCCTATGTTTTCCTCTAAGAATTTGATAGTTTCTGGCCTTACATTTAGGTCTTTAATCCATTTTGAGTTTATTTTTGTGTATGGTGCTAGGAAGTGTTCTAATTTCAGTCTTTTACATGTAGCTGCCCAGTTTTGCAGCACCAATTATTGAAGAGGCTGTCTTTTCTCCATTGTGTATTCTTGCCTCTTTTATCAAAAATAAGGTGATCATATGTGCGTGGGTTTCTCTCTGGGTTTTCTATCCTGTTCCATTGATCTATCTTTCTGTTTTTGTGCCAGTACCATACTGTCTTGATTACTGTAGCTTCGTAGTATAATCTGAAGTCAGGGAGCCTGATTCCTCCAGCTCCATTTTTCTTTCTCAAGATTGCTTTGGCTATTTGGGGTCTTTTCTGTTACCATACAAATTGTGAAATTTTTGATTCTAGTTCTGTGAAAAATGCCATTGGTAGCTTGATTGGGGTACATTGAATCTGTAGCTTGCTTTGGGTAGTATAGTCATTTTCACAATGTTGATTCTTCCAATCCAAGAACATGGAATATCTCTCTATCTGTTTGTATCATCTTTAATTTCTTTCATCAGTGTCATAGTTTTCTGCATACAGGTCTTTTGTCTCCTTAGGTTAGTTTATTCCTAGGTATTTTATCCTTTTTGTTGCAGTGGTAAATGAGAGTGTTTCCTTAATTTCTCTTTCAGATTTTTCATCGTTAGTGTATAGGAATGCAAGAGATTTCTGTGTAGTAGTTTTGTATCCTGCTAATTTACCTAATTCATTGATTAACTCTAGTAGTTTTCTGGTAGCATCTTTAGAATTCTCTATGTATAGTATCATGTCATCTGCAAACACTGACAATTTTACTTCTTTTCTGATTTGGATTTTTTTTTTTTTTTTTTTTTTTTGCGGTATGCGGGCCTCTCACTGTTGTGGCCTCTCCCATTGCGGAGCACAGGCTCTGGATGTGCAGGCGCAGCAGCCATGGCTCACGGGCCTAGCCGCTCTGCGGCATGTGGGATCTTCCTGGACCGGGGCACGAACCCGTGTCCCCTGCATCAGCAAGCGGACTCTCAACCACTGCGCCACCAGGGAAGCCCCTGGTTTGGATTCCTTTTATTTCCTTTTCTTCTCTGATTGCTGTGGCTAAAACTTCCAAAACTATGTTGAATACTAGTGGTGAGAGTGTTCATCCTTGTCTTGTTCCTGATTTTAGAGTAAATGGTTTCAGTTTTTCACCACTGAGAACGATGTTGGCTGTGGGTTTGTCATATGTGGTCTTTATTATGTTGATGTAGCTTCCCTCTATGCCTACTTTCTGTAGAGTAGTTTTTCATAAATAGGTGTTGAATTTTGTCAAAAGCTTTTTCTGCATCTATTGAGGTGATCATATTTTTTTTTTAAAATATCTTTTTTGGAGTATAATTGCTTTACAATGGTGTGTTAGTTTCTGCTTTATAACAAAGTGAATCACTTATACATGTACGTATGTCCCCATATCTCTTCCTTCTTGCAATCATACGGTTTTTATCCTTCAGTTTGTTAATATGGCATATCACATTGATTGATTTGCATATATTGAAGAATCCTTGCATTCCTGGGATAAACCCCACTTGATCATGGTGTATGATCCTTTTAATATGCTGTTGGATTCTGTTTGCTAGTATTTTGTTGAGGATTTTTGCATCTATGTTCATCAGTGAAGTTGGCCTGTAGTTTTCTTTTTTTGTGACATCTTTGTCCGGTTTTGGTATCAGGGTGGTGGTGGCTTTGTAGAATGAGTTTGGGAGTGTTCCTCCCTCTGCTATATTTTGTAGGAGTTGAGAAGGATAGTGTTAGCTCTTCTCTAAATGTTTGATAGAATTTGACTGTGAAGCCATCTGGTCTGGGCTTTTGTTTGTTGGAAGATTTTTAATCACATTATCAATTTCTGTGCTTGTGATTGGCCTGTTTACAATTTCTGTTTCTTCCTGGTTCAGTTTTGGAACGTTGTCCTTTTCTAAGAATTTGTCCATTTCTTTCAGGTTGTCCATTTTATTGGCATATAGTTGCTTGTAGTAATTACTCATGATCCTTTGTATTTCTGTGGGGTCAGTTGTTACTTCTTCTTTCTCATTTCTGTTGGTTTAAGTCTTCTCCCTTTTTTTCTTGATGAGTCTGGCTAGTGGCTTATCAATTTTGTTTATCTTCTCAAAGAACCAGCTTTTAGTTTTCTTGATCTTTACTATTGTTTGCTTCATTTTTTTTCATTTATTTCTGATCTGATCTTTATGATTTCTTTCCTTCTGCTACTTTGGCATTTTTTTGTTCTTCTCTTTTAGGTGTAAGTTTAGGTTGTTTAGTTGAGATTTTTCTTGTTTCTTGTGGTAGTGTTTTATTTGCTATAAACTTCTCTCTTAGAACTGCTTTTGCTGCATCCCAAAGGTTTTGGGTTGCTGTGTTTTCACTGTCATTTGTTTCTAGGTATTTTTTGATTTCCTCTTTGATTTCTGCAGTGATCTCTTGGTTATTTAGCAGTGTACTGTTTAGCCTCCATGTGTTTGTAGTTTGTACAGATTTTTTCCTGTAATTGATATCTAGTCTCAGAGTGTTGTTGTTGGAAAAGATACTTGATACGATTTCAGTTTTCTTAAATTTACCAAGGCTTGATTTGTAACTCACGATATGATTTATCCTGGAGAATGTTCCATGAGCACTTGAGCAGAAAGTGTATTCTGTTGTTTTTGAATGGAATGTCCTATAAATATCAAGTAAGTCCATCTTGTTTAATGTATCATTTAAATCTTGTGTTTCCTTATTTATTTTCATTTTGGATGATCTGTGCATTGGTGAAAGTGGTTGTTAAAGTCCTATACTATGAATGTGTTACTGTTGATTTCCCTTATTATGGCTGTTAGCATTTGCCTTATGTGTTGAGTTGCTCCTGTGTTTGGTGCATAAATATTTACAATTGTTATATCTTTGTCTTGGGTTGATCCTTTGATCATTATGTACTGTCCTTCTTTGTCTCTTCTAATAGTCTTTATTATAAAGCCTATTTTGTCTGATATGAGAATAGCTACTCCAGTTTTCTTTTGATTTCCATTTACATGGACTATCTTTTTCCATCCCCTCACTTTCAGTCTGTATGTGTTCCTAGGTCTGAAGTGGGTCTCTTGTAGACAGCATATATATAGTTCTTGTTTTTGTATCCATTCAGCTAGTCTATGTCTTTTGGTTGTAGAATTTAATCCATTTACGTTTAAGGTAATTATTGGTATGTATGTTCCTATTACCATTTTCTTAATTTCTTTGGATTTGTTTTTGTAGGTGTTTTCCTTCTCTTGTATTTCCTGCCTAGAGAAGTTCCTCTAGCATTTGTTGTAAAGCTGGCTTGGTGGTGCTGAATTGTCTTAGCTTTTGGTTGTCTGTAAAGGTTTTAATTTCTCTGTCAAATTTGAATGAGATATATGCTGGGTAGAGTAATCTTGGTTGTAAATTTTTCCCTTTCATCACTTTAAATATGTCCTGCCACCTCCCTTCTCCTTTTAGAGTTTCTGCTGAAAGCTCAGCTGTTTACCTTTCTGGGATTCCCTTGTATGTTATTTGTTGCTTTTCCATTGCTGCTTTTAAAATTTCTTCTTTGTATTTAATTTTTGATAGTTTGATTAATATGTGTCTTGACATGGTTCTCCTTGGATTTATCCTGTATGGGACTCTCTGCACTTCCTTGACTTGACTGACTACTTCCTTTCCCAAGTTAGGGAAGTTTTCAAATATAATCTCTTCAAATATTTTCTCAGTCCCTTTCTTTTTCTCTTCTTATGAGACCCCTATATTTCAAATGTTGTGCATTTAATGTTGTCCCAGAGGTCTCTGAGACTGTCCTCAATTCTTTTAATTCTTTTTTCTTTATTCTGCTCTGTGGTAGTTATTTCCACTATTTTATCTTCCAGGTCACTTGTCTGTTCTTCTGCCTCAGTTATTCTGCTATTGATTCCTTCTAGAGAATTTTAAATTCCCTTTATTTTGTTGTTCATCATTGTTTGTTTGCTCTTTAGTTCTTCTAGGTCCTTTTAAAACGTTTCTTGTATTATCTCCATTCTATTTCCAAGATTTTGGATCATCTTCACTATCATTACTCTGAATTCTTTCAGGTTGACTGCCTATTTCCTCCTCATTAGTTTGGTCTGGTGGATTTTTACCTTGCTCCTTCATCTGCTGCATATTTCTCTGTCCTCTCATTTTGCTTAACTTACTGTGTTTGGGGTCTCATTTTCATAGGCTGTAGGTTCATAGTTCCTGTTATTTTTGGTGTCTGCCCCCGTTTCAGTGAGTTGTGTAGGCTTCCTGGTGAAGGGAACTGGTGCCTGTGTTCTGGTGGGTGGGGCTGGATCTTGTCTTTCTGGTGGTTAGGGCTGCATCAGTGGTGTGTTTTGGGGTGTCTGTGGACTTTTTATGAGTTTAGGCAGCCTCTCTGCTAATGGGTGGGTTTGTGTTCCTGTCTTGCTAGTTGTTTGTCATGGGGTGTCCAGCCATGGAGTTTCCTGGCCATTGGGTGGAGCTCAGTTTTAGTGTTGAGAAAGAAGTCTCTGCGAGAGCTCTCGCTGATTGATATTACATGGTTTCAGGAGGACTCTGGTGGTCCTATGTCCTGAACTCAGCTCTCCCACTTCAGTGGCTCAGGACTGACATCATGCCAGCACACCAAGACCCTGTCAGCCATACAGCTCAGAAGAAAAGGCAGAGAAAAAACAATAATTAAAAAAAATAATTAAAATAAAAAAATAAGAAAGTAATAAAAAAAAAGAAAAAGAAGAGAGCAACCAAACCAATAAACGAATTCATCAATGATAACAAGCGCTAAAATCTATAGTAAGATAAACATAAAAATCAGAAATAAGTCAGTTGCAGGCAGGAAACCCCAAGTCTACAGTTGCTCTCAAAGTCCACTGCCTCAATTTTGGGTTGATTTGTTATGTGTTCAGGTATTCCACAGATGCAGGGTACCTCAAATTGATTGTGGGGATTTAATTCACTCTTCCTGAGGCAGCACGAAGAAATTTCCCTTTCTCTTCTTTGTTCGCACAGCTCCTGGGGTTCAGCTTTGGTTTTGGCCCCTCCTCTGTGTGTAGGTTACCCTCAGGCTTCCAGGTACATGGGGATTTTCCGGCCTTTTGGGAAGTCTGAGGTCTTCTGCCAGTGTTCAGTAGGTGTTCTGTAAGAGTTGTTCCACATGTAGATGTATTTTTGATGTTTTTTGATGTATTTGTGGGGAGGAAGGTGATCTCCACATCTTACTCTTCTGCCATCTTGAAGGTCTACTTCTGTTGCCTCTTTTTTATGGAAAGTTCTTTTAAGCCTACATTTACTTGTTACTTACTCTATGAAGACTTTCTTACCTGTAAGGTAGAACTGACTGTTTTCTCCTTTTAATTCATGGAATATGGTTACATTCTTCTCATGCTTAAAAGCTTCTTGAGGGCTGGGTCCATGACAGATTTATATGTATCTCTCTTGTGCCTATTCCAGTCCCTGGTACAAAAGAAGTGCCAAATAGATGTTTAGTGACTGAATGGTATCTGCTTTTTGTAGCATTTTCAAGGATGTCAGAGCAAATGTGTAAGATTGTTGCACTCAGCAATTCACCAAATATTTATCTAGTGTACCTACTATGTGTCAGGCATTGTTCTGGATGCTGAGGCTATACCAGTAAACAAAACATTGTCCACATCCTCATACATTTTAGAGAGGAAGACAGAAAATGAACACATAAACATTTACTATATCAGGAAGGGGTAACTGCTGTAGAGAAAAACACAGCCACCAGATAAAGGATAGAGGTGATGTGGGTGGCTATTTTAGAGAGGCTTGCCAAAAAGTCCTCCTAGAAGCCCTTTCCATGAGTTCTGAATGAATTGAGGTACAGATAACGCACACATTAAGGAAGAGAGTTTTAGAGAGGAGCAACAAGTGCGAAAGCCATGAGGAGGAAGCATTCTTGACTTTTTTGAAAAACAGCAAAGAGGTCAGTGCTGGCTGGAGGGAGAAAGGAGCTAAGGAGAGAAGGGCAGAGAATAAAGTCAGTGAGGCATCCAGTAGTCAGAGCCTGATAGGCCACTATAAAGAATTTGCATTTTATTCTCAGTGTGGTGGAAGCAATTGCGTGTTTTGCCTGGAGAAGAGACATGGTATAATTGATCACTGTGGTTGCTCCGGGGAGAATAGACTATGGGAGCAGGAAGAGAAGCTGGAAGATTGTTTAGTTTTGCTAGGGCTGCTGTAGCAAAACACCACAAATTGAGTGGTTTAAGCAATAGAAATTTATTGTCTCATGGTTTTGGAGCTAGAAGTCCAAAATCAAGGTGCTGGCAGGACTGGTTCCTTCTGAGGTTGTGAGGAAAGAGTCTATTCCAGGCCTCTCTCCTTGGCTTGTAGATAGCCATATTTTCCCAGAGCCATTTCACATCATCTTCCTTCTAAAACTGAGCAGAACCCTGAGCACGCCCCCCACCCCAAGTACAAAGACCCTTCCATGTCTCTTGCTTCTTGTTTACAGAAAAGCTGTAGTCTCCCAGGCCTCCCTGAGTCACAAAAAAGCAGGCTCAAGCATCTAATGATTAGGACAATAATGTCTGATGTATATTCCTGAGTTGTTTTATAGATACTGTAACTGCCACCAGAGGGAAAAAGCTAACTGCATGATGAACAGACTGCAGCCATGACATAAACTGCTCCTTCTTGAGCAATACTCAGTCTATGGCTGGCATAGTTCCAGGAACTGACCTTAAGAGAATGGGATTAACACTATTGCTTAGAGTAATCTATGTCTTTGTGGGCATCAAAATAATTGTAGCTTGTTCTGCCTATATATGTAAATGGGCAAGTACAACTGTCAGCAAAGAGATGCTACAGACACAAGTTGATATCTTCAACTCTGAGAATACAGCGCCCTATGTTAGCATGAAGAAGTTACAGAAGACGGACCTTTGCCCATGATCCCAAAGAAATGGAATGATGTTCTGACAAGTGGGGATTTATGAGCAGCGTTTGGCAGGAAGAAAATCTTTGCAGGAAAGAGCTCTCTGCAGGAGGCACCCTTTTGTCTTGTCACTAACCTTAAACCAGTCACCCCCAAGCTCTATACATCTCCGACCCTAGCACACCTTTCAAATCTTGTAATCACACAATACCTTGCCTAACTTTTCAGTTCTTTCTGTAGATCAATGAAGTAGAAATGAAGAATAAGTAATTAACAGATGACCAGATCTCTTCCCTTCAGTAATCTCACGAACAAACTGTGTGACCAACCTGTGAATAACACCTAGAGGAAGATCACAAGAAGTCGAGGAGCCTGCACACAGTGGCAGATGGTGATGGCTCTGGCCCCCCATCTCAGTGATGAACTGAGATGACTTCCCTTCTTCTCTTTAAAACTTTCATTGCTAAGCAGAATATTTGGAGGTGATTTTGGGGGACACTGAGTCCACCATCTCCCCAGATTGCCGGCATTCTGATTAAAAGCACCTTTCCTTTTTACCAACATTTGTCTCTCTATGGAATATTGACTTGTTGAGTGGACCTGATTTGGTAACATGTCAATGCATGTCTGTCTGTGTACAAATTTCTCCTTTTTGTAAGGACACCTTGTTCTTAATGGATTAAGGGCCCACACTGTATTGGATTTGAAGGTCATTCTACTCCTGTATGACCTCATCTTAACTAATTACATCTGCAAATCATTTGGACTCTATTTCCAAATAACATCACATTCTAAGGTACTGAGAGGTTAGGACTTCAACATATTTTTTTTTTTTTTTTTTTTTTTTTGTGGTGAGCAGGTGTCTCACTGCTGTGGCCTCTCCCGTTGCGGAGCACAGGCTCCAGACACACAGGCTCAACGGCCATGGCTCACGGGCCCAGCCGCTCCGCGGCATGTGAGATCTTCCCGGACCGGGGCATGAACCCACGTCCCCTGCATCGGCAGGCAGACTCTCAACCACTGCGCCACCAGGGAAGCCTTTCAACATATCTTTTTGAGGGGACACAATTCAATCCATGACAGAAACTGCGAAACACTTGCTCCTTATATTGTTCATACTTGATTGTCTTATTGATTCACTGATTCATTATTTTTCATTCCTTTAACAAAGGTGCATTAAGTGTTTTCCAGGAACTTTTGGTATGGTGGATATAGCCATAAGTAGACAGAAAACATTCCTGCCCTTATGAAACGTACACTCTGAGATAAACACTCCTTCCTCCTCCCAGTAAGATTTTAGATCATCTAGCCTTTCAGGCTCTGTTCCTCTTTAACCAAGGTCTGAAACTCAATTGCAAACTCCTGACAGCAGAAGCTCATTAGTAGGCTCTGTTGGTGGCTGTAGTTGATCACTATGCTCATTGCTATAGGTCAGCTTCTCTGCAGGATGTAGTGGAGTAATAGAGCTCTCCTGGAAGCTGTTGCAGCTATGAACATCTGTCTTCAGAGATCTGTGCAAGAGTTGCCTTAAATCAAGGAGAACATGGATGGCCTTCACTATCACAGTGCTAGTGCTAACCTGATGGGAAGACAGTTCTTAGGAAGTGGAGAAGCTTCATCAAAGTCCTCCTCAATCTCTTAAAGATAGCTACCTCACAGGGAATGACTGGCTGCTGTAGAATTTTTGATGAGTCCAAGGTCTTTAGTTATCCATGACATGCTGGACATTCAGCCTTGGAAATGGGTGCCTGCTTATAAAGCCATCATGTTTCTCATTGCCTTTGATGGGCTACTCTGGAGCAGAAACCCCCAGCAAGGGTCAGGAGGAATCTAAGAGAAGGATTTCCCACAGGATGTTTGTCTCTTGTGGTTGCAAGCTGTAGAATGGAGTGATCTTCACTCTAGTGGTTCAATTATGTTGAACTTAAATGATTTTCTCTGTTTTCAAAAGACATGGCAGAATGTGATCCTCTGCAAAATACTTGTTTGAGAGATTCTGAATTAGCCTTGGGTTAGTGAATGGTTGGTTCTTAGAATATCAAATGCTAGGAACTTTAGGCAACTATCTTAAAAAGGATATGATTGATTATTTATGTCCTTACATAAGTATGATTTCTTCCTATTTCTTTTTTACCAAGCACTGTATTAGCTGTTGTGGATGATGGGATGTCTGAGACAAGCTCTCAGTCTAGTTGAGGATGTAATCTTAACAGCCAACTTACACATGTGCTTTAGACAAAAATTTTGAACTGTCATAGTTCCTTTCTCATGAAGTCTGAATATGGTGAATTGGAATCCTCATATTTTAGGAAACTTTTTGTTGGGTTTTACAAGTGTTTACTTAGCTTTAGACCTCAATTTCATGATGCCTCCATTTCCAAGTGGAAAAATCAGGATACTCTTATGTTATTCACTTAGATAAAATAATGTCTTATTTAGGGGTGCTATGTGTGTGTTTTTTGATATTATGGAATATATTTTGACCAGATTTTGAGTTGGGAGTAAAAAAGATAAATATATTCCATAATACTATCTGACTAGACCCAAAGATAAGTCTTGAGACTATCTAAGGAGGAAAAAAAGGGAATAATTCCCTTTATTTTGGAATCTTTTCCTTTATTTTAAATGATTACTGGAGTTCGAGTTGGCAAATCTCAATTCTTTCTACCAAATGAGTGTGATTAGTTTCATCAGTAGAATGGGATAATGCCCAGAATAGAATAAGTGTGAAAGGCCATAGCACAATGCTTGGCACACTGAAGATATTATTTTGTGTTAAACTGTTGTGAGTCTGAGGCAATTAATTTGTACTTCTATCCACTGTGTTAGATTGACAATAAGTTCACAGAATTTATTACAGAAAATTGTGAGAGGTTCACACAGAAGGTAAGGGGATACTTAACACGATGGATTGAGAGAGTATTTTCTACTGGACTGTTACATTTCTTGCAAATTGAATCTAGTTTCCTCTGAATTTTTATATGTTTTGTAACTCAGGCTTCATTTGTGATTCATCTCTCCCAAATTCATCACTAGAAGCTGTTGCAGTCTCTTGGTGTTATTTGTGACAATGAGTCACCTGGCCCATTTCTGTGTTTAAAGTATTCCTATTTGTGTTACATATATCTTTAGTCAGTGGTCTCTTCATTACTATAAGCTAGTTCCTTCTCTACATTCCTAGGAGTTTCCCACAAATTATATTACTGACTATGGTATGTGTGTGTGTTGTGTTGTATGTGTGTGCATGTGTGTTTTGTGTATGTGTGTGTGCATGTTGTATGTGTGTGCATGCATATGTGTATGTTGTATGTGTTGTGTGTATGTTGTATATATGTATGTATGTGTTGTGTGTATATGTGTGTTGTGTGTATGTGTGTGTGTGCATGCATGTGTGTATGTGTTGTGTGTATGTGTGTGTAAAGGAAAACTTACTTCTATTTTTCTCTACTCATACTCATAACACTTTATGAGTCACTGGTGTAACTCTGTGACCCTGACCAGTGTGGCACTGGTGTCACTTCTGATAACGTGTGGATTTTTCCCTCAGACAAGCAATTCTCTGACACCAGCCTGCAATTCAGTTTGATTCTGACACTAACTGGAGTTAGTGCAGAGCCCACTGATTAGGGCTAAGTCCCACAAGACTTCCCTCCACTTCAGCTACCAATCACAAGTAGTAGGTCCCCAGGTTACCCACAACGTCTGTCCAACTTGGCTACAAATCAGAGGTTTCCAAGAACCTCTCCTTGTATTCAGTCATTTGCTAGAACAACTCACAGAATTCAAGGGAAACATTTATGTTTATCAGTAAGTGGAAGCTCTCTGAATTCCATACTTCTGGGATTTTTTATGGAGCTTCATCACATAGGCATGACTGATCATTAGCTTAATATCCAGCTCCTCTCCCCTTCCTGGGGTATGGGGGGATGGTGCTGAAAGTTCCAAACTTCTAATTATGGCTCAATCTTTCTGGTGACCAGCCCACATCCCCAAACTATCCAGGAGCTCACTAAGAGTTTCCTCATTAGAACAAAAGATGCTCTCTCCTAATACCCAGGAATTACAAGGACTTTAGGAGCCCTGTGTCAGGAACCAGGTTCAAAGACCAAATATTAGAACAAAAGATGCTCCCAGTGTTCTGATCACTTAGGAAATTATAAGAATTTTAGAAACTCATGCCAGGAACAGGGTGGGAGATGGGGGAGAGGCAGAGAACAATATATATATATTCTGTTATTTCAGTGTGCATTTCTAAGGCTTCCCTGATCACCCCAGCTAAAAACTCTCCTTTTTCCAAACTTATATTGGTTTATTCCCACTGCTCTAATGATTTAGCAATTAAAAAACCTTGCTGTATGATTATTCAAATCCATGCCTAGTAAAACACTGACCTCCTTGAAAGAGCAGAAGCAATATCTCAACAAGTTTTGTCTTTACCATGTATAGTAGATGTTCAGTGACTGTTTACTGATTGAATGAATACTTGTTTGTCTTTGTGTATACATGCATTCATAACACCATGGCATTTCATTTCTATAAATGATGTCTTCAATCAAAGTATACAGCTGTGTTTGAGAGACTTCTGCCAGTATGTTTTCTACACTGTATATAGGAAATGGGTTTTCAGTTTAGGAACTGTAGCTATTTGAAGAGATTGAAATTTTGTCTCTTAGATTCGCACTGTGCCTAAAATCTTTGCTGAAAAAAGAGCAGTCATGTTCCTTACAGAGGAACACCAGGTGTTCTATTAGCTGCTGCTGTTTCTCAGTAGTTCACAGTCATATCATATTTTTAAAAAGCTGTGTTACACTGTTACACTACATCCTTGAAAGGCTTCTTCTGCCTTCCTTCTTGGGGATTTCTCTGCTTCTGCTCACAGGTTGTATTGCCCTGAGTGCCAGTTTTCCATATGTACTACACAAGGCAACAATAACAAAAGGACATGATTAGTGCTCCCATTTTGAATGTGTAGTATCCTCATTGGAGGATACTACTTTTATAATTTAAGCTCACTAGCATTTTCCCCCTTAATCTCTCAATGTAGGAACTTCAGTCAGATATGCATGTATTTAAATTCTGGTGCATCTAGTTATTAGCTGTGTGATCCTGGACAAATTGACTTAAACTCTAAGTCTTAGTTTTCTTATCTATAATGTAGGGGTAATAATCCTACCTACCTGATGGGACAGTAGTGAGGACTGTGGTCATGTAGCATGGGCCCAAGCACACAGTGGATGATCAATAAATATTAGTGAAATATTGATCAAGAAATGCTGTGAGTTTGGAGCTGATGTCTGTAAATCTAGCCTAGTGCCTGGGACAGAGTGTGTTCTCAAAAGATAGTAGCTAGTATTACAGTAAAGATGTTTGTGATGATATTGGTGACAACAGTGATAAAAATGATAGCAACTATGACTTTATCATTGTCAAGTAATATTTATTAAATGACTCAAAAAAGCCAGAACTGACTTCAGCCATGTATCCTGTTCTCTCTGCCTTACATTTTCATTTATAATATAAATGTGTGGTTTGCATCTTTTGCCCCATAGACAATCTGGTTGAAGATTTTCCATTTCTCCTGCTACTTTCCTGCTCCCTTCAACTAGGGAAGTATTATCTCTTTACTCTCATCCAAACATATGTTTTCCCTCACTTTTAAATTCATTCTCCTTAAATCTGCAACTGTCCAAATTCTATTCAGTGCTCAAGAATCACCTTAAGGCTCTCTCTTCCATTATGTTACAGAACTATAATTATCATGTAATCTAGACCCAATATTTTACAGTTGAAGAAACTGAAATCTAGAGAACACCTGCCTGCCCAACATCTTCTGGGTTGTCAGTCATAGTGGAACTAGAACTTAGATCTCCATTTTTATTGGACCGTGCTTCTTCTCAACATACACAGGATTTAAGGTCCATGTTTTCAGCATGGATGCCCATGTTGAGGTCTTCCCTCTCTGAGCTAGAGACTTCATTTTTTTATCCTATGCTTAAGGACTTATTAGAGATTTTTTTCTCTAGTGGGCCAGTCTTGACTCTGCAATAAGATCATGAGCTTCTTTTTAATGTCACCATGTCTTGGCCTTCTTTTTCAAATCTCCAGCACAGTGTTTTGTACTTATATGCTACTCAGTGATTTGCTAACTGAATTGATTTTAATTAAATTGTAAGAATGTCACGCAATTCCAACAGCTGTACTATTTTTTTTTTTTTTTGCTTAGTTTTCTTGATCTGGTTCTCTATTTCTTTATATATTTGAAAGAGTATATCTCTGAATATCTGCTGACCAAGTAGCTGAATTTTCTCCGGGAAATTTTCAGGGAGGCTTGCTGATGTCCTGAATACTTTCTCAAGTGTAGACTGGCAGGTTGGCTCAAATTCCTTCAAGTTTATTATTAGTTCCATAGTGCTGCTTCAACACTGCAGAGCAGCATACGATCAATTGCACCTCCTCATGTGTATCTACTTTAAGAACATTATCAAGCAATAGAAGATGAATGCTTCTGGGGCACTGCACAATGTTCATAGCTTACAAAGTCATAACAGGAAATTTAAATTTAAGTGTGTGTTACATCTTTCTTACTGCAGATGGATTCAGTTGAATATTGATTGACTGTCATGTGCCAAGGGTTGTGCCAGGCACTGTCATATATGTCATTTAATTTGATTCTCACAAAAATTCTGTGAAGCCAAAGTTATTACACCCATTATGTCGATGTTTAAATTAAGAAAGGGAGAGGCGGGCTTCCCTGGTGGCGCAGCGGTTGGGAGTCCATCTGCCGATGCAGGGGACACGGGTTCGTGCTCTGGTGCGGGAGGATCCCACATGCCACGGAGCGGCTGGGCCCGTGAGCCATGGCCGCTGAGCCTGCGCGTCCGGAGCCTGTGCTCCGCAACGGGAGAGGCCACAGCAATGAGAGGCCCGCGTACCACAAAATAAATAAATAAATAAAGCAGATTTAAAAAAAAAAAAAAAGAAATGGAGAGGCTATGTGGTCTGTACAAGTCACACAGACAGGAAACAGGATAGCTATTTGAACAATAGATTTAAACAGAATCTGTTGCTGAGTCCAATACTCTTTCCACTATCCAGTATTCCAAATAAGCTTTAAAAGTATTTATACTTTGTTTTATAATTTTAAAAATTTCCTGTACATACACAAGACTTTCATTGAATGTATACTATCATCATTGCTATATCTTTGTAAATTAAGATAATTTTCAAAATTGGATTCCTATTTCCCTGTCTCCCTCTTGAGTATAACATTCCAATAAAGGTTAAATGGCATGGTTAGTATACACAGAAGTTTTTGGTTAATAATTTGAAAGTCTTGCAGGCGTAAGCTGTATATACAAGTTAATGCTGATGATTTTTTGGTTTAAAAATATAAGACCAAATATATCAAATCCTGTATTATATTATTAACTCTGATTACCGTTCTTTTGATTGTTAAGATACTATCACTATGCATTACTATTATGTAGCCTATTGTTCTATTGCACAGACCCAGAATTCACTAACTAATTTGGTGATTAAAAAAATCTTCTCACATCAGTGTTTAAAAATAGGCTCTCTAATATTCGGAAATTTCATTTAGTGGTGAAGAGGATCTATATCTATAAAAAGGATATTATTAACCTTTTATCTTAAATTTAATTACAAAAATTTGGGCTTGTATTTTGTCTCTTGGTCTGCCTCAGTGGCTGTTTACCTTCTGAGCACTGTGGTGGCAAGTCAGAGTCAGTGGAGAACAGCCCTTTTAGAAATCCTGCCATGTACAACAACACAGATGGACCTTGAGGGCATTATGCTAAGTGAAGTAAGCCAGGCAGAGAAAGACAAATACTGCATGATATCACCTATATGTGGAGCTTGAAAAAAATTGAACTTATAGAAACAGTGTAGAAAAGTGGTTTCCAGGGGCTGGGGGTGGGTGGAGAAAATAGGGAGAGGTTGGTCAAAGGATACGTACTTTCAGTAATAAGATGAGTAAGTTCTGAGGATCTAATGTATAACATGCTGACTGTAGTGTATAACACTGTATTGTATAGTTGAAATTTGCTGAGAGTAGATCTTAAATGTTCTCACTAAAAAAAAAAATGGTAAATATGGTATGTGAGCTGATGGATAGTTTTAATTCAATGGGGAGAATCCTTTCACAATGTATGCATACATCAAGTCATCACATTGTACACCTTAAATATCTTATAATTTTATTTGTCAACTATACCTCAATAAAGCTGAAAAAAAAGAATAGTCCTTTTAATGAAGATACGAATTGCTGCAAAGTTGTAAGAAGTTGAATTTCTAGGCCAGATTCAAATATGATCTATGGTATCTCCATGCTTCTGTCATGCCTCTGGGCACTGCAGCAAAGCCAAGGATAAGGAAAATTGAAATTGTTGCAGATGTACATGGATTGAAGTGTGGATAAACCTGAGGATGTATGGCAAGAATAACTGTTTATCTCACACACCAGCTTCTGCTGGGATCTAAGAAAAGGCAATTTTCTATTAGCATGATTGTTCAAAAGACAAATACTCTAATTAGATTTTTTTTTTTTTTTGTGGTACACGGGCCTCTCACTGTTGTGGCCTCTCCCATTGCGGAGCACAGGCTCTGGACGCACAGGCTCAGCGGCCATGGCTCACGGGAGCAGCCGCTCCAGGGCATGTGGGATCTTCCCGGACTGGGACACAAACCCACATCCCCTGCATCGGCAGGCGGACTCTCAACCACTGCACCACCAGGGAAGGGAAACCCTCTAATTAGATTTTTTAAACTGTTGCTACCTGAGGAAGTTTAAGATACTTTGATATTATTTTTAAATAGAATTCCATCCCCCCATAATCATTGTAAACTAAATCCAGACTTTCAAAAAGTCTACCAGGCTACTGAAAAGCTACCATTTTCCAAGCAGCAGATATTCTGCATTTATAATCAAAGTATGTTTAACCAAAAAGGGATATAATTTAGCTAGCTATGGGTGTTGCCAGTGAAAAAAAATCAATGCTTTTATAAGCTTAATAAAAGTAATAAAAGTTGGTTCAAAATACATTTTCTGCCACTGAATTCTAACAATAGTGCTCTGTCCACTAGGAAAAACTTTCAGTGGACCAATTTTATCTACTTTCTTTTGATGTGAACACAGTTGTTTCCTGAATGTAAAATTGACTCCTAAGCAAGAAGAAAATTATAAGTGAGTGCAACATGACATTATACATTTGTCAAAACCTGTAGAACTGTGTAAGACAGTGAACCCTAATATAAACTATGGGTTTTGTTAATGATAATGTATTAATATTGGTTCATCAATTGTAACAAATTTACCACACTGATGCAAGATGTTAATAATAGGGGAAACTGTGGGGAGGGAAGCTGGGTATATGGGAATTCTCTGTTCAATCTTCTTGTACAGCTAAAACTACTCTAAAAAAATAAAGTCTGTTAATTAAAAAGGAAAGGGAGTGCAGAAGTAGATTCCTTCTCTTTCTGTGACATTGAAAGGTCACAAAATTTATTCTTTTTAAAACCATTAGATTTAATTTAATTTTATTTTTTATTGAGTATAACTTACAACATTACATTAATTTTGGGTGTACAACAATGATTTGACACTTGAATATATTGTGAAATGATCACAATAAATGCAGCAAGCATCTGTCACCATACATAGTTACAGAATTTTTTTTCTTGTGATGATCACTTTTAAGATTTACTCTCTCAGCAACTCTCAAATATGCAATATGGTATTATTAACTATAGTTTCTAGGCAGTATATTACCTCCCCCATGACTTATTTGTTTTATAACTAGAAGCTTGTATGTTTTGATCTCCTTCACCCATTTCACCCATCCCCCCTGCCTTTGGCAACCACCAATCTAGTCTCTGTTATCTATGAGCTTTTTTATTTGCTTGTTTTAGATTCCACATATAAGTGAGATCATATGTATTTTCTCTGTCTAACTCATTTCACTTAGCATAATGCCTTCAAGGTCCATCCGTGTTGTCACAAATGGCAAGATTTCATTCTTTTTATGGCTGAATAATATTCCACTGTGTATATATATATCATGCCTTCTTTATCCATTCACATATCAGTGGACACTTAGGTTGCTTCCATATCTTGGCTATCATAAATAATGCTGCAATGAACATGGGAATGCATATATCTTTTCAAGTTAGTGTTTTTGTTTTCTTCAATTAAATACCCAGAAATGAAATCAGATTATATGAGGAACCATTGATATTTTAAGTTCACTACACTGAAGATTATTATGACCATGGTAAACTGTTAGTTATGTGTTTCTTATCCAAGTAGAATGATACAAGATATTAATTAAAAATTGCATTGTGGAAGTTATTTTGAGATATAAATTTTGATTTAATTTTAAGAAATTTAAATAGTTTTTTTTAACCTCAAGGTTTCTCAGTGCTTTTAATTTAGTAATGTGCAATATGACTTTCCAAAAGGGAGATACTGTTTCTGAAAGTTTTAAATTGTGGAATTGTTTTGCAAAGGACAAGTGTTTCCCAGGTGGAAACATCATGAAAGATACATGGCTGACTTTCTGAGAGAAGACATTATTATATATGTTGAAATGATAGTGAATCTGAGTCAATACTGACTCTCTGAATTCCCCTCAAATTCATTCACTCCTCAGTTCATTTATAATTTTGCTTGTGTTTATCAAATCATTTGCATCCTCTTACCAGCATCCTAATTTATAACCTAAATATCTAATTGTTAAAAGAGTAGCTAGGTGACACTCCTCTTCAGCAGCGTCACTGTTATAATGACCTCTTTGACTTCTTTTGTAAATTTATTTGCAGGTGGAACCTTTAACTCTCATCTGAGGGTTCAAGTCCATTCTAGGCTCTGGGCTAGGGTGGTCAGCCTTCCTGGTTTGCCTGAGACTGAGGGGTTTCCTGGGATGTGGGACTTGCTAAAACCTGGGAAGTCCTTGGCAAATGAAGACTAGTTGGTCTCTCTACTCTGGGTCCGATTTTGATAAGAGACCTTAGTACTGTAGTTGGTTTTAATGCTAGCCCCCCATGAAAGAACTTGAGACTTAGATTCAGAAATTGAATTCTTACTTGGCAGTCCAATCTCACTGACTTGATTCTTTTATGCTCCCTTATTCCCGAGTCTTTTGCCATTTACTGTTTGTAAAGCCAGGTCTTCAGCACCTTCATTTCCTTCAGTCTTGAGTCCTGCCATTGAATTATAGTCCTTACAGAGGAACCTGGGAATCTAGTTCTTGCCAGGCTTCTCTGAAAAAATCTCTTTTTTAATGTCTGAATTCTCATTTCTTGTTTGTTAGGTAAACCTCCATCAATTGTCTGCCTCACTTCAGTGGGGTTGCTGTATCTCTTAAGATCCTGGTGACCCTGAGTCTAGCCCTTCCTATTGCTGGGTCTGCTTGGGTTTGAAAAATCAAGACTCAAGGTATAGGACCAGATTTGCAAGTTTAGAAACTCTAACTTATTGTTCACTCAGCAATTTCTTCTTGGGAATTGACTTAATTTTTTAAAAACAGCTATTTAATTTATACAGAGTGAATACACTGGTCTTAAGAGCTAGACTTTGAAGAGTTTTGACAAATGCTTACATTTATGTAATAACTCACACCTCTGTCAAGATGTCAAACATTTTCATCACTATAGAATTTCCCTCAACTGTGTGGCTCCCCCAGAAAATCATAGTTCTGATTTCTATCACCATAGAATAGTTCTGTTCTAGAACTTTATATAAATGGATTTATATAGTAAATACGCTCTTTTGTCTCATTTTCTTCACATAGCATGTTTTTGAGATTCATGTATGTTGTTGCATATTTCCATAGTTCATTCTGAAAATGTAATATCCTCTCATTGAGGACTTTAAATGGTTTTATCCAGTAAGGAGTAGGATCTATTTAGGTGTCATTTTTTTTTAACTAACATATTAAATGACCTAATTTTAGGAAATTATTTTTTCTGTGGTGTATAAAATAGATTTAAAAGAACATTTTAATCATCTAAATATTACTGAAATGAGTAGGCTGAGAATTAAAGCCCTAAATAGTAAAATACACCCCAGTACAATGTTGGCATCTATCACTCTGTCACTTGTGCCTTCAAGAATTAACACCTAATAGAAGAAAAGTAAATGGTTTTAGCCTATTCATAGTTGTCATTCTTTTTTCATTGCTGAATAGTATTCTATTATATGAATATACCATAGTTTGCTTATCCATTCTTCTGTTGCTATACTTTGAGTTGTTTCCAGTTTTTACCAATTATCAATAAAGCTGGCATAAACATTGATGTATAACTTTTTTTTGGTGGACAAATGTTTCTATTCTCTTAGGTGACTATCTTGTTGTCATACTGTAGGTGTATGTTTACCATTAAAAATCACCAAACCATTTCCCAAAGTAGTTTTACCATTTTATGCTCCCACTAGTAATGTAGGAGAGTTCTGGTTTCTCTGTATCCTACTCAATAATTAGTGTTGTTAGTCTTTCCAATTTTAGTCATTTTTTGTGGGTGTGAAATGGCATTTACTGCAGTTTTAATTTGCATTTCCCTGATGACCAATTCCATTAAATACTTTTTAATGTACTTATTGACCATTTATATATCTTCCTTTGTCAAGTCCTGCTCAAGACTTTTGCCCATTAAACAAAATTGTTTTTATCATTGAATTGTAGGATATTTTTATATAATCTAGAGTTTGTGAATATCAAGAATATTTTCAGATATGTTTATCAAGAGTATTTCCTTCTAGTCCGTGGCTGTCTATTCATTTTCTTAATGTTTACCTTGGAAGCTTTTAATTTTGATCAAGTCTATTTTTTTTCTATTATGGTGAGTGCTTTCTGTGTCCTAAGAAATCTTTGCCTACTCCAAGAACAGAAAGCTATTTTTTCTTCTAAAAGATACATTTTATTCTAATAGCTTTATAGATTTTGGCTTTCATGTTTCAGTGAAAATTTATCTTGAATTAATTTTTGTGTTTGCAACATGAGGAGCTGAAGTTAATTTTTTCCTCACTGATATCCAGTTATTGGGAATTGACTTCTGATATCAAAACTTAGAATAAAGTAAATTAAAAGCTGGAATGCCAATTACATTGTGCTATATAAAGTTATTTGGCTAATCAATACATATTTTTACTTGAGACATAGTTGTCTTGTAGGTAGGCCCATTGCCAAGACTAAAAGTTAATACTCACCTGCTTCTTGTTGAACTTGAAATTAGAACAAAGCAACCTCCAAAACTTATCCACTGGATGAAAAAGAAAACTCATGCAAGACTTTTTTTTCTAGATTCCCTCCTGAATGAAATTATGTCAGCAGCAACAACACAAAACCTGATGTGGTCCTGCATGGTTTTATGATGTGTTTCAGTGTCTACAATCACTGCTTGGTTTATATTTTTTGCATGTTGTATCCTTTCTGTTAACATGTGGTAGAAGCTCCTTATTCATGTAAGTATGCTAGTTCCAAAACACAGTGTAGAGTGGTATAAAACTCAATCTTACTTGGTTGCAATTGACAGACAACCTACTGTAAAGTTGTTTAAGCAAAAAAGGAATTTGATTCAATTATGTAACTTGAGAAGCCCAAGGGTTGAGGCTGGTTAGGCCATATATGTATTGAAAATTTCCCTTAAGTAGAAAAATATTTTTAAACAGTTAAAAAATTTTGGTAATTAAAAAAGAATAGTGGAAGTAGTCCACTGTTCTGAGCTCTCATTCTAGAAAACTAATATTTATAGATTAACATTCTATATTTAAGAACCTATGACATCTATCTATCTATCTATCTATCTATCTATCTATCTATCTATCTATATATATATATATATATATTGTGTGTGTGTGTGTGTGTGTGTGGTATGCGGGCCTCTCACTGTTGTGGCCTCTCCCGTTGCGGAGCACAGGCTCCGGACGCGCAGGCTCAGTGGCCATGGCTCATGGGCCCAGCCGCTCCGTGGCATGTGGGATCTTCCCGGACCGGGGCATGAACCCGTGTCCCCTGCATCGGCAGGCGGACTCTCAACCACTGCGCCACCAGGGAAGCCCTATGACATCTATATTTAAACATCTATATTTAACATTTAGCAAACTATATGGAGACTTAAAAATATACTCTAACAAAGACAGGACAGATTACTTAAATAAAATTGAGATATCTGTCCCAAATAGTACTCTAGCAATTTGCATCCATTCCCTAAAGAATTATCCCAATTTTAAAAAAAAGAACCCTCATTTGTTAACTCAAATTATTGGTATTTTCTTTCCACATTCAAATTACAATCTAAGAATCAGTTTGCTGAGTTTGGTTTAGTGGGTATTTATTCAGGATTTTTATGAAAGATAAGGAAACAGAGAAGAGGAATTGTGCCGTTCAAATGACCTCTGCAGTCCAGGTGGGACCCAAATGCTTACTTCGCTTCTGAGGTTATTACATTCTTGTTTGCTTTGACATTTAGAGATACTCCATATCTCTCTTTGTGCTGTTTGCAAAAAGCTGAGCTAGTTGAAAAGCACAGATTGACTATATTTCCAATGGTGTTTTGGTCTGCAAGCATTTGTTTCTCAGCCCTGCTGTGTGCTGAGCCAGGGCTGCATAGAGTGGGGTTGTTTCTCCCGGTTGTGCAGCTCCCGGGTGTGCAGACTGGCTGCCTGATGTCGTAGCTGCTAATAATAGCTGCCAACGAACCCTGTCCCTTTCCACTTTACCTGGTCCTCTTTTCATTGGAAAACACTAGCTGTAGCCGCACATAGACTTTTTCCTCTTTTCCTTTCTCCCTCTTACCCCTCCCTAGACCTCTCTGGGCTTTGACGTCACGTGTGCTCCTTTTGGTTGCCATAGCAACCCCATTCCCCAAGCCCTCTGTCTGTCTCCTCTGGTAGGTTCCACAATGGTACAGGCAGCATCACGCTGCACAATGGTTTCCAGACAGTGAAAGAGGGTGATTCAGCAAGCCACTCTTCTTCTTCTTCTTCTTCTCCTTTTTTTAAAACCTCCCCTTCTCTTTTTATTTTTATGGGGGTGGTTGGTGCTTGTTATATGCTTACCTTTTTCCTTTCCTTTTTCATTTTTACACTATTCCTTTTTTCTCCTCAACCCTCAATTCCTAGGGGCTTGAGTGACTTTAGGATTGGCTTTTCTTGGAAATCACCTGTCCATCATTAATTTTAAACAATTTCCCAACCTCCAAAGAATCTATTCCTTATTACAGTTTGGAATGTGGTTAATGAAAAACAAGTAGGGAGGATTTCTGGGGCAAACACTGCTGGATCAGGATCGTAGTTCTCAAGCACGGAATGGTAGGTGGCTCTTTGCTCATTCTGGGTTCTAACCTGTTTTATTTGGAGGGTGTGGGTGATGTCTATTGATTGTTTCTGGTGGGGTGGGAGAGTGAGCATGGAAGAGGGAGGCAGAGATGGGGTGGATAGGAGGTTAATGAAGTGAACTACCTCTGAGGCAAGAAGCCACCAGCCTTTCCTTCTCTGCGGAGCATCTCTCCCCAGACTTGGGCATGTTGAAACCTTTCTGTTTGGAGTGAGGTTTGGCAGAGGGTGGGAGGGAGCATTTTTATTGTGACCGGGGATTTTTAGACTAATGCAGAGCTACAGAAGGGAAGAGAAAACCAGAGAGACAGAAAGAGAGAGAGAAAGAGAGAGAGAGAGAGAGAATGAGAAACAGCTGTACTTGTTAGAAGTGCTGACCTCAGTCCCAGATCTAAGAAATGCCATGGGTTCCGTAACACATTAAAAAATCACATCTTTAAGATATGCAGAGTTTAACTTATTCAAGTTTACTTCCTGAGAGATGTAGCTTAAATAAGTATTTTGGGGCATATTTACATATTTTAGTTCAGGAGTGGTATTTTTAGTTGGAAAACTAATGGCATTACTCTTGCAGAGACGCTCTAGGCTAAATTTGGGCTGGGAAGAGGAACACAGAATGGGGGTCAGGTTAGAGATAAAACATTGGCACTGCAGTTGCATAGGTAAGGGGTCCCTTTAAGAAAGTGATCTAGTCACAGCAGGCAGCATTTTCTTTTTTTCTTCATGGCATGGTTCCCAGGTACTCTGTACTAGGATACTGTGTCCCCTAGAAATGTCAGAGCTCATTTGGGAGAAAAAGATATATCATCAAAAATGAGCATGGCAATGTATTTAGCAGAATTTATGTATTTGTGCCTGCAGCAAAATAAATGTGATTTATTGGAAAATCGTCAAGTAAATCAAGACTAGAGCTATTTAAAGAAAATTACATATATATATTTCTTTTTTCCCTCTCCCTTTAAGTCTAGAGACTGAGTCTCTGTTTTTACCCCCTTAAAGGCATAATTTCCTAGGGTCCTGTAATTTAACCACAGAAAAAGAATGGCTTATCCCATGGCAGTTGGCTCTGAAGCAATCACAAGGTTGTTTACATGGGCTGTCTTTGCTGCAGAGCCTGACAGTGTCTTTACAGCAGCCCTGCCTGCTTTGGTGTGTTGACAATAACTTTTATGAACAAACTGGATAGAGTCAGGCTAAGTCCTATGGGACAGGCCACAGTTCAGACTGAAGGAAATTGGGTCTAAGTGCACCAGGCATTGCCAACCCAATATCCAATTTCTCCCTCTGTCCCTAGTCTGCTAGTTGTCAGACCCTGAAAGACCTCACAGAATGCTGATCCATGTATTAAAATGGTTGCAGGAAAGGCCTGCATTTCTCTCAGAGAGGCTGCTGTAAATTTTCTGCCTTGGATGAATTTTTGTGTTATAAATATAGAGAGTGATGCTCATGCCCATGAATGAGCTCGCAAGCTTCTGACTCCACTTTGGAGCCATTGGATTATTGGGGCCGGACAGTTTGGATGTAGCAGTTTTGCTGTCTCTGGTATGTATTCCCTCTACCTTGATCTCACTCTTAAAATTGATATAAAGTCCTAGATTATCTTATTTTATCACAGAAAGCAAACTGGATTTTCTCTCCTTCACAACAGCACTGGAAAATCCAATGACAAAGGTGGTATGACCTTAGGTATTAAAGAGTCTTCATGCTTCCTCATTTGTACATCACTCCCTCTTGTTATTGCAAGGAATCTTTAATTTGACAATCTCCTAGTGTTATAAAATCTTCACAGTTTTGGTAAAAAGATTCTTGATGATGGACAGTAAGAAATGATATGCAGAGTAGGAAAAATCAGCTGCTTCCGGCTTCCTGCTTGCCTGCCCCAGAACAGCATCTGCTGTGGGGAGGAGTGTGTTTGCCACGCTGGAAGCTGGGGCTCATGAACAGATCCCAGAGGGACCAAGTGTGTTTTTGCTGTCATTGTCTGGTACGTCTGCAGCTATTAGTATTTAATGGTTTCAGAATACACGGTCAATAATTTTCAAGGTTAAAATGAACTGAGAATTGATGGCGGATGCCATAAAATATATGTAGATTTTAAAATTACAGGAAAATTCATAGGATTTCCCTTGTTAGTGTATCCTATAGGAATATCATGAGCAAAAGGAATCTGCCTAATTTAAGTAATGTGAAAAAGCCTCCCATATTTAAAGGGAAAGCCTCCCATATTTAAAGGGAAAGCCTCCCATAGTTAAAGGTTTTTTTGTGCGTGTGTGTGTGTGACTTTATGTAAATGAATCTTAGTGGAAAAGTCTTTTAATACTGATGATGGATAAAGACGAATTGGGTTTTTCTTGTTAAACATGAGGGCAGATGCTCTCCCTTCCTGCTCTACTTCTGGCTGCAGGTCACATTTGTAGCTATAAGACTTTACATGGAATTGGTGTGTTCAAATTGAATGATTGCCTAGGTGCTAATGAGAATAATGGACTCCTTCAATTAGAATAAGAAGTAACAAATTGACATTTTAAATTCTTTCTCTGTTGCCCCTACTATTTCCTCTTGCTGTCTCTTTTAAGCTTTTGGTTGGACACTGCAACACTTATGCAAAAAAGAGGCACAAAGTGTCCAGGAATGACAAGAAAGGAGTACAATGCTGTATTTGTTGTAGGCTGAGTGCTTGCTTCCTACCATACCACGCTTGCATCTCTTACACCTTCTTCTGAGGACCAAGGATTCGTGGAAAAAGTTGGGCCTATAGACTACTGGGGGAGATGCTTATTGATAAAGAACAAAATCCATTTTTTTTAGCATATTAGAGATATTTGTTGCATTACATAAGTCTGAGATGAGACACTGCTGCTGATTCAGATAAAAGATCTTGCTGCATATTGATTGAAAGAGAAATTGTAATTTAGAATTGTAGCTTGGATTTTCAGAAATTTACCTATCTGTACATATTCTCATAACCAAGTTATGAGAAAATCTCTGTGTTTCAGGTTCTGTTTCTCCCCCCTCTATGTAATGGAAGAGAACTCCATTTCTAATTGTGAATCTTGGTAGAAACTCTAAATGGAGACTTCAGGTGATATTGAAAATCCTTAAATTGAAAGAAACATTTTTAGTTTGAAAAGTGGACTGCAAGTTTATGATTATTTTTGATAAAGGATTTTCTAGTTGAATTGACATTTTAGATTCATAAAAAGCCACTATGGCCTTTCTCACTGATCTTATTCCTGGTGACTATGAGATGTAAAACCCATAGGCTTATAGAACTAATGCTCCTAGGAATGGAAATTAAAGTTTTGAATGGAAAAAGAAAGGACTGAAGTTTCCTTAGAAATGTTTTTAACCCATAGTTACTCCAAAACCCCATATGCACCATAATAAACAGGATTTTTTCTACATTTTGTGTGTGTGTGTGTAATTGCTTATTCCGGGGCTTCCTGTATTCACTACTAAATTATAATCTCTGTCAGGGACTGACTGTGTCCGCCTGGTGCATAGTAGGGGCACAATCAATATTCCTTGAACGAATGTCTCCCATGCACATAGTTCTCTAAATACTATGGGTGAAAGAGTTTGGGAAACTGTAACACAGTTTCTGCCATTTGGGAGCTTATAGTCATTTAGGGTGATGAGGTTAAATAACAAAGATGGTATATGATCAAGTGTCCATACTCAATACATATAATAGGAATTCAGAGGAGAAAGACATTTACCTCCTCTGAAATGGTGGTAGGCCACACTGGGATTGTTGCGGAGAGGGCAGGAAGATGTGGTGTGGGAGGATTTCCAGCAGCAGCAATTGTAAACACTTGGCCTGGAAAGGGACTCTTATTTGGGGCAGAGAGGACGTTTATTTGGGGCATGGTGACCATACTTTTCCAAACTAGAAATCAAAAGCTGTGGGTTGATAATGGGTAGAACATTGGAAACTGGAACAGTCTTGGAGAATCGGTCCGGTATAATGTCGAAAAGTAACAGTAACAGACCGAAGTTACAAACTACTTTTGTAACTAGATCAGATTATGGAAAAACATACATAACAGGTCTCTTTCTAGCTTCAGACCAACTTCAGTGTAGTTTTATTTTACTTCACATACTTCAGAGATTTCCAAACTTCTCCTCCTTTAGCCATAACTCTGTAACCCACTGTTCCAAATGAACCCATTTGTTTTTAAATGAGAAGCAGACTGTGCAAACATGTAACAGGGAGCTGTCGCAGTTGAAGCTGAATAGGGTGCCTCCTATCACAAAACCAATCCATATCAACCAAGGTAACAATTACTAACTGGGTTTATATTCAGATTGTAAAATTCCAACTATTCTGGTGTTGGTAACAAGCAAGTTCTTGTGTTTGTGATAAATTTGAACAGAGTGAACTACCTTGAGATGTTTTATTCCCTCCCCCTGTGTCCCATCACCCATCACCCATTGTCTTTGGCAGTCTTTTGATTTTCTAAATGCAGGTGAAATTTTTATTGAAATGTTAAAATCAAACTTGGCTGTGTTTTTGCTTTGATTTTAGGCTAGCTTGAGAAACACCAACAGCAGGACCATCTCAGATCTTTGTTATGGCAACTCAGGCAAGAAGCTGTTGAATTAGACCCATTTCCTGTAGATGAGAAACCATACAAGCAGTGGTGAGTTGCAAATTTAAAAATGTTCCTTAGCAGGAAACATGTGATCTATATAACCAATTTAAATAGTGCATGTGATTTAGTGTATAGATCGGAAAGAAATACTGCTCCAAATAATGTCAACTAAAGAAGTGAAAGTCAACAGGACAGAAAGCTTAACTGATGGTGTGGTGCTATCAATACCACATGTAGGAGCTACAGGTCTTTAGGTGCATAAGTGCATCGTATAACACCATGATGCTACCACCCTGGATGATACCAGCCTAAGTAAGGTGACTACAATGAATAATTTCATGAGGCTGCATAACAGTTGGGTAACAGTATTTTTCAGTGGCTTTTATTATTTGCAGCATAATTCTATATTTTACTGATTTATCCTCTCTAGTAGAAGAATTGGTTCTGAGCTAAATTATAATGCTTAATTCCTTTTAGGAATATATATATGTATATATATGTAAAAAATATGTATGTATATATATGTATAATATATATATTATATATATAATATATATGTAATATATATTAACATAACATTTAGATCTTTAGACATAAGGGAAGAGAAATCAACATCACAGTTTTATAAAGCTCAATTTGTGGACATTTTAGCCTACAAATTCTTTGCTTAATAAAAACAGTATTAAAAATAGATCCAGTTGCTTTGCTAGTTGGAATAATTTTAAAATCTTCTTATTTTATAAAATATCAGCACACGCAGGCAGAGTATATTTTTTAATCAAATACTTGATGCTTCATAGTCACCAATGTCAATAATAAATAGATTCCAGCAGAGATGAACTAGTTATAATCCGTCAAACAACATCTTTGAGAAATAAGAGTATGACAGTGGTGCTTGTAAGATTCCAAAAGAAGCTGTTTTGAACTAGTGATCAATATCTCTCTATCACATATCTATCACTATGCTGTGCGTAATCAATATGTATTAAATGTGTTTGTTATGACTGAGAATCATATGTAATTGCCAGTAATCAACAATTTCAATTTAAAAGAAGGGTGATTTTTTATGGCTGAACTTAATACTTTGAGTTATGTGTGCCTCCCAGTGATGTAGAAAACATATATTGCCCCATCTTAAACATATATTCATTAAGCAAACATTTATTGAGAATCCATGGTGTAGATATCATCCTTAGCTCTTGGGACAGCTGAAAAAGACAGTACCTGCCTTAAAGGAGCTATGTTTAAAGAATGTGGCACTTATGATAAAGTATGCCATTAAAAAAGGGAGTTATTTCTAAAGAGTGTGGTACTTATCCACTGCTATTAAATGGGTAGACATTGGGTGATAAAGGAAGCGCAGCAGAGGAGAGTCTAAGACAGATCGGATGGGGATTTGTTAAGGAAGGCTTCCCAAGGGGAGTGATATTTTAGCTGAATGTTAAGGTCAATAAGAGGTTAGCTAGAAGAAGGGGAGCAGTGAGAACATTTTTCAAGGCCCCAGCAACTTGAGAGAGCCTGGGTGTTTGGGGGCACTAGATGCTATTTACTATGCTGGGGCATAAATGAGGGTGGTAGAGATAAAGCTGAAGAGGGGTACAGGAGATATATCATGAAGGATCTTTTAAACAGAGCTAAGGAGTTTGTATTTTATTCCAAAATGAAGAAGCTTTGAAAGATTTTAAGTAGAATGACATGATGAAATTTATTTTTTAGTAAATATCATGTACCTAGAAGAGTGTATAAAACAAATGCAGTTTAAGGAATAATTATAAAGCAAACCTCACATAACCACCATTCATATTAAGGAGCAGACTCCCAGAAAGCCCTTTGTGCTCCTTTAAGATCACATGCTTTTCCTTTCCCGCTAGAGGTAACCATTACCCTGCCTTTTGTCACGCTTATTCTCTTACTTTTCTTTGTAGGTTTTCAATCTTGTAATCATAGTAGTATATAGTGATATATTCTTAATCACCTGATTTTGTGAAACACTGTAAGATTCTTCCATGTTGATGTATGTAGTTTATTCATGTAACTTATGTAGTATTTTACTCTATGAATATATCCAAATTTACTTAGCCATTATTATGATAGACATTTGGATTATTTCTATATTACTTATGTGTGTGTGTGTGTATATATATATAAAATAACCTGAGTTATTTATGTACTAAATAAATGTTAAATAAATACATTTACATATAATAATATTAAATATACATATGACACTTTTTATGCACATATATTATTGCTCATAGATTCTAGTATACATGTATAAGAGCTTCTCTAGTATACACATCAAGGAAAGGAACTCCTGAGTTTGGGGGTATGTGCACATTCAGTTTTTCTAAATAATGCCAAATGTTTTCCTCAACTGGTTGCCTCAATTTATATTTCCATCAGCAATATATAAGAAGCTCTATATCCTCACCAATACTTGGTTTTTAAGTTCTTAAAATTTGCTGATCAGGTGGGTACCTAATTGTACTCATGGAAGTATTAATTTGCATTGTGCTGACTACTAATAAAAAGCACATCTTTTCATTTTTTATTGGCTATTTGATCTTCCTCTTTTGTAAAGTGCCTGCTCAAGTCTTTATGAGACTTGTCTTTCAAAATAATAACTAGCATTTATTGAGTTCTTCCTGTGTATTAAGCACTGTGCTAAGCACTTTACAAACATTTAATCTTCATATCAACCTTATGATTCATAGATAAGGAAACTCAGGTTTAGAGAGGTTAAATAGCTTGCTAACAATCACACAACTATGAAACAGTGGATTTAGCATTTAAGCCCAGGTCTTTCTGACTCCAGAGTTCTTCAATTTCTTGGATAGTGTCTGGAAAGAGATTAGATTAGAGTCAGAGAGAACTTGTAAGGTGCTATTGCAGGAATTCAGCTAAAAAATAATAAGGGCACAAACAAAAGAATCATCAGTAGGACATAAGTACAAAGCAGCTAGACTCAGTAATGAACGTCATGGGTGAAGAAGAGGGAGGATTTTAGAAGTCTCAAGTTTTAAGACCTGTTGGCTAGGTAGATTCAATATTAGTCATACAATGTATATTTATATTCCAGGTGTTGTGGTAGTTTTAAGAATATGTTTTATGATTCCATGATTCAATGAGAGATGAAGTTAATTCACAGTATTATAAAGTTTAGGGTTTAAAGAGACCACAGTGTTTTTTGGGGTCAACTCTTTACTGTTTTAAAATGTGGAACTTGGTGTGAAAAGAGGTTAAGTGTCTTGTTCAAGATCATATGTTACTGTTAGGTTAAGAATAGACACCAAGCTGGCAACGAATGCAAAGAAATAGCAACTTGCTTGATTTTTTACATTAATAAGTTAAAATAAAATCAACCTACTTTATCTCTTAAACATTTCTCACATCAGTTTCCTTTGAAATAAATCTGTTGCTACAGCCAAAATTAGGCCTCATTATCATTGTTAGCAGGTTTACTTAAAGTAGTCTAGCATATTATCTTCTTGCTCATGATTCTACCAGCTCTTATTTGCAGTTGTTACCATGTGACTGCCCTGCTTACTTTGATATGCTCTACGGCCTATGTAATAAATTCCCTTCTACTTAAAATATACCATACTCCCATCCACCTCCAGTTTAGGAATTGATGATCTCTCGAATTGCCTGGGGACACCAGTGTGCTTCAGTCTTATCATGCACTCAAGTGTTTCTTACCTCTGTGATTTACTTCATACTGTCTATTCCGCCTGTACTCACCCCACCCCTCCTTTACTTAGTCATTATTCATCGTTTAAGGCCTTTGCAATTCAAAGAGTGATCTGGGGACCAGCAGCACGGACATTATCTGGGAACTTGATTAGAACTGCAGCATCTCAAGTCCCACCTACATCTACTGACTCAGAATCTTTCAAACAAGATTCTCAAGTGATTTAGTGTTTGGAGGTGCTGCTTAGACTCACTTTAGATTTCATCAGATGTTATCTCCTTCCAGAAACTTTTCCTGACTCCTTCCATTAGGCATTCCTTCCTGGTGTTCCCACCGTAGCCTATGCATGTCTATCTCACTGCATTACCAGTGTGTTTTATTAACTGTTTATGTGTCTGTCTCTCCACCTTAGCCTGTGAGTAATTTGAGCCAAATCTAATTATCTTTGACTTTTCCATGCCTAGCACAGTGCCTGATACTTGGTAGTACTGCATGAATATGTGTTGAATGGTTGACAAAAGAAAGAAGAAAGAGCAAGATATATCTATCTAGATAGATAGATAGATAGACAGACAGATAGATAGAAACAGAGGCAGGAAAACAAAAATTACAAGAAGAAAAAACATAGCCAAAGGGACTTTGTAGAGAAATAACTAGACTACAAAATAATGCACCAAATATTGTACCTCTGGATATAATCTGGAAAGCAGCCTGACAGCCTGACGGAGAGTCTGGATATAATCTGGAAAGCAGCCTGACAGCCTGATGGAGAGTCTACAATTTTTTTAAATAGAGCGGGTGATAAATGTGAATATTGTTGCCAAATCCCTCAGAAGCAAGGATTACCTTAATTTCTTAATTTTACCAAAATTTCTTAATTTTGTTATTGCTGTTCAGTAAATTTTGCCAAAATTTGTTTTACTTTTCTAAACAAAATGTCTTACTGTCCTTTTAACTCGTCACAGACTGTTCGGAATATTTTGTGAAAGAAGATAGAGGATGCAGGTTTATTTTGAAGTGGTACTGGAGACAGAAGTTACAGACCTGTGAGTGGAGAGTAGGCACTTTATATAAAGGAACTTTCTGATTATTAGGATTGTTTGTCAGTCTGTGCTTTTTGAAAAGTAGCAAACTTTCCAGCACTGCAAATATTTAACTGTCTTCATGGTTGACCAAATGTACTACTTTATGTGGGAGATTGAACAAAGTGACCTCTAGGGTTTAAGGTCCTTATGAATTATGAGTCTATATATGTTCAGAGAGGTGTGGAAAGAATGAGAGTTATAATAAAGATTATAATAGTGGATAACATTTATTGAGTGATTATTTTGTGCCACACACTGTTCAAGGCACTTTCCATGCACTGATTCATTTAATCTTCATAGAAATCCCACTGAGCATTTCTATTTTACAAATCATGAAACTGAAACATAGGAGGCTTAGTAACTTGCCCTAGGTCATGCAGCTAGTGGTGGTAGCCCGAGGGAATCCAACTCTGGAGCACTTCCTTTTTTATTCCTATGTCGTATCCTTTTCAGAATTAAAGGTAAAAGTTGGACCTAAATGGAGCCTTAAACATTGATATGGTTTCCGGTTAAGGGTAAGAACAGGGATTCCAAGAAATGATAGCAGCATAATCAAAGTAAAAAGTGATAGAAGTGAGCATAACAGGTTTGTGGAACCAAATATCTTATACATGGGATGAATAAGAGAATATTCAGAAATACGTCATTATAGTGCTGCTTTGTCTTGCTTCTCCATGGCTGCAAGTTACCAAGGTGGGAAACTAAATCCTTAGGGCTATTTAACTTTAGTAAGACCAACGTAAGTAGACCTTTTAAAGGCCACTGATTGGTGGTACCTCAAGCTATATCTCTTAGGAAGATAGATTTGAGAGGTCCCAAGAATTTGATGTCAGATCAGGAAAATCATACTGTTTTCCTGGAACTTAGCTGAAGAATGAGTCAGCATAAATTTTAGGATATTTCAGATTCTTCATAAAGAATTCTCCATATTCTTATAAATAGTATCAGAGGAACTACTATTAAAATAAAAGTATGAGATATTAATGAAGATGTGATTAACATAAGAAACCTTCTCATATTAGGGCTTACTGGAAAATTTAGTCTACAATTTAACAGTATTCATTACATGTGATAATGTATTATTTATGGTGTAGATGCCAGAATTTGTATATGCCAGATACTTCAAAGTTTTCTTTCTAGTTGTACTTTTGGAAGCTCTAGTTGGTTTTTTGGTGCTTTTAATCCTTGAGGCCCACTTTCAAATGCCTTTAAACTTGAGAATGGATAACCTTGACAGTATTGTTTTTAGAAAGTCATTTATAAATCTTAAGAATCCACATAATTCTGCTTTGGAATTTAGTTTATTAAGATTTAAAGATATTACACTCCCCCCTTCCCCTTCCCCCCCAAAAAGATTGAATAAATTGTATTAGGCAAAAACTATGTGAAATAGTGTGTAGGAAACACTTAATTTAAGCTGTTTTTCAGTTTTTATGAGTTTCAGCCAAATGTATCATGTCATGTGTCTGTTGACTATGCTCTTGCCCATCAGGGTTCAGGTCAGCAATGTGGAACATCACAGGCAATCAAATCTCATATGCTGACCTTCTTTTCTAGTTTTGGTCCTAAGTATAGATATCTGACGCTGTGTCGTGTTTTAAGGAGACAAAATGCTCTCTGGTTCTCAACTCTCTCTGTTTCTGAACCAGATATGATGTGTGAAATTTCCACTTACTCCTTTGGTTGAAGACTGTTCCTATTAAAATGGAAATGTTATGGGAATTCCCTATTGGTCCAGTGGTTAGGACTTGGCGCTTTCACTGCTGGGTCCCGGGTTCAATCCCTGGTCAGGGAACTAAGATCCTGAAAGCCATGCAACGGCCAAAAAAAAAAAAAAGAAAAAAAAAAAGAAATGTTATGAGGTAAAGTGGTTGGCTAGCTAACCTGATAAACTAACTTGAGTTAAGGTGTGAATTGGTGTTGATGGATTTTGAATCTAGATAACATCCACACTTGGATAAATGTCTTAATGCATTAACATAGGAGACTAAGGAAATGGAATATATAGGAAAGGTTTTTACATGGGGAAGGAATCAAGAGTGGTCTGAAATAGAGTGCTTTCTTAGGGGTTTAGCAGATTATTTTAAAATTTTCATTATATTGTTTCTGGAAAAGGAAGAGAACTTGATATTAGAGTCTCATTGCAGCTTTGTCATGAATTAATATTCCTTTGGGCAAGTCTTAACCTAGCTGAATTTCAACTGTGTACGAGGGAGTTGTGATAGATGATGTTTAAATTTCTTTTTAACTGTACAAATTATATGGATTAAATTGTATAGATTGAATTAAAGCATGGAATAATACCCAAAAAGCCAGGCCAAGTGGAGTACCTTGGTGAGGGTAGCCTTGGTCAGTGAAGGAACTTCATAGGGATGAAAAGCTGTTTCATGGACAGCTGAAAGGAAAGAATAGGCCAGATGGAGGCTTAGAAGGATCTTGAACACAGGCTTGCCTATGCCCAATTTTTGCTTTGACCCTCCCCCTTTTATTATCTTTGCCTTAATTCTACCTATTCTCACTCTAAATCTAGAGATAATATATTTTAGTTATAGGAAGTAACTTCTAATTATTGAGACTTTATTATCCATAAGGAAGACAATTTATGCATAGGCAACCAAATTGACTGCATCTATTTCCCTAATTTGTATCTTTCTTTATCCTAAAATTATCCTCTGATAGTGAAGGACTAGTGTGCATAAAGGTTTGTTTATTGATTTATTTATGAGAGGATTCTTTAAAAATTTGTCTTTAAAATCATGGTTTCTAAGCTGTATTGGGATTTACCAACACGTCAGATGAAACTATTGGTGTCTTAATCACCTTAGATATTATATCAATACAACACATTTACATGAAGGTTAATAGATATTTTCAGTGGGCAGATTACTGTGGTAGAATCTTTGAAGAATGAAAAAGACACAATTCTTCCCTTTTTCCCTCCCTCCCTCCCTCCTTTTTTCCTTCCTTTTTCCCTTCCTCTCTCCCTGCCATGCTCTCTCCTTCCTTTCCCTCCTTCCTTCTTTCCTTTCTCCCTCAGGTATTTACTGGCTTCCACCTAGCACTGCAGCATCAGAGATAAATTCATCTCATACATAGGATAGATAGTTGCTTTAACAGAGGTGAGTTCAGGGAACAGTGCAGTTACAAACGATTCACCTATCGCCCAGACATTCTCAACTGGGGTTCCACAGAAAGACATGTGTCCCAGTGCAGCAATTCTCAGACTTTGTGGTCTCATGATTCCTTTACACACTTGACAATTATTATATCCATTGATATTTACCATGTCAGAAATTAAGATATCAATTTGAAATATTTAGGTAATTCAGAATTAACAACAGTAAACTGTTACATATGTTAAATAAAATATCTAGAATGTATCTTTTAATGAAAACTGCTTTTTACTAACCAAAAATAATTTAGTGACAAGCATGGTATTACATTTTTGCAAATCTGTTTAATGACTGGTTTAATAGAAGACAGCTGAATTCTCTTATCTACTTATGCCTTCAATCTGCTGTTATATCACACATCACGCAGCCTCTGGAGGACTCTACTGTACATATGAGAGAAAATGAGAGTGAAAATGGCAAACTGTGTCGTAATATTATTTGGAGTTAGTTTTGACCTCAGGGGCCCCTCTGAAAAAGTCTTGGGGACCTTCAGGGTATCTGTGTACTATGCTTGGAGAACCACTTCTAAAAAGCATTTACCCTATATAATGAATTAACATCTCTTTTATGATATAGAATGGTAACATTCCTGGAAAAACAGAGAAATAGTGTGTTTGGTCATTCAGAGGAGGAACTCTAGATGAGAGAGTCTATAAGATTATAACCTCTGTGTAGGCAGAGATCTGTTTCTCTTTTTTACCTACTAGCTGTCACAGGGCCTGACACATTGTTGACTCTCTGTGAATGTCAGGGATAGAACATTCTAATAAGACAGATGTACTTTCATAAGTCACAATAGCCCTAGGTAGAATATGGGGAGTGCAACAGATAAAGGTTAAATGGGTATTGTGGACTTTGAGGGAGCAGCCATTTTCAACTGAGGTATTAGAAGGGATTCATGGAGGAGACAGCATCAGAGTGGAATTGTGAAGATAATTTTAGTAGTCAGTGTTGGAGTTGGAAAGGTTACTTCTAGAAGAGGGAACAGAGTAAGAAAAGAGAAGAGTGAGCTTTGGGGTTCAGAAAGTTAGGCTTGTGTGACCTAGGCACAGAGGAGATGGCATTCAGGGAAATCGCTGGGAAAAAGATTGGGGCCTGATTAAGGGAGGCTGTGAAATTCCTTCTATGAAGGAATGTGGGTCTGTTTCCATAGACAATGAAGAGCTACTGCTGTTTTCTGAGCAGGCTGAAGAAAATGAATCTGCGAGCAATATTGAGACTGGTTTGGGGAGGAGAGAGGATGGATGCAGCCTGATCTATTAGAGTGAGGGAGGCAATGAGAATCCATCTTGAAGAAGTGGTAGTAAGAATCGGTGCGGAAGGCTCCAGTAGATAGAGAAGGCCCCCACTTTCAGGTAATTCAGAGTAAGAAGTTGTAAAAGAGATAGCGCTTCAGTCAGTAAGGAAGGGGAATGCTTGGTTCCTTATGATTTCATTGTAGACCCAGCCACAGTATTACTAAGCAATTATACAAAGGTCCTTGGACTTTGGTTTCTCCATATGTAAAATGTAGAAATGGATTGCTTGCCTATTTGTGTCACAAGAGTCCGTGTAAGGATTAATGAGCTTTTTGACAGAAAGGCACTCTATTAATCTAAGCCATCAATAATAAAAATGAGAATGTTTGCCGGGTGCTTTTGCTCCTATGTGGAAGGCTGCTATGCAAATATGAACTACTGCCTGGAACTATTGTCATTGTTAATTATAGTAAAGTCATTACCATGAAATGCCTACACAGCAAACTTATTCTCTGTCAATTCCAAAGTGAGACGATGAAGCCAGGAATGGAAGTCCATTCTATTTTGTTCATTATGAATCTTGCTCACTGTAAACTATTTTAAGAGTATTTGTATTTTAAGAGTATTTGTATTTCATTGTATCTCATTATTTCCATCACTCTATTCTGGTCAGGTTTCTCATCGCTATCAGAGGCCTCCTTATCCTGACTTTTCTCTATGCAGCTAGAGGTGGTACAACATTTGATGTGTCTGGTACTTGCATCTGTGTTCTTATTAATTGTGGCTACTTCCATTAATTTAACACTTAGCTGTATAGCATGGTGCTCAAGCATGTACACTCCAAAGTTAAACCATCTGGATTTAAACCCCAATTCTATTAGCTTGTAGGAGATCCTGGGTGAGTCACATGATCTCTTAAGCTTCAGTTTCCTTATCTGTAAAATGGTACTAATAAAAATGCTGATGTCATAAGGTTATTGTAAGGGTAATGCATGTAAAACACATAGCATAAAGTGCACAGTAACTGCCAGGTTTTGTTTTGATTTGGGTCAAATTTATTACCATTTTTGTCAACATGTTTTCTTTCCTAATCAGGTTCCTGTTCCATACTTTGTTAATTCATTATTTGTTTACTGAGTTAATCTGAGACCACATGATTTATCATCAACCTTTTCTTTACCTAGAATAACATTCTTGAAGAATCCCCAAAATCTTAATTTTTTTTTTCATTGCCATATATATATATTCCTACTGGGTTTTCTCTTGCCTAGCAAATCAGGTATTTAATTGTGCTGTGAATATAAGGGATCTAATAACTTGTTCTAACCATCCAACTGGTATTATTTCCCATGGCACATTGTTATTTTCCCACACAATCTTCCTATAAAGAAAATTTTCTGGCCATCTTCTTTCTTGATTCTTGTATTTTATTCAATCTGTTCCCAAGATCTGTAACAGTATGTTTCTGTCCTTGCTATCCATCATGTCTTTCCGGACTTCTAAAGGCACCTTCCCATATGAGCTCAGATCCATTGGGATCCATTTGAAACATACACCAAGCCCTTGGTACACAGTGTTGAGGCTCAGTGAGTGGTTTGGGCTACAACGAAACCTGTACCCTGCTCACCAAACCAAAGCTTATTTTTATAATTTGCATAAATACTTGGACTACTGTGGTCCTGCTCAGTACCCAATCAATTGTTATCCATTACTATTGATGTGTGATACTTATAAAGTCCTGTGAGTTTGGCCCCGTATATCATTGGCAGATTCTCCTCTTGTCACAGTTGCATGGACTGAATATTCATCCACTCTCTTGCTCTACGTTGCCTCTAACTTCTATGAGACAGGAAGCACATGAAGGTAATGGTCTTGCTTCCTATGAAAAGTTGATCCTTATTTGCTAATAGTGAATCTATTCAAATTGTAGAGGACAGAATGAAAATGACTACTGAAAATAGCTGCTGTTAGAGGTGGGAAGATGATTGAGTAGTAAGGCAAATCAGAATAAATTAGCATTTAATCAGTTCCTTCTTTTGTAATTCCAGTGTTGAATATCTGTCTTAATCATTCTGACTCAGAAATTGTTTAGATGGATATACTAGAAGGGAGTTTCCTTTTTGAAAATTGTGATGCTCAACCTGATACTGGGTCACTGAGATTTAAATTTAGCACCTCAGCTTTACCCACCTTTCAGCATGAGGTACACTTACTTTAGCCATCTGCTAATTGTGTGATCTTGGCCTGGTTTCTTGGTTTTCTCATTTGTAAAATAGGAACAATAAATGCATCTGTCTCGTAAGGTAGTTTTGAGAATTTCACTTAATTTTCTCAAGAGATGTAAAATATAAGAGATCTTAAGTTATTAGAACAATGCCTGGCACAGAGCAAAACTTCAATACCTATTAGCAAGTATTATTACCCATCTGAAATAGCATGGTGGTGCAGAGCTTGATTTTGGAATCAGACTGGGCTTGAGTCCTAACTCTATCGCTTGCTGCCTGCGTAATTTTGGACTCCTCTATAACCTCTCTGAGTTCGTGTTTCATTTATAATTGGGACAGTGTGTATCTACTTCACAGAGTTTATGTGAGGAATAAATGGAAGTCACACAGTGTAATTTTCATTGAATATTAGATATTATTTTTGTAATCCTTATGACACATGCATTATATAGTAATTATAATAGTAAATGCTCACAGAACACTTACTCTTAGTCAGGCAATATCCCAAGTACGTTACATGTATTATCTCATTTATTCTTCACAATACCTTACAGTGAGGTAGGTACTAATACTATGCTCCTTTTGCAGATGAGTAAATTGTGGCACAGAAAGGTTAAGCAACATGTTCAAGATTCCAGAGTTAGTGAGTGGTGGAGCAGAATCTGAACACTATGCATTACACTTTATTGCCTCTTTACTTATGACAATAAAGAAACAAGTTGACTACAGTGTCTGGAGAGTGAAATTAGACCGTTAGGCTAATGACTGAGGCTCTCACTGTGTCCTACCCTCTTTCAAACCCTAAATCTATTCATATGGTCAGATAAACCTAGTGAAAATGAAGATTAATAAGTAGCACTAAGGAAGAAGAGAAGGTAAGGCAGTTCGTAAAAGGGGGACCTGAAGTCTCTGTGGTTGAGTAAGGAAGGGAAGCCTCCAGGACTTCTTGCCCCAGGTAAGCTCTTCCTGTCTTGGGGTGAGGTGAGAGGGCAGGTTCACACAAAGACTTCTCGTCTTGTTTAGCTCCAGCTTCTCCCCTTTTCCTGCTTCTGCCCTAGTCACTGCACAACTGTCTGAAGCCCCAGGCAATCACATGTATTTACTATTTATTTATAATTAAAATAAGTGTTATTTTATTGTGCTGTAGCCTCTATGTCCCTGGCAATAGTTGAGATGACTTTGTCCTGTATTGCAGCCCTGCTCTTACACTCTGTATAACAGAATAGTGCCTGACTGCAGAGTATGGGGCCAAGGGGCTTTGGCTTTCAAGTCATACAGATCAGATCCAAATTCCCAATCTGACACTGGGCAGTTACTTAACAATTTTAAGACTTCCCTTCCTTATATATGAAATGGTTATGTTTTACATATCCCATAATTTTTGAGAGAATTGAATGTGAAACATTTTAATATGGCTTCTGGCTAGAGCAGGGAATTACATTTTGTTATTGTTACTATAACACTAAAACTTTGAAAAATATTGGTTTGCTTTGGTTCATTACCAAGCAGTTTCATATTGAAATAACTAAAGAAACTCAGTTGTTATCATGACATATGCCTGGGGTACTTTCAATAAAATAAAATAATTTCATTTTCATCCTCATTAGCATGTATACTCTGGAGTGACCCCTACTAGGTCTGGGAAAAGCAAGCTGTGGAAAGGGTATAGGGCTGGGAAGTGCAAGAAAAAAAATGGGTCTGTAAAATAGTACTCTGCTGTTTATTTATGTAAGTGAGATGATGTATGTGGAAGTGCTTTGCAGATTCTCCAATTCTTTGCAAATATAAGATTAAAGAATAATTTCCATAGGAATTCCAACAAGAGGAGAAGTGTGGAATTAGCCAAGGAAGGTAGAGAGAAGAGGAGATCTTGCATTATATGTTAAGGAAAGTATGATAGGATTGAAGGAAACTGGAATTTGAGCAACTGGACTCTTAGAAAAAGGCAAATACGTAGATATTGGGAAAGCACATATGATAAGGATAAAATAACCAGTCTGATAGTATTTGAATATTTTGGCAAATTAATGGGGGCTGGAGTGTCAGGTAGAGAATTCTAAATGATATTCGGTCAACCTCAAACCATTCCCAGCATCAGTGCTTGGTCGCACATACTGATTCACATGGTGATCCAGGGAAGTAGAGGACAACATTTTCTTTCATTATACATGGAGTGGCAATTGCAGATATATTGGGAGCTCTGCTCCAGCTCTTGATAGATGTGCTGATGTAATGACTCTTCTTGGGTTGCAAGCTTGCTGAATTATACAATCATGTTTGGTGCAGATGTCCACCATCTTATGGACCCAGAATGCTTATCACTTTTCATTTCCCCATTCTCTCTCGGGTGTGAGGCAGTTTCTTTTTCATGACTCTCAAACACAAAGGGACTTACAACCCACCTTGTTCTGTACATCCACTCATGCAAGCGTAGACAGAGACCTTGAGAAGTGCCTGAAGTATCTATCTGAAGTGACTCAGGTATGACTTGCCTTTCTTGGGTGATCAAAATGATTATCAACCTCTATTACAAGTGTAGAAAACTGTTTCTAAATTTAATCTATGGAAAGACTTCTTGCTACATTAAACTTAACATATAGAGGTAAAGGTAATCTGGATGCACTGTAAGTTACCATATGATTTCAAGGATAGAATTAATTACATTTGTTCATTCAACAAATATTTATTGAACACTACTACTATGTGCCTGTTCTAGCTGTGGGGATACAATTATGAATGCAGTGGACTAAAAAAATCATTTCTGACTTCATGAGCTTAAGTTATGGTTGAAGGAGACGGACAATAAACCAAAAGAACAAGTAAAATGTGTTGTATATTAGATTGTGGAAATGGTCAAGGAGAATATTAAGGCAGGAAAATGGATTGAAGAGTGTGTTGGAGGGTTACGGTTTTGGATAGGCTGACCAGGGAAGGGCTTCCTGGAGTGTTATTGAACAAAGACTTCTTTTGATATGTCTTCATGAGCATGTGTTTCCCCTCTCTGCATGATTCTATGTTTGTCCCTTTCAAAGCCCTATACTTGATAAAGTGGAAGCACTTCCTGGATAAGTTCTCTAAGTCTTATCTTCCTGGATTATACCCTCTATTCAAGGGTCTGTGGGTGGCCCTAATTGCTTGATAGAACCTCCAAACAAGTTGCTAAGAATCACTTATAGGAGAAAGTAGTGTTGGCAAGTTTAAGTTAAAACATTCAATTCTGCTTAAGACCAGGTCTCAAACAGCTAAGACCAAGTTCTAGAGTTAGTCACAGTGGTTTAGCTTTCCCAAAATACATATATCACTAATATAAAAGAAAACAATTTAAAGCTTTTAAAGTTATCTCTCTTCCATGAAACTGATTCTGCCCTTACTTAGAAATTATCTGACATTAATTTATAGAAGTAATTTCATATTCTAGTTGTTTTCTAAAGGTTATTGTATGGCATTTCTTTGTTTGTTCATTTATTATTTGATCTTACACTGATTTCAACATGAGTTATGCTTGTCTTTTTATGTTGGAAAATCTTTTGTTTCTAGTTTGATTTCTTCTGACCAATTTACAACTCAGAGGTCATCTCTGACGTTATACAAGTTGTGTAATGTATTATCAATTGCAGAGAGATAGAGATATAGACAGAGATAGAGAAGAAAAAGAGGAAGGAGGAGAGAGTGAGAGAAAAACAGAGCAAGAAGATAAAAAGCAAAATGATTTAAAAAAAACAACTTCTTTTTAGCCTGTCATTTCTATCTGTCGGAACATTATCTGGTTGTTGCTTGTTACCTTATACTCTAAGGCAGGATCATTATGGGCAGGTGTAAATTTTAAAAATCATTTTCACATAGTGTTTATATACCAATGTCTTTAACATGTTTGATACAAATGACATTTATCTTTAGCTTCTAAGAGTTTTGTGATCTTTTATTTATTTTTTTATAAATTTATTTATTTATTTATTTTTGGCTGTGTTGGGTCTTTGTTGCTATACATGGGCTCTCTCTAGTTGCGGCAAGTGGGGGCTGCTCTTCGTTGCAGTGCACGGGCTTCTCATGGCGGTGGCTTCTCTTGTTGCGGGGCACAGGCTCTAGGTGTGTGGGCTTCAGTAGTTGTGGCACGTGGGTTCAGTAGTAGTGGCTCACCCGCTCTAGTGTGCAGGCTCAGTAGTTGTGGCGCACGGGCTTAGTTGCTCTGCGGCATGTGGGATCTTCCTGGACCAGGGCTAGAACTCGTGTCCCCTGCATTGGCAGGCGGATTCTTAACCACTGTGCCACCAGGGAAGTCCTGTGATCTTTTAATTTGAATAGACTTCTATGCCTAGCACAGTCTAACACATACACCGAATTGTTAATATTTGTTGACCAAATCAAAGCATATATCAGTGGTATCCCAGGCATTTTATGAGTTACCTTTCACTGCCTCAAAGCTATTGAGATGACATTGGAGGTGCAGGGTTGATGTGCGGAGATGGGCATTGACAGTAAAGTCCTGTAGAGAATCTTAGCAGGTGAGTGCAGGTAGAAAATTAGGCAATCTTCCTTCCTCTTCCCTCCTACATCTTCCTGTTAGTATTGATGATATCAATCTTATCATCATATATGTGTATAAATACATATATATATATATATATATATATATATATTTGAGTGTCTATTATTCTAGGCATTGAGCTCACAAAATGTCACGTCCTTGTAAGATCATAGTCTGGTGAGGGACATTGTTCCCTTCATAGCATGTATCACATTTTGTAACTATATAATTTATTTGTAGGTTTACTTTAAACAGTTAAATAAATATGAGAACTATTCCTGTGGGGAGGGCTCCAGTATTTTCAGTATGCATATTACCAGGATACTGAATGTAGTTTAGGTCAGAGAAAGTCTCCTTGAGTAAAGTTGGTTGGGTAGGAATTATCCAGACAAAGGAAAGATGTTGGTGGAATGGGAGAAAGTCTCAGGCTGAGGAAACAGCATCTGTGAGAGTCCAGAGGTGACCAAGATTTGAAGAGCTGCACATTGTGCAAGAGAGAGAATAACAAATGAGGCTTAAGAAATATTCAGGGTCCAGATTCCATCATGAAGGGCCTTGCATGCCATGTTCATTATGATGTAGGAGGGTTGTAAGCAAAGGGTTGGAGGCATGATAAGATCTGAGTGTTAGAAGAAGGCTGCCTTGGCTGTATGGAAAATGTTTAGAGAAGGAGAGGGCCAATGGTAAAGAGACAAGGAGACTGTTGCAGTGGTCCAGAGAGACATAGTAGTGGCCTGGACTTGCTGCTGCAGAGGTAGAAGAGAAGAGGCTGATTGCGTTCAAGGGATATTTAAAAGGGAGATAAAATCTGTAGGACTTGTTTGCATTTGGAAGATGAGGGAATGACAGAGTCAGACATGATTCCTGGTTTCTGGCTTGAATGGTTATGTAGGTGGTGGTTGCAGTTTTAGAGAAAGGGAGCACTGGAGGAGGAACAAGCTTGAGAGAAAGATGAATTTGGCTGTGGACGTGTTGGATTTGAGATATCCAGTAGGCAGTTGCATACGTATATTTAAAGTTTAGGAAATAGGTATGGGTTGGAGATTATGTTTAGGCTTCATCAGCAAGTAGAAGGACCCTGTAGCTGGTGGAGGGGCGGGTGGGGGAGAGAGAATCTAGGAACAAACCCTGATAAACACAAACAAAGAAGGAGAAACCCAAGAAGTAGGAGGAAAATTATAATAAAAAACAATAAAAGCTAAAACGTGTATGACAATGACAATGACTATGGCCAGGCACTATTTTATATGCTTTTACATATATTAAATCAATTTAATCATCTCGAAAGTTTGGTGGTACTGTTATCTCTGATTTTACAGATGAAAAATATGTGAGTCCAAAAGAGGTTAAATGACTTAAAGACTGTCAGACAGCCTGTATATGTAGAGCTGATTTAAATGTGGGCGTTCTGGCTTCAGAGTTTGTGGACTCTTTCTCTATGTTCTTCTGAAAGTCATGAGGTTGTGCTATACAGAAACTCTGGAAAGAGAGGGAGTCTAGAGCCATGTCACTTCCTAGAGGCCAAGGAACATCAGGGCTGAAAGTTGCCATTAGGTTTAATGACATTTACCACTAACAAGAACTTGTTTGCTGTTGTGGTGGCCCAAGAAGACAGATCACAGGAAGCTGAGGATCTACTGAGAGATGAGGAAATAAAGACAGCATGTATGGATGGTGTTGTCTAGCAGTTTGACAGAGAAGGTGAGGAGAGAGGAGTTGGGAAATTCTAGATGACAGACTTGGGATAGGAAAAATGTCATGGAAACGACTTGATGTGGGGGTAGAGCAGAGAGGATTTTTTTTTTTTTTGGCTGCGTTGGGTCTTCATTGCTGTGCGGGCTTTCTCTAGTTGCTGCGAGCGGGGGCTACTCTTTCTTGCAGTGTGCGGACCTCTCATTGCGGTGGCTTCTCTTGTTGCGGAGCATGGGCTCTAGGCACACAGTCTTCAGCAATTGCAGCACGTGGGCTGAGTAGTTGTGGCTCGCGGGCTCTAGAGTGCAGGCTCTGTAGTTGTGGCGCACGGGCTTAGTTGTTCTGCGGCATTTGGGATCTTCCCAGACCAGGGATCAAACCCGTGTCCCCTGCGTTGGCAGACAGATTCTTAACCACTGTGCCACCAGGGAAGTCCCAGAGAGGGGTTCCATATGACAGGAATAAATCTGAGAAACATTGCTTTTTCTAGAAGAAGGCAGGTATGGCCTAAAATAATCATAAGACAATCCTTGCTTATAAATTAGAGTTTGTTTTTTTTAAAAAATCTTTACAGCCGTACAGTAATTAGTTGATTGCCATTACCCATCAGTCAGCAGCATTAAATTTGGATGCAGAACCTATGGCCAGAAACCTACTGATTTGTGATTTCTCTCTTGAGAACCTTGGGAACAAATACATTATAAATTTTACCCAGACATAAATAGAGTGCTCTCACCTAGGACAAGTGACAGTTATATTTTAGTGCATTTCACTCCATTTGCTCACTTCCTTCCATTTATTACAGATGGCAAGAACTGCCTTGGGGAAGTTTCCCTAAAAATTGCTTTTCCTTATAGCTTCAAATCAGGTTTAATTTTGACCCTAGGCTTTTGTCTTAGAAGGTCAGTTGGACCGTCATCCCTGCTATAACCTCCAGATTATTAAGAACCTCTTGCAAAAGATTTTGTGAAAGTTACAGGATGAACTGGCCTATTTCTCTGTGGGAAGGTAAGGCACAGGGAAATGTCACAAATGCCAAAATGGTACAATGATGCATCAAACCACAGTCAGTGCCTTCATAACAAAGGCGGACTGGAACATGTTCTTTAATATTCTATGGAATTTGATAGGTGGCATTCTGTCCTTTTTCCATGATAGAGAGCTAAATTAATAAGAATATATATATATATTTTGTTTGTTTGTTTTTTACTGAATCCCTAAGATGTATTAATTCCACAAGTTTTTTTTTTCCCTATCTTAAATCCACAGCATAAGTTTGACGAGTTTGTGAAACTTTAGAATAATTAAAAAAACCAAAAACTTCCTGATGGGGGAGAATGATTTATAAAATGATGAACTTAAGTGTAAAGTTGTATTTAATGTAAAGTTTTATTTAAAATAAAGTTTATTTAAAGTTTTATTAAATTTATTTAAAGGTAAAATGTATTCAAGTGTGCTTTTATTATTTTAACGCCTTTATTTTGTCGTATTAGTTTGTAATTTTTTAAACATCCATAGTACATTTGCACATTATTTGAAGAAAAATGTAGTGTGCCATAAAGAGCTTTGCTACATGGGCTTACTATACCTTTTTAGGAAAAAATGTAAGGTTATCAGTTAGTCATTTTCAAGTCCCCATTTGGGGCTAAAATGGGTCCCAAAGGAAAAGGAAAGTAAGATTAATGACAGAAAGACATAGTCAGCCATTAAGTGAATTTCAGTTACAAACCCTGTAAAAGCATAGGCAAAACCAGTTAAAGAATCATTTTTCTTTAGTAGTACGTTTTTTTTTTTCTTCCAAACAGGCCTTGTAGATAATTATACTTGCTGAATCATTTGTCATATTGTGCATTTCCTCACATTAACTATAAAACATATTTCATGCGGTCCATTTCATGATTGATTTGTTGCTCTTAATAAAAAGTGCTTGAGCCTTCCCCTGTTAAAAGGCTTCAGTGACTATTTGCTTGAGGAAATTCTCAGCATATAGTCTTTGTTGAATGAAAAACAGGCAATGAAGCCAACTGAGAACATTTTTCTTTTCAGTTCAGTGAAATCATGAGTGAAGGAACACCTGTGCTCTCAGGGTGCGCCTCTTAGTATTCTTTTCTGAGAGTCAGAAACAGAGATGGCTTTTTTTTTTTTTTACCTGTTCGGCTTGTTCTGATGAGACTCTACTCTTGAGTTTACAGGCTGATATAAGGATGTGGAGGGGACTCTGTAGTCACATTCAAACTTGAACATGGCTATACATCATGTTTGAGAAATTTCCTATATTCAGAGGGAGTCATGGAGTCTGCATTGTGTTCTGTGTCTTGCCTGTGTGCCATTAAGTGAGAGGATGGATGTTCCTTCCCTGCTTCTGTTGCTGTCTGCCTTGCATGGAATTATTTACACCTTTGGAAAGCCCATTTTTCCGACTCGTGCTTTGGTGAGAGCTTGAGAAAGGCTATAGAATGATTGTAAGAACTTTCCTGGTGGATTAAGTCAACCTTGAGACAGGAAGGCATTGTTCCTACTGTCTTCACACCTCACTTTTTAGCTTCCCTGTAAAGATTAGTCATTAGCTCAGGTGTTTAAATATATAGTGGCCTGCACTCTCTGAGTTTATAGATTTATTGTAGGTCATTCACAACATTGATAAACTGCTTGTCAATATTTATGTTTTCTCATTGGTAATTTTTTTCAAACTTTTTTTATTCAACAAACACTTATTGAGTATCTAGACATTGTGCTATAATTCTAGGATGAAAATGAATATTATACAATTTCTACACATGATCTATTGGTACCCAGAGGGAACAGTGACAAGTATATTTAATATATTTAATTAGCTTAATATTTTGACAAAAATTCAGAATCCTAACCCATCATTATGACTATGTCCAGTTAACATATAGAAATGGAAGCAACCCCCTTAGTAGTGATCCCTATAGCTTAGTCTCTACCAGAGCTTCCCTCAGGTGTGGAAGAGCAGATAGGGAAACGTAATGACAAAGATGAAGTTTATCTTGAAAGCCTGATGCTTGCATCTGTTTTTGATTCACTCGTGGGTACTTACAAATCCCATTAGGTTGATGAGTTAAGCTAGCAGGTACCTGAGGTTCTCATGAACTTTTATTTGAACACAAAGAAACTGAAAATAAGTGCCATATTATTATTGTATCAATTCCCATAGAAAGATACTGATTATTCTGAACAACACAATACACATTTATGTGAATTCTCATACATGTAGATACTCATTTTAAGGGATAAGGACACCTATGTACACATACTCACACACAGCAGGGTACACATATGTTCCTCTGTGTTCTCTCTGGTGACCCCTCATAACTGAACTTTCCTGAGTTAGGGATGTAAAATTCTACTAAATTAAAAGTCTAGAAAATAGTTGCATCTGTCAGTCCTAATCCAAGTAAGCTTTGTTTTACCCCCTTCATTGCTTATGAGATTTATCACTTTGGGCATAGCTGCATTTGAAAACAATAGAAGGCATTCTTAAAATATGTTTTCCCCCAATGTTCATTCTTCCTCCCTCCCTTCCCCTTCCTTCCTTCCTTCCTTCCTTTCTTCATTCATTCATTTTGGGAAGGTAGAAATGAGGTGACCTCTAGTAAAAACTAGAGAATAAAATTATTCAGCAAAACTAGGGGAAGAAAAGGCAAATTTGTGACTGAGGATCTTTGCATAGGGGTATGGCAGGAGGCGCAGTGGAGAACAAGGTAATAAGAAGAGGTGTGGAGGGGAGGAGAAGTCACACTGTTGTGAGCCCCAAACAGGGATCTCTTTTTGCTGACCTTGTCCTTGACCATAGCAACAGGTTGTGGATAGTAAAATGCATCTTCCTCTTTATTACACAGTGCTGGTTTCCTACTTAAGTAAAACTGTAATATAACAACGCAGTTTAGTGTCTAGATTAATTGTGTTCTTAAAATTTCTGTAATAGGAATAATGTGAAAAAGCGTAGAACTAAGAGATCAGTGAATTATGTATAAACTTATATACATATAAGTTATATGTAAAAACTTATATACATTTATCCAGCTGATTAAGATATGTTTAAATATGTTCATATTTGTGGAGAGTGCTTGATTACAAATAGAGTTTATAACATTTAATAAACTCTAAATAAATATTGAGATTTTAGGAAAACTAGTATTTAAAAATACAGTATTATGCTACTTAATGAAGCATTACGTAGGACGTTGAGATCATGTTGTCCTTCAAAGGACTGTATTCAATGCAAGAGTGAAACTTGTAAATGTTTAAACATTTGCAAAAGAAAGTAGTGCTATAAGTAATTCAGGGAAAAGTGTCAAACATTATAAGGTAGAATTCCTTAAGGTTTTATTGGTTAAAGAAGCATTTTGGCCCTGACTGAAGAAAAAAAATTCATGTTTTTTAAACCTCAGGGTGAGATAATTTTTTAAACCCTGGGGTAAGATAATCTGTGGTAGAAGTCAAAAACAAAAATCAAGGTATTGTGCATTTGGTAAACTTCTTTTGGAATACCCAAGGTTTCCAAGATTTGTAAAATTTAATAAAGTATTTGACTTTAAACTGCATGGATTACATACCATGTGAAATAGAAAGAGGATGAGTCCTTGTATATTACATCTACTCCCACTACACAGTTATGAAAAGGTTCTTAAAAAAGCTTTAAGAATGCTGAAAGTAATATAACAAGGAACAAGGTGGTTGAACACTTACACAGTGTAGGTTTTAAATCAAGTAAGTGTATATATTTCCTGTGCTACTAGGCATATTTATATAATTGTTATCATGAACAGTTTACTCCATATTTCATTAGCTATTTTATCTCCATACTGAATGTGGTCTACTTTTAGTTCTGTTATTTGTTATTGCTTAATTTCTTTTCCAATGGTGAAAAGAGCTATAGACTTGTACTTGGTAGATTTGCAGCTATTTCAACTTAAAAGTCTCATGTAAACTGACCCCAGATGACTCCAGAGGTGTACTACTCTAAAAGGAGTTTAGGCTGTTATCCAGTGGGCCTCCTTTTTCAACACTTAGGGGGAGTTGCCAGAGGAAGGGAGAAGCTATGGCATGCCACCTCACCATTAAATCTCCTCTCAAGTGCTACTGCCCAGCTCAGCCCTTACCACTTCTTGGCCAAACCACGGCAGTTGCCTCCCTCCTGGTCTCTGCCTCAGCTCTCTCCACACTTGAGTGCATCAGCCACAATGATGTCAGAATGAACTTTTGAAAATAGGCTGGACATACCTCCTCCCTGCTGACATGTATCCACCGGTTCTCAAAGTCCAACTTTCTTACCGCAGTAACCAAGTCTCTTTACATTCTTGCCAGCCTCATTTCCTGGCCTTTGTGAATCTGAGACTCTGGTTTTTCCCTGAACATGCCATGTCCTTTCATGCATTTCCTTCTGACAGGAGTATTCTGTGCCTGCTAATTTCAGGCTCTGACTGGGTAAGTCACATTTATTTTGCAGTGTCTCTGACTCTGTGAAGGCCTTTCCGGGCATTTTCACACCCAGCAAAAATAATGCTCCCTTTTCTTGTTCCTCATACCTCTTTTGACTGAGACGTCCTCAAAGATAGGGTTATTTTCTTCTTACCAGTCCTCTGCCACGCTGTATGAACATGCTAGGTGCTCAATTAATATTGGTTGACAAACGAATAAATTCTTCTTAGAGTTTTTGCTTTATAAGTTCTTCATGTATTCTTTTCTCTGTGATAATTTACCCATTTGATACTGGTTAAGTATGTATTAGTAATCTAAATCAAATTATTGTTTAAACTAAGGAAACAAGGTGAAATGAATTAAGGTGTAGCATTCTACAATAAATTATTTTTTACTTAAAAGCTTCTTTACATTGCAACCATAATAAAAATAACAATGTTCTAATTTGATTTTTTGCAACTTTCAAATAAGCATTACAATATTATTGACTGTAGTTATTATGCTATATGTTATATCCCCTTATCTATTCTATAACTGGAAGTTTGTATCTCTTGACGTCCTTCACCCATTGCGCACCCTACCCCCACCCCACACCCCTCTTCCTGCTAGCAACCACCATTCTGTTCTCTGTATCTGTGAATTTTGTTTTCTACATTCCATACATAGGTGAGATCATATGGTATTTTTCTCTCTTTGACTTATTTCGTTTAGCATAGTTCCCCAAGATCTAGCCATGTTATTGCAAATGGCAAGATTTCTTTCTCTTTTATGGCTAGTAGTATTCCATTTTGTGTATATGTATGTATGTGTGTGATGTGTGTGTGTATCACATCTTTATTTATTCAACCATCCATAGACACTTAGGTTGATTTCATATCTTGGCTGTTGTAAATAATGCTGCAATGAACATAAGGGTGTGTATATCTTTTCAAATTAGTGTTTCCACTTTCTTCAGATTAATATCCAGAAGTGGAATTGCTGGATCATATGGTAGTTCTCATTTTAATTTTCTGAGGAACCACCATACTATTTTCCATAGTGGCTGCACCAATTTACATTCCCACCAACAGTGAACAAGGGTTCCTTTTTCTCCACATGCTTGCCAAAACTTACTTGTTGCCTTTTTGATGATAGCCATTCCAACAGGTGTGAGGTGATATCTCATTATGGTTTTCATCTGCATTTCCCTGATGATTAGCTATGTTGAGCATCTTTTCATGTGCCTGTTGACCATCTGTATATCTTCTTTGGAAAAATGTCTTTCAGATCCTCTGCCAATTTTTATTTATTTATTATTTTTTTATTTTTTTCTGTATGCGGGCGTCTGACTGTTGTGGCCTCTCCCGTTGCGGAGCACAGGCTCCAGACGCGCAGGCTCAGTGGCCATGGCTCACGGGCCCAGACGCTCCGTGGCATGTGAGATCTTCCTGGACCGGGGCACGAACCCGTGTCCCCTGCATCGGCAGGCGGACTCTCAACCGCTGCACCACCAGGGAAGCCCCTCTGCCAATTTTTAAATCAGATTGCTTGTGGTTTTTTGCTATTGAGTTGTATGGGTTCTTCATATATTTTGGATATTAACCTCTTATCTGTTATATGATTTGCCAATATATTTTCCTATTCAGTAGGTTGCCATTTCATTTTGTTGATGGTTTCCTTTGCAATGCAGAAGATTTTTAGCTTGATGAAGTCCCACTTGTTTATTTTTGCTTTTTTTGCCTTTGCTTTTGGAGTCAGATCCAAAAAATTATCACCAAGACTAATGTCAAAGAGCTTACCACCGATGTTTTCTCCTAGGAAACATGGTTTTAGTTTTTAATCCATTTCGAGTTAATTTTTGTGTATGGTGTAAGATAGTAGTCTAGTTTCATTCTTTTGCATGTGACTGTTCCGTTTTCCCAATACCATTTATTAAAGAGATTGTCCTTTCCCCATTTTATATTCTTGCCTCTTTTGTCACAAATTACTTGACCACTTATGCATGGGTTTATTTCTGGGCTCTCTCTTCTGTTCCATTGATCTATGTGGCTGTTTTAATGGCAACACTATACTGTTTTGATTACTATAGCTTTGTAATATAGCTTGAAATCAGAGAGTGTGATGCCTCCTGCTTTGTTCTTCTTTCTCAAGATTGCTTTGGCTATTTGAAGTCTTTTGTGGTTCCATACAATTTTAAGAATTCTTGTTCCAATTCTGTGAAAAATGCCACTGGAATTTTGATAGAGATTGCATTGAATATGTAGATTGCTTTGGGTAATATGAGCCTTTCAACAACATTAATTCTTCCAATCCATGAGCACAGAATATCTTTAAATTTGTTTGTGTCGTCTTCAATTTCTTTCACCAGTGTCTTATAATTTCCCATGTACAGGTCTTTCACGTCCTTGGTTAAATTTTTTCTTGAGTATTTTTTTAATGCAATTGTAAATGGGATTGTTTTCTTAATTTCTCTATCTGATAGTTTTCTGGTAGTGTACAGAAACACAGAAGATTTTTGTACATCGATTTTATATCCTGCAACTTTACTAAATTAGTTTATTAGTTCTAAGAGTTTTTTGGTGGAGTCTAGAGTTTTCTATATATTAAATCATGTTGTCTGTAAATAGTGACAGATTTACTTCTTCCTTTCCAATTTGGGTGCCTTTTATTTCTCTTTTTTGTCTAATTGCTATGGCTGGGACTTCCAATACTATGCTGAATAAAAGTGGCAAGTGTGGGCATCCTTGCCTTGTTCCTGATCTTAGAGAAAAGATTTCAGCTTTTCACTGATGAGTATGATGTTATCTGTGGCCTTGCCATATATGGTCTTTATTATGTTGAGGCATGTTCTTTCTATACCTACATTGTTGACAGTTTTCATCATGAATGGTTGTTGAATTTTTTCAAATGCTTTTCCTGCATCTATTGAGAGGTTCATGTGATTTTTTATCCTTCATTTTTTTTTTCTTTTTTTTGCGGTACGCAGACCTCTCACTTTTGTGGCCTCTCCCGTTGTGGAGCACAGGCTCCAGACGCACAGGCTCAGCAGCCATGGCTCACGGGCCCAGCCGCTCCATGGCATGTGGGATCTTCCCATACCGGGGCACGAACCTGTGTCCCCTGCATCGGCAGGCGGACTCTCAACCACTGCGCCACCAGGAAAGCCCTATCCTTCATTTTTAATATGGTATATCATGTAGATTGATATGTGTATGTCGAACCATTTTCTGGTGTCTTTGTCTGGTTTTGGTGTCAGCATAATGCTGGCCTCGTAAAATAAGTTTGAATACATTTATTCCTCTATAATTTTTTTTGGAAATGTTTGAGAAGTGTAGGTATTAAGTCTTCTTTAAATGTTTGGTGAAGCTGTCTAGAAATGGGCTTTTGCTAGTTGGGAGTTTTTTGATTAATGATTCAATATTTTTTCTAGTGATTGGTTTATTCAGATTTTCTATTTCTTCATGATTCAGTCTTTGGAAGATTGTATGTTTTTAGGAATTTATCCATTTCTTCTAGGTTGTCCAATTTGTTGATGTGTAATTGTTCATAGTAGTCTCTTATTATCCTTTGTATTTCTGTGGTATCTGTTGTAATCTCTTTAATTTCTGATTTTATTTATTTGAGACCTATGTCTTTTTTTCTTGATAAGTCTAGCTAAAGGTTTGTCAGTTTTTAAAAAATCTTTTCAAAGAACTATTAGTTTCGTTGATCTTTTCTATTGTTTTTTAGTCTCTAGTTAATTTATTTCCATTCTGATCTTTGTCATTTCCTTCCTTCTACTAACTTTGGTCTTTGTTCTTTTTTTTCTAGTCCCTTTATGTGTAAAGTTACATTGTTTGAGATTTTTCTTATTTCTTGAGGTAGACCTGAATCTATGTGACCTTTTCTCTTAGAACTGCTTTCACTACATCCTATAGATTTTGGTAAGTTGCACTTCCATGTTCATTTGCCTCAATATATATTTTGATTTCTCCTTTGATTTCTTTGTTGACCCATTGGTTGTTTAGTAACATGTTGCTTAATCTTCAAAAAATTGTGATATTTTTCTGTTTATTTCAATTCATACCATTGTGGTTGGAAAGGATGCTTGCTATGATTTTAGTCTTTTAAAATTTATTGATACTGGGCTTCCCTGGTGGCACAGTGGTTGGGAGTCCGCCTGCCGATGCGGGGGACACAGGTTCATGCCCCTGTCTGGGAGGATCCCACATGCCGCGGAGGGGCTGGGCCCATGAGCCATGGCTGCTGAACCTGCGCGTCTGGAGCCTGTGCTCCACAACAGGAGAGGCCACAACAGTGAGAGGCCCGCGTACCACAAAAAAAAAAAAAAATTATTGATACTTGTTTTGTGGCCTAACATATGCTCTATCCTAGAGAATGTCCCATGTGCACTTGAGAAGAATGTGTATTCTGCTGCTTTTGTGTGGAATGTTTTATACATATATGAAGTCTACCTATTCTAACATGTCATTTAATGCCAAAGTTTCCTTATTGATTTTCTCTGTAGATAATCTATCCATTGATATAGTTGGGGTATTAAAATCCCCTACTTTTATTGTAGTGCTATCAATTTCTCTCTTTTATGTCTGTTAATATTTGCTATATATATTTAGGTGCTTCTATGTTGGGTACACAAATATTTACAAATGTTATATCCTTTTGTTAGATTGACCCCTTTATCATTACATAATGCCCTTCTTTGTTGGTTATTATAGTCTTTGTTTTAATATATATTTTGTTTGATGTAGCTATACCTACATCAGTATACCCTAGCTTTTTATGGTTTCCTTTTGTGTGCAATATTCTTTTCCATCCCTTCACTTTCAGTCTGTCTTGTTCTTATGTCTGCGTCTGAAGTGAGTCTTGTATGCAGCAAAGATGGGTCTTGTTTTTTGTTTTTAGTTTTAATCCATTCAGCCAGTCTATGTCTTTGGATTGGAGGATTTAGTCAATGCACATTTAAAGTAATTATTGATAGGCAACAATTACTGCCATTTTGTTAATTGTTTTCTTGCTGTTTTGTAGTTTCTCTCTGTTCCTTTCTTCTTCTCTTGCTCTCTTTCCTTGTCATTTGATGACTTTTATAGTGTTATTAGAGTCCTTTCTTATTATCTTTTGTATATCTACTATAGATGTTGGCTTTGTGTTTACCACGAGGCTTACATATAAGTCTATTTTAAGTTAATAGCAACTTAAGTATAAACTCATTCTAAAACTTTGTATTTTTACTCCTCCCCCACCTTTTATGTTTTTGAAGTCACATTTTACCTCTTTTTATTTTCTGTATCACTTAACTGATTATTTTAGTTATAGTTATTTTTAGTATTTTTTTTTCTGTTAATCTTCATATTAGCTTTATAAGTGATTAATTCATTACCTTTACTATATATATTTACCTTTACCAATGAGATTTATACTTCCATGTGCTTTCTTGTTACCAATTAATTAATGCTCTTTCTTTTCAGTTTAAAGAAGTCCCTTTAACATTTCTTGTAAAGCTGGTTTAGCGGTGACAAACTCCTTTAGCTTCTGCTTGTCTGGAAAACACTTTATCTTTCATTCAATTCTGAATGATAACCTTGCTAGATAGAATATTTTTGTTTAGAATTTTTTTCTGTTCAGCACTTTGAAAATATTGTGCCACTCCCTTTTGGCCTGCAAAGGTTCTGCTGAAAAATCTGCTGATAGTCTTATGGGGCTTCCCTTGAAGGGAACAAGTTATTTTTCTCTTGCTGCTTTTAAGATCCTCTCTTTATCTTTAACTTTTGACATTTTAATTGTAATGTGTCTTTGTGTGAATCTTTTTGGATTCATCTTATTTAGACATTTCTAGGTTTCCTGGACAAATATGGTATTCCCTGGCCTACATTCCCTGAGAGCCCTTCTGTACCCTCTACATGTGCGGCATACCTGAAGTCTGCCCTGTAAGCTGAAGCTCCAAGACAAGTAGATAGACTTTTTTCACAGAAAGACTGGGGGTGTGTTTCAGTCTGCTGTTCGTGTAGTGCCCTGGGAGTGGTAGCCTGCCAAGAACTGTCTCTCCAATTATTACAGTCCCATGGGACCCAGAAGCAGAAGCTCCCCAGTCACCAGGGTCAGATGATCAAGGAGCCTCCCCTATGTGGACTGTGTGTGCCTACCAGCTTTAGCAAGGCATCAGGAGAGCACAGGACCAGGGCACACCTCCAGGATGTTGTGGGGCGATGGGAGAGTACAGGGCCAGGGAGTGTCCACTGGTTCTTGCCAGGCCATGGGAAGGTACAGGGCTGAGATATGCCTGCCAGCAATATCAACATAGAGGGAGAGTGCAAAAATGGTCTGTTCAAGTGCCTCTCTCCCTGGAGAAATTCCCAGCAGGCCCCCAGCCCTCTGGCAGACATAAAGATCAGCAAATAAATCTCCTTCACATATAGTCTAGATGCTTTTCAAACTTCTGCTTCTGCACGGGTCCCTGGAGTGAGTGAGTCTATGTGCAAGCCCTTTAAGAGAAGCAACTCAGTTCCCTCCATCCCTTTGGGTCCACTGGACATGAGCCTCATTGGTCTTCAAAGCCAGATGTTTTGAGGGTTTGTCTCTCTGTTGCAGGTCTCCAGGATTAGCGTTCTTGATGTGGAGCACAAACCCCTTGCTCTTCAGAGAGAACTCTGGATTTGTGAGATCCCTTCCGATCCTGAGTCACTGTGCTGGAGGTGGGGTTTTTGGTGAGAGACCATGTCTCTACCTCCCCTACTCATCTCAATGTGGCCCTTTTACTAATTGTGAAGAAACTGTTCAGTTATTTTTCATGTCTTTTTCAGAGGGAAGTTTTCCATATGTAGCTGTAGGTTCGGTGTGTCCGTGAGCAGTTAAGTTCAGGATCTTCCTATGTCAACAGGTTGAACCTCCCCCCAAATTTTATTTAAAAATTCGGATACAGTCAAATCTTTTTGAAATCTGTTTGAATTCCTAGATCTAAGCACGTGCATTTTTAAAAATAATAAACACTCATAAGCAATTAGGGCTGTGTCTTGACAAAATTTAAGAAGTTTCTAACACCACACTCATATCTAAGATTGTTTAGTAGTACTATTTGTTGATAATGTTAATTCAGTAAATGAAATGTGAAAGGCAGCATAGTGTAGTGGTTAAGCAAACTGATTTTAGAGCCAAACTGTCAAAATATTGGCTCCACTAATTACTACTTGAATAACTTTGAGAAGTTACTGTACTTCAATTTCTTTTTATTTTAAATGGAACAATCGTGGTAACCTTCCTTATAAGATGGTTTTATGAGTTAAGTGAGTTATTTCATTTAAAAGTGCCTAAGCTTCCAGTACAGTCCATAAGTATTAGTGATTATCATTGTTAATATTCCTAAATTACATCACCACCTGCTCTTCCTCTGTGCTCTGTGAAACCCCACTTATTTAATTATTGGTGTAGGGTGTATTTAGGAGTATTTTCCAGTTCAAATTGCAGCATTAGTTGGAAGCTCACAGGTACAGAAGGATGAATTAAAAGGACAATGAAGGGAAAGTTGGAAATTAGAAACAAAGTCGAACTCCTCATTTCCTTTGTGTAAAAGTCCTTGTCCAAAACAATATGCAATTTAGAAGACAATATGCACAACACAGAGAGTGCAATGGCTAAAGTATGAGAGCTTATGCAGGCTATAAACTAAAAAAGAATTTTAAAAAGCACAATTTTTGCTATGAAGAGCAAATTTTATAGAGACACAGTGTGTGTGTGTGTGTGTGTGTGTGCGCGCGAATAAAGATATGTGTTTTACAGGGTGCTCAGATTTACAAGTAGGTGGAAGAAATTCATAGATGAGAATTCCTGAAAAAGGGGAGTGACTAAGAAATGGGGGGAAAACAGGCTCATTAATGACACTCTTTATGATAGAATTTTTGCAATCGATTTTATGGATAATGTGACTTTCTTATGTTTATGGAGATAGAATATGTCCTTCTATCCATAACAATTTATTTGGTTATTACATGCACAAAATGAACAGAAGATAATTCCTCAGAGGAAGGAGGGATAAACCCAAATAAATGGCAATCTTAATATTTTCCCAGCTCTAATCATACCTCTGCCTAAACATCATCTTCTTTAGTGAACATCTCTTTTTAGTAACTATCAGAAGTTGAGTCCAAATATTAAATATTATGAAGGCAATATGGTGTAAGGAATCTGAAAACAAACTGCTGCTTGTGTTCAAATCTTGATTCTGCCTTTTACAAGTTTTGTGATTTGGGTATTGTTTGACCACATTAAACCTCCATTTCTTCTATAAAATGGAGATAATAATAGTACATAAGAGGTAGAGTTGTTGTATGGCCTGAGATAATGAATGTATCATTCTAGTATTTGGCATACAATAAGTGATCAATAAATATTGGTTATTATCTCTATATCTTGTCAGTTCTGCCATTAAATTATGTCCTCTAATGCATAATATGGCCCTTCTCTTAAGCTCAGATGTTGATATTGCTTCTCCAAAGCCTTTGCCGTGAACTTTCCAATCAAACAAAGAGAAGCTGTACATTTTCAATTTTACCGTTTAGAATTGGTTGATAACAGATGAAGTAATAGTTCAGTCCTGCAATCTAGTTACTTCAAAGAAATACCCCTGTAACATCACTTGAATTTCTTAGAAAGGAGATCATTTCTCTTAAGATAGGTATTATTTTCAGGCAGATGTTTTTCAGTGTATATTGTTTTTGGTGGTTTGACTCTCTTGATTATCCCCAAATCAACTTACATGTTCTATACATAATAAATAATATAGTACTATTGAATGTAATAGTAAAATAATTTTTGATAATTCTATTGTATAGAATCTTCTGACCAGGCTCTGATGCCACAGAGACATGACAGGAAACTTTGATGTCATTAGTAGAATTCCTTTCTATTAAGATTATCTTCTCCCCCGAATTTTCAGTTTTTGTTTAGTCTGTTATAGGAGAGATTATGATTGTAAAATCTGATAGATCTGGTTTAGACTTTGATTCTGACACTTGCTTATTGTATAATCTTGGACAAGTTAGTTTTCCAAGGTACTCAGGATGATTTGGTGAGGTTTATATGTGATTACATACATAAAACACTTAGTTTAATGTCTGGCACAGAGTTGTCAAACACTATTTCTAATTTATTTCGGACTTGTGCCTTGTCTGGCCTGCCCTGAATTTATAATAAAAATGAAATGTGAGACCACATCGAGAGATTCAGAGATTACACAGATTTGCTCCTGAGGGACCATTAAGAAGAGAGCAGAGAGAAAGTTTACCTTTCATTACGAGCATTTCCTTTCCAACATGTGTGTGGTGAATTTCTGCTATATCTCCTGCTATAATAAATGTTATTTTTCAAAATGAACTCATTTTTTCTCTGAAATCTGAAAAGTAATACCTCCCTCATTCCTGACCTGAATATTTCAAATTTTGAATGACTTTGGTGAGCATCTAAGCCATAATTATTGACCTCAGGAAAGAGAACGGGACTTCTCTGGGTCCAAGGGCAGGTCCGTAAATAAGGTGCTGTGGTAGCATAGAGGGTAATTCTTGTCTGATACGAGCCTTCTGTAACGAGCAACAAACCTCTGCTAGAGCTGCTGACATCTCAGAACAAGGTAGTCAGTCACGAAGTGTGGACTTGAGTTCTACCATAGGAGGGCCTCCCAGTTACTGACTCTTCTTCCCCTTTAAGCTCTACAAGGAGGTCACACTTAAGTAGAAGGCTCTTAGACTTCTGTATAGGCATTATTCAGGTTGGTTTGCCTCCTCCCTGCCAATTAATTTATGTTAGAACTCATAACTTCACATGTTTTTTGGCCCTGCCTTGTTCTCTGAGTTCCATAAATAGAAGCTCTGCAGAATGTGTGGTAGCTGTCTAGATTATGTTCTAAAATTTTTCGCTTATAAGGGATGTATTCTCCTGAGAAGTGAGAAACTGATGCAGAAAGGAAATTTCAAGGACAACCAAATGCAAATTTTTCTGCTATTTTTCTGATCAGTAAACAAAATTGTCAGAAACTGTTCCCTAAATAGTTTCTCATGACTCAAAAAATGCTATAGTGCTGTTTAAACACGTGCATTAATTCGGGACTATATTTTAGTTATTATAGATCAAGACAGATAATTTTATGGAATTATGAACAGTTGATTTACAGTGGCATTTAAAATTTATCTGATAATTCTTTACAGAGCTTCATTTGAAAAGGAGATATATTACAAATGAGACAGTACATACCTGTCTTAGAATTACAGAATAAGTTTACAATTAGGATGTTTAGTAAATAAACCCATATAGGTTCTTTATTATCCCAAACTCTATGGCACTGAGTTCTTATTCTTTCTGGCAATAAATGTAGATATTCTACTTGATTTGGTACTAGACCATTTGGGAACTTGGAAGGGAAATAAACATTAGTCCAGAAAATGTGAATCAAGTTAAATCACTGTGGGTTCTCATTAAAGTCTTGAAATATAATAGACTGTGGAGGAATTACATTTCAACAAACAAGGTATAGAGGATCTTACCTGTTTGGTCTCATTTTTTCTGAACTATGGATTGATAGATACATTTTCAAATTAAAGACTATATTAATTGGAATATCATAAGATGTCTAGTTTGACACTCGCATGAAAACCACAGATTGGACAGGTTAACTGACTTGTTCAAGGTCATACAGCCACTTGGTAACAGAGCTAGACTCCATGCCTCTTCTAACCACTGTTGTTCTTTAGATTTGACTACTGAAAATTTAGATTTGACTACTGAAAAATTACTTTCAAGAATTTTCTTGAAAGAGACAAATAATTTCCAAAAACTCTGAGTCTGCAGCAGAGATTGAAAAGGACTTGGGTGTAAGTAGTATATTTCAGAGATCATTGCAGAGGGCAGGAGTGAGGGAGAGGGAGAGGGGAATGGGGGAAGAAGTCTCTACTGTGGGCAGTAGGGACTCAATTTGGTCGAGACTTCCTGAGAGGCAAACATTAGGTATCCCAGGTTATCTCCTTAAGGACTTGAGACAAAAGCACTTGGGAGCAGTGGCTGCAGTCCCCTACTGGTTGAAGGTTGCCCCTGGGGGCAATAACACCCCCAGCATTTCAGGCTGTGCTTCCTTGGGGATGCTAAGCAGTCTTTATTGGAATTGGAGAAGGCTTGGCCCATAAAGTATTATAGAAAGAGGTATGGTACCTGCTGGAGTTAGGATACTGCCAAAGTAAGTTGAATCTGAGCTTATTTGGAACTGTTCACTGCAGCTGTGATGAAAAATCAGAGATGAGTGGAGGGAGAGGTACAGGGCACAAGCAGGGCCTCCTACATCTGCGTCCAGGTTTCTCATAGTAGTGTGTCATTGCATTGCTTCGCATCTTTCCCATGGGATGATTCAGGACCGTCTATCCTTTAGTCAAGAGTATTTATTCTGTTATTTTGCATGAATTTCCTAAAATGGAGGACTCATCTATGTGTGAGGAACGCATTGTCTCTGAAACCCTAAAACTGTTTTTCAATATCTTCTCTGTATAATTCCCATTCTTTTCTTTTTCATTTCTGCCCCTTTCCCTGCTTCTCCCTTTTACCCTTTTCAGCTAATTTGCCATGGCTACTTCCCACTTACCTCCACCCCCAATGCCCCATAGCTTACACTTACTTTCGTCTGCCTCTCTGTTTCATTGTTCTCTCCCAGGTCTATCTCACCTGTCTTCCTCTAACAATACATTTCCCATTTTCTAACCAAAGATTTTCTTGCCTTCAATGCATCAATTGAAGTGATGTTATGAAATACATCTAGTATGCTATTCTTTTGAAACTTTGAACCAAAGACTGAGTGTTGACGGTCTCTTCCTCTATTTAACTTCTGAAACACTCTCTAATGCACATGTTCAATAAATGTAGACATTCCCTCTTTCCACTTAGAATTGGAAGGAACTTTAGAGGTAATCTAGGCTGTCCCATTTCACTTTTCAAGTGAAGAAGTGATATATAGAGAGGGTAAGCAACGTGCTCAGGTCCTACAACTAATAATGGCAGAGCTGTGGGATCCCAACACTCAGGGATCTTGTCTGTCTATCAGAGGGCAAGACTAATGTTAGTTGTTAATTAATGTGAATATTGCAAATTGCAAGCTTCTGATGGTTGGGGAATAGATCTGTTTACTTGATTTATGTAATGCTTAACAATGGGCACAGTAATAGATAACTTAATAACTACAGTTGGAGATCAAGGAAGCCCCTCAAGTAATGCAAGGAAATGAGAGAGGAGGCCATTGTATCATTGATTCCTCCTCCCCATTTATTCTGCCTGATTATTTAGCTTCTTATGGATTATTGAAGCATTAAAATCTACTGATAATTTGAGATACATGAGGCAAGACAGCTTAAAATCATCCAAATTTTTATAATTATGCATTTTCTCTGATTTTTCAGTTGTAATATTAGTGGTATCTCCATATACCCAGCATTAAATATAATCTTTGAAAACAATGTAAGAAATATGTACATTCATTTGATTTATTTTAGAATCTTATTTATTCTGTAGTGATTACTGATATTTCAGAATCTTCATAAAATCAATCCTGAATAGATTAGATGCTGTATTAGGCTGAATAGTGTCACCTTGGAATCTGTGGATGTAACTTTGTTAGCATCTTTGCAGATGTAATTGAATTAAGATGAGGTCATCCTGGTTTTGGGTGGGGCTTAAATCCATTATAATTGGTGTCCTTTAAAGAAGAGGGCGATTTGGACACAGAGAACAGACACACAGGAGAGCAGGCCATGGAAAGACAGAGGCAGAGGTTGGAATGATGCATCTGTAAGGCAAGGAAAGCTAAGGATTGCTGGCAACCATTGGAAGCTAGAAGAAGCAAGGACGGATCCTTCCTTAGTGCCTTCAGAGACAGCATGTTCTGGCCCCAACTTGATTTCTGACGTGTAGCCTGCAGTACTCTGATAGAATACATTTCTCTTGTTTTAAGCCGAGCTTGTGGTACTTCATAGCTCCTCTGGGCATTTGAACTTGCAGCCCCTGAACCAAATGATATCTGCCTGCTCCTCCTGCTTTCTAAATGAATGGTTATTTTCTTGACTGTGATGGAAATCACATCACCTAATAATTTTTTTGTGCCTGTGTGTGAGAGAGGGAGATGGAGACAGACAGAAACAGAGAGGAACACACACACAGATTGTATCTTACTGAATTTACTGTGAGATTTCACTGAAAAAGATAATTCTTATGTAGACATGTACATATTGACCATATGATAAATTCAGATTTATATTTATATGTCAACTTTCTTTCTATCTGTCCTTGATAAAAAGTTGGTTTTAAGGTATTTGGTTAAGTTTAATTTGAAATAGACAAAAATATATAAATGCCAGGTTTCACCTGACTGCAAATTTTTTTTTAGATTTAAATGTTATTCTTGGTGCATGTGGTAGTCAAGCCATCTATTTATGTGTGTGTTGCTAAGGGTCAGCTATGCCAATGTGCTTCCTCTTGTAAGCTCCCTGTTTTTCTTTGTTGGACAGTGTGGTGTTGGTTTTATATGATTTGTGTTGCTACCTAAAGCCTCAGTGTAAAGTCAACTTTAGATAAGGAGAAGCACCAGTCTTTGGTTACAGAAGTGTTTCTTTTTCTTTTTTTTCCCCTAGTTTTATTGAGATACAGAAGCACTTCTTAAGAAGATATCATTCCAGCAATGGAGTCTTTTTAAGGAAAATTTATAAACAAATCTCATTTAAGAATAGGTGCAGACAGAAATTAACACAACATTGTAAATCAACTATACTTCAATAAAAAAAAGAAAAGAATAGATGTAGAGATTTACCTGCACAGAAGTCTTAAGTGTGAAATTTTTATTGCTTTGGGGAAGAAACTGATATTTAATTTTGTTTTTCTGTATATATCAGAAGTTATTAAAATTGTTTTTTCAAAAGTCTAGGTGAAGAAATTTTTTTTTAAAGATTTTTTGGATGCGGACCACTTTTTTTTAAAGTCTTTATTGAATTTGTTACAATATTGCTTCTGTTTTATGTTTTGGTTGTTTGGCTGCGAGGCATGTGGGATCTTAGTTCCCCGACCAGTGATTGAACCTGCACCCCCTGCATTGGAAGGCAAAGTTTTAACCACTGGACCACCAGGGAAGTCCCTAGGTGAAGAAATTTTAATGCAAATATGCATTTGAGGCTGAGTGATCTCTGTATACTTAATTTTGCTTGTTCAATATATCTGTCTCAGCATCGAAAATGTATAACTTTACCAAAGTTAGACACTTCCACTTACTTACCTTAGAAAGCAACTTTATACATACATATAAGTAAAATTAACAGGCAGAAACTTTTCTAGTACAACATTCTTGGAAGGTAATTTGACAGTGCAGTATTTAGCAAGGGAACAGCAAAATGTTTACACTGTTGGGTTTAGAAATTCCACTTCTAGAATGTGTGTGTGTAATCAAAAATTATATAAGGATATTTATTCAGTGTAATTTATAACAGCAAAAGTTATGAGCAGCCTATCTAGGAAGTAAAGAGCCTCAGTGTGTCTACTGTTATGTGTGTGGCAGAAACTCTAAACTATATGGTCTCTCTGCAAAGGGGGAGAATAGAAGTTGGCATCATTAGTCACAGTCTTTTAAAGTCTCATTTTCTCTTGGCAAGTTAAAAGTTTTTCTTAGGGGCAATGTTGGGGATGGAGGTCCTCAAACTCCATGCAGGAGTTATCTCAAGTGTGTCCCATAATGTAAGGTCAGTGCCATTTAAAAAATGTGTGCAGCCATGATCATAGAAAAGACAGCGATTCACCTGGGATTATCTACAAAAGCTAATGAAAATTAAGAGCCTAAGATTTCCATTTTATAACTTTTTTCTGTGTAATATTATTTTATCCTTAAGCTTCATTATTAATGTTTAGCCATTTTTGTTGTTGTTAACACATTTATACTATTCAGGGAATATAAATGTGTTATTTTTATTATCATGTTCTCAGAGATGTTGTTTTTGAGGACAAATATGTGCAATGCTCACAATTGTGTGTGTGTGTGTGTGTGTGTGTGTGTGTGTGTGTGTGTGTAACTTAAAACTATATCATCTAAACTATATGATATAGCACTTGGGAATTTGGCTTCCTCCTACTTTGTATCTGAGCCTGCTCCTGACTTGGGCTCTCACAAGAAACCTACGTAACAGCCCATCTTAAAAGTAATGTGACCTGTGCCACAGTAGGAGGTATGGAGTAAATAATTCAAGGCTGCTTTCATGAAAAGCATTCCATAGCAGGAAAGGAATAAAGAATCTTCCTTGAGAAGAAAAACCACTAAATTACACAGTGAGAAATTAGGAAAAAAATAACAACGGAGAGTAAGCCATCATAAATAGTGCCTCAAGGAAGTGAACGATATTTTAAAAACAGGACTCAAGCTTAGGAAGGCGAAAACATTTCAATGAATTTTCAGCTTGCCAGCAATTTTAGAATCAACTTCTCCTTTGACGTTCTATTGGTATCATATTTATGTTGCTTGTAAGGAAATTACTAATAGAGGAGCCAAACTATACATGTTTATCAGAAACCTTCACACTTTATCAAGTCTCTTAGCCATATATTACTTGGTATATAAAGGGAGACCCTTTTTTTTTTTTTTTTTTTTTTGCGGTATGCGGGCGTCTCACTGTTGTGGCCTCTCCCGTTGCGGAGCACAGGCTCCGGACGCGCAGGCTCAGCGGCCATGGCTCACGGGCCCAGCCGCTCCGCGGCATGTGGGAACTTCCCAGACCGGGGCACGAACCCGCGTCCCCTGCATTGGCAGGGGGACTCTCAGCCACTGCGCCACCAAGGAAGCCCCTAGATTTTCTTTAATAAATACAGTACTATAGTATCTGTGTTTGAATCCATAGATGCAGAACCGTGGGTATGGAGGGCCGACTGTGAAGTTATAAGTGGATTTTCCCCACTGTGTGGAGGGTGACCGACTCTAACCCTGTGTTGTTCAAGGGTCAACTATATTTTAAATTGTGATATTAGGCATGAAAATTGATTTCATTTACTTGATTGTTTAAAAGTAATGAGTATTAGTAGAGACTCCTGTTTGTCTTAAAAAGAAATGACAGTGTCAGTTTTGATTTTAATTTTTATTGAAATGTGAAATAATCAACAATGAAATCATGTATCTGTTCTCCTGCTTTACCATCATGTTTCAGAATTACCTTTTCTTTGATTCTTAATCATTTTAATTTTAGTATATGAGTAACTATCATTTAGTTACTGAAAATGATTTTTATATTCTTACATAATGGAAACATAATCTTTCTCAAGGGAGTAATCTTAAAAACAATCCAGTGACAGTTGCTTGAGTTCTAGAATCTACATGGCTTTTTCCTAGGGTAACATTTATGGATGGAAATAGGGAGAGAAATGGAGACATTTTTAAAGGTTAGAAAACAAACAGGAAAAAAATAAATATTGTATTAAGAAATACTCCAAAACAAGCCATATATGTAGGAATTGCAGATTTGAATAAATTCAGAATTAGGAGTGAGGAAACAGAAAACATCTTTTAGCTTGATACTTTAAGGATCAAAATCCTTCAATGGCTTCCCACTGTTTTGGGGCAAAGTCTAAACTCTTTAGCATAGCATATGAGATCCTCCACAATTTGACCCTTAGCCCACAATTCCAGTGTAATCTTAACCTCTTTCCACGACTGCATTGACGTCTTTATCCTCCCAATGCCTCATCTTCAGTCATATCCAAGTACTTACTTTTCTATATCTCTTTGTTTTTAACATATTTACCCCCAAATTTGGAATGCCTCCACTGTCAGAAAAAATTGTAAAAGACTTGGAAATGGGCTTACTGGATTTTATCTAGAGGATCCTCTGGAGATTTTTGATTCTATAAGGGTGTGCAGGGTTGATTGATTTTTCTATTGACTAGACTATTTTACACTTCTTTAGTGGTAGAAGTTAAGTGTAGAAAACTGATAGCAGTGCAAATGATTCTTGTTCATAGCAATACAAACAATTCCTGTTCATGGCAATGAAAATGAATTTTATCTAGCAGAGAATATAAATCTCTGTAAGTCAAAAATATTTGACACATGCTCATTTTATATATGAATGAGAGTAATGTTTTTAACTTTTTGAAAAGTATATTTTAGTATCTGCCTCTTCAACTACCATGTATAAACTCCTATTTATTCTTTAAAATATGATGAAAATACCACCTTCTCAGTGAGACCTTTTCTATTTTCGGTAGCAAAATTAGCTTTTTTGCCTCATAATGCTCCCATTGCACTTTTAATCTATTACTTCTACTGCAGCTCTTAGCAAATTGTAGCAGATGTATCTATATTTCTGTTTTTCCCACTAGACTAGCTCTTCAAAAGCAGAAAACATGTTTTATTAGTCTTTGTATCATCTACTCTTTTGCCAAGCATATACAACATGACATACAGACATTTGCTTGGTAAATGTTTATTGATGAATGAAAGTAGAAATCACAGAAGAGGGTGATGGGCATGTTTTAGCATTTGGTGATGAGGGGGAGTAGGCTTCTCACAGAAAAACCCCAGAATAACTCTTATACTTGTAGACTTTATGAGAAAATATAATTTAGCATGAAATTGAAAAATAGTTGAAAGAAGACACTTAATGAAGGCAGAATGACCTAGAAGAGATACGGATTAAGAAAGCTGAGACTTAGAGGCTTGCATTATGGCTTTTTCCCTGAATTGCTGTAGTCAGGACATTTTTCTTCTGTCATACTTTATATATCTGTAAACTAGGGATAATAATTATTGTAATTATCAAGAGAGAGGAATTCCCATAAGGGGATGTTTGAGTTAAAAGTGGGCAGGAGGCCCATCCACCTCACTACAAATAACTCAGCTCGGTGCTTTGTGACCACCTAGAGGGGTGGGATAGGGAGGGTGAGAGGGAGACTCAAGAGGGAGGAGATATGGGGATATATGTATACATATAGCTGATTCATTTGTTATAAAGCAGAAACTAACATACCATTGTTTACCATGTAAAGCAATTATACTCCAATAAAGATGTTAAAAAAAAAAGTGGGCAGGAGACAGTGTTACTTAGCTCATTTGGCTATAAGTGAGAATGAGAGATTTAAAATAAATACAGCTTTTTTACAATTTGAAATATACAACTATGGCTTGAATAAAATTAAAAAGTGACTTGACTCCTTATCCTGAATTTGGAAAAGTCGTTAGGATTATCCTCACATCTTTACCATTTAAATTTTTATTTTATTTGTGTATTTTTAGGAACTAGTTTTTGGCAAAATAAGCAACCATTAGAATGAAGAGATAGACTTTTTTTTGTCAGATATTCTGCACAATTAAATTTAATTTTGTTTGGAAACCTTAAGTTTCAGATTTTCTTATGAATGTTTGGGTATTTCCTCTGAAGCAAAGAGTGATTTCTAGTATTTACTTCATAAATAGGTCACTTACAAATGGTAGACTTAAAAATCAGCAGTAAATTCTGAATTTACATCCTGGCAGGTGAGAGAACCCAAACTATTTACTAACACAGCTCACTGCTGTTTCCATGGCAACAGAGGCCAGTTACTGTCAGCCTGGTCTCTTTGACGGTTGACTTCCACAGTGAACTCTGTGTGATGCTGCCAAATGCCTGGCTTCTGTGCTTCCTGTTCCAAGCAGTTGCTTCTTATTCTGAATACCAATGACTAGTCTATAAAGGCTGTGTCATTCAATTCCCATGAAGACGGGCCTGGGAGTCATATATGGAAAAGCAGTGAGCTTTTTGCCTGTAATGAATTAAAAACTATATGTAATTGGATTGTATGTTCCCTAACTAGCTATGCCAGTAATTTATTAATAATGTTACCTTGCTATTATTAGGCAACTGGGCCTAAATGAGAAATGACAGCACATCGGTCATCAACTGTGTCAAATGCATTTTCAGGAAGGCTCACTGACTGGCTAGCCAGCATCGTCATGTAAATCCAAGTGATCGTGCACATGGTTGCCAGCAGAAAAATACATTTGCAACTGAAGTGCTTTTTTGCTATTTAAAATGTTCATATATTGATTGCTCTGAAATGGAGAAAAAGCAGCTGCCTGAAATGCCAGTGAAATGGCTGAGAAATTTAAAATGAGAGGGGAAAAAAAAATAAGAGCATTTGAATAGAGAAACAAGCTAAGCAGTTTTTGCTCTTTAATAATGAAGAGTACTATGATTTTGAAGTTTTAGTTATGTGGTGGTTATCAGTATAGAGAACTGGGATCCTCTCTGACTGGGTCACATCCTATACCAGGAATTTGAAGACCAGATTTGTTGTAATTATATTTCTCTCTAGAGCATAAGTTCTTTGAGGGTAAACTGTTTTCATGACTGCATTCCTGATAGCCAGCACAGGGCCTGACACACACTGAGTGCTCAATAAATATTTAATGAATTAAATGAAACTCAGTGAATCGCCTGCAAGAAGTTTTTGGTATTTAGGCCCATCAAGTTTCCTGGAAGAAGCTATTAGACTCTTCCTTTCATTAAAGAGCATATAGCTGACTACCATGACCCTCACTGCTAGGTATCTGCTGTGGAGCTTCTACAGGCAGGTACTTATGGTAGGAGACGCCACTCAAAGGCAGCTATTACCATCAGGATTTTTTCCCCAGCTAGTGGATACAATTAATCATAGCTTTTGGTGGCATCATTTGCCATTTCTGACTCTTTGATTGGCCATTCCCTCTACTTTGTCACAGTCAAAGCTCCCAAGGGTTGTTTTATGTAGGCACTTACGATGATGCTCTTCTTCTTGTGCCAGATTCTGTCCCTGGCTCTCAACTGGAGACTATTTTGTCTGCCTCCTTTCCCCTAGCTGCCCCCCCCCACTGCCCTTTGTACATTTGGCAATATCTGCAGTCATTTTTGATTGTCACAAGCTGGCAGGGGGGTGGGGTGGGATGGGGAATGCTCCCAGCATTTAGTAAGTGAAGGCCAAGGATACTGCTAAACATCCTACAATGCACAGGATAGTCCTCACGACAAAGACCTTTTTGGCACAAAACGTCAACAGTGCCAAGGTTGAGGAAACCTGCTCTGGGGCTTCACGCTCTTTCACGGAACTTCTTCAGAACCTTTCAGAATTACACTCTATGCCTTCCTCATTTCCACTCTCCTCCCCTGCTTTTTTCCCCTTAGGTTTGGCTTATTTTCTTACACTTTTAAAATTTGCTATCTTTACCTCAAGATGTTGCCACAGAGAGAGAGCCTGTCACTCGAGACTCTTACTTGTTGCTACCAGAGTCTGAACTCAGGTACATAGTTATCTTGCCAGTAGCCTCAAATTCCAGAGGGTCGAAAGGCAAATATGCAAAATGAGTGCCAGGAATAATCAATCCTAAATATCCCATTGCTTTTAAGAGAGACATAAAAAAAAACCTGTACAAATATACCACATGGAGTTTTGAAGCTGCTCTATAAATAATAAATATTTTGTATTGTTCTAAATCTTTTCTCATTGTAGAGAAATTTTAAATTGGGTATTTGTGTATTACATCAAATTCTGGAAAGTGAATGTGGTTCAGTAATCTCAATAATATCATTCTTAGGATGGGCATTTTTTGTCTTTGAAAACTCCAAATTGATCTGAAAAATATTATAGGTATTTTTTAAAAAAGAACTGAACATGGATATGGGGCTCAAATTTTGGTTCTAACATGGAAAACTTAGATTATTGCACAGCAAACTTTAAGAAGGGAGTATTGGTTGTCACTTGTTTAGTGATTTCAGTGACATTTGAAGGGAGGGAGGGAAACATTTCATCTTAAAATTCTTTACATATATTAACTAATTAAGCCTCATAACCTTCTTATAATAAGAAATGTATAGTATCTCTTTTGAAAGATTTGAACAGTGTTTACCATATAATATCCCAGTTTAGCAAATTCATGAACAGTGATTAAGGGTAGTGTTTCTGCTCTCAAATATTATAATTAAATCCTCTTCCCAGGTCCTTTCTTTGTAAGTAGTATAACAGTAATTTTTAGTTTTTGCCATTAACCAGCTAGTCTTGATAGTTTAAGAGAAAGGAAATCTGGATAATAAATTTACAAAGTACTTAGATAAATTAATATTAATATTATACTGCCATATCTATATGCTGCCAAAATCAAGTCTGTAATCTCTTTTCCTTTCAGTTTTTATTTAAAATACTTTTAAAAATTCCCTTTCATGAATATTCACATATTTAAAGTTGCAAAATGAGTAAGGTATTATTATTACTACTTTTATTCTGAAAAACTAATTTACTTATTTTAGGCTAGTTCCTATTTATTGCACTAACAAATTGCTTCAAATTGTAGACACATAACAAGGAGGTCATATCTCACAAGTAATCAAATAATTGGTAGGCCCTTCAGGTTTTTTTTTTATAAGTAGAAATTTAGAGGTTACATTAGCACTGATTGTTAATATTGGCTTGATGGGGGGTGGAGGAAAGCTGAAAATGTCTTTCTAGTTTTCCTATCCTCATTTCTCCAAATTTCTCATCTTTCCTACCTCTTCTTTCCATAAAGAAAAACAAAGAACTAAATCAAAACCACTCTGCCCATCATCTGCCTTAAGTTTTTGGAAGTTGAGTACAAAGGAAGAAGAAAACAAAAACAGAAGGGAAGGTGATGCGGAGTAAAAGTATATTTGGGTGAGTCACTGAGAGTTCAGGAACCAATATCCAGTTGGCTGTCTGAATTAAATTTGACCGTGCACTAATGGCCAGAAATAAGGCTTGTCAGTAACCATAATTAGGTTACAATAGGCAACCAATGTTTACTAAGCATCTACCATGTGCTTGGCACTGAGATGCAGTGGAATACAGTTGCTACCCTCATGGAGCTCCCAGGGCAGGGGACAGTGGAGCAGTTCTTAGTTCAAGCACTTGGGTATTTAGTGTCTTCAAGGAGTGGAGGCATCATCGGGGAAGGGCTTCAGGTATTTACTTAGCACTCCAATCTTCCTCGTGGCTAGAGGAGGGTCTCAGTGGTGGTTAATGTGACAGCGGCTCGATTTATTTAAAAATTATAGAAAATTCATGGGACTTCCCTGGTGGTGCATTGGTTAAGACTCCACATTTCCACTGCAGGAGGTGTGGTTTCAATCCCTGGTCCGGGAACTGAGATCCCGCATGCCGTGCAGTACAGCCAAAAAAAAAAAAAAATTATAGAAAATTTAGACCTATTTATTCTATCATTGAGTTTTATTCTTATATTTTAAAAAGTTTGCTTAGTGTATGTATGACAAGATTTGGGGAGGAATTCAATAATGTTAATATTGATACAGCTCAGGCTCTAGAAATGTCCACAAACTCTTGGGGAACACAAACAAGAAAACAGAACATAATAACTGAGTGTGATGAATATTGTTATGGATAATCTAGAGTGCTGTGGAGGGGATCAGCAAAAACTTAGAGAGGAATTGACATCCAGGCTGAGTCTTACGAACAACATGGAGTTAAGCAAGTCCAGTGAGATTATGGGACTAGCATTCTTGGCAGATGGAACAGCTCAAACAAAGGCTTTGTACAAAAGAGAACAAACATAGTGAATCACTAGTGGTCCAAGTGACTACGGGTGGAGGTAAGGAGATGTCAGCCATGAGTCTGGAGAGATAAGAAGGAGCCAGGTCATGAAAGATGTTCTATGTCATTTTAGGGAACTTAGAATTTATCCAGACAAGAAGAGGGAGCCATTGCAAAGTGTATCAGAGGAAGTGGCCATTATAAGATTTATATTTTATATCTATCATGCTGGCTGCATATTCCTGCAATGTAGGGAAAGGAATAGAAGCAAGATTAGAGATAGGAAAGATGGCTAAGACAATGATAACATTGGATAATGACTATGGAACTAATTACAGGGACAATATTCCCATCAGTAAATTCTCATCAGTAAACATTTTTTTAAATAAAACTATTTAAATATGTACACACATAAAACACTATATAACGTCTTTGTGTTTACAGTTTTTATGTAATTATAAAGCCAACAGATTTACAAATTAAATACCAATCAAATTAAAATAATAAAGTTCAAATGAACATTAAATTAACGTGATAGGTGGTGTGGTTCTGCTGAAAATAAATCCCTGGTATTAAGTTTTAGGGTAGAAAGGGTTTTTAAATTTTTGTTTCACTTGTTTACTTGATTCTTTGCGTATGATGCACCATCATTTGAGTCATCAATATAGTTACTGGTTTCTTTTTCCTCTTTTAGAAACAAATTAGTTTCAAATGACAGTCTCTTTTTTTGATAACCCCCAAATGTAATTGTGTATCACATAGTATAATATTAAAAAATTAAAAATATTATTTAATAAAATATTATTCTTTACTGCATGTTGTTACTGTTAACCAGCTACTGCATACAAATATGGCATCTGTGCAAAAACCTTAGCTTATGACAAGTGTATGGTGATGATCCAGCCCAGGTTTTTTTGTTTTCAACATTTGCTATATTGCTGTATATGATGTGATGCCTCAAGTATTTGCACCCTCCCTTCCTTTTTTGTTTCTGAACTACTGTGAAACTTGGGTTGGTACTGCAAACAGTGATGTCATTTAGTCTTTCGTTGACTTGGTTAATGATTTATATATCAGTTCAACTTTCCCATTAGCTCAGGATAATTAAAGAAAGTATTTTAACACCTATTTTTTTATGGCATAAAATAAAAGTCTCAACTTATTAAATAACACCGAAAACTAAGCCTTATTCTATAAATATCTTTTTCATTTACAAAGTATGTTCATGATGTAGAAGTTCTATCTTTATAACTGGTAAAAAATTCAATATGGATGTAATGATATCTGATTGTTTTTGTATGATTTTGGAAACAAGCCTATCTCATTCATTCAAGAAATATTTACTGAGAGCCCACCCTGTGTCAGCAACTAAGGATACAAGTTGTATAAGAGAGACAAAGCAGCTAATTGAAGCCAAAGATGCTTATAACTCTTTAAAAATTAAATACCATACTTCAGTCAGTGGTTCTTAAAGTGTGGTACCTGGACCAGCAGCACTGGTATCACCTAGGAGTTTGTTAGAAATGCAAATGCTCAGGCCTCAACTCAAGCCTATGAATCAGAACCTCTGAGAGTGGGGCCCACCTTCAGTCTGTTTTACAAGCCCTCTGGGGGATTACCACTGCTTTGGCAGGTTGAGATTGATCTCTTCCAATACCAAGGATATAAGAAGACAATTTTTCTAGAGGCAGAGGTCTTAGGAATAGAATTTACAAAAAAGTGTTCTAAGGAATAATCAGAATTGCACATTCAGAGTCACCAAATGACTAAGATATAAGAAGTTCTTGTTATTGAAGAAAAATGATAGTAGGAATTATTAAAAATTCTAACTTTAATGAGAATTTGACTGTGCTTTTCTTCTTAGAGTGGATTAGGTCCCTTGTCTTATCCAAGCCTTTGGCATGAGATTCCTTGTGCCATTAAATAGCTTATAGGCAAAGAAAATTATGTTTGCATTCCAGTTCTATGCTCACCAGTCAGTACTGCTCTTTAATTTTTCTCGTTTAAAAAAAATCTCATCTATTAGGGAAATTCCTACGTGGTTCTGTTCGGTTCCATTTTATCAGAAGCGTGAAGCTTTTCTTCATGTCCTACCTCACAAAAAGAGTCCATTTCTCTGTTTAGGGCAAAGTGTGCAGTGTAGGGCCACCCAGGGTTGGCTCCTTTTAGCTTCTTGGTGCTCCTTCAGATGGTCCTGTTCTTCCCTCCTACTTCTGAGGCCTCAGCCCTTCCTTCTTTTTTAGTTAGTCACTACTGAACATTCTTCTCTGCTTCCCACAAATATGGCCTTAACTAATCTTTAGGAGCAGGAAGAAAAAAAGTGTGCATTGCAACTGAATTTTCTGTTTTGCATTTCCGTTAATACTTTTTTTTTTGATAATCAACTTCCAAATTTTATGCTTATCTTTTTCTATTTCCATCAGTTTCCCGACATAGTTAACATGAACAGGAAAATCTTTTCAGTAAATTAAGCAACTGAAGACTCAAGTGAAATCTCAAAGGTCTTGAAGAACTCTGGCAAGTCACATATATCCCATGTTGCTTTTGGTTTCTCACCTCTTCTTTGCTTCAAACCCCCAGGCAAGTTTCTTCTTTTTTTCAGCAGCCCGTGAATTTTCAGCATCCTTTTTGGCTTTTACAAAGTTGTGGCAGGCAATCACTTTGGCAATTTTTGCACCAAGCTCTCGAGTAGCTACCTGATTGCTGAGTTCCACAGCCTTCTCAATGTTCCACTCTTCCACAGCCTGGTCTATGCTCTTTTCAAGGCCCGACTTTGCAATTTTTTTCCTTTTAACAGGGGAGTCAAACCTATCGCTGACTCCAAAATACTGAGTAAGCTCCTTCCACTGGGTTTCACTTGAGGACTGTTCACTTTGAGATTCTTCTTCATTCTTCAATTTACCTTTTCTGGAGCGTTTTCTTTTTTTCTTTCTGGATCTTGAAGTTGAGGTTTTCTGTTCAGAATGTTTTGTATGCAGTTCTTGAAATTTATTCCACATATTTAAGGGAATTCCAGAGGGACACTCTTCATATGCATTTACATTTGCCTCTGCTTCAGTTTTTGGTCCATCTGTAGGGATATCTGAGACCTCTGTGTTTGTAATGGTCCCATCTTCTTTACCTTCTTGTAAGTTAAGTTCAGAGCTCTCTACTGTGGCTTCATCATCAGAATTCAACTCAACATCACTTTAATTTAGGCCAGGAGGTAGCAGCCCACTCCACATCTTTTCTGCGGTCCATAGCTGGCCGTCCAGCAGCCATCTTAAGACCCCTGTTAATACTTTGAGTCTTTGTTTTGGTTTCTGTGTTGATCAGGGGAGGGCAAAAATAGTCTTTGGGTTATTAGTAAGAGAGAAAAGGAGGAAGGAAATGCTGAGAACATACAACTACTAATATGAAGATATATATTGATGCCAGAAGGTATAATACGAAGAGATACATTATATCGTATCTTTTCTATTTCTTTTGTGTCATAATAGACAAATAATATACATTGGAGCCAGAGTTATTTTTCTAAACTATTCATTTGACAAATATTCTTTGAGCACTTACTATGTGCCAGAAACTGCAGTAGATGTTAGGGAGACAGTGGTGAACACAGGGAAAAAAATCTTTGCCCTCATGAAGGTTATAGGGTAGTAAGCAAAATTGACCAAATACCTCCCCCCAAAACACATACATTAAAAGTAGAGCAAGTTAGATGGTGAAAAATTTTATGGTGAAATATAAAGCAGGGAAGGAGATTATGTCGGTCAGAGAATATGGGTTTACATGGGATAGCCAGGGAGGCCCTCCGTGAGAAGGGGACGTTTGAGCACAGACTTGAGGGAGTGAGAGAGCAAGTCAGACAGAATCTGGACAGTGTGCTCCAGGCAGAGGGAGCAGTCAGCACAAAGTCCCTGAGGCCTGGGGCAAGAGGGGAAAGTAGTAGGTGAAATCCCATGGGCCTCACAGGTCAGTGAAGTTTTCGACTTTTTTTTTAAATTTAATTTAATTTATTTTTTATACAGCAGGTTCTTATTAGTCATACACTTTATACACATCAGTGTATACATGTCAATCCCAATCTTCCAATTCATCACACCACCACCACCACCCCCTGCCGCTTTCCCTGCTTGGTGTCCATACGTTTGTTCTCTACATCTGTGTCTCAATTTCTGCCCTGCAAACTGGTTCATCTGTACCATTTTTCTAGATTCCACATATATGTGTTAATATACGATATTTGTTTTTCTCTTTATGACTTACTTCACTGTGTATGATAGTCTCTAGATCCATCCACGTCTCTACAAACGACCCAATTTTTTTCCTTTTTATGGCTGAGTAATATTCCATTATATATATGTACCACATCTTTATCCATTCATCTGTCAATAGAGTTTTTGACATTCATTCTTTGAAATTTCTCATTTCAAAGGTTCAATTTTTCATAATCAGGAGTTTCATTCATATATTTTTTAAAGGCTAGGGACATGTGTTCACTTTATTTGTTTATTTATTTATTTAAATTGGCTGCACTGCTTGCAGGATCTTAGCTCCCCAACCAGGGATCAAACGCAGGCCCCGGGCAGTGGAATCACAGAGTCCTAACCACTGGACTGCCAGGGAACTCCCCAGGTTGTTTTCTTTTTCTTTTTCTTTTTTTAAACATCTTTATTGAAGCATAATTGCTTTACATTGCTGTGTTAGTTGCTGCTGTATAACAAAGTGAATCAGCATTACATATACATATATCCCCATATCCCCTCCCACTTGCATCTCCCTCCCACCCTCCCCATCCCACCCCTCTATGTTCTGCCTATGTTTTCCTCTAAGAGTTTGATAGTTTCTGGCCTTACATTTAGGTCTTTAATTCATTTTGAGTTTATTTTTGTGTATGTTGTTAGGGAGTGTTCTAATTTCATTCTTTTACACATAGCTGCCCAGTTTTCCCAGAAAAGAGGCTGTCTTTTCTCCATTGTATATTCTTGCCTCCTTTATCAAAAATAAGGTGACCATATGTGCATGGATTTCTCTCTGGGCTTTCTATCCTGTTCCATTGATCTATATTTCTGTTTTTGTGACAGTACCAGACTGTCTTGATTACTATAGCTTTGTAGTATAGTCTGAGTCAGGGAGCCTGATTCCTCCAGCTCAGTTTTTCTTTCCCAAAGATTGCTTTGGCTATTCAGGGTCTTACGTGTTACCATACACAATGTGAAATTTTTTGTTCTGCTTCTGTGAAAAATGCCATCAGTAATATGATAGGGATTGCATTGAATCTGTAGATTGCTCTGGGTAGTATAGTCATTTTAACAATGTTGATTCTTCCATTCCAAGAACATGGCATATCTCTCCATCTGTTTGTATCATCTTTAATTTCTTTCATCAGTGTCTTATAGTTTTCTGCATACAGGTCTTTTGTGTCCTTAGGTAGGTTTATTCCTAGGTATTTTATTCTTTCTGTTGCAGTGGTAAATGGGAGTGTTTCTTTAATTCCTCTTTCAGATTTTTCATCATTAGTGTATAGGAATGCAAGAGATTTCTGTGCAGTAATTTTGCATCCTGCTACTTTACCAAATTCATTGATTAGCTCTAGTAGTTTTCTGGTAGCGTCTTTAGGATTCTCTATGTATAGTATCATGTCATCTGCAAACAGTGACAGCTTCACTTCTTCTTTTCTGATTTGGATTCTCTATATTTCTTTCTCTTCTCTGATTGCTGTGGATAAAACTTCCAAAACTATGTTGAATAATAGCAGTGAGAGTGGGCAACCTTGTCTTTTTCCTGATCTTAGTGGAAATGGTTTCAGTTTTTCACCATTGAGAATGATGTTTGCTGTGTGTTTGTGATATATGGCCTTATTGTGCTGAGGTAAGTTCCCTTATGCCTACATTCTGGAGCGTTTTTATCATAAATGGGTGTTGAATTTTGTCGAAAGCTTTTTCTGCATCTATTGAGATGATCATATGGTTTTTATCCTTCACTTTGTTAATATGGTGTATCACATTGATTGATTTGCATATTTTGAAGAATCCTTGCATCCCTGGGATAAACACCAATTAATCATGGTGTATGATCCTTTTAATGGGCTGCTTGATTCTGTTTGCTAGTATTATGTTGAGGATTTTTGCATCTATGATTATCAGTGTTATTGGCCTGTAGTTTTGTTTTTTTTTGTGACATCTTTGTCTGGTTTTGGTATCAGGGTGATGGTGACCTCATAGAATGAGTTTGGGAGTGTTCCTCTCTCTTCTATATTTTGGAAGAGTTTGAGAAGGATAGCTGTTGGCTTTTCTCTAAATGTTTGATAGAATTTGCCTGTGAAGCCATCTGGTCCTGGGCTTTTGTTTGTTGGAAGATTTTTTTTTTTTTTAATCTAAAATTGTCTTTATTTTGCCTTCATTTTTTCAGGGATATTTTTTTTTTTAACATCTTTATTGGAGTATAATTGCTTTACAATGGTATGTTAGTTTCAGCTTCACAACAAAATGAATCAGTTATATATATACATATATTCCCATATCTCTTCCCGCTTGCGTCTCCCTCCCTCCCACCCTCCCTATCCCACCCCTCCAGGCGGTCACAAAGCACCGAGCTGATCTCCCTGTGCTATGCGGCTGCTTCCCACTAGCTATCTACCTTACGTTTGGTAGTGTATATATGTCCATGCCTCTTTATCGCTTTGTCACCGTTTACCCTTCCCCCTCCCCATAGCCTCAAGTCCATTCTCTAGTAAGTCTGTGTCTTTATTCCTGTTTCACCCCTAGGTTTTTCATGACATTTTTTTTTTTAAATTCCATATATATGTGTTAGCATACGGTATTTGTCTCTCTCTTTCTGACTTACTTCACTCTGTATGACAGACTCTAGGTCTATCCACCTCATTACAAATAGCTCAATTTCGTCTCTTTTTATGGCTGAGTAATATTCCATTGTATATATGTGCCACATCTTCTTTATCCATTCATCCGATGATGGACACTTAGGTTGTTTCCATCTCTGGGCTATTGTGAATAGAGCTGCAATGAACATTTTGGTACATGACTCTTTTTGAATTATGGTTTTCTCAGGGTATATGCCCAGTAGTGGGATTGCTGGGTCATATGGTAGTTCTATTTGTAGCTTTTTAAGGAACCTCCATACTGTTCTCCACAGTGGCTGTATCAATTTACATTCCCACCAACAGTGTAAGAGGGTTCCCTTTTCTCCACACCCTCTCCAGCATTTATTGTTTCTAGATTTTTTGATGATGGCCATTCTGACTGGTGTGAGATGATATCTCATTGTAGTTTTGATTTGCATTTCTCTCATGATTAGTGATGTTGAGCATTCTTTCATGTGTTTGTTGGCACTCTGTATATCTTCTTTGGAGAAATGTCTATTTAGGTCTTCTGCCCATTTTTGGATTGGGTTGTTTGGTTTTTTGTTATTAAGCTGCATGAGCTGCTTATAAATTTTGGAGATCAATCCTTTGTCAGTTGCTTCAGTTGCAAATATTTTCTCCCATTCTGAGGGTTGTCTTTTGGTCTTCTTTATGGTTTCCTTTGCTGCGCAAAAGCTTTTAAGTTTCATTAGGTCCCATTTGTTTACTCTTGTTTTTATTTCCATTTCTCTAGGAGGTGGGTCAAAAAGGACCTTGCTGTGATTTATGTCATAGAGTGTTCTGCCTATGTTTTCCTCTAAGAGTTTGATAGTTTCTGGCCTTACATTTAGGTCTTTAATCCATTTTGAGCTTATTTTTGTGTACGGTGTTAGGGAGTGATCTAATTTCATACTTTTACATGTAGCTGTCCAGTTTTCCCAGCACCACTTATTGAATAGGCTGTCCTTTCTCCACTGTACATTTCTGCCTCCTTTGTCAAAGATAAGGTGACCATATGTGCGTGGGTTTATCTCTGGGCTTTCTATCCTGTTCCATTGATCTATCTTTCTGTTTTTGTGCCAGTACCATACCGTCTTGATAACTGTAGCTTTGTAGTATAGTCTGAAGTCTGGGAGCCTGATTCCTCCAGTTCCTTCTTTTGTTCTCAAGATTGCTTTGGCTATTCGGGGTCTTTTGTGTTTCCATACAAATTGCAAAATTTTTTGTTCTAGTTCTGTGAAAAATGCCAGTGGTAGTTTGATAGGGATTGCATTGAATCTATAGATTGCTTTCGGTAGTAGAGTCATTTTCACAATGTTGATTCTTCCAATCCAAGAACATGGTATATCTCTCCATCTATTTGTATCATCTTTAATTTCTTTCATCAGTGTCTTATAATTTTCTGCATACAGATCTTTTGTCTCCTTAGGTAGGTTTATTCCTAGATATTTTATTCTTTTTGTTGCAATGGTAAATGGGAGTGTTTTCTTGATTTCACTTTCAGATTTTTCATCATTAGTATATAGGAATGCCAGAGATTTCTGTGCATTAATTTTGTATCCTGCCACTTTACCAAATTCATTGATTAGCTCTAGTAGTTTTCTGGTAGCATCTTTAGGGTTCTCTATGTATAGGATCATGTCATCTGCAAACAGTGACAGCTTTACTTCTTCTTTTCCGATTTGGATTCCTTTTATTTCCTTTTCTTCTCTGATTGCTGTGGCTAAAACTTCCAAAACTATGTTGAATAAGAGTGGTGAGAGTGGGCAACCTTGTCTTGTTCCTGATCTTAGTGGAAATGCTTTCAGTTTTTCACCATTGAGGATGATGTCATATATGGCCTTTATTATGTTGAGGAAAGTTCCCTCTATGCCTACTTTCTGCAGGGTTTTTATCATAAATGGGTGTTGAATTTTGTCAAAAGCTTTCTCTGCATCTATTGAGATGATCATATGGTTTTTCTCCTTCAGTTTGTTAATATGGTTTATCACATTGATAGATTTGCGTATATTGAAGAATCCTTGCATTCCTGGAATAAACCCCACTTGATCATGGTGTATGATCTTTTTAATGTGCTGTTGGATTCTGTTTGCTAGTATTTTGTTGAGGATTTTTGCATCTATGTTCATCAGTGATATTGGCCTGTAGTTTTCTTTCTTTGTGACATCCTTGTCTGGTTTTGGTATCAAGGTGATGGTGGCCTCGTAGAAGGAGTTTGGGAGTGGTCCTCCCTCTGCTATATTTTGGAAGAGTTTGAGAAGGATAGGTGTTAGCTCTTCTCTAAATGTTTGATAGAATTCGCCTGTGAAGCCATCTCGTCCTGGGCTTTTCTTTGTTGGAAGATTTTTAATCACAGTTTCAATTTCAGTGCTTATGATTGGTCTGTTCATATTTTCTATTTCTTCCTGATTCAGTCTTGGCAGGTTGTGCCTTTCTAAGAATTTGTCCATTTCTTCCAGATTGTCCATTTTATTGGCATAGAGTTGCTTGTAGTAATCTCTCATGATCTCTTTTATTTCTGCAGTGTCAGTTGTTACCTCTCCTTTTTCATTTCTAATTCTATTGATTTGGGTCTTCTCCCTTTTTTTCTTGATGAGTCTGGCTAGTGGTTTATCTATTTTGTTTATCTTCTCAAAGAACCAGCTTTTAGTTTTATTGATCTTTGCTATTGTTTCCTTCATTTCTTTTTCATTTATTTCTGATCTGATTTTTATGATTTCTTTCCTTCTGCTAGCTTTGGGGTTTTTTTGTTCTTCTTTCTCTAATTGCTTGAGGTGCAAGGTTAGGTTGTTTATTCGAGATGCTTCCTGCTTCTTAAGGTGGGCTTGTATTGCTATAAACTTCCCCCTTAGAACTGCTTTTGCTGCATCCCACAGGTTTTGGGTCGTCGTGTCTCCATTGTCATTTGTTTCTAGGTATTTTTTGATTTCCTCTTTGATTTCTTCAGTGATATCTTCATTATTAAGTAGTGTATTGTTTAGCCTCCATGTGTTTGTATTTTTTACAGATCTTTTCCTGTAATTGATATCTAGTCTCATGGCGTTGTGGTCAGAAAAGATACTTGATACAATTTCAATTTTCTTAAATTTACCAAGGCTTGATTTGTGACCCAAGATATGATCTATCCTGGAGAATGTTCCATGAGCACTTGAGAAAAATGTGTATTGTGTTGTTTTTGGATGGAATGTCCTATAAATATCAATTAACTCCATCTCGTTTAATGTATCATTTAAAGCTTGTGTTTTCTTATTTATTTTCATTTTGGATGATCTGTCCATTGGTGAAAGTGGGGTGTTAAAGTCCCCTACTATGAATGTGTTACTGTCGATTTCCCCTTTTATGGTTGTCAGTATTTGCCTTATGTATTGAGGTGCACCTATGTTGGGTGCATAAATATTTACAATTGTTATATCTTCCTCTTGGATTGATCCCTTGATCATTATGTAGTGTCCTTCTTTGTCTCTTCTAATAGTCTTTGTTTTAAAGTCTATTTTGTCTGATATGAGAATTGCTACTCCAGCTTTCTTTTGGTTTCCACTTGCATGAAATACCTTTTTCCATCCCCTTACTTTCAGTCTGTATGTGTCTCTAGGTCTGAAGTGGGTCTCTTGTAGACAGCAAATATATGGGTCTTGTTTTTGTATCCATTCAGCCAATCTGTGTCTTTTGGTGGGAGCATTTAGTCCATTTACATTTAAGGTAATTATCGATATGTGTGTTCCTATTCCCATTTACTTCATTGTTTTGGGTTTGTTATTGTAGGTCCTTTCCTTCTTTTGTGTTTCTTGCCTAGAGAAGTTCCTTTAGCAGTTGTTGTAGAGGTGGTTTGGTGGTGCTGAACTCTCTCAGCTTTTGCTTGTCTGTAAAGGTTTTAATTTCTCCATCAAATCTGAATGAGATCCTTGCTGGGTAGAGTAATCTTGGTTGCAGGTTTTTCTCCTTCAACACTTTCAATATGTCCTGCCACTCCCTTCTGGCTTGCAGAGTTTCTGCTGAAAGATCAGCTGTTAACCTTATGGGGATTCCCTTGTGTGTTATTTGTTGTTTTTCCCTTGCTGCTTTTAATATGTTTTCTTTGTATTTAATTTTTGACAGTTTGATTAATATGTGTCTTGGCGTATTTCTCCTTGGATTTATCCTGTATGGGACTCTCTGTGCTTCCTGGACTTGATTAACTATTTCCTTTCCCATATTAGGGAAGTTTTCAACTATAATCTCTTCAAATATTTTCTCAGTCCCTTTCTTTTTCTCTTCTTCTTCTGGAACCCCTATAATTCGAATGTTGGTGCGTTTAATGTTGTCCCAGAGGTCTCTGAGACTGTCCTCAGTTCTTTTCATTCTTTTTTCTTTATTCTGCTCTGCAGTAGTTATTTCCACTATTTTATCTTCCAGGTCACTTATCCGTTCTTCTGCCTCAGTTATTCTGCTATTGATCCCATCTAGAGTACTTTTAATTTCATTTATTGTGTTGTTCATCGTTGCTTGTTTCATCTTTAGTTCTTCTAGGTCCTTGTTAACTGATTCTTGCAATTTGTCCATTCTATTGTCCATTCTATCTCCAAGATTTCGGATCAACCTTACTATCATTATTCTGAATTCTTTTTCAGGTAGACTGCTTATTTCCTCTTCATTTGTTAGGTCTGGTGGGTTTTTATCTTGCTCCTTCATCTGCTGTGTGTTTTTCTGTCTTTTCATTTTGCTTATCTTACTGTGTTTGGGGTCTCTTTTTTTTTTTTTTGCAGGCTGAAGGTTCGTAGTTCCTGTTGTTTTTTGAGTCTGTCCCCAGTGGCTAAGGTTGGTTCAGTGGGTTGTGTAGGCTTCCTGGTGGAGGGTACTAGTGCCTGTGTTCTGGTGTATGAGGCTGGATCTTGTCTTTCTGGTGGGCAGGTCCACGTCTGGTGGTGTGTTTTGGGGTGTCTGTAGACTTATTATGATTTTGGGCAGCCTCTCTGCTAATGGGTGGGGTTGTGTTCCTGTCTTGCTAGTTGTTTGGCATAGGATGTCCAGCACTGTAGCTTGCTGGTCGTTGAGTGAAGCTGGGTGCTGGCGTTGAGATGGAGATCTCTCGGAGATTTTTGCTGTTTGATATTATGTGCAGCTGGGAGGCCTCTTGTGGACCAGTGTCCTGAAGTTGGCTCTCCCACCTCAGAGGCACAGCACTGAGTCCTGGCTGCAGCACCAAGAGCCTTTCATCCACAGGGCTCCTTAATTTGGGATGATTCGTTGTCTATTCAGGTATTCCACAGATGCAGGGTATATCAAGTTGATTGTGGAGCTTTAATCCGCTGCTTCTGAGGCTGCTGGAAGAGATTTCCCTTTCTCTTCTTTGTTCTCACAGCTCCCAGGGCCTCAGCTTTGGATTTGGCCCCGCCTGTGCGTGTAGGTCGCCGGAGGGCGTCTGTTCTTTGCTCAGACAGGACGGGGTTAAAGGAGCCGCTGATTCGGAGGCTCTGGCTCACCCAGGCCGGGGGGTAGGGAGGGTCACAGAGTGTAGGGCGGGCCTGCAGCGGCAGAGGCCGGTGTGACGCTGCAGCCTGAGGCGCGCCGTGCGCTCTCCCGGGGGAGCCGTCCCGGATCCCGGGACCCCGGCAGCGGCGGGCTGCACAGGCTCCCCGGAAGGGCGTGTGGCTAGTGACCTGCGCTCGCACACAGGCCTCCTGGCGGCGGCAGCAGCGGCCTTAGCGTCCCATGTCCGTCTCTGGGCTCCGCACTCTTAGCCGCGGCTCGCGCCCGTCTCCGGAGCTCTCCCAAGCAGCGTTCCCAATCCCCCCTCCTCGTGCACCAGGAAACAAAGAGGGACGTAAAAGTCTCTTGCCTCTTCGGCAGGTCCAGACCCCTCCCCAGACTCTCTCCCGGCCAGCCGCGGCGCACCAACGCCCTGCAGGCTGTGTTCACGCCGCCAACCTCAGTCCTCTCCCGGCGCTCCGACAAAAGCCGGAGCCTCAGCTCCCAGTCCCGCCCGCCCCGGCGGGCGAGCAGACAAGCCTCTCGGCTGGTGAGTGCCGGTCGGCCCGATCCTCTGCGCTGGAATCTCTCCGCTTTGCCCTCCGCACCCCTGTTGCTGTGCTCTCCTCCGCGGCTCCCAAGCTCCCCCACTCCGCCTCCCGAAGTCTCCACCCGCGAAGGGGCTCCTAGTGTGTGGACACTTTTCCTCCTTCACAGCTCTCTCCCGCTGGTGCAGGACCCGTCCCTATTCTTTTGTCTCTGTTTAGTTTTTTCTTTTGCCCTAACCAGGTACGTGGGGGGTTCCTTGCCTTTTGGGAGGTCTGAGGTCTTCTGCCAGCGTTCAGTAGGTGCTCCGTAGGAGTTGTTCCACGCGTAGATGTATTTCTGGTGTATCTGTGGAGAGGAAGGTGATCTCCGCGTCTTACTCTTCCGCCATCTTCCCGGAACTCTGTTGGAAGATTTTTAATCACAGTTTGAATTTCAGTGCTTGTGATTGGTCTGTTTATATATTCTATTTCTTCCTGGTTCAGTCTCAGAAGGTTGTGCTTTTCTAAGATATTGTTCATTTCTTCCAGGTTGTCTGTTTTATTGGCATATAATTGCTTGTAGTTATCCATCCTGATTCTTTGTATTTCTGCAGTGTTAGTTGTTACTTCTCTGTTTTCATTTCTATTGTATTGATTTGAGTCTTTTTCCTTTTTTTCTTGATGAGTCTGGAAATGGTTTATCAATTTTGCTTATCTTCTCAAAGAACCAGCTTGTAGTTTTATTGATCTTTGCCATTGTTTCCTTCATTTCTTTTTTTTTTTCTTTTTTTCTTTTCTTTTTTTTTTTTTTGCGTTTCACGGGCCTCTCACTGTTGTGGCCTCTCCCATTGCGGAGCACAGGCTCCAGACGCGCAGGCTCAGAGGCCATGGCTCACGGGTCCAGCCGCTCTGTGGCATGTGGGATCTTCCCAGACCCGGGCATGAACCCGTGTCCCCCGCATCAGCAGGTGGACTCTCAACCACTGCGCCACCAGGGAAGCCCCCTTCATTTCTTTTTCATTTATTTCTGATCTGGTATTTATGATTTCTTTCCTTCTGCTAACTTTAGGGTTTTTTTTTTTGTTCTTCTTTCTCCAGTTGCTTTAGGTGTAAGTTTAAGTTGTTTATTTGAGATTTTTCTTGTTTCTTGAGGCAGGAATGTATTTGTTATAAACTTCCCTCTTAGAACTGCTTTTTCTGCATCCCATAGGTTTTGGGTTGTCGTGTTTACATTGTCATTTCTTTCTAGGTATTTTTTGATTTCTTCTTTGATTTCTTCAGTGATCTCTTGGATATTTAGTAGCGTATTGTTTAGCCTCCATGTGTTTTTATTTTTTACAGATTTTTTCTGTAATTTATATCTAGTCTCATAGCATTGTGGTCGGAAAAGATACTTGATACGATTTTAATTTTGTTAAATTAACCATGGCTTGATTTGTAACTCAAGGTATTATCTATCCTGGAGAATGTTCCATGAGCACTTGAGAAGAAAGTGTATTCTGTTGTTTTTGGATGGAATGTCTTATAAATAACAATTAAGTCTATCTTGTTTAATGTATCATTTAAAACTTGTGTTTCCTTATTTGTTTTCATTTTGGTTGATCTGTCCATCGGTGAAAGTGGGTTTAAAGTCCCCTACTATTATTGTGTTACTGTCGATTTCCCCTTTTATGGCTTTTAGCATTTGCCTTATGTATTGAGGTGCTCCTATGTTGGGTGCATAAATATTTAGAATTGTTATATCTCCTCTTGGGTTGATCTCTTGATCATTATGTAGTGTCCTTCTTTATCTCTTGTAATAGTGTTTATTTTAAATTCTATTTTGTCTGATATGAGTATTGCTACTCCAGTTTTCTTTTGATTTCCATTTGCATGGAATATCTTTTTCCATCCCCTCACTTTCAGTCTGTATGTGTCCCTAGGTCTGAAGTGGGTCTCTTGTAGACAGCATATATATGGTTCTTGTGTTTGTATCCATTCAGCCAGTCTATGTCTTTTGGTTGGAGCATTTAATCTGTTTACATTTAAGGTAATTATCAATATGTATGTTCCTATTACCATTTTCTTAATTGTTTTGGGTTTGTTATTGTAGGTCATTTCCTTCTGTTGTGTTTCCTGTGTAGAGAAGTTCCTTTAGCATTTGTTGTAAAGCTGGTTTGGTGGTGCTAATTCTCTTAGCTTTTGCTTGTCTGTGAACATTTTAATTTACCTGTCAAATCTGAATGAGATCCTTGCTGGGTTGAGTAATCTTGGTTGTAGGTTTTCCCCTGTCATCACTTTAAGTATGTCTTACCACTCCCTCTGGCTTGTAGAGTTTGTGCTGAAAGATCAGCTGTTAACCATTTGGTGATTCCCTTTAGTGTTATTTGTTGCTTTTCCCTTGCTGCTTTTAATATTTTTTTTGTATTTAATTTTTGATAGTTTGATTGATATGTGTCTTTGTGTGTTTCTCCTTGGATTTATACTGTATGGGCCTCTCTGTGGTTTCTTGACTTGATTGACTATTTCCTTTCCCATAGTAGGGAACTTTTCAACTGTAATCTCTTCAAATATTTTCTCATTCCCTTTCTTTTTCTCTTCTTCTTCTGGGGTCCCTATAATTTGAATGTTGGTGTGTTTAATGTTGTCCCAGAGGTCGCTGAGACTGTCCTCAATTCTGTTCATCCTTTTTTCTTTATTCTGCTCTGCAGTAGTTATTTCCACTATTTTATTTCCTAGGTCACTTCTCCGTTCTTCTGCCTCAGGTATTCTGCTATTGTTTCCTTCTAGAGAATTTTTAGTTTCATTTATTGTGTTGTTCATGTTTGTTTGTTTGCTCTTTAGTTCTTCTAGTTCCTTGTTAAACATTTCTTGTACTTCCCCCATTCTATTTCGAAGATTTTGGGTCAACTGTACTATCATTACTCTGAATTCTTTTCAGGTGGACTGCCTATTTCCTCTTCATTTGTTTGGTCTGGTGGGTTTTTACCTTGTTCCTTCATCTGCTGCATTTTTCTCTGTCTTCTCATTTTGCTTAACTTACTTTTTTGGGGGGGTCTCCTTTTTGCAGACTGCAGGTTCGTAGTTCCCATTGTTTTTGGTGTCTGCCCCCAGTGGGTGACATTGTTTCATTGGGTTGTGTAGGCTTCCTTATGGAGGGGACTAGTGCCTGTGTTCTGGTGGATGAGGCTGAATCTTGTCTTTTTTGTGGGCAGGACAGTGTCCAGTGGTGTGTTTTGGGCTGTTTGTGAAGTTAGTATGATTTTAAGCAGACTCTCTGCTAATGGGTGGGGTTGTGTTCCTGTCTTAGTAGTTGTTTGGCATAAGGTGTCCAGCACTGGAGTTTGATGGTCCACTGCCTCAATTTGGGATGATTCGTTGTTTATTTAGGTATTCCATAGATGCAGTGTACATCAAGTTGATTGTGGAGATTTTATCCGCTGCTCTGAGGCTACATGGAGAAATTTCCCTTTCTATTCTTTGTTTGCACAGCTCCTGGGGTTCAGCTTTCAATCTGGCCCAGCCTCTGGTTTAGGTCACCTGACAACATCTGTTCTTTGCTCAGACAGGACAGGGTTAAAGGAGCAGCTGATTAGGGGGTTCTGGCTCACTCAAGTTGAGGGGTGGGAGTGGTACGAAATGTAGGGTGAGCCTGCAGAGGCAGAGACCGACGTGAGGTGCGCTGTGTGTTCTCCTGGGGAAGTTGTCCCTGGCTCACGGGACCCTGGCAGTGGCGGGCTGCACAGGCTCCCAGGAGGGGAAGTGTGGATAGTGACCTGTGCTTGCACACAGGCTTTTTGGTGGCTGCAGAAGCAGCCTTAGCATTTCAGGCCCGTCTCTGGTGTCCGCGCTGGTAGCTGTGGCTTGCGCCAGTCTCTGGAGCTTATTAGGTGGTGCTCTGAAACCCCTCTTCTCGCGCACCCCAAAACAATGATCTCTTGTCTCTTAGGCAGTTCCACACTTTTTCCTGGAGTCCCTCCAGGTTAGCTGTGGTGCACCTGCCCCTTTCAGGCTATGTTCACGCAGCCAACTCCAGTCATCTCCCTGGGATCTGACCTCCGAAGCTGGAGCCTCAGGTCCCAGCCCCCACCCGCCCCGGCGGATGAGCAGACAAGCCTCTCGGGCTGGTGAATGCTGGTCGGCACCAATCCTCTGTGCAGGAATCTCTCCACTTTGCCCTCTGCACCCCTGCTGATGTGCTCTCCTCTGTGGCTCCGAAGCTTCCCCCCACCCCCTATGTCCACCAGTGAAGGGGCTTCCTAGTGTATGGAGAATTTTCCTCCTTCACAGCTCCCTCCCAGAGGGGCAGGTCCCGTCCCTATTCTTTTGTCTCTGTTTTTTCTTTTTTCTTTTGCCCCACCCAGGTACGTGGGGAGTTTCTTGCCTTTTGGGAAGTCTGAGGTCTTCTGCCAGCGTTCAGTAGGTGTTCTGTAGGAGCTGTTCAACATGTAGATGTATTTGTGGGGAGGAAGGTGATCTCCATGTCTTACTCTGCCGCCATCTTGAAGATCCTCCCCCATGGTCTTTTTATATCTTCCATTTCTCTCGCCATTATGTACATACCTTTTCTATGTACTGGAGCACATTTATAAAATTCATAAAATCTGCCTTAAGGTCTTTGCCTACTAATTCCACCTTTTCTGCCATTCCTTGCCTGTTTCTATTGATTGATTTTTCTTCTCCTGCTTAGGAGTCATAGTTTTCTGCTCTGCATATCTGGTAATTCTTATTGGATACAGAATATTTTGAACATTGTGTTGTTTTATTCTTTGTTAATGTAGACATGAAAGCCAGGGAGATAGAAGTGTTGGGCCTGGTTTTAGCACGTGATTATGTTACTTTGGATCACACTGACACTTTCAAATATTGCTTTTGTGCTTTATTTTGGTGGGTCCACAGCAGCCTTTAATTTAGAGATAATTTAACTGACTACACAGGTGATACCCTTCTGAGGATTCTATCCAAGTTCCATGGATTATCAACATTTTCCTCTCTGGCCCATGAAAAGACAAACTATTCCCAGCCTGGCTTGAGTTCTAATAATTTCTTCAGGTGGGTCTTTCCACAGTTGTGTGGAGTGTTAACCCAGATGTGTGGTGATCAGCACCTGGCAAAGCCTCAAAGGGCTTTCTCTTCAGATTCCAGAGCTCTTTGTCTGCAGCTCCCCCTTCCTGCTACCCTGTCCCAGGAATTCTAGCTGCCTCAGCCTCCCTGAACTCTCGTCTCCTGCCCTGCAAGAGACTGTAAGACCTGAGCTTCCTTAGATTTTTCCTTCCCTGTGGCTCTAAAGCTGCCTCCAATAATTTGGCAATAATTTGGAGAAAGTAAAAAGATCACTTCATTTGTTTTTCTTCTCTCATCGGTCACAGTCTTGCTCTGGCTGTTGTCCAATGTCAGAAAATACTTATTTTCACATATAGATCTTTTTTTTTTCTTTTAAGCAGGAGAGCAGTATTCTTGGCTGTTAATCCCTCATGGGGAGAAACAGAAGTCCTAGTATAACTTCTGACTGCCAAACACATGGGCTAATTAAAAGCTTCTCAGACCCTAACCTGTTTATATTTATATGTGAACTCTGGCCCACACTTAAAAACCTATATACAGTGGAAGTATAAATTCTGCCATGGGTTTTGTGTTGGGTTATCACAGAGTAAACCCAGAGACAGTGATTTAGGTGCAGAGTAATTCATTTGGGAGGCGATCCCAAGGAACACGAATGGAGGAGAGGGGGAAGGGAAAGACAACGCTAAACGGTGTGTTATCAATTCACTCACCAGATATAACAAAGGGCTCAGTCCTGCAGAGGAACTCGGGGAGATAGAATAGATTTAGCATATCTCAGAGCTATCACAACTGGGGAGTAAGGAAGCTGGGTATATATCTCTCAGCTCCTCATCCATCATTTGTTGAGAGGTGCTTCTTTGAGTGTTGATTCTCTGCACTCCTGGTTTGTTCTCCATGCAGATTGAGCACATCTCTGTGGCCAGAGAAAAGCCCTCAGGCCTTCAGGTGTTCACAAGCTTCATGATGTGAAGGTGAAAGCTAAGGGTATGTAAGTGGGTACCAGTAATGTTACTAGCACCAGAAAAAGATGTAAATTAAACTCATAAAGCGGAAGTGCTCTTCTTTCAACCCAGCAAACTAAAAAGAGCTGACCTAATAGATGCAGGCTTCTGTCAATCGTCTCTTCCTTTTGTAATAATAGAGAATATTCTCTAAGTTTTTATTTCTCAAAAGTGCAGTAAACTCACAAGGAATGAATAACTCTGCATATTTGATATTTCCATATACTTGAAAATTTGACCTTCTAAGTAATGACATTTTGATATATTAATTTTTTATAGAAATACATCCATACTTTATAAACAGAGGACATGAAATAGATTTGAGATTTTGTTGGGGACTCTAATTTTATTTAATATTGTGTACTGAAACCATAAACACAGTTGCCTTTGTAGATGTGGAGGGAAGGAAATTTAGGATAGATTGGTACCTTGGTAGTAGCTTTCTTGACAAAACATCTCATGCCACCTTAGTTTTATGCATTTGTACCTTTCTCATAACAGGAGGAATGTAGTGTGACAGCCTGGGCAGGGAAACAATACTAGTGAGTTATGCAAAAAATAGTCATGAGATCACAGATACCACAGCCCTCTCTGAAGTGGTTTCACTGCCCCTCTCACCTCCAAGTTATCTCCTTTGCTAAAGCTGTCCCCACCCTCTGACTTGTCAGTGCTGTTCACAACACAACTATTATTACTGCTGTACTACAAACACACTTGATCCCAAGAATCACTTCATTCATTTACTCATACTTTTTCCTCCAATATCTTGTTGACAGAATTAAATGAGGATTATGCTTTGACATTTTAAGAATTGTGCTAGAGATTCAGAGGGAAGGATTATATTTTTAATAGTCATGGAAGTCAATATCATATTACCCTTTTTTGGACCTCACTCAGTTGCACACATTTCTGTATATTCCTCTGAAGTTTATATTAGAAATAGAATACTGGAAACAATTTAAAAAAGAGAATTCTAACTTTAATCACAAGATATTGAAAACTTTGCAAGATTCCTGATTAATTGGTCAAATTTCTTATAAGTATTCTTCAGAATCAGCAACCCTGTTAAATCTGAGAAGTAAGTTTTTCTCTCCATGGGCTCCATTAGTGAAAGGACATTGTGGCTTAGGAAGATTTGAAAAAAGGTCTGATGTAATGGTGGTCTTCCCTGAAGGAAGCATGATTGCCTGGAGTTGTTTTTTCACTGTAAGCATAAAAATTTATAAAATCATTAAGAAAAAAGTATATGGCTATCCATATATTTATTTACATTTGACTCCCAATTATTTTATTTTATGAGTTTGTAGCATTAACCCTTGAAAATTAATTTGTTTTTCCTTCTCCTGCTTTAACCCAAGGGCATTTGGTTCCTTGGAATCCTTTCAGTTTGGAAGCTGGCAAGTACCAGTGCAATGGAATGTCATAGAGAAGAGAGCCAGTACTTAGAAATGAATTATCTGAAAAACTAAAAATTTACACTGAAATGCTATAATTTACAAGTTTTTCATCCCAACATCTAGCCTTCCCATGCCACGTCTCAGTTTGAAATGTCAAAGCTAAATGCATTTCTTAAAAAAAAAATGTGTAAAGCTCAGTCGACTGCCTTTACTCACATAAAAACTTGTACTTTTTCTGTAACTATTGGGCCAATGATGAGGTGTGCTTCGACATTTTAACTAAGAACCATTCATCAAAACATCGCATTCTGCTTCTTCAGTATAGGCCAGTGAGATGTGTAATGCGGCTACCGAGAATTGGCTGACTAAGGACTTTTAAAGCATTTCGACAGCTGCTTTTTTGAAGTACTGCTTTTACACAGATAGATCATAACCCTTGCTAGATTGAACTCTATAAGGGAAGTGACTGTGTTTCTTTTGCTTGTTATATCCCCAGGACCTAATATGGTGCTGAGATATCAATAAATATTCAGTGAACAAATGATTTAAGTCCCAGATTCCTCCTTTTTTATTTTGAATTTAATTTATTTTTTTATACAGCAGGTTCTTATTAGTCATCGATTTTATACACATCAGTGTATACATGTCAATCCCAATCTCCCAATTCATCCCACCATCACCAACCCACTGCCCACCACTTTCCCCCCTTAGTGTCCATACGTTTATCTCTACATTTGTGTCTCAATTTCTGTCGTGCAAACCGGTTCATCTGTACCATTTTTCAAGGTTCCACATATATGCATGAATATATGATGTTTGTTTTTCTCTTTTGGACTTACTTCACTCTGTATGAGGTCTCTAGATCCATCCACGTCTCTACAAATGACCCAATTTTATTCATTTTTATGGCTGAGTAATATTCCATTGTATATATATACCACATCTTCTTTATCCATTTGTCTGTCGATGGGCATTTATGTTGCTTCCATGACCTGGCTAATGTAAATAATGCTGCAGTGAACATTGGGGTGCATGTGTCTTTTTGAATTATGGTTTTCTCTGGGTATATGCCCAGTAGTGGGATTGCTGGGTCATTTCTATTTTTAGTTTTTTAGGGAAACTCCATATTGTTCTCCATAGTGGCTGTATCAGTTTACATTCCCACCAACAGTGCAAGAGGGTTCCCTTTTCTCCACACCCTCTCCAGCATTTGTTGCTTGTAGATTTTCTGATGATGCCCATTCTAAATGGTGTGAGGTGATACCTCATTGTAGTTTTGATTTGCATTTCTCTAATAATTACTGGTGTTGAGCAGATTTTCATGTGCTTCTTGGCCATCTGTATATCTTCTTTGGATAAGTGTCTATTTAGGTCTTCTGAGCATTTTTGGATTGGGTGGTTTGTTTCTTTAATATTGAGCTGCATGAGCTGTTTATATATTTTGGAGATTAACCCTTTGTCTGTTGATTTGTTTGCAAATATTTTCTCCCATTTTGAGGTTGTCTTTTCATCTTGTTTATGGTTTCCTTTGCTGTGCAAAGCATTGAAGTTTCATTAGGTCCCATTTGTTTATTTTTGTTTTTATTTCCATTACTCTAGGAGGTGGATCAAAAAGATCTTGCTGTGATTTATGTCAAAGAGTGTTCTTCCTGTATTTTCCTCTAAGAGATTTATAGTGTCCGGTCTTACATTTAGGTCTCTAATCCATTTTGAGTTTATTTTTGTGTATGGTGTTAGGGAGTGTTCTAATTTCATTCTTTTACATGTAGCTGTCCAGTTTTCCCAGCACCACTTATTGAAGAGACTGTCTTTTCTCCATTTTTATCCTTGCCCCCTTTGTCATAGATAAGTTGACTATAGGTGCGTGGGTTTATCTCTGGGCTTTCTATCTTGTTCCATTGATCTATGTTTCTGTTTTTCTTCCAGTACCATATTGTCTTGATTACTGTAGCTTTGTAGTATAGTCTGAAGTCAGGGAGTCTGATTCCTCCAGCTCCGTTTTTTTCCCTCAAGACTGCTTTGGCTATTTGGGGTCTTTTTTGTCTCCATACAAATTTTAAGATTTTTTGTTCTAGTTCCATAAAAAATGCCATTGGTAATTTGATAGGGATTGCATTGAGTCTGTAGACTGCTTTGGGTAGTATAGTCATTTTCACAATATTGATTCTTCCAATCCAAGAACATGGTATATCTCTCCATTTGTTTGTATCATCTTTACTTACTTTCATCACTGTCTTATAGTTTCTGCATACAGGTCTTTTGTCTCCGTAGGTAGGTTTATTCCTAGGTATTTTATTCTTTTTGTTGCAATGGTAAATGGGAGTGTTTCCTTAATTTCTCTTTCAGATTTTCGTCAGTAGTGTATAGGAATGCAAGAGATTTCTGTGCATTCATTTTTTATCTTGCAACTTTTCGAAATTCATTGATTAGCTCTAGTAGTTTTATGGTGGCATCTTTAGGATTCTCTATGTATAGTCTCATGTCATCTGCAAACAGTGACAGCTTTACTTCTTCTTTTCCAGTTTGTATTCCTTTTATTTCTTTTTCTTCTCTGATTGCCATGGCTAGGACTTCCAAAGCTTTGTTGAATAATAGTGGTGAGACTGGACATCCTTGTCTTGTTCCTAATCTTAGAGGAAATGCTTTCAGTTTTTCACCATTGAGAATGATGTTTTCTGTGTGTTTGTTGTATATGGCCTTTATTATGTTGAGGTAGGTTCCCTCTATGCCCACTTTCTGGAGAGTTTTTAATCATAAATGGGTGTTGAATTTTGTCAAAAGTTTTTTCTGCATCTATTGGGATGATCATATGGTTTTTATTCTTCAATTTGTTAATATGGTGTATCGCATTGATTGATTTCTGTATATTGAAGAATACTTGCATCCCTGGGATAAATCCCAGTTGATCATGGTGTATGATCCTTTTAATGTGTTGTTGGATTCTGTTGGCTAGTATTTTGTTGAGAATGTTTGCATTCATATTCATCAGTGATATTGGTCTGTAATTTTCTTTTCTTGTAATATCTTTGTCTGGTTTTGGTATCAGGGTGATGGTGGCCTCATAGAATGAGTTTGGGAGTGTTCCTTCCTCTGCAATTTTTTGGAAGAGTTTGAGAAGGATGGGTGTTAGCTATTCTCTAAATGTTTGGTAGAATTCACCTGTGAAGCCATCTGGTCCTGGACTTTTGTTTGTTGGAAGATTTTTAATCACAGTTTGAATTTCATTACTTGTGATTGGTCTGTTCATATTTTCTATTTCTTCCTGGTTCAGTCTTGGGAGGTTATACCTTTCTAGGAATTTTTCCATTTCTTCCAGGTTGTCCATTTTATTGGCGTAGAGTTGCTTGTAGTAGTCTCTTGGGGTGCTTTGTCTTTCATGGTGTCTGTTGTAACTTCTCCTTTTTCATTTCTAATTTTATTGATTTGAGTTCTCTCCCTCTCTTTCTTGATGAGTCTGGCTAATGGTTTATCAATTTTGTTTATCTTATCAAAGAACCAGCTTTTAGTTTTATTGATTTTGCTATTGTTTTCTTTGTTTCTATTTCATTTTTGATTTTTATGATTTTTATGATTTCTGATCTTTAAGATTTATTTCCTTCTGCTAACTTTGGGTTTTGTTTGTTTCTTTCTCTAGTTCCTTTAGGTGTAAGGTTAGATTGTTTATTTGAGATTTTTCTTGTTTCTTGATGTAGGCTTGTATAGCTGTAAACTTACCTCTTAGAACTGCTTTTGCTGCATCCCATAGGTTTTGGAGCATTGTGTTTTCATTGACATTTGTTTCTAGGTATTTTTAAATTTCCTCTTTGATTTCTTCAGTGAACTTTTGGTTATTAAGTAGTGTATTATTTAGCCTCCATGTGTTTGGTTTTTTTAATGTTTTTTTCCCTGTAATTGATTTCTTTTTTTTTTTTTTTTTTTTTTTTTTTTGTGGTACGCAGGCCTCTCACTGTTGTGGCCTCTCCCGTTGTGGAGCAAAGGCTCTGGATGTGCAGGCTCAATGGCCATGGCTCACGGGCCCAGCCACTCCACGGCATGTGGGGTTCTCCTGGACCGGGGCATGAACCCATGTCCCCTGCATCGGCAGGCAGACTCTCAACCACTGTGCCACCAGGGAAGGCCCCTGTAATTGATTTCTAATCTCATACTGTGGTGGTCAGAAAAGATGCTTGATATGATTTCAATTTTCTTAAATTTACTGAAGCCTGATTTGTGACCCAAAATGTGATCTATCCTGGAGAATTTTCCATGTACACTTGAGAAGAAAGTGTAATCTGCTGTTTCTGGATGGAATGTTCTAGAGATATCAATTAAATCTATCTGGTCTATTGAGTCATTTAAAGCTTGTGTTTCCTTATTAATTTTCTCTTTGAACGATCTGTTCATTGGTGTAAGTGAGGTGTTAAAGTCCCTCACTATTTTTGTGTCACTCTCGATTTCCTCTTTTATAGCTGTAACCAGTTGCCTTATGTATTGAGGTGTTCCTATGTTGGGTGTATATATATTTATAATTGTTATATCTTCTTCTTGGATTGATCTCTTGATCATTATGTAGTGTCCTTCCTTGTCTCATGTAACATTATTTATTTTAAAGTCTATTTTATCTGATATGAGTATTGCTACTCCAGCTTTCTTTTGATTTCCATTTGCATGGAATCTCTTTTTCCATCCCCTCACTTTCAGTCTGTATGTGTCCCTAGGTCTGAAGTGGGTCTCTTGTAGACAGCATATATATGGGTCTTGTTTTTGTATCCATTCAGCAAGCCTGTGTCTTTTGGTTGGAGCATTTAATCCATTCATGTTTTAGGTAATTATTGAAAAATTATGGTCCTATCACCAGTTTCTTCATCGTTTTAGATTTGTTTTTGTAGGTCATTTTCTTCACTTGTGTTTCCCACTTAGAGAATTTCCTTTAGTCTTTTTTGTAGAGATGGTTTTGTGGTGCTGAATTCTCTTAGCTTTTGCTTATCTGTAAAGCTTTTGATTTCTCCATTGAATCTGAATGAGATCCTTGCTGGGTAGAGTAATCTTGGTTGTAGCTCTTCCCTTTCATCACTTTAAGTATGTCATGCCACTCCCTTCTGGCTTGTACAGTTTCTGCTGAGAAATCAGCTGTTAACCTTATGGGAGTTCCCTTGTATGTTATTTGTTGTTTTTCCCTTGCTGCTTTCAATAATTTTTCTTTGTCTTTAATTTTTTCCAATTTGATTACTATGTGTCTTGGCATGTTTCTCCTTGGGTTTATCCTGTATGGGACTCTCTGTGCTTCCTGGACTTGGGTGGCTATTTCCTTTCCCATGTTAGGGAAGTTTTTGACTCTAATTTCTTCAAATATTTTCTCATGTCCTTCCTCTCTCTCTTCTCCTTCTGGGACCCCTATAATGAGAAAGTTGTTGCGTTTAATGTTGTCCCAGAGGTCTCTTAGGCTGTCTTCATTTCTTTTCATTCTTTTTTCTTTATTCTGTTCTGCAGCAGTGAGTGCCACCATTCTGTCTTCCAGGTCACTTATCCATTCTTCTGCCTAAGTTATTCTGCTATTGATTCCCTCTAGTGTATTTTTCATTTGAATTATTGTATTGTTCATCTCTGCTTGTTTGTTCTTTAATTCTTCTAGGCCTTTGTTAAACTTTTCTTGCATTTTCTTGATCTTTGCCTCCATTCTTTTTCCAAGGTCCTGGATCATCTTCACTATTGTTATTCTGAATTCTTTTCTGGAATGCTGCCTGTTTCCACTTCATTTACTTGTTTTTCTGGGGTGTTATCTTGTTCCTTCATCTGGTACATAGCCTGCCTCCTTTTCATCTTGTCTATCTTTCTATGAATGTGGTTTTTGTTCCACAGGCTGCAAGACTGTAGTTCTTCTTGCTTCTGCTGTCTGCCCTCTGGTGGATGAGGCTATCTAAGAAGCTTGTGCAAGTTTCCTGATGGGAGCAAATGGTGATGGGTAGAGCAGGCTGTTGCTCTGGTGGGCAGAGCTCAGTTAAACTTTAATCTGCTTACCTGCTGATGGGTGGGCCTGAGTCCCCTCCCGGTTGGTTGTTTGGCCTGAGGTGACCCAACACTGGAGCCTACCCGGGCTCTTTGGTGGGGCTAATGGAGGACTCTGGGAGGGCTTATGCCAAGGAATACTTCGCAGAAGTTCTGCTGCCAGTGTCCTTGTCCTCATGTTGAGAAAGACCCCCCCTCCCACCTTGCAGGAGACACCTAACACCAGCATGTAGGTCTGGTTCAGTCTCCAGTGGGTTCACTGTTCCTTCCCCTGGGTCCCAATGCGCACACTACTTTGTGTGTGTCCTCCAAGAGTGGAGTCTCTGTGTCCCGCAGTCCTGTCAAAGTTCTGCAATCAAATCCCACCAGCCTTCAAAGTCTGATTCTCTAGGAATTGCTCCTCCCATTGCCGGCCCCCCAGGTTTGGAAGCCTGATGTGGGTCTCAGAACCTTCACTCCAGTGGGTGGACTTCTGTGGTATGTGTTCTCCAGTTTGTGGGTCACCCACCCAGCCATTATGGAATTTGATTTTATTGTGATTGCACTCCTTGTGTCATCTCATTGTGGCTTCTCCTTTGTCTTTGGATGTGGGGTATCTTTTTTGGTGAGTTCCAGTGTCTTCCTGTCGATGATTGTTCAGAAGTTAGTTGTGATTCCAGTATTCTTGCAAGAGGGAGTGAGAGCATGTCCTTCTACTCCGCCATCTTGAACCAATCTCTCAAGTCCCTGACTTTTTCTGATGTTGTGTTCCCCATCATGCACAAGTGAAGTCTGACCCAATTCTCCAGCTGTCTGGGACCCCACTTTGTTTTGATTAGGCCTCTATTGGTTTTAACCTATGGTTGTACTTACTGCAATATTGTTCATAGTTTTCCTGTTTACAAGTCTTCATTCACCACCAGACTGAATGTTCCTGGAAAGTGCCCACCCTGCCTTATATATCCTGTCATCATCAAAGTCTACACAATGGTTTACATAATATCTGATAAACTTTTAGCAAACTTGTCTTTCAACATTTTCAAGAAATATGGAAGTATCTCTTCCTTTTATATATTTGCTTTTCACTAAAAGAAGATAGGTCTATGCCCAAAGGTAAGCTTTGATTTAAAAAGAAAGAAAAAAGGCCAACTTTGTAGAGCTCCTACAAAGGATTGATGGATTTGTTCATTCAATCAGTATTTATTAAGTGCTGAGTGCCAACTGGGTGCCAGGCACTGTTCTATGTGCTAAGGAAACAGCAATGAATAAAACAGACCCAAATCCCCATCTTTATGGATTTATTCTTGTTGAAAGACAAACTGAGGCATTTAAAAATTTTTAAGTGTTTATTTAAGCAAAAATCAATTCTATTTGGGCAGCATCCAATATAGCAGATAGACAGGAGCTCCGAGGAGCTGTACAAAATGAAAGACTTTTATAGGCAGAAGGGAATGGGAACAAGGCAAAAAAGTGGGTTGGTTATTGCAAGGTTACTTTCCTTTAGGGGATGGCAGGGGTTTACCCAGCAGATTACCTCACTAGTGCTGATCAGGCTGTTCCTGATTGACTGGTTTGAGATTTTATTTCTGGGAGAGCTGAAACTGTAATTAAGTCAAGTCTCACTTTGGTGACTTGGGGCTTGGCATAAGTGACTTTATTTGGGGTTTGTTGCTTGTTTTTCAAAATTCTAATGAAGGAAATAGACCACAAGTAAAACATCTAGTCTATTGCATAGTGATAAAGTGCTAAGGAAAATAAATAAAGCTGGGAAAGGGGATACAAGTAACTGGGAGAGTGGGTTGACATTTTTGATAGGGTGGACATTGCCAGCATCATCAAGAAGGTAACTTTTGGGTAAAGGACTGAAGAGATTGCCAGCGATGTGGACATCTAGAATAGCATTCCAGGAAGAAGGAACAGCATGTTAAATCCAACAGGCAGTTCTTTAGTTCTCATGTGACTTCTCCTCCTTAGCAGCTCTCGATGCAGTAGATCACTCTGCTACCACGGTGCTGCTCTACAGGTTTCCTCTTCTCTTAACTGATGCCTCCTTTTTTCGTTCTTCTCATGATTTTTAAATGTTGGAGTACTCCGTAGCTCAATCATCATAATTCTTTTCTTCTCTCTCCACTTCCTGTATCATCTCATCCACCCTGTGGCCTAAATACACCTAAATTTGTATTTCCAACCCTGACTTTTCTGACCACTTTATCGAGACCTGTATATCTCGTTGCTTACTTGACAACTCATCTACATTCATCCCAAGTTTAGTATGTCCAAAATCAATCTTTTGATTCTCAGCCTCGCTTCCAAAAGTTTCTTCACCTTTTCTTTGCCATCTCAGTAAATGGTATCATTATTCATATAGTTGTTCAAGCTAAAACTTAGGAGTCTTCCACAAGCCCTTTTTCCTCTCACCTCTCACAGAAAATCAGTGGGCAGGTCCTGTTGTATCTAACTCTGTATTAAAATATATTTGAATTAATGATACTCTTGGAATGTAAGAACGTTTTATTTATATTATTATAAACTAATATAGTATATATGTGATTTATATAACTATTATAAATATAAATATGGAAATATTATTTATGTCATTATATATAATATAACCCGATATAATGATATAAGTACACATACATGTATATTAATAACACAAATATAAAAATTATCTTCTAATTTTTTCTCTCTGCTTCAACTCTTGTTCTCTGCCTCTGCCTCTTCCTAGTTGATTCTCCATACAGCATCTAGAATCATCCTTTAAAACTAAAAATGTGATTGTGTCATTCCTCGGCTCAAAAATCTTTAGTGACTTTCCATCTTCCAGAAGCAAATCCAGCCTCCTCATCATATCCAGCAGGCCCTACATAATCTAGTCCTTAGCTGCATTTCATCTCTATAACCTTCCCTGTCACTTTCCACTCCCACACCAAGCAGGGCCCTGCCTCGGGATCTTTTCTGTGGATGTTCCCTTTGCTGGAACACTCACTTGAATATCCTCAGTGCGCCTTCACTTCATTCATGTCTGTCCAAATGTCACGTCAACACAGAGGTTATCCCTAAGTACTCTATCTAAAAATGGAATCCTCCACCAGTCTATATTCCCATGTCTTATTTTATTTTTCTTAATACCCTTCATCACCATGTGGCAATATAGTACATATTTATTTGAATTTTGAATTTATTCTGAATTTTGGCTTCCATAGCCCCCTATATACAGCCCCATCATAACAGTTAATAAAGTATATCTTAATTGGAAGTAATTTTTCTCATTTATTGGACTGTATGCCCCTGGAAGGAAACGACATTAACATTCATTTCTGATTTGCCAATGTTCAGAAAAGGCCTGCGCGCATAGGGGTGCTTCATAGAAGTGTATTGAGTGAATTAATTATTACTTGGTATCATTGTTTCCTCAAGAAGCAATTCCGAGAATCTCTGGTGTTTCCCCAAAGCATTAGGCCAGTAACATTCTTATGATCAACCGTCTTCCACTGGGTAAAATGCAGCCAATTTCTGGTTTAGAAAATGGATAAATGATGTTCTGAAATCATATGAAATTTTAGATTATAATTTTTAAAAGCATGCAGTTTTTCACATGACAAAATGCAGAGTTTGACAATATTAAGACAGCAAATGCAGAGATTAGAATCTTAGATTTTGTAGAATTTGACATTCGTGATCATCTACTCCAATGCCTTGTTTTATACATGATGAAGCTGAGGGCCAGAACTCGGGAGGTGACAAAACTAAAGCTAGAGGAAGAGTTGGGATATCTGGATCACAGTCCAGTTTTTTTCCTCACTGTGCCATTCTTCCATCCTTACTCAATTTCCTTGATCTTGATGATCACATCTCCAATGGTAAACTCAGAAGCCTGTATATATCCAACCTCTTCATTCTATTGTGTTTTATCATATTAGATTTTCATTTGCTTATATAGGAGTACCAGTGATCCAATTCAGTGAGTCATACTTTTCATCAAGAGTACGATGCAGAAAAATGCAGACACAGATCTGATTTTTAGATAAATTCTAAGCTGTAGTTTGATTCTACAAATCATCAATATTATGGAAGACCATTCTTTTTTAAAAATAATTAATTAATTTTTGGCTGCATTTGCTTCTTTGTTGCTGTGTGCAGCTTTCCCTCATTGCGGCAAGTGGGGGCTACTCTTCTTTACGGTGTGTGGGCTACTCATTGCGGTGGCTTCTCTTGTTGTGGAGCACAGGATTTAGACATGCAGGCTTCAGTAGTTTTGCTCACGGGCTCAGTAGTTGTGGCTCGTGGGCTCTAGAGCGCAGGCTCAGTAGTTGTGGCACATGGACTTAGTTGCTCCACGGCATGTGGGATCTTCCCAGACCAGGGTATGAACCTGTGTCCTCTGCATTGACAGGTGGATTCTTAACCACTGCACCACCAGTGAAGCCCCTTGAAGACGATTCTTTTTTTAAAATTTAATTTAATGTATTTTTTATACAGCAGGTTCTTATTAATTATCCATTTTATACATATTAGTGTATATATGTCAATCCCAATCTCCCAATTCATCACACTATCACCCCCACCCACCACTTTCCCCCCTTGGTGTCCACACGTTTGTACTCTACATCTGTGTCTCTATTTCTGCCCTGCAAACTGGTTCATCTGTACCATTTTTCTAGGTTCCACATATATGCATTAATATACGATATTTTTTTTCTCTTTCTGACTTACTTCACTCTGTATGACAGTCTCTAGATTCATCCATGTCTCTATAAATGACCCAATTTCATTCCTTTTTATGGCTGAGTAATATTCCATTGTATATATGTACCACATCTTCTTTATCCATTTGTCTGTTGATGAGCATTTAGGTTGCTTCCATGACCAAGCTATTGTAAATAGTGTTGCAATGAACATTGGGGTGCATGTGTCTTTTTGAATTATGGTTTTCTCTGGGTATATGCCCAGTAGTGAGATTGTTGAGTCATATGGTAATTCTATTTTTCGTTATTTAAGGAACCTCCATACTGTTCTCCATAGTGGCTGTATCAATTTACATTCCCACCAACAGTGCAAGAGGTTTCCCTTTTCTCCACACCCTCTCCAGCATTTGTTGCTTGTAGATTTTCTGATGATGCCCATTCTAACTGGTGTGAGGTGATACCTCATTGTAGTTTTGATTTCCATTTCTCTAATGATTAGTGATGTTGAGCAGATTTTCATGTGCTTCTTGGCCATCTGTATGTCTTTTTTGGAGAAATGTCTATTTAGGTCTTCTGCGCATTTTTGGATTAGGTTGTTTGTTTCTTTAGTATTGAGCTGCATGAGCTATTTATATATTTTGGAGAATAATCCTTTGTTGATTCATTTGCAAATATTTTCTCCCATTTTGAGGTTGTCTTTTCATCTTGTTTATGGTTTCCTTTGCTGTGCAAAAGCATTGAAGTTTCATTAGGTCCCATTTGTTTATTTTTGTTTTTATTTCCATTACTCTAGGAGGTGGATCAAAAAGATCTTGCTGTGGTTTATGTCAAAGAGTGTTCTTCCAATGTTTTCCTCTAAGATTTTTATACGGTCTGGTCTTATATTTAGGTCTCTAATCCATTTTGAGTTTATTTTTGTGTATGGAGTTAGGGAGTGTTCTAATTTCATTCTTTTACATGGAGCTGTCCAGTTTTCCCAGCATCACTTATTGAAGAGACTGTCTTTTCTCCTTTGTTATCCTTGCCTCCTTTGTCATAGATTAGTTGACCATAGGTGCATGGGTTTATTTCTGGGTTTTCTATCTTGTTCCATTGATCTATGTCTCTGTTTTTGTTCCAGTACCATATTGTCTTGATTACTGTAGCTTTGTAGTATAGTCTGAAATCAGGGAGCCTGATTCCTCCAGCATCATTTTTTTCTCCTCAAGACTGCTTTGGCTATTTGGGGTCTTTTTTGTCTCCATACAAATTTTAAGATTTTTTGTTCTAGTTCCATGAAAAATGCCATTGGTAATTTGATAGGGATTGCATTGAATCTGTAGATTGCTTTGGGTAGTATAGTCATTTTCACAATATTGATTCTTCCATTCCAAGACCATGGTATATGTCTCCATCTGTTAGTATCAACTTTAATTTCTTTCATCACTGTCTTATAATTTTCTTCATACAGGTCTTTTTTCTCCCTAGGTAGGTTTATTCCTAGGTATTTTATTCTTTTTGTTGCAATGCTAAATGGGAGTGTTTCCTTAATTTCTCTTTCAGATTTTTCATCATTAGTGTATAGGAATGCAAGAGATTTCTGTGCATTCATTTTGTCTCCTGCAACTTTACCAAATTCATTGATTAGCTCTAGTAGTTTTGTGGTAGTATCTTTTGGATGTTTTACTTACAGTTTTATTTCTTCTTTTCCAATTTGTATTCCTTTCATTTCTTTTTCTTCTCTGATTGCCATGGCTAGGACTTCAAAAGCTATGTTAAATAATAGTGGTGAGAGTGGCCATCCTTTTCTTTTTCCTGATCTTAGAGGAAATGCTTTCAGTTTTTCACCATTGAGAATGATGTTTTCTGTGTGTTTGTTATATATGGCCTTTATTATATTGAGGTAGGTTCCCTCTATGCTCACTTTCTGGAGAGTTTTTATCATAAATTGGTGTTGAAGTTTGTGAAAAGTTTTTCTGCCTCTATTGAGATGATCATATGGTTTTTATTCTTCAATTTGTTAATATGGTATATCGCATTGATTGACTTGCGTATATTGAAGAATACTTGCATCCCTGGGATAAATCCCAGTTGATCATGGTGTATGATCCTTTTAATGTGTTGTTGGATTCTGTTTGCTAGTATTTTGTTGAGGATGTTTGCATCTATATTCATCAGTGATATTGATCTGTAATTTTCTTTTTTTTTTTCGTATTTTTGTCTGGTTTTGGTATCAGGGTGATGCTGACCTCATAGAATGAGTTTGGGATTGTCCCTTCCTCTGCAATTTTTCGAAGAGTTTGAGAAGGATGAGTATTAGCTCTTCTCTAAATGTTTAATAGAATTCACCGGTGAAGCATCTGGTCCTGGACTTTTGTTTTTTGGAATATTTTAATCACAGTTTCAGTTTCATTACTTGTGATTGATCTGTTTATATTTTCTATTTCTTCCTGGTTCAGTTTTGGGAGGTTATACCTTTCTATGGATTTTTCCATTTCTTCCAGGTTGTCCATTTTATTGGCATAGCGTTGCTTGTAGTAGTCTCTTAGGATGCTTTGTATTTCAGTGGTGTCTGTTGTAACTTCTCCTTTTTCATTTCTAATTTTATTGGTTTGAGTCCTCCTCCTCTTTATCTTGGTGAGTCTGGCTAATGGTTAATTAATTTTGTTTATCTTCTCAAAGAACCAGCTTTTAGTTTTATTGAGCTTTGCTATTGTTTTCTTTGTTTCTATTTCATTTATTTCTGCTCTGATCTTTATGATTTCTTTCCTTCTGCTAACTTTGGGTTTTGTTTGTTCTTCTTTCTCTAGTTCCTCTAGGTATAAGATTAGATTGTTTATTTGAGGTTTTTCTTGTTTCTTGAGGTAGGCTTGTATTGCTATAAACTTCTCTTTTAGAACTGCTTTTGCTGCATCCCATAGGTTTTGGATTATCGTGTTTTCATTGTCATTTGTTTGTACATATTTTTTGATTTCCTCTTTGATTTTTTCAGGGTTCTCTTGGTTACTCACTAACGTATTGTTTAGCCTCCATGTGTTTGTGTGTTTTACATTGTTTTCCCTGTAGTTGATTTCTTATCTCATAGTGTTGTTGTCAGATAAGATGCTTGATATGATTTCAATTTTCTTAAGCTTACTGAGGCTTGATTTGTGACCCAGGACATGATCTATCCTGGAGAATGTTCTGTGCGCACTTGAGAAGAAAGTGTAATCTGCTGTTTTGGGATGGAATGTCCTATAAATATTAATTAAATCTATCTGGTCAATTGTATCATTTAAAGCTTGTGTTTCCTTATTAAATTTCTGTCTGGATGATCTGTCCATTGGTGTAAGTGAGGTGTTAAATTCCCCCACTATTTTTGTGTTACTGTTGATTTCCTCTTTTATAGCTGTAAGCAGTTGCCTTATGTATCGAGGTATTCCTATGTTGGGTGCATATATATTTATAATTGTTATATCTTCTTCTTGGATTGATCTCTTGATCATTATGTAGTGTCCTTCCTTGTCTCTTGTAATGTTCTTTATTTTAAAGTCTATTTTATCTGATATGAGTATTGCTACTCCAGCTTTCTTTTGATTTCCATTTGCATGGAATATCTTTTTCCATCCCCTCACTCTCAGTCTGTATGTGTCCCTAGGTCTGAAGTGGGTCTCTTGTAGACAGCATATATATGGGTCTTGTTTTTGTATCTATTGGTTGGAGCATTTAATCCATTCACGTTTAAGGTAATTATCTATATGTATGTTCCTATTACCATTTTCTTAATTGTTTGGGTTTGTTTTTAGTATGTCCTTTTCTTCTCTTGTGTTTCACACTTAGAGAAGTTCCTTTAGCATTTGTTGTAGAACTGGTTTGGTGGTGCTGAATTCTCTTACCTCTTGCTTGTCTGTAAAGCTTTTGATTTCTCCATCGAATCTGAATGAGATCCTTGCCAGGTAGCGTAATCTTGGTTGTAGCTCTTCCCTTTCATCACTTTAAGTATGTCATGCCACTCCCTTCTGGCTTGTACAGTTTCTGCTGAGAAATCAGCTGTTAACTTTATGGGAGTTCCATTGTATGTTATTTGTTATTTTTCCCTTGCTGCTTTCAATAAATTTTCTTTGTCTTTAATTTCTTCAAATTTGATTACTATGTGTCTCCACGTGTTTCTCCTTGGGTTTATCCTGTATGGGACTCTCTGTGCTTCCTGGACTTGGGTGGCTATTTCCTTTCCCATGTTAGGGAAGTTTTTGACTCTAATCTCTTCAAATATTTTCTCGGGTCCTTCCTCTCTCTCTTCTCCTTCTGGGACCTCTGTAATGCGAATGCTGTTGTGTTTAATGTTGTCCCAGAGCTCCCTTAGGCTGCCTTCATTTGTTTGCATTCTTATTTCATTATTCTGTTCTAGAGCAGTGAAATCCACCATTCTGTCTTTCAGGTCACTTATCTGTTCTTTGTCTCAGTTATTCTGCTATTGATTCCTTCTAGTGTACGTTTCATTTCAGTTATTGTATTGTTCATCTCTGTTTGTTCCTTCATTCTTCTAGGTCTTTGTTAATCATTTCTTGCATCTTTTCGATCTTTGCCTCCATTCTTTTTCTGAGGTCCTGGATCATCTTCACTATCATTATTCTGAATTCTTTTTTGGATGGTTGCTTATCTCCACTTCATTTACTTGTTTTTTTGGGGGGTTTTATCTTCTTCCTTCATGTGGTACATAGCCCTCTGCCTTTTCATCTTGTCTATCTTCCTGTGAATGTGACCATTCTTAACTTTATTTCTGGTAGTGATTGATTCTTTTTTCTTTTAAAATGGAGTTAGGTAGATTTATATAGTAGTGTGCAATTTATGGATTAATGGTGCATAATTTTAAAGTAAGCATTTAAATAATGAAAATTGCACTATGCCTAGAACATTTAGGGACAATAAAAATAAGTTGACTCTCTAGAGATTTGTAGAAGACCTAATGTTTAGAAATGTAGAATAAACCGTTACTCATGACTTTTCTGAAAGGTTGGCAGCTGTGTTTCCTATTTGGTGATGAATATTTTTAAGATTACCATATGGAAAATGGCAAGAATGTATTTAGACAGGATATAGAGTTCATATAGCCTATTTGTTTCAAAACTATGTTGAATAATAGTAGTGAGAGTGGGGAACCTTGTCTTCCTCCTGATCTTAGTGGAAATGGTTTCAGTTTTTACCATTGAGAACGATGTTGGCTGGTCATATATGGCCTTTATTATGTTGAGGAAAGTTCCCTCTATGCCTACTTTCTGCAGGGTTTTTATCATAAATGGGTGTTGAATTTTGTCAAAAGCTTTCTCTGCATCTATTGAGATGATCATATGGTTTATCTCCTTCAATTTGTTAATATGGTTTATCACATTGATAGATTTGCGTATATTGAAGAATCCTTGAATTCCTAGGATAAACCCCACTTGATCATGGTGTATGATCCTTTTAATGTGCTGTTGGATTCTGTTTGCTAGTATTTTGTTGAGGATTTTTGCATCTATGTTCATCAGTGATATTGGCCTGTAGTTTTCTTTCTTTGTGACATCCTTGTCTGGTTTTGGTATCAAGGTGATGGTGGCCTCGTAGAAGGAATTTGGGAGAGTTCCTCCCTCTGCTATATCTTGGAGGAGCTTGAGAAGGATAGGTGTTAGCTCTTCTCTAAATGTTTGATAGAATTTGCCTGTGAAGCCATCTGGTCCTGGGCTTTTGTTTGTTGGAAGATTTTTAAGCACAGTTTCAATTTCAGTGCTTGTGATTGGTCTTTTCATATTTTCTATTTCTTCCTGATTCAGTCTTGGCAGGTTGTGCATTTCTAAGTATTTGTCCATGTCTTCCAGATTGTCCATTTTATTGGCATAGAGTTGCTTGTAGTAATCTCTCATGATCTTTTTTATTTCTGCAGTGTCAGTTGTTACCTCTCCTTTTTCGTTTCTATTTCTATTGATTTGAGTCTTCTCCCTTTTTTTCTTGATGAGTCTGGCTAGTGGCTTATCTATTTTGTTTATCTTCTCAAAGAACCAGCTTTTAGTTTTATTGATCTTTGCTATTGTTTCCTTCATTTCTTTTTCATTTATTTCTGATCTGATTTTTATGATTTCTTTCCTTCTGCTAGCTTTGGGGTTTTTTTGTTCTTCTTTCTCTAATTGCTTGAGGTGTAAGGTTAGGTTGTTTATTCGAGATGTTTCCTGCTTCTTAAGGTGGGCTTGTATTGCTATAAACTTCCCCCTTAGAACTGCTTTTGCTTTTGGGTCGTTGTGTCTCCATTGTCATTTGTTTCTAGGTATTTTTTAATTTCCTCTTTGATTTCTTCAGTGATCACTTCATTATTAAGTAGAGTATTGTTTAGCCTCCATGTGTTTGTATTTTTTACAGATCTTTTCCTGTAATTGATATCTAGTCTCATGGCGTTGTGGTCAGAAAAGATACTTGATACAATTTCAATTTTCTTAAATTTACCAAGGCTTGATTTGTGACCCAAGATATGATCTATCCTGGAGAATGTTCGATGAGCACTTGTGGAAAATGTGTATTCTGTTGTTTTTGGATGGAATGTCCTATAAATATCAATTAAGTCCATCTTGTTTAATGTATCATTTAAAGCTTGTGTTTCCTTATTTATTTTCATTTTGGATGATCTGTCCATGGGTGAAAGTGGGGTGTTAAAGTCCCCTACTATGAATGTGTTACTGTCGATTTCCCCTTTTATGGCTGTTAGTATTTGCCTTACGTATTGAGGTGCTCCTATGTTGGGTGCATAAATATTTACAATTGTTATATCTTCTTCTTGGATCGATCCCTTGATCATTATGCAGTGTCCTTCTTTGTCTCTTTTAATAGTCCTTATTTTAAAGTCTATTTTGGGCTTCCCTGGTGGCGCAGTGGTTGAGAGTCCACCTGCCGACGCAGGGGACGCGGGTTCGTGCCCCAGTCCGGGAAGATCCCACATGCTGCGGAGCGGCTGGGCCCATGAGCCATGGCCTTGAGCCTGCGCGTCCGGAGCCTGTGCTCCGCAACGGGAGAGGCCACAACAGTGAGAGGCCCGCCTACCAAAAGGAAAAGAAAAAAAATAAATAAAGTCTATTTTGTCTGATATGAGAATTGCTACTCCAGCTTTCTTTTGGTTTCCATTTGCATGGAATATCTTCTTCCATCCCCTTACTTTCAGTTTGTATGTGTCTCTAGGTCTGAAGTGTGTCTCTTGTAGACAGCATATATAAGGGTCTTGGTTTTGTATCCATTCAGCCAATCATTGTCTTTTGGTGGGAGCATTTAGTCCATTTACATTTAAGGTAATTATCGATATGTATGTTCCTATTCCCATTTTCTAAATTATTTTGGGTTTGTTATTATAGGTCTTTTCCTTCTCTTGTGTTTCTTGTCTAGGGAAGTTCCTTTAGCATTTGTTGTAAAGTTGGTTTGGTGGTGCTGAACTCTCTCAGCTTTTGCTTGTCTGTAAAGGTTTTAATTTCTCCATCAAATCTGAATGAGATCCTTGCTGGGTAGAGTAGTCTTGGTTGCAGGTTCTTCTCCTTCATCACTTTCAGTATGTCCTGCCACTCCCTTCTGGCTTGCAGGGTTTCTGCTGAGAGATCAGCTGTTAACCTTATGGGGATTCCCTTGTGTGTTATTTGTTGTTTTTCCCTTGCTGCTTTTTATATGCTTTCTTTATATTTAATTTTTGACAGTTTGATTAATATGTGTCTTGGCGTATTTCTCCTTGGATTTATCCTGTATGGGACTCTCTGTGCTTCCTGGACTTGATTAACTATTTCCTTTCCCATATTAGGGAAGTTTTCAACTATAATCTCTTCAAATATTTTCTCAGACCCTTTCTTTTTCTCTTCTTCTTCTGGAACCCCTATAATTCGAATGTTGGTGTGTTTAATGTTGTCTCAGAGGTCTCTGAGACTGTCCTCAGTTCTTTTTATTCTTTTTTCTTTATTCTGCTCTGCAGTAGTGATTTCCACTATTTTATCTTCCAGGTCACTTATCTGTTCTTCTGCCTCAGTTATTCTGCTGTTGATCCCATCTAGAGTAGTTTTAATTTCATTTATTGTGTTGTTCATCGTTGCTTTTTCATCTTTATTTCTTCTAGGTCCTTGTTAACTGTTTCTTGCATTTTGTCTATTCTATTTCCAAGATTTTGGATCATCCTTACTATCATTATTCTGAATTCTTTTTCAGGTAGACTGCCTATTTCCTCTTCATTTGTTAGGTCTGGTGCATTTTTATCTTGCTCCTCCATCTGCTGTGTGTTTTTCTGTCTTCTAATTTACTTATCTTACTGTGTTTGGGGTCTCCTTTTTGCAGGCTGCAGGTTCGTAGTTCCCGCTGTTTTTGATGTCTGTCTCCAGTGGCTAAGATTGGTTCAGTGGGTTGTGTAGGCTTCCTGGTGGAGGGGACTAGTGCCTGTGTTGTGGTGGATGAGGCTGGATCTTGTCTCTCTAGTGGGCAGGTTCACGTCTGGTGGTGTGTTTTGGGGTGTCTGTGGCCTTATTATGATTTTAGGCAGCCTCTCTGCTAATGGGTGGGGTTGTGTTCCTGTCTTGCTAGTTGTTTGGCATAGGTTGTCCAGCACTGTGGCTTGCTGGTCGTTGGGTGAAGCTGGGTGCTGGTGTTAAGATGGAGGTCTCTGGGAGATTTTCGCCGTTTGATATTATGTGGAGCTGGGAGGTCTCTTGTTGACCAGTGTCCTGAAGTTGGCTCTCCTACCTCAGAGGCAGAGCCCTGACTCCTGGCTGGAGCACCAAGAGCCTTTCATCCACACGGCTCAGAATAAAAGGGAGAAAAAGTAGAGAGAATTAGTAGAAGTATGAGGAAAGAAAGAAGGAAAGGAGGGAAGGAAGGAAGGAAGAAAGAAAGAAAGAAGCAAAGAATGAACGAAGGCAAAATGGAAAGAAAGGAGGGAGGGAGGGAGGGAGGAAAGAAGAAAGGAAGGAAAGAAGGAAAAAAGACAGAAAGAAAGAAGATACAGTAAAAATAAAATAAGGTATAATAAAGTTATTGAATTAAAAAATACTTATTTAGAAAAAAAAAGGGACGGATAGAACCTTAGGACAAATGTTGGAAGCAAAGCTATACAGACAAAACCTTACACAGAAGCATACACATACACCCTCACAAAAAGAGGTAAAGGGGGAAAACTCATAAATCTTGCTCTCAGAGACCACCTCCTCAATTTGGGGTGATTCGTTGTCTAAAGGAGGGAAGGAAGGAAGGAAAGAAAGAAAGAAAGAAAGAACGAAGGTAAAGTATAATAAAGTTATTAAAATTAAAATTAATTTTTAAGAAAAAAAATTAAAAGAAAACCATGGACGGATAGAACCCTAGGACAAATGGTGGAAGCAAGACTATACAGACAAGATCTCACACAGAAGCATACACATTCGCAAAAAGAGGAAAAGGGAAAAAAATCATAGATCTTGCTCCTAAAGTCCACCTCCTCAATTTGGGATCATTCCTTGTCTATTCAGGTATTCCACAGATGCAGGGTACATCAGGTTGATTGTGGAGCTTTAATCCGCTGCTTCTGCAGCTGCTGGGAGAGATTTCCCTTTCTCTTCTTTGTTCTCACAGCTCAGAAGGGCTCAGCTTTGGATTTGGCCCTGCCTCTGCGTGTAGGTCGCTGGAGGGCGTCTGTTTTTTGCTCAGACAGGACGGGGTTAAAGGAGCCGCTGATTCGGGGGCTCTGGCGCACTCAGGCCGGGGGCGGGGGGGGGGGAGGGGCACTGCGTGTGGGGCGGGCCTGCGGCGGCAGAGGCTGCCGTGACGTTGCACCAGCCTGAGGCCCGCCGTGCGTTCTCCCGTGGAAGTTGTCCCTGGATCCCGGGAACCTGGCAGTGGCGGGCTGCACAGCCTCCGCGGAAGAGGGGTGTGGAGAGTGACCTGTGCTCGCACACAGGCCCCTTGGTGGCGGCAGCAGCAGCCTTAGTGTCTCCCGCCACTAGTGTCTCCCAGCCTTAGTGTCTGGGGTCCGTGCTTTTAGCCGCGGCTCGTGCCCGTCTCTGGGGTTCGCGCTTTTAGCTGGGGTTCGCGCTTTTAGCTGCGGCTCGCGCCCGTCTCTGGAGTTCCTTTAAGCAGAGCTCTTAAACCCCTCTCCTCGCGCACCAGGAAAGAAAGAGGGAAGAAAAAGTCTCTTGCCTCTTCGACAGGTGCAGACTTTTCCCCGGACTCCCTCCCGGCTAGCCGTGGTGCACCAACCCCTGCAGGCTATGTTCAAGCCGCCAACCCCAGCCCTCTCCCTGCGCTCCTTCCGAAACCGAAACCCGAGGCTTAGCTCGCAGCCCCGCCCGCCCCGGCGGGTGAGCAGACAAGCCTCTCGGGCTGGTGAGTGCCGGTCGGCACCGATCCTCTGTGCGGGAATCTCCCCACTTTGCCCTCCGCACCCCTGTTGCTGTGCTCTCCTCCGCGGCTGCGAAGCTCCCCCCTCCGCCTCCCGCAGTCTCCGCCCGCGAAGGGGCTTCCTAGTGTGTGGAAACTTTTCCTCCTTCACAGCTCCCTCCCACTGGTGCAGGTGCCGTCCCTATTCTTTTGTCTCTGTTTTTTCTTTTTTTCTTTTGCCCTACCCAGGTACGTGGGGAGTTTCTTGCCTTTTGGGAGGTCTGAGGTCTTCCTCCAGCCTTCAGTAGGTGTTCTGTAGGAGTTGTTCCACGTGTAGATGTATTTCTGGTGTATCTGTGGGGAGGAAGGTGATCTCCGTGTCTTACTCTTCCGCCATCTTCAAGGTCCCCCCCTTCCCATTTTTTCTCATGCAGTATAAATAATGTGTTGTGGGACACTGGTGTTATACAGACCACAGTCTAGGAAATTTTCTTTGTTTCATACATATTGTACAGAAGAATAGAAAAGCAGGTGAGAGAATGTCTTTCATTGATCACCTGCTCTAGAAACAACTAGCCATCAAAGGCCCTTTTAGCTTTCCAAAACACCATGAATAGGGCTTCCCTGGTGGCGCAGTGGTTGAGAGTCCGCCTGCCGATGCAGGGGACATGCCGTTCCCCGATCCGGGAAGATCCTACATGCCGCGGAGCGGCTAGGCCCGTGAGCCATGGCCGCTGAGCCTGCGCGTCCGGAGCCTGTGCTCCGCAACGGGAGAGGCCACAACAGTGAGAGGCCCGCGTACCGCAAAAAAACAAACAAAAAAACAAACAAAAAAAACCACAAAAAAACACACAACAACCAAAAAACCCCCCAAAAACACCATGAATAGCCTACTTTCTCCAGTGTGCAAAACCAGGTATCTAGGCAGTCAAACCTTGTGATCACTCACCCTTGTCAATGTCACCCTTCACGTTGAAAGTTTTCTCGGCACATTTCCAGAATGTCGTAAAAACAGAGTTAAAATTGGCATGGCTCCAGCCATCTTCATTCTGGAGATTTATGCTACCATATTATAATTTCTTCAAAGTGTTTGTGGTTCGTTGTCTATTATCATGTCATAAGGACCCTATTACCTTGTAAGATGGAATTACATTTCTCTAGTGCACTGTACTTTGGTATTAATATAAAAAAACACGTTATTCAAAAGTTTTTTTATTTTTTTCCCCCAGTACTGCTGGTAGCTTATATCGATCAGTTTGTACTTTATTTAATGTTTCTATATCTGATGGCCTATCCTTACATGGCTTTCCAGAACTGGACAAGAGTTTATTAAGAGAGAAGTTAACTAGCTTCTATAGGAATTATTCCCACTGTACCCCATTACTACTAATCTGGGTGGGGAAATATAATTAGAAATGAAATCTCCTAACATTCCAGTGAATCTTCTCTATGTAGAAAAGAAGGGAAAAGTTTTATTATTGAATAAACATTAAATCGGGCTGAGATGCAAATCACAGGCAATCTGCTAAGGAGATTGCAAAGGGAGAAACAAATCTCACCCTGTTATATAGCTAGGCAGATACAATCCATTATGTACATGTTAATTGTCTTTATTAAAAATAAAACCCAAAACTTCATGTATGTTTATGAAAAGCAGTAAGTAACGTCATGAAGCCAAGTACCTAGGCTTAAATTCCCACAGAGACAGGGAGACAAGTGCCATCCATCCTCTTAAAAGTTCACATTTCAAAGAAATGACTCTGAGCCCTCCAAGAAATACATTCCTGGATTGCAGAACTGAAATGAGGCTTATCAAGCTTTTAAAAAGATTTATGTACATCTCAAGAAGACAGAGAAACGTTTCCAATTTCAAGTTTTCTAAGGAAAATGCTAAAGGGAGAGTGACTAGTACTCTTCCTTTTGGGCACTAGGGAAAATTTAAAATAAAGTGTTTTTTAGATCTGTATTTACCATTGCAAGTTCCCATTTTTGTTACTATTTTATAGTTGCAGTACAGTTTTTAAATTGTCTCCATTACTGTTGCTACTTTTCCCGAGCATTTTGCAGTTGTATAAATATCCGTGTTTATAGTAAAATACCAAACCACGCAATTATCAGAATTACAATAGGATGAATTCAAAAAATTAATACAATATTCACCTTGAGGGAATATCTTTAAATATGTTATACTAATGGTATGATTCTTGATTAGGCTTCTTGATTCTTGATTAGCAATGTGTAACATTCTTGTTATACATTAATTCACAAACCGTTGTGGAGACTTTCACTTGTACTTTCAAATGATTAACTGAGTGTTATTTTGTAGTCTTGAGAAATCTTACCCAATCTGAGCCTAAGGAGTAGTTTATAATTTGATAATCTAAATTTTTAATTGAGTTTTTTGTGAGTTTAATAAATTTCTTCTGAGCTCTTATCAATCACTTAAGTAACATTGCATTTATATGCTAATCCAGGCCCTTCAGTAATTATTCCATCTTCTCAAATAATTTTTCTCACATGCAAAACACAAAGATACCCATGGCCATTCTCTAGTATCAAAGTCCTCTTATGAGGCACCCACTGAAGGGTACAGATTGAACTTTTAGTGTTTAATGTACAATGAATTGTCTAGAGAACAAACCCAAATTATGGGACATTTTTTCCATTGGTTCAATCAATAGTTGTATTCTTATTACAGTCAATTAAATCCCCATGAATAACAGGCATCCATTTTTGTTTACTATCTGTACTGGGACTGGAGAGAACTTGCATGATAGGCAATTGAGACATGGCTGAAAGACTGTACCTTTCCTCAGGGAGCCTACATTCCAATGAGATTTCCTTTCCCTCTAATTTATTGTCTCAAACACCAACTCAATAAACTTCATTTCCTTTCAGTCAAAGTGTGATTTGTGGACATTCACAAAGTATCCACAGAAGCAAGACTTTGGGGCACCTCTCTTCCCAGACTTTACGAATTGGGTCATTGGATAACAGTATCAGGGCACACACACAGCATCTTTGTGCTTGGCTGCAAATAATAGAAAACAACATTTATCAACTTGAGCAGCAGAGGGAAGGGTATATGATGGCTCACAGAGTGGCAGAGCATTGGAGATCCAGAGTGAGAAGATGATCAAGAAACAAAAAAGGTAGTCAGTCGAGAGAGCATAGCCGGATTTCCATCTGGGGGTGTGGGGTTTGGTTAGAATGCCAGGGCTGGGAACTTTCTGTGCTTTGACATGTTATCCTTTCTGGAGTCAAAATTCCAGTCAGAAGTATTTGATTAGGTGAGTCAACTTCTAGTAATGTCAGCTGCATTGCAGAAAAGGAGTAAAGGGAGGGAAAGAGTTATTCCATTTTGCTTTTGTTGGGGAGAAGGAATTTTCCTCTACCCTTCAAGGGTTCTTTTGGCTGGTCTAATAATCAAATTGACATGAAACAGATTAACAGGAGAAAAACAAATTTAATTTTGTATGTACAGAAACCCCACATGTAGGAGGAATTCAAAGACAGGGTAAAATGAAGTATATAGGCCATCCTGAGCTAAGAAATGAGAAAGGGGACTGGGGCTTCAACTAAAAGGAGGGTAATTCACAGGACAATAAGAAAAAGAGCAGATGTTTAGTAATTAGATTTTTGCTTTGCCATGCAGATGGGTCCCTCAGATAAAATTTATCTCCAGTAATAATTTTCATTCTGGGATAGAACCCCCCCCAAGTTTAAATTCTTCTAGGTAGTTAAGGGAGGGACAGAAGTTTCTCTTGAGCCCACAGTGTCTGGATTGCCTTTAGCTCAAAGTAATCTACATGCCAAGGTGGTGCGTTTTGGGGAGGCTCATTCTGAACCCCTTCACTTCCTAGAGTGTGAGACATCACTCTGCTTCCAAACTATTTTGATATTTCTGTCAAATGGTGCTGACTTTTGCACACACTGTTCTAAGTGCTTTGCACATAATAATTCATTTATTCTCAAACAACTCTATCTGGCAGATATTATTCTTCCTATGTGTACAACAAAGGAACTGGGCACAGGAAGTTAATTTATTTTCCCCAAATCACACAGTAAATGGTGGAGATGATAGAATCTGAAGCTGAGTACTCAGGTTCCAGAATGTATGCCCTTCTGCATGTTGGTCAGTCTCTTGGTCAGAGATTTGTTATTAAAAAGAAAGAGAGAAAAAAAGAAAGAAAGGAAGGAAGGAAGGGAAAGAGACAAATCAACAATCAAATGTTTCTTTTGTTTGTTGATAAAATATGTGATTTTTATTTTTCTCTTTATTTCGTATATTGTAAATCCAGGTATCCTTTTAAACTTGTAATGTTGATGTTATGTTAGATTTTACAGAAGATTTTCAAAGATAGTACAGACAGTTCCCATATATAGTCTTTACTTAGCTTCTCTAAGGTTAACACTTCACATAACCATGGTACAATGTGCAAAGCAAAGAGATTAACATTGACACAACACTATTAACAAATTATAGACTTTGTGGGGGATAAATTATAACTGAAACTAACACAATATTGTAAATTAACTATACTTCAATTTTAAAAAATGGTTTAAAAAACTACAGACTTTAATTTTATTTCCTCAGTTTTTTCACTAATGTTGCTTCTCTGTTCCAAGAGCCAATCCAGCAACCTATCAATACATGGCATTTACTTACCATGTTTCTTTAATCACCTCCAATCTGTACCAGTTACTTTGTCTTTTTTTTTTTTTTTTGTCTCTTTTTAGACTTTGGTACTTTAGATGAATAATGGTCAAGTATTTTGTAGAACATGATTCAGTTGGAACTTGTGTGATCTTTCTTTTGAGTAAATTGAGGTTATGAATTTGGAGAAAGAATGACCTTATTAGTGCATTCTATCAGGGAGTATATAGTATCAAATGTGTCATATTACTAATGATGCTAATATTGATCACTTGATCAAGGTGGCTATATTTAATTTTTTAATCATATTTTTTTCCTTTTAATTAACTGTTAAATTAACTTCTTTGTTTGAAACTTCGGTTAGAGTAACATTTCCAATATTTAGTAAATTTTATTTATTTTTTTTACCAGGTTTTGTTATATTGCAAAACTTCTAACTCATATGGATTCCTGGATCAATAACTCATTCTTCCCTTCCATGTCTAAGTTTCTGTGATTTAAAACATAATCTGTTTCTTAAGCCACACATAACTAAATGCTCCTTCTGATGTATAAAAAGCTGTGTGAAAGATGAGTAGTCCACTATGTCCATATTTTGGAGTAGATGCTACAGCCAAAGGCAATCATTATTCTGAGACAAAATGTAGAACCACACTAAGGAGTTAGTGAATTATAGTCAATTCTGTCCATGTAGTGAGTGTCCAGGCCATTTCTTTTGCTGTTCTTGAAAGCTGCGTTTGTTACTAAGGCCTTCAGGTCAAGTTGGCTATTAGCCTAGGACTTATGATACTATGTATAGCTCATTTAAAACAATCCTCCATATGTAAAATTGTACATCTGTCTTTTGATATGAGTAAAACATGTGCCAAATAGTGTAGAAAAATTATTCTTAAAGAAAATTATCCCTGTGTGAGCCCATGATATTTTGTAATTTATATGTTTTGCTTATTGACATATATACACTACCGAATGTAAAATAGTTAGCTAATGGGAAGCAGCAGCATATCACAGGGAGATCAGCTCGGTGCTTTGTGACCACCTAGAGGTGTGGGATAGGGATGGGGGGAGGGGGGCTCAAGTGGGAGGGGATATGCGGACATGTGTATGCATATGGCTGATTCGCTTTTGTGTACAACAGAAACTAACATAGTATTGTCAAGCAATTATACTCCAAGAAAGATTTATTAAAAAATTAAAACATCATAATTTTATATTTATGCTTTGTGTTTAATATATATAATAAATTTATATGTATATATACACACATATATATACATATACATATATATATAAATTTTTCTTACGTTAGAGAACCAGCCTGTAAGCTCGCAACTTTTTGCAACCTTAGGAGCAGTATTATGTGTTGTTTGTGTGTGTTTGTTTCCTTTTCAAAATAAATGGTAACGTCTGCTCCAGGTCTCCAACAGAGAGAAAATTTTTAATGTTTGGCAAACTATTTGTTACAAAATTAAATTTAGATGAGTGATAGTGAAGGTGCGGCTAAGGGTAGAGAAAATAAAATTATATACCCATTATAAGCCAGTATTTGTTATGCTACCATTCTAGCAATGCTCTTGTGTTTACCAACTCGGAACATAGTAATATTGGTTATTTAGCATCCCATTCTGGTGTACTTTGCTTTTGCAAAACAAATTAGAATTTTTAAAAGTTACACTCTGCTTAGCCATCTAGTAACATAATCATTAGCTTTTATCTCAATGCTTAAGTACGTTTAAAAGCATGTTAGTAATAGCCAGGAGATGGAAGCAACCTAAGTGTCCATCATCGGATGAATGGATAAAGAAGATGTGGTACATATATACAATGGAATATTACTCAGCCATAAAAAGAAATGAAATTGAGTTATTTGTAGTGAGGTGGATGGACCTAGAGACTGTCATACAGAGTGAAGTAAGTCAGAAAGAGAAAAACAAATACCATATGCTAACACATAAATACCATATGCTAACACATATATATGGAATCTAAGGAAAAAAAAACAGTCACGAAGAACCTAGGGGTAAGATGGGAATAAAGACATAGACCCACTAGAGAATGGACTTGAGGCTATGGGGAGGGGGAAGGGTAAGCTGTGACAAAGTGAGAGAGTGGCATGGACATATGTACACTACCAAACGTAAAATAGGTAGCTAGTGGGAAGCAGCCGATACCACAGGGAGATCAGCTCGGTGTTTTATGACCACCTAGAGGGGTGGGATAGGGAGGGTGGGAGGGAGGGAGACACAAGAGGGAAGAGATATGGGAACATATGTATATATATAACTGATTCACTTTGTTATAAAGCAGAAACTAACACACGATTGTAAAGCAATTATACTCCAATAAAGATGTTAAAAAAATCTTAGTATTAAATTTAAGTTTGTCATATGATTCCTTTTAAGTAATTTTATTATTTTGTTACTGCCAAGATTTAGTATAGAATCTTGGAAATTTGGCTTTTAATCTAGACATTAATATATAAGAAATTCTAAAAATTAAAAAAATAACTCATTTTACTTCCCAGGATATTCCACAAATGATATATCTAAAAACCATTATTTTTTTCTTTTTCTTTTTCTTCTTTTTCTTTTTCTCCTTCTTTTTCTTTTCTGTTTTCAGGTGGGTGATGGGGAAGTAGGAAAAGCCATTTGGCATCAGGGAGCTGGATACAAAATTAAATGTCCCTATAGATCATTTTTGGTTTCTGGTCAGATCGAAGAGCCCTCACTCAGAGTGACCGTGCAGTACTGGTGTGCTGGAGCCGGCTTGTACCAGCTTTAGGAACCAATTGTTAAATTCTAAGGAGTTTTTTTATCGTCCAGTTATTTAACACAGCCTTTATTAAAAATTAAATTGTATATACTCACAAAAAAGTACTATTAAAAACGAAGATAAATAAAAACTCAAGACATCATTTCCTGGTTTTTACAGTTACACTTTACTATTGCTGTGTTATTTACGTTCTTGAGGTTATTTGTCTGCTGAAATAGTCTGTAATGGTGTGCCACTGCACATCTCTTCCCAACTCTATATACAGGGAGTTTACGTTGGTGGTTTGATAAGCTTATGATTAACAATATTAGTATGTACTTTCTTAAAGAAAATAAAATTAAATTTACTGGAAGACGATGTGATTTAAAATCACTATTCTCCTATTATTACTGACTTTTTTTCTACCAAACATGCTACACTCATATCTTTCTCAGGGTATTTGAGTTTGCTGTTGTATTCTTTCTGCCTGGAATACTTTTGCCTCCAATATACACTTGGCTAACTTTTTTCCCATCTGAATTTATGTGTCATCCCTTCAGAAAGACCTTGTCTGATTATCCTATCTAAAATAGCCCACCCTGTCCTGCCAACCCCTTGACGTGGCACATTTATCATTTCATCACCCGTCCCTATTTTTGTTATAACACTTACTACTCTCTGAAACTACTTAGTTTATTTGTTTATTTACTGTCTTCCTCCCTTACTATAATATCAGCTACCTAAGGGGAGGAATCTTCTATGATCTTTTTATTTCTGGTTTTCAATGCCTAAAAAAGGACTGAACACAGAATAGATGACCAGCATACTTTTGTTTTAAAAAAATAATTTAAGATTTGAATTGACTATATCAGTAAAAGGCGTCGACATTAAGATAGGGATTGGGAGAGAAAGTAATATTTGAATACAAGATAAAATAAAGTTAGTCAAAGTAGTCCCACTTGAAAAAAAAGAGACCCTAAAGTGATGAGATAAGCTATTCTAAACAAAACACAGTTGTTTTTTGAGTATCTTTTATATAAATTAAAAACATTTAACTTTTGTTAAGTTACTTTGGGGATAGAATTTAGGGATAGATTATGTTAAAATTTTAGTTAGAGATGGGATTTGTACATTGCATTAATTATGCTGTACTTATCCATGGAAATAATGCTTCCAAAGCAACACTAATTACATGAATGAGAGAGGGTTTTATTTTAAGGAACAGCAGCATATTCAGATTTTTTGTGGCATTTCTCCAGCTACAGAAGCTAGCTCTCAAGAACTATTTTCTTTCCCAGAAGAGTTTCGTAAGGTGGAAGCTGAGGCTGCAATTCTATTACAAGCCGAACTTTGTATAATTTGAGCAAATAAAATGCAAAAGAGCATTTTCAGTGACTTTGATGACGGTAGCTATTTCTAATATTTAAGAGCTTGGTCAAGTTTATTGCTAACTTTTAAAAAGTGTGATATGGGGATGAATAGCCTATCTGTAATCCATAAACTCCTGGAATGTATGGTTCATAAACTGAGGAGTAAAGGGTAACAAGGCAGTTGCTAAAAGGAGTAGTGTGAGAATTGGCAAACATTTGGGGAAAGACCTTTATTTGTTATTTCATTCATTTATACAACAAATAGTTTTTAAGCACTGATTATGAGTTAGGCATTGTTTTAAGTGCTAGGAACACAATGAAAGAAACACTTTCTATCCTCAAACACTCTAATGGGAGAACAAAGTAAACAGACCATTGCAATGCAGTGCGATAAGTTCTAGGGTGATGAAGTTCAAGGCCTTCTAAGAGCACATAAAAGAACCAACTAGCTCAGATTTATGAAGTTTGAGAAGTTGATCACATGATCATGATTAGCCCTGCGGATTACAAAGTCTTTGACTGGTATGTGAATGTAGACTGGAGACAGTGGTGTGCTAACAAATGTTTAAAAACTGGCTCTTCAGAGGAACAAAGCCCCCTGATTTGTGGTGTTTGCTCACTTCTGTAGTATAAATATTTCCACTATGCTGATTTGAAAGCTACCAATATGATGTTGCTGAATGTGAAGGTAAGAAGGGATGGACATAGTTTGCTCTGTGAACTGATATGAACAGTTTCTCTAGTGATATGATACGAGCACATCTCTAGTTGGAGAAGACAGAGTTGAGGCTAAGAGACTAGTCAGAGGCCACTCTGTTAAACCAGGGAAGAGCTGATGTGGTCCAGACTATGTTGGTGAGATCTGAGCAATTTGTAGAGGTTTTTAAGTGATAAGGGAGCAATTTAGAGTAATGGCTCAGAGTTAAGAGCATAGACTAAGAACCAGACTTTCAGTCCAAGTCCTGGTGCTTGCCCCTTAACTAACACTGTGATGCTGAGCCATCCTAGCCTCTCTGGGTTTCAGTGTCTCAGTTAAAAATTGGTGATAATGATAGTACCAGACACTTCGGGTTATTAAGGGGAATAATGGAGTCAGTACACATGAAGTGCTTCAACCAGTAAATGTTACCTTCAATCAATAAATTACCTTTAGCAACAGAGGAGATATTGGTGAGTAATGACTAGCATGGTGGTGGGTGTGCGAAAGAAGAGTCAAGATTGACTTGTGGTTTTCTAGCCCATCCAAATAGGTACATAGAGATGTAATTTTCTTAATCTTCCGAGTGGACTAGTAAAGATGGAAACAGAGTTGGGTGTGTAAATAGGAGGTGAGCAAGTACAGATGAAGAACATACTAGGGGTTTCCAAACTGGGTGCACTTAAGATCATCTAGGGGCTTTAAAAATATGGATTCTATGCCATGCTAGGTTTACTGAATTAACTTCCCCTAAGATAAGACCCAGGTATCTGAATTTTTAGTGTTCCCAAGGTGATTCTGATGAAGTCAGTTCACAGAACAGTGAGGAATATTTCAAGAATTTAAGTTTTTGAAGGGAGTTATAGAAGAAAATAGCTCAAGGAAATTGAAGAATGAAAACAGAAGAGATATAAACACGTAATTCTGATGGGAAGGAGCCAGCAGACACAGTATTTGAAGTTGCAGAAGAGAATAAATGATAGAGGAAGGCTCTTGGAAAATGAAATAAGATAGATTCAAGACAAAAGGAGGATGGTTAGATTCTCCACTAACCAAAGGTCATCAGAAGGAATGGGTGTGGATCCAGGTACATTTTTTTTGTGTGTGTGGTTTATGGTTAGGGTTAAAGTTATGATTTGTGGAGCTAATTTGAAAAATTCCTATCTGTTGGTTTCATGGATGTTAAATTGCCTCTGGTATTAATTTACCTTTTATTTTTATTAGCAATAGAATCCCAATGAATTTTAGCTAGGCACATAGCCTCCCTTGCAGCTAAGTGTGGTTCTGTGATCATATTTGGGCCAATGGGATGTGAATGGAATGATGTGTGCATCTTCTGGGAAAGATAAAGTGGCTTGCCCCAGTCACTCTTTCTACCCACCTGGCTGAAATGGAAGTCAGTCTTGGACACTGATGAAAACCACATTTTCATCGTGTGAGGGCATGAGCCAATGTTGGGGGTCCTGGCTGTCATCCTGAGCAGAACCTAGACTACTTGCTTATTTACCTTTGTATGTTATGTCAAAAACAAATAAACAGTTGTCGTATTGAAATACTGGGTTTTAGGGCTCTTTTGTTATAGAAGTTTATACTATTACACAGATAAATTCTATATTCTCTGTGAATGAGGAGATGACATTATTTTCTAAGAATTAAGAGTTGGTGGGAAAGGACATAAGGTTTGTAAAGAATGAAATTAGTTTGAAATAACTGGTGGGTGGGAAATAGAATAATAGAGACAGGTACTAGGAAAATATAGAAACATTGCCTGGTAATCTTGAGGAACTAGAAGACCACTGATTATGGAAAAATATGAATTAATTAAATAAACTCAACAAAAGAGTGGAAAAACTCTTACAAAGGTAGGACACAAAATTTCTTTCATAATGTTCACACTCCTCAGACTTCCATTTAAAAAATATTTCATGAAAATAAGTATCAAAAGTATATTTTCAGTGTTAACAATACTCATTGAACAAACCTATACACATATAGCTGATAGGTTTGCTTGACATTGAAGAAGTCAAACAGGCCTTGAGTACCAGCTACATTTAAATGCCAAATCAAATATGAATAAAATACTAGGAAAGTTGAAATTAAGTAAGATGGAAAATGCTTTAACCTTATCACGGGAAGTTTCCTGAAGGGGATGGCTTTTTAGTTAAAACTCAAAATTCATATATCTTTACATCTTGGAAACTAGAGCACATGTTATGAATTCTACACTTCTACTCTCATACATATTTTCCAGAGGTAGTAAAAGCAATCATATTTGGCTTCAGGATCTTTTAGGCCTGGGCAGATGTAGCACTATGGGGGCCTTTCATAAGATGGTGAGACTTTCTCTGGTGTTTAGTGTCCTTTGGGTCTTCCACGCCTGATAAAATGTGATTTTAAGTGTGATGTTCCCAGTATGGACCACGTAGAATTAAGTATATGGAGTCACTCATTAGATGTAGACTATATCATTTCCTTGTCATAGATTTCACTTTATCTTACCTGAAAAATTACGTAGATTATTTTAAGCTGTGACTTTCTTTATATTCTAGCAAGGGAACAACTAGCAGCCCTCTGTTTTATACAAAATTAGCTAGACTCTTTTTCTCTAAGTAGGTATGGAGATAAGGGTTTTTATATTTTTGCTTATTTGTCAGGCAGTGTAGTTGGAAGTGATTTCTTTAAGAATCCATCATGATCAGAATTTTATATTTATTTTGTGAAAAAACTGGTGTATGTTCACCTATTGACTACAGAAAATGATTGCCATTAGTTTAATTTTCTTTGTTTTAATCAAGATCCTTTGTCTCAGAAAAGTGGAGAAAGTTTATAATGCCAGTAAAAGCAGTTTTGAAGATGAGTAAGATGTGTCTGTACATGAAAAGCCTTAGAGAAACTTGGTGTACACTGGGAAAATGTTTTAATTTGGGAGACAGAGCCCTAAGCCAAATTCCTTATTATCTTCAATTTAATTGAGAAAATTGCTTAACCTCAGTCTTTCTGTCAAGTCTGATTGACAGATAACTCCTAGCTGGAGGTGCACTGGAATGCTGAGTACCTTAAAATACCTTGAGACCTCTTGAAGAGAGGTGATGTGTATGTAACTGGGACAGAAAATATTAATGTGTGACGAGACATGTTTTTTCTCTGTTCCCCTGCCTAACCAATTTACTATGCAGATTGACATAATCTCTAGAGGCTGAACAGTAGAATTAGGGGTGAGTATTTGCATGAAGATATTGTCTTGAGAAAAAAAGAGAATAGCAAGAGATAATAAGGAAGTGGGGAAAGGAAAGGGAAAGTCCCATCAAGAGTCAGAAAGATAGGGAAGGAGGTTTAGGGAAAAGATGGAAAGTGAGAGTGGGGAGAGTTAAGGAGTGGGAAGAATACGAAATCAATAGGAATGAGAAAAAAAGAGAAGATTTTAAAGAAATGGGTTATAAATTGGATCTGCTTTAACATTTTCCAAGAGGTACAACTAGGAATTGGAATTACTTTTAATTACTTTTGGTTGCTGTCTTTTCTGTCTTTGAATATGACACTCTGTACCAGCTATTTGAGTTTTGTGTAAAAATCACAGAAATTATAAGTTAGGTCCCTATTTTGAAATACTTTAGATTAGTGCTGTATCAAAATCAAATATGGTGAAGGCAAAAAATTTTATACAATATTAATATCTGATTGCTCAGAGAGTCAGATTTGGTGACTCTTGGCAATAAGTCAAATTCTCTGGATGTCACAGATACCACTACAAAATTGTGTTAGTTTCTCCTAAAATACTTTATCAACTTCATGATCTTGAACCAGTGAATATCTATCCTCTAAAAATACAAGTGAAACATGTTAACTCTTTTCCATTGGTTGACTTTATTAATGGGATTTTAGAAAATCATGAAATGTGAACTGTTATTTTGAGAACTTTTTGGGCTTTGCTATTATGTGCAGCTTATATCTTGGCTTTGTTAACTCCTCAGAACAACTGTCTTACTTTTGTTTGTCCTTGGTCAAGCTAATTTTGTGCTCATACAGCTGTTATTTTCTTTTTACGGTGGAGCTGTGGTTGTCTTAAGGCGAGAATGCTGGTGTGTACCTTATAGTAAATAGCAATGGCAGATTTTAAAATATTTTAGTAAAATAATGAGATTCCATAATTAGATATGTTGAAGTGTTAGGTTTTACTTGGTTATTTTATTTTGTAGAATTTTTACAAACCCTGCAAGATAGCATTGTGTTATCTTTATTAAAAATAGATCTGGCAGTTGCCATAGACCCACTACCAGGAGGCAACTGTGTGTTTTGGCGGGTAAAGTAGATTTCTGGGTTAGAAGGTCAAATCATTTGTCAATGCCAGTGCATTTCATAAGAGCAGAGGATGATGCAATTTGCTCAATATGCATGTTGACCCCAGGATGTATGAGACCTCTTAAGAAACCTCCTAAGCTTGAGCCATCCAGCAAATATCCTCAGAAAAGGTGGAATTTGGCCAGAAGCAAATGACAAAATTGGTTTGCCCTCCCTAGACCTGTGAACCATCTTAGCCCACTTCTGTTTGGACTATTCTTGTATAGACATGAGCTACATTAAAAGCAACAACAATAATAAAAAGAAGGCTGGCAAAATGTAAAAGGGAAAAAAATGTAAGTGCTGACATTAGGTATATTGTGTTTTCATGTTTCTCAACAAAAATTGTAACTTAAAATTTAATAATGAGTATAAATGTATGAAAAAAATCTCAAGCTCTGTTTCACATCATACAGAAATTAACTTGAGATGGATTATAGACTTAAAATATAATCTGAAGCCATAAAACTTCTGGAAAAAATTTTCAAAATATACTTTACATTTGTGGTAGGCAAAACTTCTTAGATAGGTACCAAAAAGCATTAATTATAAGAGGAAAAATATGGTAAAAATAAGCGGATAAATTCTGCTTGCCCATAGACAATTGCCAGGAAAATGAAAAGGTAAGTAAGCCACATGCTGGGAGGAAATATTTGCAATACAAAATCTGACAAAGGACTTGTTCCCAGAATATATTTTTAAAAATTCCTGTGAATCAATAATAAAATGACAAACAGGTCAGTTGAAGAAGTTGGGGAAGGATTTGAACAGACATTTCACAAAAGAAGATATAGGCAGGGCCAAAAAAGATGTCAACGTTGTTAGTTATCAGGGAAATGCAAATTAAAATCATAATGAAGTACCATATTATGCCTGCTGGAATGTCTACCACTGAAAAGCTGACTACACCAATTGGTGGTATGAGGAACTAATGGGAGGACAAAATGGGACAACCTCTTTGAAAAGCAGTTTGGCAGTTTCTTAAAAAGTTAACACATACCTACCTATTAACCAGTAATTCTGCTCCTGGATATTTATTTAACTAAGAGACATGGAAGCATTTTTCCACAAAAAGACTTATACTAGAATGTTCAAGGCAGCTTTATTCATAATTGCTCCAAACTGGAAACAACTCAGGAATTTCAGAAACAGCTGAATAAATCAACAAATTGTGTTATATTAATTCAGAAGAATATTATCCATTAATAAAAAAGAATCAACTCTTGATGCATATCACAACATGCATGAATCTCAAAATCATAATTCTGAGAAATATCAGTTAGGCACAAAAGATTATACACTACCTGTTTCTATTTTATGAAATGCATGAACAGACAAAACTAATCTATGGTGATAGAATTCAAGATAGTGGTTGCTGATCAGGTGTGGGGATGGTCTAGAAGTGACATGAAGGAACTTTATGAGATGATAGAGATGTTCTATATTTTTATTGGAAAGTGGTTGCAGGGTGTAAATATGTATCAGAAATCATCAAATTATGCACTTAAGGTTTATGCATCTCACTGTCAATTTTATCTCAATTAAGATTTTAATTCTTAATTATTACACTGTTTCCTAAATGGTACAGGAAACTGGGTCAAAGGAGTAAGTATGAATAACGTCTTTGTCTTAAAGTCAAAAGTACATAAAAAGCATTTGATTTACTTTCTATTGTTTTATCAGTATGAGTCAAGGAATTAAGCCTTTGGGACTTCTTAGGACCTAGCTTTTCCCCCTTAATTTCCTGTATTTTACAACTATCTGGATTCCAGAAATTTTTGATTAGCATTTCCATATTCTTCTGCACACAACTTTCTAGTTACCTAAATTTTAATTGCAACTGCAAATTTTACAATGGCATGCTCCACATTTCACAATAGTGCTCTCTCATTTTTGTTCATCTCTCACTTTCCTTCATTCTTTCTTGTTTTAGGCAAAAAATAAATAAAAATTATCTCCTAAGAAATATACTAAAACGTTGAGTATCCGAAGTCAAAGTAATCTCTTCATTTTATGTGTCAGAATACTAAGCAACCTTTGAACAGTAAGATCCCAAATTTCTAGTTGGAATTAGAACATATTAAAAGTTTGCATTCCATTTCTGAGCCTAAATGGATTCTATAATAAATTGGTCCATGTAATGCTTTAAAAATATTTTTATTTTCTCTAAAAATTTAAGGTATTTTATCATAATATCTGCATTTTTCTTATTTAAATTTGTAAGCTTTCTCTTATAATTTGATAACATAATATCTTCATTAATACTTTTCATGATCTTTGAATTATAGTATGCAATTATTCATAAAACAGCCTCAGGGTAACATATTTTAATTTAAAATTTAGTCTAGCTCACTGTAGAAATATCTTTTAAATATAATTTTCTTATTAAATATTTGTCCTACTATTGTATGGGAACCTTGTTCTTATATGACCTTAAGGACACCAAATATTGAATTTTGTGTCATAGCAGCTTGTATTAGAATGAGGCTTAATTGCTTTATTATAATCTTTATTTTGTTATCTAAGATTTTATTATGAATCAGACTGAGGCTGGGTTTGGCTTAGCAAGTGCTAGTAAGGGTTGTAGTATTTGAAGTGGAAGTGCTCTCTGAATAGGAATAGACACATGGAAGAAAAAGAATATGAATTAATAAATGGGCTGCAGGGCTTCCCTGGTGGCGCAGTGGTTGAGAGTCCACCTGCCGATGCAGGGGACATGGGTTCGTGCCCCGGTCTGGGAGGATCCCACATGCCGTGGAGCGGCTGGGCCTGTGAGCCATGGCCGCTGAGCCTGCGTGTCCGGAGCCTGTGCTCCGCAACGGGAGAGGCCACAACAGTGAGAGGCCCGCGTACCACAAAAAAAAATAAAATAAATAAATAAATAAATAAATGGGCTGCATAGAGGCAAGAGAGTAGGAACAGAGATACAGGGCCTTGAGTGCTGAGACAAGATGTACAGACTCAGTGTGCTCGTAGGCACTCAAGCACTTTCTGAGTTGAATTATTAAGACCTAGGAAGTGAGAGGAAGAGCTTGAGGAGTGCGGTGAGGTAGTCATGGTGATAAAAAGGGAAGATTTTAGAAGACGGAATTTGAATTAACTGGAAGAAGAGATTTGAAGCATTGAGGCTAGCAAAGAGAATGTTGAATTTTTCAAAATGACAGGAACCAAAAGCATTAAGGAGTTCAGGCATATGTCATAATGACAAGGCGATGTATTCACTACACAGCCTAATAGCTCACTTTAATAGACTAGTGGGTTCAAATAATTTATGTAGTTTATATATAGGAAGTGTGCAGAGAAATGCAGAGACTGTCACATTGCATTGCAAAAATTTGTTTACTTATCTTTTTATTTCATAGTATAGGTATTTTATTACTTTCATGTTCATATAGCCTCCATATTTGGAACAGGGAAAGGTGCATTTTAGCCATTTAATAAATGTTGGGAGACATTATGAAGTCAGTAATTAAATCATCACTGTATGTATAATACCATGTAGCACGCACCATTGTAGACACTGTAAACATAATGAAGAACAACACAGAAGTGGTCACGTCCCTCAAAGTGTTTATATTCTACTGGGGATAAGAGAGTAGAGGAGATAATTATATGTAATTAATTCATTCACATACTGATAAGTTCTATGAGTCATTAAAAAATTGGGTAATGTATAGAAAATGGGACGGATGGGTCAGTAACTCTGGCTAGAGATGTCAGCGAAGGCCTGTGGGAGGGTGTAATATTTTATTTAAGACCTGAACAGTGAGGTGGGAGCAGCCATAGTGAAGACCTAAAGAAAGAGTATCTCAGGGAGAAGAAACATCGAAAGCAAATAAACAAAGGTGAAGTTGAGCTTTGCATATTCGAGAGAGGGAAACAAAGACAGCATGACTGGAGTGTAGTGAGTAGTAGAGGATGGAGGGACATGAGACCCGAGAGGCAACCAAAGCATTAGTGCAGAGCCTGTGGGCTGTGCTAAGGACTTTAGAGTTTATTCCAGCTGTAATGGGAAGCCAGAGAGGTGGGGAAGGGATGTGCGCTGACTATGCTTCAGAACTAACACTTTGGCTGCTGTTTGGACATCAAGATTGGGTCAGAAAGCTGTTGCAATAGTTCAGGTGGAAGTTCCTAAAGGCTTAGGATGGAATTGTGTCAGTAAAGATGGTGAGCAAATGGCCTGATGTGGGATCAGTTTTGTAGTAGAGTGCGCATGACTTCCTGAAAAATTATATGTGGGGTTTGAGGGGAAGACAGGATCAAAGATGACAACATAGGCTTTTCACTTGAACAACTGGGGGGGATAGTGGAGCTATTTAGAGAGACAGCAAAAATTTGGTGAAGGGAGTAGTGTGTGTGTGTGTGTATGTGTGTGTGTGTGTGTGTGTGTGAATGGTTCTATTTTGGCTATGTTGCTGTTTCAATAAATTACTTTCAATAAATATTGTCTGAGCACGTGACATGTTCCATCCACTAGATGTGGGGAAAACAGCCAGAAATAAAATAGAGACTCACCTCCATAGAACTTACATTGTTAGATGTTGATAAATATGGATAAATATAAAAACAGAAGGGGGATGAGAGTGCTGAAGGTGGAATTAGCCTTGCAGTTTTTTAGTGTGGTCATGGAAGGCCATTTTAATAAGGTGACATTTGAGCAGCAGTTTTAAGAAAGTGAGGGCACCAGCCATGAGGATATGCAGGGAAAAGAGTTTCAGGCAGAGGGAACAGAAAATACAAAGGCCATGAAACAGGTGTGTGTTTGGCTTATTAGAGAAACAGCAATGAGGTCAGTGTGGAATGAACTGGGGATGGGAGAATAGTAGCAGCTGTTGCTGGGAGTGGCAGGGTGCCCCATGATGTGGGAGATTGTGGACCATTGTAAGGAATTTGCCTTATAATCTGAGTGAGAAGCCAATGGTGGATTTGGAGCAGAGGAATGCATATTTTTTTAAAACACCTCTTTAGCTGTGTTGTATGTAGCGTCTGGGGAGGCAAGAACTGAGGTAGTTAGGAGGTTACTTTGATCATTTAGGCCTAAAATATTGGCGTTTAAGATTAGGATGGTAGTAGTGAGGGTGATGAAAGATGATTGAATTATGGAAAGCAGAGCAGACAGTATTTGCTGACAGACTAGATTTGAGATATTGAAGTCAAAGAGAAGAATAATTGATAACTGCAAGGTTTTGGAAGGATGGAATTGATAGTTACTGAAATGGGGGAAGACCTCAAGATGGGTAGGTTTTTAAAAGAAAAACAAATATTCAGTTTTGGGCATTTTAATTTTGAAACATCTATTAGACATATAAGTGGTGATGTGGAGTGTGTGCGTACAAACACGCATACACACCTCCCCACGCCCATGCACACACATACACTAGATTTCAATGGGGAAATCCCAACTATAACGATGGATATAAACTTGAGAGTGGTCAGTATTAGATGATATTTAAAGAAGAGACAAAATGAGACACACTAGGGAAGGAAAGGAGGAGAGGAAAGATCTGAGGACTGAGGTCTGGGCACTTCAACATTTGCAAGTCAGGAAATGAGGAGACTGAGGAGAGACCAGTTAGGCAGAGAACTAAGAAGCCAAGTGAAGAAATTCTTTCAAGAAGTAGAGAATAGTCAACTGTGTCAAATGATGCTGATAGGTCAGGCATATTTGGGGTCTTACATTTGACCATTAGATTTGGCAGCATAGAATCATTAAAATTTGACAAGATCTGTTTCAGTGGGTGGTAAGGGCAAAAGCCTAACTGGTATGGGTTCAAGAGAAAAGGAGAAAAGGGATTTGAATTAAACAAATGTAGACTTTCAAAGAGTTTTTTTTGTGAAAGCACACAGAGAAATGGGATGGTAGCTGGAAGAGGACATGAGTTCAACAGAAACTATTGTGTTATTCTATTTTTAAGTTGTGTAATAACACACATTTGTTTGCTGGTAAAAGGATTCAGCAGAGCATGAGAACTCGCTATAAGTCCTTTGAGAAAATGAGAGCATATTAGAGCAAGTGCTGGAGCACAGAGGAAGGGTTGGCAGAAATCTGAGCAGCAACACTACTTGCAGTATATCAGAAGGAAAGGCAGAGAGAATGAGGAAGAATATATATATATTCTTACATCTTTACTGGAGTATAATTGCTTTACAATGGTGTGTTAGTTTCTGCTTTATAACAAAGTGAATCAGTTATACATATACATATGTTCCCATATCTCTTCCCTCTTGAGTCTCCTTCCCTCCCACCCTCCCTATCCCACCCCTCTAGGTGGTCACAAAGCACCAAGCTGATCTCCCTGTGCTATGCAGCTGCTTCCCACTAGCTATCTATTTTACATTTGGTAGTGTATATATGTCCATGCCACTCTCTCACTTTGTCACAGCTTAAACTTACCCCTCCCCATATCCTCAAGTCCATTCTATAGTAGGTCTGTGCCTTTATTCCTGTCTTACAGCAAGGTTCTTCATGAAATATTTTTTCTTAGATTCCATATATATGTGTTAGCATACGGTATTTGTCTTTCTCTTTCTGACTTACTTCATTCTGTATGACAGACTCTAGGTCCATCCACCTCACTACAAATAACTCAATTTCGTTTCTTTACATGGCTGAGTAATATTCCATTGTATATATGTACCACATCTTCTTTATCCATTCAACTGATGATGGACACTTAGGCTGTTTCCATCTTCTGGCTATTGTAAATAGAGCTGCAATGAACATTTTGGTACATGAATCTTTTTGAATTATGGTTTTCTCAGGGTATATGCCCAGTAGTGGGATTGCTGGGTCATATGGTAGTTCTATTTGTAGTTTTTTAAAGAACCTCCTACTGTTCTCCATAGTGGCTATACCAATTCACATTCCCACCAAAAGTGCAAGAGTGTTCCCTTATCTCCACACCCTCTCCAGCATTTATTGTTTCTAGATTTTTTTGATGATGGCCATTCTGACCAGTGTGAGATGATATCTCATTGTAGTTTTGATTTGCATTTCTATAATGATGTTGAGCATTCATTCATGTGTTTGTTGGAAATCTGTATATCTTCTTTGCAAAAAATGTCTATTTAGGTCTTCTGCCCATTTTTGGATTGGGTTGTTTGTTTTTTTGTTATTGAGCTGCATGAGCTGCTTGTAAATTTTGGAGATTAATCCTCTGTCAGTTGTTTAATTTGCAAATATTTTCTCCCATTCTGAGGGTTGTCTTTTGGTCTTGTTTATGGTTTCCTTTGCTATGCAAAAGCTTTTAAGTTTCACTATGTCCCATTTGTTTATTTTTGTTTTTATTTCCATTTCTCTAGGAGGTGGGTCAAAAAGGATTTGCTGTGATTTATGTCATAGAGTGTTCTGCCTATGTTTTCCTCTAAGAGTTTGATAGTTTCTGGCCTTATGTTTAAGTCTTTAATCCATTTTGAGCTTATTTTTGTGTATGGTGTTAGGGAGTGATCTAATCTCATACTTTTACATGTACCTGTCCAGTTTTCTCAGCACCACTTATTGAAGATGCTGTCCTTTCTCCACTGTACATTCCTGCCTCCTTTATCAAAGATAAGGTGACCATATGTGCGTGGGTTTATTTCTGGGCTTTCTATCCTGTTCCAGACATATTTCTGTTTTTGTGCCAGTACCATACTGTCTTGATTACTGTAGCTTTGTAGTATAGTCTGAAGTCAGGGAGCCTGATTCCTCCAGCTCCGTTTTTCGTTCTCAAGATTGCTTTGGCTATTCAGAGTCTTTTGTGTTTCCATACAAATTGTAAAATTTTTTGTTCTAGTTCTGTGAAAAATGTCAGTGGTAGTTTGATAGGGATTGCATTGAATCTGTAGATTGCATTGGGTAGTAGAGTCATTTTCACAATGTTGATTCTTCCAAGCCAAGAACATGGTATATCTCTCCATCTATTTGTATCATCTTTAATTTCTTTCATCAGTGTCTTATAATTTTCTGCATACAGGTCTTTTGTCTCCTTAGGTAGGTTTATTCCTAGATATTTTATTCTTTTTGTTGCAATGGTAAATGGGAGTGTTTTCTTGATTTCACTTTCAGATTTTTCATCATTAGTGTATAGGAATGCCAGAGATTTCTGTGCATTAATTTTGTATCCTGCTACTTTAGCAAGTTCATTGAGTAGCTCTAGGAGTTTTCTGGTAGCATTTTTAGGATTTTCTATGTATAGTATCATGTCATCTGCAAACAGTGACAGCTTTACTTTTTCTTTTCCGATTTGGATTCCTTTTATTTCCTTTTCTTCTCTTCTTGCTGTGGCTATAACTTCCAAAACTATGTTGAATAAGACTGGTGAGAGTGGGCAACCTTGTCTTATTCCTGATCTTAGTGGAAATGCTTTCAGTTTTTCACCATTGAGGACGATGTTGGCTGTGGATTTGTCATATATGGCCTTTATTATGTTGAGGAAAGTTCCCTCTATGCCTACTTTCTTGAGGGTTCTTTCACAAATGGGTGTTGAATTTTGTCAAAAGCTTTCTCTGCATCTATTGAGATGATCATATGGTTTTTCTCCTTCAATTTGTTAATATGGTTTATCACATTGATTGATTTGAGTATATTGAAGAATCCTTGCATTCCTGGAACAAACCCCACCTGATCATAGTGTATGAGCCTCTTAATGTGCTGTTAGATTGTTTGCTAGTATTTTGTTGAGGATTTTTGCAGCTATGTTCATCAGTGATATTGGCCTCTAGTTTTCTTTCTTTGTGACATCTTTGTCTCGTTTTGGTATCAGGGTGATGGTGGCCTCGTAGTATGAGTTTGGGAGTGGTCCTCCCTCTGCTATATTTTGGAAGAGTTTGAGAAGGATAGGTGTTAGCTCTTCTCTAAATGTGTCTTAGGATTCGCCTGTGAAGCCATCTGGTCCTGGGCTTTTGTTTGTTGGAAGATTTTTAATCACAGCTTCAATTTTAGTTCTTGTGTTTGGTCTGTTCATATTTTCTATTTCTTCCTGATTCATTCTTGGCAGTTGTGCATTTCTAAGAATTTGTCCATTTCTTCCAGGTTGTCCATTTTATTGGCATAGAGTTGCTTGTAGTAATGTCTCATGATCTTTTGTATTTCTGCAGTGTCAGTTGTTACGTCTCCTTTTTCATTTCTAAATCTATTGATTTGAGTCTTCTCCCTTTTTTTCTTGATGAGTCTGGCTAATGGTTTATCAATTTTGTTTACTCTCAGAGAACCAGCTTTTAGTTTTATTGATCTTTGCTATGATTTCCTTCATTTCTTTTTCATTTATTTCTGATCTGATCTTTATGATTTCTTTCCTTCTGCTAACTTTGGGATTTTTTGTTCTTCTTTCTCTAATTTCTTTAGGTGCAAGGTTAGGTTGTTTATTCGAGATGTTTCCTGTTTCTTAAGGTAGGATTGTATTGCTATAAACTTCCCTCTTAGAACTGCTTTTGCTGCATCCCATAGGAGTTGGTCATCGTGTCTCCATTGTCATTTGTTTCTAGGTATTTTTTGATTTCCTCCTTGAATTCTTCAGTGATCACTTCGTTATTAAGTAGTGTATTTTTTAGCCTCCCTGTGTTTTTATTTTGTACAGATCTTTTCATGTAATTGATATCTAGTCTCATAGCATTGTGGTCGGAAAAGAAACTTGATACAATTTCAATTTTTAAAAATTTACCAAGGCTTGATTTGTGACCCAAGATATGATCTATCCTGGAGAATGTTCCATAAGCACTTGAGAAAAATGTGTATTCTGTTGTTTTTGGATGGAATGTCCTATAAATATCAATTAAGTCCACCTTGTTTAATGTATCATTTAAAGCTTGTGTTTCCTTATTTATTTTCATTTTGGATGATCTGTCCATTGGTTAAAGAGGGGTGTTAACGTCCCCTACTATGAATGTGTTACTGTTGATCTCCCCTTTTATGGCTGTTAGTATTTGCCTTACGTAATGAGGTGCTCCTATGTCGGGTGCATAAATATTTACAATTGTTATATATTCTCCTTGGATCGATCCCTTGATCATTATGTAGTGTCCTTCTTTGTCTCTTCTAATAGTCTTTATTTTAAAGTCTATTTTGTCTGATATGAGAATTGCTACTCCAGCTTTCTTTTGGTTTCCATTTGAATGGAGTATCTTTTTCCATCCCCTCACTTTCAGTCTGTATGTGTCTCTAGGTCTGAAGTGGATCTCTTGTAGGCAGCATATATATGGGTCTTGTTTTTGTATCCATTCAGCCAGTCTGTGTCTTTGATGGGAGCACTTAATCCCTTTACATTTAAGGTAATTATCGATATGTATGTTCCTATTCCCATTTTCCTAATTGTTTTGGGTTTGTTATTGTAGGTCTTTTCCTTCTCTTGTGTTTCTTTCTTTTTTTTTTTTTTTTTTTGCAGTATGCAGACCTCTCACTGTCACCACCAGTACAGGCTCCGGATGCGCAGCTCAGCAGCCATGGCTCACAAGCCTAGCCACTCCACGGCATGTGGGATCTTCCCGGACCGGGGCACGAACCTGTGTCCCCTGTGTTGGCAGGTGGACTCCCAACCACTGTGCCACTAGGGAAGCCCTTCTCTTGTGTTTCTTGCCTAGAAAAGGTCCTTTTGCATTTGTTGTAAAGCTGGTTTGGTGGTTCTGAACTCTCTCAGCTTTTGCTTGTCTGTAAAGGTTTTAATTTCTCCATCAAATCTGAATGAGATCCTTGCGGGGTAGAGTAATCTTGGTTGTAGGTTTTTCTCCTTCATCACTTTAAATATGTCCTGCCAGTCCCTTCTGGCTTGCAGAGTTTCTGCTGAAAGATCAGCTGTTAACCTTATGGGGATTCCCTTGTGTGTTATTTGTTGTTTTTCCCTTGCTGCTTTTTATATGTTTTCTTTGTATATAATTTTTGACAGTTTGATTAATATGTGTCTTGGTGTGTTTCTCCTTGGATTTACCCTGTATGGGACTCTCTGTGCTTCCTGGATTTGATTAACTATTTCCTTTCCCATACTAAGGAAGTTTTCAACTATAATCTCTTCAAATATTTTCTCAGTTCCTTTCTTTTTCTCTTCTTCTTCTGGAACCCCTATTATTCGAATGTTGGTGCATTTAATATTGTTCCAGATGTCTCTGAGACTGTCTTCAGTTCTTTTCATTCTTTTTTCTTTATTCTGCTTTGCAGTAGTGATTTCCACTATTTTATCTTTCAGGTCACTTATCCGTTCTTCTGCCTCAGTTATTCTGCTATTGATCCCTTCTAGAGTATTTTTAATTTCCTTTATTGTGTTGTTCATCATTGCTTGTTTCATCTTTAGTTCTAGGTCCTTGTTAAATGTTTCTTGCATTTTGTCTATTCTATTTCCAAGATTTTGGATCATCTTTCCTATCATTATTCTGAATTCTTCTTCAGGTAGACTGCCTATTTCCTCTTCATTTGTTAGGTCTGGTGGGTTTTTATCTTGCTCCTCCATCTGCTGTGTGTTTTTCTGTCTTCTCATTTTGCTTATCTTACTGTGTTTGGGGTCTCCTTTTTGCAGGCTGCAGGTTTGTAGTTCCCATTGTTTTTGGTGTCTGTCCCCAGTGGCTAAGGTTGGTTCAGTGGGTTGTGTAGGCTTCCTGGTGGAGGGGAGTAGTGCCTGTGTTCTGGTGGGTGAGGCTGGATCTTGTCTTTCTGGTGGGCAGTTCCACGTCTGGTGGTGTGTTTTGGGGTGTCTGTGGACTTATTATGAGTTTAGGCAGCCTCTCTGCTAATGAGTGGGGTTGTGTTCCTGTCTTGCTAGTTGTTTGGCATAGGGTGTCCAGCTCTGTAGCCTGCTGGTCGTTGAGTGAAGCTGGGTTTTGGTGTTGAGATGGAGATCCCTGGGAGATTTTCACCATTTGATATTACGTGGAGCTGGGAGGTCTCTTGTGGGCCAGTGTCCTGAAGTTGCCGACCCACCTCAGAGGCACAGCACTGACTCCTGGCTGGAGCACCAAGAGCCTTTTATCCACACGGCTCAGAATAAAAGGGAGAAAAAGTAGAAAGAAAGAAAGAAAGAGGAAAAAAGAAAATAAAATAAGTAAGATATAAAAGTAAGATAAAATAAGGTATTTAAAATAAAAAATAATTATTAAAAAAAAGTTTTTAAAGTAAAAGAAAACGAAAAAAAAAAACCAAGACAGAACCCTAGGACAATTGGTAAAAGCAAAGCTATACAGAGAAAATCACACACAGAAGCATAGACATACACACTCACAAAAAGAGAAAAGGAAAATATATCTATAACTTTGCTCCCAAAGTTCAACGCCTCAATTTGGGGTGATTCGTTGTCTATTCAGGTATTCCACAGATGCAGGGTACATCAAGTTGACTGTGGAGATTTAATCCGCTGCTCCTGAGGCTGCTGGGAGAAATTTCCCTTTCTCTTCTTTGTTCGTACAGCTCCCGGGACTCAGTTTTGGATTTGGCCCCGCCTCTGCGTGTAGGTTGCCGGAGGGCGTCTGTTCTTCGCTCAGATAGTATGGGGTTAAAAGAGCCGCTGATTCGGGGGCTCTGGCTCACTCAGGCCAGGGGAAGGGAGGGGCACGATACGGGGCGAGCCTGTGGCGGCAGAGGCCGGAGTGACGTTGCACCAGCCTGAGGCGCACCGTGCGTTCTTCCGGGGAAGTTGTCCCTGGATCCCGGGACCCTGGCAGTGGTGGACTGCACAGGCTCCCAGGAGGGGGAGGTGTGGATAGTGACCTGTGCTCGCACACAGGCTTCTTGGTGGCGGCAGCAGCAGCCTTAGCATCTAAGGCCTGTCTCTGGGGTCCGCGCTGTTAGCCGTGGCTCGCGCCCGTTTCTGGAGCTCCTTTAAGAGGCGCTGTTAATCCCCTCTCCTCGCGCACCAGGAAACAAAGAGGGAAGAAAAAGTCTCTTGTCTCTTCGGCAGGTCCAGACTTTTCCCCGACTCCCTCCCGGCTAGCCGTGGTGCACTAACCCCCTTCAGGCTGTGTTCATGCCGTCAACCCCAGTCCTCTCCCTGGGATCCGACCGAAGCCGGAGCCTCAGCTCCCAGCCCCGCCCGCCCCGGCGGGTAAGCAGACAAGCCTCTCGGGCTGGTGAGTGCCGGTCGGCACCGATCCTCTGTGTGGGAATCTGTCCTCTTTGGCCTCCGCACCCCTGTTGCTGTGCTCTCCTCCACGGCTCCAAAGCTCCCCCCTCTGCCACCCGCAGTCTCCGCCCACGAACGGGCTTCCTAGTGTGTGGAAACCTCTCCTCCTTCACAGCTCCCTCCCACTGGGACAGGTCCCGTCCCTATCCTTTTGTCTTTGTTTATTCTTTTTTCTTTTGCCCTGCCCAGGTATGTGGGGAGTTTCTTGCCTTTTGGGAGGTCTGAGGTCTTCTGCCAGCGTTCAGTAGGTGTTCTGTAGGAGTTGTTCCACATGTAGATGTATTTCTGATGTATTTGTGGGGAGGAAGGTGATTTCCGCGTCTTACTCTTCTGCCATCTTCCCCGCCGTCTCATCGAGGAAGAATTTTTGATGGAAAGATAAGGTAGGTCTTGAATACATCTGTTTTCTTGAATTATGACATAAGCTTATCAAGTGAGAGTGAAGCAGAAGGGGTTTTTGAAGATTTCAGAAGAATAAGAAAAAGGAATGAAGGTCATCTGAGAGAATGGGAATTGAATTTTTCAGGGAAGAATCATGGATTATTTCTGGCAATGCTGAGAAATGTGGACTCAAATTTGAAGTGAGACTAATCAATATGGTCAGGATCTTCTCCAAAAATGTTCATTTGCTCAGGTTCTGGCAAGAATAATTGGATAGTTTTCTTTAACAAGGGACAGGGTTTCTCCATGCAGATACGATAAAGGAAGAGTCTTCCCAATTGCAGTAAACAGCAACTCCATCCTACCTAACCTTGGAGCCATTTTTGACTCTACTCTCTTTCTTCTCCACTTCAAATGCAATATGTCAGCATATCCTATTAGAGAGTGATTATAGTGCTGGACCATGGATGAGATGCTGAATAAAGAGAAGAGGGAACCAAGATTATTGGGGGGAGCGGTGTTGGAAATGAAATGTGGTAAGAGTAATGGATTGGAGATCCTGAGTGAGGATAGTAAATACTGATATGGATTACTAGATGAGTGGTTTGGATTCAAAGGCAGCATTTTGAAATTGAGATTTGGAAGTTCTACAATTAGTGATAATGGTTAATCCTTGAGAGTAGAACCATGTCAGATTGGTGGAGAAAATGTCATTGGACCTAAGGTAGTCAAGGAACTGAGAGGCCAAAGTATTTGTTGGTGGATGTTGAAGTCACTGAGAATGATGATAAAACAGTGGAAGAGAGAAAGACAATGAGTTAAATGTTAAGGTCATTAATAAATATAAGAGAGCGACTGAGAGTTGGATTCATGATATCAAAAAGGAATGAATGGGGCTTCCCTGGTGGCGCAGTGGTTGAGAGTCTGCCTGCCGATGCAGGGGACACGGGTTCGTGGCCCGGTCCGGGAAGATCCCACATGCCACGGAGCGGCTGGGTCCGTGAGCCATGGCCGATGAGCCTGCGCGTCCGGAGCCTGTGCTCCGCAACGGGAGAGGCCACAGCAGTGAGAGGCCTGTGTACCGCAAAAAAAAAAAAAAAGGAATGAATGGTAAAGCCTAATGAAACAGGCTTCAAATGTTAAGATTTTGAAAGATAAAGGGCAAAAATATTTGGAAAAATCACTGGAGAGGAAGGAGCAAACTAACTTCAGTTAACATCTTTGAGAAACAGGGTGTGAATCAAACTATAGCTACCACTAGAGAGCACTGTAAGGGAAAGCCAGAAGTCAGTCATAGCGGGAAGGTGAAAAATCATGGGGACACAGGAGGGGAAGTTTGCTGATGAAAGACTGAATTCCAGAGGGCAAAGTGGAAGGGTGTAGGAGAGTGGGAACAGATTAGGGCATGTCCAGAGTAGTATGGGAATCAACCTTCCTGAGAGAATGGTACATTGGCAGGCTGGGACTTCCAGTGGTGACTGAGGGGGATGGGAAGGTAGAGGCATGATGAGATTAGTCCTGTAAGCCTCAAAGCAAGTGGTATTTGAAGGCCTCCAAGAGGCTGACCTCTTCCTTGAGGGAAAGAAGTAGCTCATAGGAATACTCAGAGAATTAAGATCTTAGGCTATCTTGAGACATTGGCAAGAAGGAAAAGGATACAATGGGAGTAATTACATTTATGTGGCTTTTGATTCAGGTGCTTTGTTAGAATTTTTCTTTTGTCTACCAATCAAAAATTGAAGGAGGGCAATTTTATCTTTGCACAAGCAAATTACAGCATTTGAGGGAAAAATCTATACTAAAATAGTAACTTCTATGCGCTTTTTCATTCAGGACAGCATTTATCTTGTAGCTATGAATCCATTTCTAACTGACTGAATCCATTTACATTTGAATTACACACCTGTTAATTTGTTTCATCTAATACTCAACATAGAAGCCTGAGTTGGAGACTAAACTCATCCAAACAACTTGGTTGCTCACATAAATCTGAACTCTGATATAAAGAAAATACAGTACATAAGTACATACCCATACCACCAAAGATGGATTTGATCAGGGTTGAAATGAAAACTTTTATACTATTGGGGGAACATACTACTTTTTACATTGCTGTGTTTTTAATATTTTGCATTATCTAGGTCTGTTTGTATAGATGTAAACTTAGAAATCAATTAAAAACTCAAGAGGATTAAGTGAATTTCAGAGTTGCAAACAGAATGAAGCTTCTCAAAATCCTTATGATTCACCAAGATGTTATTAATACACACTAGTCAATCAGGCATAAAATAATCAGCCTCTTTTGTTATTTTTTACATGATTTGAATGGATATTTATATGATGTGTGCCAGTTGCTACTCTAATTGATTTAGGATGGTAGAGAAAGTAGGAAAATGTCTATTGGGCTTAGAGGATGCTACTTAACCTCTGTTTCCAGATGTCTCTAATATCACCAGCCTGTGAGTACAAATGGGACCAAATTCAAATGTTTGTCATTATTGCTGTTACTATTCTAACCATCTGTGTGTATGAACCCTTGAAATCTCACAGCAGTACTGTGAGGTAGGGACTATTATGATGTCCATTTTACAGATGAGGAAACTAAAGCACAGATTGTTAAATAATTTGCCCAAGGCCATACAGCTATAAGCGCTAGGCCAGCATTTGAACCCAGGGACTGACTCCAGAGCTCAAGATCTTATTACAGTGCTATATTATTTCACACATCATGGCAGCTCTCAGCTCGCTACCTGCTGAAATTGGACCTCATCTTCCATTTACCAAACATCTCTCCTCTTTTCCTCAGGTATTTTGAACACCTAGCCAGTGTTAAAGGAAGTTCCAAAAAGTTCCTCACATGTTCTCTTGAGCTAATCTGCCAACCCTTTTATAGCATTTCTGCCAACTGTTCTTTTTTTTAATTTCCACTTTCCTTTTATCCATCTTTCTACTTATGAAGCAGCCCTGTTGTCAGATGTGAAAATGTTGCGTTAAAAGTGCTGTTCCTTGCTGCTCAGGAAACTGTCAGTCCTTAAGGTCAGAGCAAGCCTGGCATTCATGCTGAAGGGGTAATGAACCTTGCCCTAAATCTGAGTGGCATGCTGTCCTCTTGAGACTGAAACAGCACTGCTCGTGGACAGCATTAAAAAAAAAACCTCTTGAAAATAGTTTCTGCAGCTTCTGCCTCTAATGCATCTCTCAGTTTGCATTCCAAATATCCTAAGGGATTGAATGAGAACTCAAACCTTCTCCTAATCTATTTACATCTATTCTTCTTCAGTGCCCGTGCACCAGAAACAAAACAAAACAAAATGAAATAATAATACATACGTGTTCCTTTCTCTGTCACCAAAGCCAATGCATTTTTCAAGTTGTATCAGTGGGTACTCAAGGGGGTGGCCCACCAGTTCCATAGCCTGGCAGGCCACCTTTGGGCTTAGTAGGGGCTTTGAATTCACAGACTTCATAACAGCATTTTTTTAGGCTGTTGGGCAAATGAATGCTTCTGAACAGGTTCAGAATTTCTATATAAATTCCGTGGCCATCAGAAAGTAAGAGAAGGGCACATATTTTAGAAGAAAGGAGCTTATTAAGGAATTCTATTCAACTCTTGAAGAGCTGGGTGCAGGGCCAGCCTCAGGCACAAATGTGAATTAGATGATGTCTCTCTTTAGTGTTCCCAGCCTCCTTCTCTCAACCACTCAGTCACTTCCATGCTGTAACTCTTTATCAGAATCAGGAAAAATAAAAGCAAATATAGCTATCCATTTAAGTTTAAGTTTAATAACTTTTTGCATTTTAAATTTATTTCTAGTTACAAGCGAATAGACTTCTTTATTACCAAAGGAGTTTCAGACATCATTGAAGAGGATTAGAAAGAAGGACAGAGGATTTAAAAAATCCTTCTGGCAGCCTTAAAATTACAATTCACAACCTACCAGCTAGTCTGACTTTAAGGCTAATTCAGTTAGTGGGGCTTTTTAAAGATTTTTCTAATGCGTACCAAGAAGCTAAACAGAAGTATCTTGTCTCTTCATGTTCTTGTATGGAGTGAAACTCATTTGGCGTGGAAAATTTTTTACGCTTTGAATGTTTGCATTTTGAAAGACCATATTCTTAATTTGCACTGGCAACTATGTCAACTATCTTGGCAACTTTACAAAAAAAATAGCTTTAATGTTAAAGAAAAATAATACGCTATGAAGGCTGTCATAATATGTTGCACTGACAGGGGAAAATGGATTAATATGGCATTTCTTGTTAACTTCAAACTTCAAATTTAAAACACATTTTATTATAAGCAAGAAATAGAAGTCCTGAACACATAACTTTTCTGCTTTTTATGTCTGGAGCAACTAGAAACAATAGAATATTTATCTCTAAGCAACAATCATAATTAGTAATTATGATCATTTGATATTGTGAGTTTATATGAGAGAAATAGGCAGTGAAAGATTTCTGCAGCTAAACAGAATTTTAAAAACTCTCTATATAGTTGAATGGACCTTTGGAAATGATCCCTTTGTTAAAATGTGCTTTATAATAGTTCTTGCGTTATAATTATGTTGTCAATAATAATAAAATCTACCACGTTTTTTCAGTGCATATTAAATTCCAACATCAATGTACATAATCTTCGGTGTTTATTAAAACCTTGTAGGACAGGTCTTGTTCTCTCTGATTTCCAGATAGTTTTGTTGACTTGCTCAGGCACCAGTGAAGTGCTACAATTAAAATTCAAACTCTCATTTATCTAGACCTAAAGCCTTTGCTCTTTCAACTATATCCAGCTATGTCTCCAAAGCAAAAATTATTCCCTATTTGTCATGCCAGTATATAAGTGGCAGTGGCTATAAGGGCATGAGCAGTTAGTTTGGATCAAGAAAAATATAGCAAGGTCTTGGAGGATTGGGTAAGTAAACATCAAGGCTCAGGAGTGATTACAGCTAGATTAGACCAAGTTTGGAAAAATAGAAGCACTCATTGTAGATCATGGCTGGTGGCTGAACCAGCTGGACACATTAGGAGCAGGAAAATTATTTTAAGAGATCTGAAGAATAGAAGAAGCAACAGTGTTTTAGTCAGAGTCCTGCAAGACAGCATACTCACATTTGGTAATTTGAGGAGTATTTAATGACGGGATTAACTTAAACATGTGGACAGTGTGTAGAGAAATAATAGGGGATAGTGTGATCTGAGGAAAATAACAACAGGAAGCTAAGCCTAAAGGGTTTAGGGAATAGTGGTTCCTGAAACCTGCAGATGTGACCTTTACAGTAGCAGCTTCATAGTAGTTGTGACCTTTACAGCCACCCTATGATGGCTGTGATGATGGCTTCCTTATGACGCACTCCATAAGGAGGGAGTAGGAGAAACAAATAACCCAACCTCCTGTTTTACCCTCCCTCAATCTCTATGGTGCTCCTTAGTGGCTTGATAGGAAGCTACAGGACAAGGCAGTGAATGAAGTGCATGTTAGTCAGCCTCTTGGACACAGAGCAGATTGGAGAAAGTTGAAGAGGAGATATAGAGGTGCAGGTAGAAGTTACCTAGCACAAGATATCAGGCAGAGGATCAATAACTTGATTCAAAATCAGGGAGAGAGTAGAGCTCGGACAACTGGAAAGCCGGGTTAGTATCAAATGGGACTTGAGAGCTGAGGCTCTAGTTTCTTTCATTCAATGCATTAGTGAGAATCATTAACTCATTCATTTATTCAACAAAACATTCTTTAGTTTCTATTTTATGCCAGGCATATAGTTATTGTATTAGGTGCCGTACACAGCATGAGACCAGTCATGAGGTGTGTTAAAAAGGGCAATCATAAACATCCTCCTGTTGTGTTTATTAATTATTTATGTATTGTTCTATTATCTATTATTACTCTAAACTCTGAAGGCAAGGCCAGGGGTTTTTTTAGGTTCCGTTAGAGAATCAGATTCACAAGATGACCATAAGTCACATATGGCATCAAATTCACTTAGAAGGACATGGGACAGAACCCCAGCTGGCCAGCAGGGCAACATCAGGTATTGCTCTTGCATGAGACTAGCCCTCGCAGTAGTTTCTGAAGTCGGTACGGCAGTCCAAGAACTGTAGTCTTTGGTTTCCCAGGTGACATCTGAGGTTTGAAAGAATGATTCTCAGATGGAGCAGTTATAAAAGTTCCCCTGGCTTAAAAGCCCTCTATTCCATAGGAGCCAATATCTCTTGTAATAACTCTCTAAGAGGGGCTTCTATGGTCTTCATAAAAGACTCGGTCAGTTACAAGAGTCTAAAACTATGATATCCCTGTCAGGTATTTATCATTCATTTATAGTTTCTCTCACTCCAGATGCAATTAACCAAGCAAAGATTATTTTTACCATAAGCAATGCTGCCTAGTAACTTAGTTGACATACCTCCTCTATCAGGTTGCTAAGGGAACAGATCTAGAAAGTGAATTGAATGTCAAATTCTAAGGGAGAAAGGGAAAAGATTTTGTTCAGCCTTTGCCCACACATATTATGCTTCTAATTAGTATTTGCTGGGTCAAATAGAACCAGAGAAAGACATGAAAAGGGCATGAGACAAAGTTCCTAACTGAGCTAGGGTTTGAAACATCGGAAGACCAATTCCGTTTCTGTTACCAAAAAGAAAGCCCACATTCCGTTTTGCATCAGCAAATGATTTTAAATAGTCAGTGAGCTAACAGAATCTTCCAAAGAGATGCTCTGTACTAAAGTGATGAATTGTTGTTTAAACTATTATTATTTGAAGAATGGTGAGCTACAACTAATTCTGTATTCAGGCAGCCCTTGGAATTAGTTGATATCTTAATATTTAGCTTGCAAGGCAAAAAAACTATTAAAAAGATGATGTGTTTTTCTGTGTCATAAAAAATGTATTAGCATGGCCTTTCATATATGTCACATGAGACATATCTCATTGCGTCTCCCATGTCCTCCTAGAGCATACTATACTCCTCTTACCATGTTGTATTATAATTTTTTTGTGGAAAAAATTCTCCCCACTGGACAATAAACCCTGTGAGGACAATACCCTTATCTGTCTCATCATTGCCTCTGCAGCATCTAATGCAGTGGCCTGCATGGTAAATACTGAATAAAGTTTCTTGAATGGATGAATAAATAAATGAAAGAATGTAACTACAATGCACACTATAGTGGATTCAAACTTTGGACAAAATTTTTCTTATGGTTAAGTGCCTTTGTTAAGTGGCATTAAAACTTGACTTCCCTAGAATTGTATTTTTAATAGCCAATCACATAGGTTTCCTTTTAAGGATGACAGATGGAAATTTACCTATTAATTGGTGAAGAATGCATGTAAGCCTTGAGTTGTAGTATATTTTTTCTACAGTGAACTACTTATTACAAAAGTATTTGCCAGGATGCCTAAGAGCTCGCTCCTGAATTTCAGTGGACTTTTAATGTTATCTTCAAGGTCCTTGCAGAATAATTCTGAAGACTCAACAATGAAATTCAAATCAGAGAATCCACTACACCAAAGAAATAGCCTCTCAAATCCATTTGGGGAGTGATGCAGTACCAATCCTAACTAAAGAAAGAAACCACTTCTTGGAGTTTATTAATTTACTAGACTAATAGCTTTATATCTTACATTTGACAGTCCTTTAAAATCCTTAAAAAGATATTTTCACATACTATCTTAATTAAGACCCTACTTTAGATATGAAACCCCAATTTTATAAACAGCAAATCCTCAAAATACAATGTGGGCTCTGGACTTAAACAACCTGGGTTTAAAAAATGGCTGCCAGCTACAAACTGTGATCTTGGATAAATTGCTTCTACATTCCTCAGGTTCTTCATCTAGAAACTGAGGAACATGAAGGTGACTGTTTTATAGGATTATCATGAAAATTGCAAAATGCAAAACTATTAGAAAAGTAAATGGCAGATATTGTAGTAAGTGCTCAATATGTGTTGTTCACTATTATTAACTTGCTTGAAGCCAAACAATTAAGTAGAAGTAAATTGAACGCAGGTCATTGTTTTTCAACTTCAGTGTTCTTTCCACCAGTCCACATTTTATGTGTATTATTTATTTAAAATTTATTTAGAACGGGGTGTGTTTTGCCCATGTCACACTTTCTCTGGTGTTTGGAGATTGTACTACATAGTTATATGTTTTGCCTCTGAAATGTGATCATCTTGGTTAAATTTATTAGATAATGGTTGCTTGTTGATGGCTTTCGTTTGTAGATGCAAATGGCTCGGAGGATAATGCTTTTTAAAAATTTTATCTCTATATACTTAAAACAGAAAATTCAGTATACTAAGTTATTAATTACCTGATTATCAAAATTATAAATAAAATTGAGGGCTGAAAGCAAAAGCTTCCTTGATCTACCCATAAATATTTCACTTGTATACAATTAGAACTCTAAATCTCTAGATGTGGTTTGAATGCTTCCTGGTTACATAAAACATAGATTCAATTTCACATCCACAGTATCATTCACCTCCACCGTGAGGTTTTAGGTAAAATATTATACTTAACTTAGAAATGGTACTTTACAGAAGATATATAAATTCACATCTAGTGAATGGCTCTAGTAGGTTGGAGTTTGGATATGTTGAGTTTGAGTTCCCTGTGGGACCTTTAAGTGTAGATGTTTAGGAAGAACTTAGATGTATGGGTCTGGAATTTAGGAGAAAGATTTGGACTGGAAATATAGATATTTGGTATCTAACATAAAGGAGGTAGTTCAAACCATAATAGTGGTTGATATCTCTTAGGGAGAATATGAAGAAAGAGTCTATGGAGGGAAACTTGGGGAAGACTAATGGTTAAGGGATGTATAGAGGAAGTTGCAAAGGAGACAGGGAAAGAAAAATCCAAGATTCACAAGAAAAGCTGAGAGAGACTTTTGTCCTGGAAACCAAGAGACCCATTCTTCTTCTTTTTTTTTTTTTTTAAGAGACCCATTCTTTTGACAAATATTTTTTGAGCTATTACTTTGTCTGAGGTGTTGAGATAAATCAGTGAACTCAGCAGATAAACTTATTTGCTGCTGGGGAGAGATAGACAAAAATATAATAATAAGTAAATTCTATATTTTGTTAAAAGATGAAAATACAACAAAATATAATAAAGCAATGCAAGGGAGACTGAGAGTGCAGGGGTCAGTGCTGTAGTTTAAAATCAGATTACCTGGGTAGGTAGAAAAGAAAGTGGCAGCTGAGTAAAGACTTGAAGGAAATTAAGGGAGAGAGATATAATTTCAAAAAGAATTCAGTAGTTCATGTTTCAGAAGGGTTAGGTAAGATAGTAATTGAATAGTTCCATTTGATTTTTTGAGATTTGGAGTCAATGTTGACCTGGACAAAAGGAAATTTGGAAGCATGGGGAGAAGGTAGAAGGTAGATTGCATTGGTAGAATAAATATAAGGTGCAGAAGGAAAGAACGTGGACCCCTCTTTCTACCAGTATAATTATGAAGGGAAAAGAAAAAACAATGTCTTATCCAGAGACATAGATTAATAAAGATTTTGTTTAGCTGGTGTCTGGAAGGACAGGACCGCTGTATGACTAGTGGTCCCCCAGAGCATGAGAGCACAAGAGAGGGAAAAGATTACAAACACTTTATTTTGGTTATTGAATTAACCCAAAAGGAAATGTAGATTAAATCAATATTTAATTCAGAAGAAGTCATCAGTTTCTGTTAGAAAGCCATGATGAAATTTCAAAGAGTAGAGAGGGTGTTTATGGGGGGCAGGATCTTGGAACTTCAGAGCTATACTACTGCCTTCTTTAGTGGTAAGCATGGATTGCTGTGGTTTGACATGGCAAATGATTTTTTTTAAAAAAAATTAAACGTATAAAATAAATACGTATAAATAAAATAAATAAATAAATAAATAAATAAATAAATAAACAAATAAAAACGTATGCAGCTACTATTTACCTGTATTAACAAGCTTCATATAAAAGCGTAAATAGGGCTTCCCTGGTGGCGCAGCGCTTGGGAGTCTGCCTGCCGATGCAGGGGACGTGGGTTCGTGCCCCGGTCCGGGAGGATCCCGCATGCTGTGGAGTGGATGGGCCCGTGGGCCATGGCCGCTGAGCCTGCGCGTCCGGAGCCTGTGCCCCGCGACGGGAGGGGCTACAACAGTGAGAGGCCTGCGTACGGCAAAAAAAAAAAAAAAAAAAAAAAAGCGTAAATATATTTTATGGTGATAATGAGGGAGACACCTCTACACTATCCCACCTGAGGTCAGTTCATCCCCTTCCTTTCAAGGAAAAATTTAAAGAGTGGACCATTAAGGTAGAAAGTTTTCTATATAAGATTCATAGCATTTCTCCACGTATATGGAAAGGATAAGAGAGGTACCAGTTGGAACCAAATCAACTTGCTAGAGGATTTGCAAATAGACTTAGGCATTTGATCACAACAAAACTATGTCTATTGATGCGAGATGCAGAAGGTCCTTGTGAACCAATTGCATCAGATGGAGAACCAGAATTCCCTGTGGAATAATCCATCAGACAAAGAACCAGAATTCATAGGAAAATGGTCACATCAGCACTGAGAAGAGTTCCTTTCTATGTAGGGAATCATGGATTCTTCTTTTTAACCCTGGGCTTCACCTCCTCTCCCCAAAGCAGATGGACTTCTACTTCGCAAAAGAACTGAGGCCACCACGTGGGAATTCTCTTAACATCTATTCCATGTACTTTAATCTCACCTATTGCAACCGCCCCCCCCAACCCCCGCCACAGAGCTGCCGCAGCCCCTGCCCAGAGCTAACCCCACAGGCATCTTTCCCCCTTCCCCCTTTCCCCGGGACTGCGCTTCATCAGTTAACTGCAGCCCTGCCCACCCTCTCCTCCCCAGCCCTCGTCATTTCTTGCCACTGACACCTTCCTACCTGGGCTCCTGTCCTCTGGTCAATCTGTCACTTGCGGTGCCTTCTTAATGTTCAACTTCACCTCTCTGCTTAAAAGAAGCTTCTTGGCTTCCCAAATTATAAATGGGTTATATTCAGATGGTTACTAGACTTATCATGGTGATCATTTCATAATGTATTTAAAAGTCAATTCACTATGTTGTTTACTTGAAACTAACATGATACTGTATGTCAACTTTTTTTCAGTTAAAAAAAAGTGAAAGTTAAAATCAAAAAACAAAGTGGGTGAATCTAATAATTTGATTTTCACCAGCAGTATCTGAGAGTTCATGCTGTTCCACATTCTTGTCAGGACTTGCCATTATCAGGCTTAAAATTTTTTGGCTTATCAGGTGGAGGTGAAGGTGTATCTTGCAGGGGGTTTGTACTCACATTACTCAAGAGGTTGAGCAACTTTTCATTTTACTCGTGCCTTGTGGTTCCTCTTTATGAAGTGCCTGTTCAAGAGTTTCGCCACCCTTCTCCACTCCTGGATTTTTGCTTCAGTTGGTTGCCTATCCTCCTTATTGATTCACAGGCATTCTTTACATATTCTTCTTTGCGAATTTATGAGTGTTTTAAATATTTTATCTTTTCACTCTCTATATAGCCTTTTGATAAAGTTCATAATTTTAATGTAGCCAAAGTTATCAATTGTTTCCTATGTGACTTATGCTTTTTATTTCTTCAGTAAGAAATTATTCCCAACCTCATGTTAATAGAGGTATTTTTAAATATCAAAAAAATAAATAAACAGATCATACTCCCCCCCAAAAAGATTTTGTTTTATTTTATTATTGGTTAAGAAAGATATGAACATAATTATAGACAAAGAGAGGATGAAGCCAGCATAGAAGAGGTTAAAAATCCAGCTGGGCAAGAGGATGTGAATTTATAGGAAGAGGTACCTGAGGACATGGAAAATGAGGGAGAGAGAATGGGATCTACATGGAGAAAGAGCTTTTCCACTGGGACAAAAATGAATAAGGAAATATTGAGCTGCTTTTAAATATTTAGTGTTGAAAGGAGGCAAATGATGACTTTCATTTTTTCTGTGAAGTAAGGAATTGATGCTATTCATTAAAAATGATAAAGTAGGTAATGAGGGTAGAGGCTTGGGATGATTTCACATAGCTACTGTGGGACAAAGAATAAGATGACTAGGACTGCAGAACAATTTTGAGGGTACAGCTGAAGCTGGAATCCATGAATTTTTCATACCATTCATCTTCCTGATTGTGCATTCTGCCTTTTCTCTAGTATGCCTTATCAGTCTAGGCATAGAAGAGGAATGAATAGGCAGCTGAATTGATCCAGGCCTGATATGTGTGATGAATTGATTGGGAGAATGGTAGTTAAGGGGTTTGGTGAGATTGTATTTAAAATGATACTTAGGTTAGTCATCGAAAAGAGAGAGAATAAGCAGGAGTGGGCTGATGAATTAGGACCAAATAGAGATATGTAAGGGCAGAGAAGATGGAGTGGGTATGAGAGAACTGGAGATATAAGAGGATGTGGTTCAATGAATTTGACATTGGTGTTTAAGATTTCAAAAATGTGGCAGTTCTGGCTGATATAAATCCTAAGATGAAGATGCTTGAAGTGAAGTGGAGGTGGGTAATAAATGGAACTGAGGACAAAGCACCATGAGGCAAGACTATTGGGCTGGATGGTGAGGATTGAATTCACCCGGCATCATGGCAGGGATTAAGAGGGAGGCCGTGAACTGGTATGAAGTTACTGCTGAAACAGTGGAAGATTGCAAAGAGGAAGAAAAGAAGGAGGCGTTATATGGACCACATGAGCCCCATAGGACGACTTCATTATATTTAAGACATTCTGTGAGACCCAAGAAAACTGCCTAGGAAATTCACTCTCAGTGGGTATGGTATACAGATTCAGTATCTGTCCTTTTTTAATAGCAAATTAAGCTTCAGTTTATCATAACCCAAACCAACCTATAATGATTTCTTAATTAACTGGGCTTTGCTGTTTCCACCTTTTTGGATGAGAGCAAATCACAAGAAAATAAATTATTATTAGGGGTTAATAAAAATACCAATTTATTGGTCATGTATAGTTGAGAAGATATTCATGCTTGTATCCTATATTTTCTGTAATTCTTTAAAATAGTACGGTGAGAAATGACATTTGGAATAAAGGCAGAGGAATTGAGAGCATGGCCAGTCACCTGCTATAAAGACCTGGTGCAACCATTAAAAATGGAATGTAATACATAAAGCTTCAGATACTCAATGATACATATTTTAAAAGAATGCAGTTATTTGCTCAGAAAAAAAGGTACTTATTAAATAAATAGAAATATTTGTTCATTTTGCAATATATATCCTATTTCTATGAAAGTCTAAAAAGGAAAACTTTCTCTAGTTGTAATGGAAATTTCAGTTCTCAGAATAAGTAAAACAGAAACATAATTTTGGCCAGTTTCAAAACAGGTGCATTTAAGGAATGGAAACTTTTATAACATGACTTTTCAGCTATAATTTTCTCATTGTAACTAACTTCCTAAGTTTTTGACTGTGGGCAATTAAAATAAATAGGCAGATTTTAGTTAAAGGTGTATTTCCACTCTTTTCTGGAGAGGATGTGCAAGCCATGGACACCTTCATGCCCTGGTGAAGGCACCAGTTTAGTGTGTCTCTAGACATAGGGAAATTGGTTTATTGTAGAGATGAAAGCCATTGATAATGTTGTTAAACAAAAAAAAATAAAAATGACTTGTGGGGGGCTTCCCTGGTGGTGCAGTGGTTGAGAGTCCGCCTGCCGATGCAGGGGACATGTGTTCGTGCCCCGGTCCGGGAAGATCCCACATACCGCGGAGTGGCTGGGCCCGTGAGCCGTTGCCACTGGGCCTGCGCGTCCGGAGCCTATGCTCCGCAACGGGAGAGGCCACAGCAGTGAGAGGCCCGCGTACCGCAAAAAAAAAAAAAAAAAAAAAAGACTTGTGGGGAAGAATGAGGAAAATATCTTTGCTCTTGTGTGCTTGCTATACATGAGGTTTCTAAATATAGAAACTTTTGTCCAGTACCTGTAAATGTATAAGTCAGCTATACTATGCCTGTCTGATGCCTGCCCTCCTTCCTTTCCATATGCCTTCTCCATTCTCTTTCTTTGCATCCTCTGGCAACTTTTTCATTGAATAATTATATATTAAACGCTAAGTACATGCCAAGTAGTGCTGGTATTGTGGATACATAGGGGAAGTATGTCTTCCATCCGTAACCTAAGTTCCACTGGGGAGAAAATGAAGGCCAAGAGATATCTGAAATGACACAAACACAATTTCTAAATCTCAAGGCAATGCTGAGTTACTCAAGAAGCAGATTGTCGTTTAAGTTTAGGGACTTAGCAAAGCAGAGAAAACCTCCAAATCCCTTCCCCCAGAAAAAGAAAAGTCAATTCTGATAGTTTTCTAAAATTTTGTAATCAGAAAAAAAGTAGAGAGAATCATGATTTCTAAAATATTCAATATGGCTGTAAAAGCTGTCATTCAAGACAAGATTATAGCTTTAATTAGATCTATAGGGCAGGTCTCCAATGTCCCTTACCTGCTACACATAAGAGCAGGTGGAATGGAAAACGTATTATCAGGACAGCATATATACATTGAGAAAGGAATGAAGCTCTTCCACTTGAGAATGTCTCCCTCTGCCATGGCATCCTGTCTAAAAATGTCACATGCCTTGAGGAAGAAATCAGCAAGAGTGAGACATGTTATAGACTGAAAATCTCCATAACACATTCCATTCATGTTCTTCATTCATTGAGACCAGGAAATGCATTTTTAAAAACCGCTATACATTAAAAAAGCAGGTGCATTTATTTTGGAACCTGCAGTGAGTCACTACCTAGTTGTAAACTGGAGAGTAGCGATAGTCCCAGGCAAAACCAAACCAGAAGGGTGTCTCCAGTTCCTAACTCGCACCCACTCCACCCTCCATCCTACTCAGGCCTCCATTTTAGTCCTTTCCTTTTTTTTTTTTTAAATGAGAGTCTCTTTACCTTTTTTTTTTTTTTTACTCATGTGTTGCGTCTTTGCAAAGGAACTGCATTCGGATGTTAGTTTATCTTCTTTCTAAAAATAAGCATTATCTTAACAAGTGTTTTGATACTTTTGGAGAATATTTACGGGAACACACTGTGTTTATTTTAAGGCTTTTTAAAAGGTATTTACTTTAACATTGAGAACTGTAGATTGCTATCTTTGCTCAAGAATTTGAAAAACCAGGATCTTTTTTAGACTTCTAATGTGGGAGCCATTATCTGTTGTGATGGGTAATTCCTTCACTTCTAAGGGTTGCTCCCTGAAGTTTTATTTCAGTGAGAAAGTTATTGGCCAGTTGGTTCAAAACAACACTTTAACTGCATGATTGAGCTTACTCTTCCCAGCTATGATTTCAACAGTTATAGCATTGGTCACAGAAGGAAAATAATAGTTTTCTCCAACAGTCGATCTGTCATGTCCCCTGGCTGTGTTGTGGCTCATGACCACTGGTGAAATTAATCAGCTTGGCTCTTTGAGAACATGTTTTCTGGACACTAGTACATCGTTAAGGCCCAGGAAGCTTGTCCATGACTTGTTTACAGCAATGACTACGTTTCCAGAAATTGCATAATTTATTTTCTTTGTTCTTTCGTTGCTACTTTCTCTATTCCATAATAAAGAAATTTAAAGAGAGGGAATATCAGATGACTCCTCTTTAAAATTTAGACTTAATCTAATTAAAAATTTAAGAAATAACTTGATTCTTTACAGACACCTGCCAAGCGGGTTGATGGTTTCATGCAGCCTGGTTCAAAATTGGGTAAATTTTGCCTGTTTGTAATTTTTTTCACTCTAAAAGTCTCTAGGCTTTCAGTCAATATTAATAGCAGAAACATAGTTCAACAGGAATAACAGCTATTTTTATGATACACTTATCTTGAGGCTGTATAATCTCCTTCTGTTAATGTTGTTTAAAATAGAACAGAGCTTGTCTGTCTGAGATGTTTTAAAACCTCTGATGTGGGTACTTAAGAAGACAGCAAATACAGTACAAGGATCACTATGAAATTAGCAGCTTGCCTCTGTGGTTACTGGACAGAAAAGTTTATTTCAAAACTCTGTAGGCTAGACAAAGATATTTAATCAATGATCACAGCTCCATGGGTTTGATAAACTCTTTGCAAAAGTTTGTAAAGATCATCATTCCTGTGAGTCTAGCTGGAGAGTTTACTATGGAAAGACCTTAAAAGGTCATTTAGTCAATCTTCCTGCTTTCAGACAAAGACAAATTATAAGAAATAGCCAAAGATACTAGTTTTAGCTGCCTTATTTTTGTGTACTTCTTCCAACCTCACTTCATGTGATTTCCCCCTTTCAGACATGAGGCTTTTTGTAGTACAGTCACTTAACATCTTTATTTAACATTCCCATTATGGTTCAGCCATGTGTAGGCTATACAGTTAGGGGTGAGCTTGTTAAGACTTCATTGTGTAATCATGAAGTTTTTCCAGTTTAATCCTTCAGGTATAAGCTTCTTGGCTGAAATTGTCATTAGGGTGCCCACCTGGTCAAGAAATCGCTCTTTAAAATATTTGAAAAGACTGTTTAATATGGGATTCAATGCCAAAGATTTGTTGGCATTGGTCAAACCCACTATATGGACCAAAAACCATATCCCATTGTAGACATCAGTTTCTGCAGCCTGCATTTGCAGGCTGATCTGGTTCTGACTGACCTCAAGTTGTTTCCAACCCCTCTTCTTTCTTCTTTCACTATAGAGGCTGGAAAAGGATTTTTAAAAATTCTCTTTCCAGTCTCTTCTGCTAAAAGTGGTGACCACTGGCACATAGTTCTGCCCAAGTGGAAGTCTGCTGAGACAGTGTCTCAGAAAATTTCACTTTGTAAGGTAACAGGAACTAATTTGGTGGGCACTGGTCCACCCCTACTTGTTTTAGCAGCTAAAGAGGATGAGCCTAGAGTTATAGCAACCATCTTGTGATGCTGAAAGACCCTGCACGGGGGAATCACAGAAACACTGGCATTACATAACTGAGCCACTAGATCAATGCCAGCAACCACCCACGTCCAGATGTCTTTTTAAGTGACAAAAATAAATTTCTCTTTAATTTCACCACTAAGTTTCATCATATGTACCTGAAAGCATATGGTGTATGTGCATGTATATATATATATATATATATATATATATATATATATATACACATATAATATATATAATGTATAAATATAACAAAGTTCTGGTTTTAGCTATCAGTTTATCCTTACTAGGGATTTGATAAGAAGCTGGAGGTTGAAATGAAGAGATTTTTCTTGGATCTAGTCAGATTTCTTCTCTTTTGTTATTTTGGTTTGCTGACTCAAATTAGTTTTACAATTTCTTGTGCTAAATTCTACCTTTTAAAACAATTTCAGAGCCTTCTAAGTCTTTCTGAATTAGTTCAAAATTTAGATTTCCAATAGTATCTTTATTATATCTTTATATATAGTATCTTTATAGTGCTTCTGTCTTCTCACCATCACAATACTGAAATTTATGCTTTGTTCTTTGAAATATGTAATAAGATTGACAATTCAGCTGCGCTTTAGTCTAGAAATAATGGCATTGCTTCTCTTTGAGGGGTTGCTAGTCTGCTTCCCTATTGCCTCTCACTAGGAGAGCAAATCTTTCTGGTTGGCCCTGTATTACGATAGAAGGATATCTTGTGTCCCAATTCACAATCTAGGTGGGAAAGAAGAGTTGTCTGATGGAATCATGAGCTCTATGAAATTTCCTCTGTGGTACCATCAAAAATATTTTCTGGCTACAGCCATTTGAGATTTTATTATTTAATCATCTCCTGTGGACTTAGTTCTAGGCTACATTTTCGTAAAAATCCCCAGTGTTTATCATGCATATATTAGGTGCTCAGTAAAGGTATATCATTTAAATGTTAAGTGATAAATTGAGATTAAAAGAAACTTTATTGAGTTCTCTTGTTCAGTTCTCTTGACTTGGTTAGAATATAGTCTATCTAAGTTAAGGTTGTGACTTGGATTTACAGGAAGAAGTTAGTAAATTATCTTAACACTGTAATTTAAATAACCAGAAAATTTCAAAGAATACTTCAAAACTAATTGAAGAAAAGCTTAGAAAAATTAGTAAAGCAACAATGAAGCACTGACAAATTATGATTGTCAAGAAAGTAAAGAGAGGGTCTCACAAAACCATAATGGTAATTAAATACATCTCTTGAGCTTTTCGCCTCTGGTTTTAGATGGAGAACTAGAAAAGCCAGAGAAACACAGCCTTGACCCTTTATTTAGCTCTGTTAACTCAACAGAGGATAATGGTGGTTGAGGTGAAGAAAAGTGTAAAGCTACTTGAAGTATGAGAACAAAAAACCAGAAAGACTTTTGAGACTAGGCAGGCCTGGAGTCCTAGAACTTGTCCCTTTTCTTACTTTTTGGAAGCACATTGTCACTTGGAACTTTTTGCCACTCTCAAACCTTCCCAACACTTTTGTAGTTATATGCTGCTGATGAGGTTTATCCCACTGCCTACAAAGCCTTTTCTCTACTGTAAAACTTTTAGTCAAGGAATAAAATGTTAACTCTTCTGTGAAATGTTCATAAAGTACTTTCAAAACATCTTAGAGTTTCTATTCTCTGTGCTCTCAGAGCACCTGCACAGCACACACACACACACACACACACACGAGTTTATATATTCGAACACCATTGCATATTATGGTAATTTGCTGATTTATATGTCTTTCTCCTTTCCTAGACATTAATTCTGTGAGGGTAGGGGCTGTGACTCATTTATCTCCCTAAACCAGGACCTCACAATGTCTGAGGCAGAGTAAATACTCAATAAATCCTTGTCAAATAAATGATTGTCCTAGAAAGGGAATGACTCAGCAGTAAGATTCAGTGGAGGTCACATAAATGTATTACAACAGGTCTCAGGATCAGGGCAGAGGGAAAACACAAGTCAGATTAAACAATGATTGTTAACAAGTTAGAATTTGTGTACAAGGTACTTAATTATGCCAATAGTTATCAGATGCCTTTGGGTATAAGAAAGACACCTAGATTCAAGTTGGCTTAAACAATAAGGGAAATTTGTTGTCCAAACAAAAGACAGTGCAGAGGCAGAACATAATGAAATGGGGGCTCCAGCTTCACAGCTTCATGACTCTTTTGGCTCCTCCCCCTTCCTTTATGTGGGCTGTGACCTCAGACTGGCTTCCTTCATGATTGGCAGGTGGCTGCCAGCAGCATCGGCTGTAACACACATCTTTGTTCTGGGGTAGACCTCCCTTCCTACCACAGAGTAAACGTTCTTCCCTTTAGTCTGGTCCAACTTAGGTTGTGCACTAGCCCGGACTGTCAAGGTTGTCAAAGAATGCCATTTAATGATTGGTAAGATAGTTGGGATGACTGTGATTTGCTTACTAGTCAGGAGACCCTCTTGAAGTTGTAGGGAATTAACTACCCCCAACCAAGCAGGCTGAGAGTGGGAAGGGTGTAATGGTTAAGAGCACAGACAGCCTCACTGCCTGCGCTCAAATCCCACCTCTTCAGTTTACCTGCTCTGTGAATTAGAGCTATCTAACTCAGCGTTTTCATTTTTTAGTAGGGGTGGTAATAGTACTTACTTCATAAAGTTACCGTGAGGTTTAGTGAGTTATTAGATGTAAATTATTAAGAAGCAGCGGAGGCACTCTTGAAGTGTTCGTTATCACTTTTTGATTATTTAACAAAAGTTGGTGTTATATTAAAAAGGTAAAAACAAACATGCAATTGTAAAGCAGTTATACTCCAATAAAAATGTTAAAAATAAAAAGGTAAAAGCAGAGAATAGATTCTATGTAGGCAAGCAACAATGTTCATTACATAAATTTTTGTTTTCTTTAACAATTTGACTTTAGGATTATCCAGTTTATTTTTGAATGTTTATCACTATGTAATGATAAGTTTCAAATTTAAATGGAAAGATAATCATATGGAAAAGTATATGCTTAACTGTCTCTTAATCATGTCTGCAAAGTAAAAGAGAATATTGCCCGTTTAATCTTAGAGTATACATTCTGCCAATCTTGTGGCCATGTAAACCAACTAGAGACAAAATACCTAAAAATAATTTAGGCTAATGTATTCATAGGGCTTAATCAGATTCTTAAACATCATCTACTTTACCCTTTCATTTTGCAAATAAAATTTAGACCTCAAGGAATCAAGTGAACTTGCCCAAGATTATACAGTTTGTGGCAGGACTGATCAAAGGCTTTAAACTTCACTCACATATTGTTTTACTGGTCCATATAACGTGCCTCTTGAATGCTAGACCCACATTCCTAAGTAATTAAACTTAAAAATATGGTCCTTTTATTAAGAATTAGCCCTTGTGCCAGTGTGTGTTCTGTAATTTGTAGTATAGAACTATGTATACAGTAGGACTCAGAAAATCAGTGTCTTCAAAGAAACTTGAATATAAGCTGTATAAAGAGCTCTTACAGTTAGTGTTATGGCATATACACAGAATTAAAAGAGACAGGTTATGCAGGCTATTGGATATGATTTATTTAAGTCATATTTTTCAGGAAATTGGTTGCAAATACTAGCTTGAAAATTTAGATTATGGAATGACTTAGAATGTCAAGTAGATATCCTGGAGAGAACTATATTCATGTTTATAAAGAGGAAAAATGCACATCGAGACACATATTGGGTAAAATTCCTAAATATTAGATATTGGAAAATGTTATATAGAAAATATTTTGTCAGTGTTCAAGGATTAGGGAGTAATCTAGAGCTTTCCAAATTTCACAGTATAAGTTTAAAAAGAAAATTTCTCAGGCTTAAAGAGATCACATGTGCAATTCAAAATAGAAAAGGCAGGGACACTTAGGAAGCTCAGCCCTTTGATTCTTCCTCTTAAAGCTGCCTTTTAAATTGGTTGCTGACATTTTACTGCCTTTCCAACACGTCTTTCAGGAATCACAATATGCACATACACACTCTGTATGGTACTTTATAGTCCCTCCCTGATGTTCACTGGAAGCATCATAAGCCACTTTACAATTCCTACAGGACACTGTTTTTATTAGAGTTGCTTCTCAGCTGGCACTTCACTTATTCGTGCTGAAAGATGCTATTAAGAACTATGGTGAATTGAACCACTCGAACTGGCTTTTCGTTTGATGCATAATTAAATAGAGACCATAGATCAAGTAAGTGTTAATGAGCAGTGATATATTTAAAAATCTATTTTGGAAATTGCAGTTATCTCAAATGCAAGAAACTTTACCTTTCGCATAATCCTTGTTGCATAGGTTTTGCACCATTCAGTGTCTTCTCTGATTTCATGTTATTATTCATTAAAAATGATTTTGTATGAATGAGTTATAATTTCACAAATTTTAAGAAGCACAAATGGTTGGCATTGTTTTTCTAAGCATTTTTTAAAGTACCTAAACACTTTGCTTCTCTTTTTCGTACAGACTTTCTCTCCTAGTTTTATGCTTCTTTAGTTGGAAACTAAGAGTTATAAAAACATCCAGAAAAGTGTGTATCTGTAGCACTGTGGATATGCTTGTATCAGCCTCCACTTAAGTGACTCTTAAATCAGTGCTTCCATTTGGTCTTCTTTCCAGCACTCCAGCATTAATCATGAAACAAATATTTATCAAGTTGTCAGGTCGTGTTCTCAGTATTCCATATGCAGCAGTGACTCAAAAGTCATGCCTGCCATTGTGAAACTTACTACATTCTAGTGGGTCTGGGAGGAGGTTGGGGATGTAGAGGAGGGGGGACAGAAAATAAACAAGCAAATATACTGTAAGTTTACAGAGAAAAGTGCTATGGGCTGAGTAAAGCAAGAAACAGGGATTCAGAGTAATGAGATTGGCAGTGGGGTAGCAATTTTAACTAGGTGGTCAGGGAAGATGTCACTGAGAATGCGATGTTTGAATAAAGACCTGAAGAACGCCAGGGCAGGAGATATGTGGGTATCTGGGAGAAGAGAGTTTCAAGTGGAGGGAAGAGCTTGTGCAAAGACCTGAGGTGGGAGTGTGCCTAAGGTATCTACCATGCCAGTGTGTCTGGAGTGGAATGGGTGGGTGAGGCAAAGAAGAGTAAAGAACAAGTTTAGAGAGATTGAGGGTTTGCCTCAATTGAGAGATTGCCTAACCTAATAGACTATTGTGAGGATTTGGGATTTTACTTTGAATGAGATTGCAGTTGTTTGGGGTTTTGACAAGCAAAGAGATATGCTTTAACATTTTAGCAAGGTTCCTCTGGCGGTTGTGTGTAGAATAGACCAGATGTATGATCAGCAACTTAATATTCTCACAATTAAGTCTTCTAGGCACCTGGAATTCAACATGTCCGAAACTGAACCTCTTGTCTTTACCCGCTAGTCTCTTCCTTTTTCTGGAGTCCCAATTTTGGTTAATGGCACCATCATTCACTATTCCCCTTCTTTCTCACTTTGTTTTACACCCATATCTCTTCAAATTCTATTAATTTTACTTCCTAAATATCTCTTCAACCTGCGTCTGTCTTTCCATCTCCCCACGACCCGTTGTAGTTCAGACCTCTGCTTGAACCATCACAATAGCCCCTTTGCCTTCTTTCTTTTAGTTTTTTTCTGAATCCCTCTAATTCTAGGTTATGCATATCTGTTAAAATATTTTTAAAATACATATCAGATTGCATCACTCTTCTGCTTGAAATTCTTCTGTGTTTCATTTTGGGATATGAATTTTCTAGCTTGGCATTATTAATCATTTTATAATCTGACCTTCATTTCTATCCAGCCTTATGAAAGTACAGAACTAAATGTCTGAATCCCACTTCCAGTCATATGCTCTTACCTCTTGTCCAAATGGCTAACATCTACTCATCTTTCAGGACATGTGGTAGACTGAATAATATCCCCCAACCCCAAATATCCACATCCTAATTCCCAGAACCTGTGACTATGGTACCTTACATGGGAAAACAGACTTTACAGATTAATTAAATTAAGAATCTTGTGATGAGGCTATTAGCCTGTATTGTTCAGGTGAGCCCAATGTAATCACAAGGGTCCTTATAAGAGGGAGGGAGGAGGGTCAGAGTCAGCAGAAAGAGATGTGATAACTGAAGCAGAGGTCAGAGAGAGAGAGATTTGAAGGCCCTACATTGCTATTGACTTTGAAGATGGAGAAAGGCGGCCATGAATGCAGGAGGCCCTAGAATCTGGAGGAGGTAAGGAAACAGATTCCCCCTTGGAACCTCCAGGAGGAGCCATCTGTGCCAACACCTTAACTTTAGCCTGGTGAGACTGACTGTGGACTTCTGACCCCCAGGAACTGTAAGCTAATAAATATATGTTGTTTTAAGGTACTATGCTCGTGATAATTTGTTATAGCAGCAATGGGAAATTAACAGAGGACACAAATCAAGCATCTCCTTTTTCTGAAACTTTTCCTCAGTGCACTTTTCACCTGCACCCCTCTGCCTCAGGTGATGGGGCCCCGCAGCAACTTTTCTATTCAGCTGTCAGTACCTTGTTCAAAGCACTGCAACTATTTACTTGTCTGTCTCTCCATAGATTGTGAGATGCTTGAGGGCAGAGATTTTTACCTCATTTATGTTTATATTTTCAGTACAAATCACTGGACTTTGTAAATAGAGGATATTCAATAAAAGATAAATGGCTTTTCACTACTAAGTGATATATGTCAATTACCACTGAACAGAAAGTAGGAACTCATCTTACTACATTTTAATGCAATATAACATGTATACAGAGAAGTATACAGATCCTAAGTGTGCAGTTTGATGGATTTTCATGAGGTGAACACAGTCGTATAACCAGCAGCTAGATGAGGAAGCTAAACATTGTGGGCACCCAGGAGCCCTCCCTGTCCTAACCTCTAACACCAGGGAGTCTGTGCAAACAAAGCATACTTTTGATAAGAATTAGGAATACTGAATTTCCAAATGAATATCCCTTTTGATCAGGTGAGAGTGATCGACAGGAATGTGTGAGACTCAGATAAAACTCCTTCCTTCTAAGGCAGTGGTCCCCAACGTTTTTGGCACAAAGGGCCGGTTTTGTGGAAGACAATTTTTCCACGGAATGGGGGGGCAGTTGGTTCAGGCAGCAATGCGAGTAATGTGGGGGACGGGATGGTTCAAGTGATCATGTGAGCGACAGGGAGCGGCAGATGAAGCTTTGCTTGCCCGCCGCTTGCCTCCTGCTGTGCGGCCCGGCTCCTAACAGGCCGCGGTCCCATAGCAGTCCATGGCCTGGGGGGTGGGGACCTCTGTTCTAAGGCCTCTATTTATCTAGAAAGTGAGGAGGTGCCCTGTAATCTCAGTTCATCTTAATGTGTGAGTCTAAGACCTGGTTCTTTGATATATGGGTGAATTTGTGCAGGAAACATGGATTTGGTGATTGAAGGCTTGTATAGCATTAATTTAAATTATAGGAATAATATGATTTAATCCAGATTATCTACCCAGAAAATGAATGTAGCACCAGAGTAGAGGAGCGGTGACCTGGTATGATTTTTTTGGTCTTGATTCTTCTCTTTCCTCCTAATTTGTTGCTGCATGGCTTTCAGGAAATGTGTGAGAATAACTGCCCACTTTATGAAGTAAATAAGATGGATGAAAATTTTCTTACAAAGAGTTGGATTTCCTAAAAAGGTCTTAGAGATTGTTGATTTAAGTCTAATATTGTAATTTCTCCCTTAATTTACAAGGCAATGTTTCTAGAGTATTATAAGTTTTGAGAACTAGAGGATTAACTCTGGGATCAGTAAATAAAAATTCATATAAATAAGAAAACTGACAATGGTGATTTTATTTATTTATTATTTTTATTTTTATTTACTTATTTTTTTGACATCTTTATTGGAGTATAATTGCTTTACAATGTTGTGTTTCTGCTGTATAACAAAGTGAATTAGCTATATGTATACATATATCCCCATATCCCCTCCCTCTTTCATCTCCCTCCCACCTTCCCTATCCCACCCCTATAGGTGGTCACAAAGCAACAATGGTGATTTTAAATGGAAAAGTTGATTTATTGTTCAATTGCTTGGAAAAGAAAACAAATTATCTTGTTAATACATTTATCAGAGGATCAACGATTTGTTTTAATATAGGGTTTATTATTGAAGAATTTGGGCTAGATATTCATGGTTTAGATAAAAGCACTCAAGATATTATATTAAAGGAAATGAAAGTGAAAACCAAATATCTAATACAGACATAAAACAGAAATGGTTCATATTTTGTAAGTAACATTATAATATACATCAAATTCAATTGAGAATTTTGAATATAATCTATTTTGAATTTTGGAATATGTTTTGATAAGAATATTATTGTTTATTACTCAAAAGATGACAGTGAAAACACTACTTATTGGGCAAATAATATGTATCAAAATCTTTATATTAATTTCTTATCTTTATGACTCCATATATCAACTCTGAAATGGAGATACTATTTTTCCCATTTTACATATAAAGTAATGGAAGCACTGAAAGATCAAGTTCAAGGGTGCATAGTTAATACATTGTGAGCCCTGCATTTGAGTGCAGGTACTCTGAAGTTTCATTTTTTTTTATCATACCAAGCAGCTTCACTCTGATACATATTATGATTGAGAGGACAGACATTTTACATATTCTTCTTGGTTATAAAGGAAAAGACCTCGCCAATTATGTTTTATTCCTCCTTTCATTTCCCCCCATCATATCTAAAATCAGCATCACCTAGAATGCATAACTCAGAAGGAAGGCACACACCTTGGGAGGCACAATACCATATCCTGGGTTTCCAAGCATCTCTTTTTTGGTTCTTGCAATGACTGCCACAAAGGTAGGTTAGGAAAACCAGGTCAAAGTGAAATGGTCAGAAAAATCTGTTGTTGCTCTAGAAGGTGCCTAGTGCAGATACATGCTAAACCAAATGGGTGAGAAATAGTTCTTCCCAGTCTGCAGTACAAGGTGGCATCTTTCCACTTCTTTTCAGACTTGGGGGTAAGGATTACCTTGAAAACCCACCACCAAAATGTGGATCAGAAGAAATCGAGCCTGCTTGAAAAACATCGTGCTCTTTTTTTCCCATTAATAGGCAAGGGATAAATTGTGGTTTATTTACTCAGTGAAATATTATACAATAGTAAAAATGATGAATTGAGTTGCATGCAACAGTGTGGATGAATTTTACAAGTATAATGTGGAGTGAAAGGAAAATTTCAAAGATTGTATATAATATGATTCTAAACATTGCCAAGCACTTGTTTGTCACTATTGTGTCAACTTTCAGAGAATGCTCTCTGGGGAGGGAGATTCATGCCTGGAAGAAACAAAATATCTGAGACATACCTATTCAGCCAAATCTTTGTGGCAGTCATTCAGAAAATTTATTTTTCACTAGAATGTTTTTAAACGAGTTCTTCCCCATACCATAACTTTCAATTATTCCTGTAGACCTTATATAACCATCAATTATTCCGACTTCACTGAGTACTTAGGTTATATATGGATTTCTGAGTAACCCAAATTAGTTAAATGTATGGTTTTGTTCCTTGGGCCTTTGTGTTCGGCTCTTTGTCCATATTTGACTATTGGCTACTCAGAAACAAGGGCTGTGGCTCTACTTTCTGCATTTTCTGTGATACCAAGAGCTCAGAAGATTGGAATGTAAACCTGCCCTTTCTATTTCTGACATATGATACTTGGAAGACGTTTAACCTCTTTGGGTCTCAGTTTCCTTATCTTTAAGATGGGAATAATAACTGTTTCACCTATCTACTATTAAAGGGCCTGCATTATGTGAAAACCCTTGGACTCCCAAGGAGGTCTTTGAGGCTTGTAGACATGAACAGTCTCATCTTCAGCCCTGCATGACCTGTTACACAGCCTTCACCCCAGTAAGGACAGACCAAGAGAGTCACATCTTTATGCCTTTATGTTCTTCCCTTTGACTTTTTTTTAACCAACAAAAAAGCATATGAAAGTAAATAAAAATTAAAAAGGGGAGGAAGATAAAAGGAACATTTATTATATTTCTCATTATGCATTCCCTGATATATATTTTTAGAGGACCTGGAAGACTGGGGCAGAAGTTTGATTAAACTAAATGATTGAATTTAGTGTAAATATACATACGTTAAAAGAAATAAATTCTGTTATATACTTTTGCAAAAATGTTTTAATGTCCTGGGGAAATGAGTATAATCCAAGTTTCTACCTTAGGGGTTATATTTGTGTAGAATCTAAACAAATCTAACTGGTAATTTTGCTCATGTTTGTAGTATAGTCCAGGGGTCAGCAAACTATGGACCGTGGGTCTCATTTGGTCCACCAGCTTCTTTGTAAAAAAAAGTTTTTTTGGAACACAGCCCATGCTCATTTGTTTATGTATAGCAGAGTTAACAGTTGTAACAGACTGTATGGTCCTCAAAACCTAAAATATTTACTATATGGCCCTTTATAGACAAAGTTTGGTGACCCCTGGTATAGACCAGTTCCAGTAAAAAATGAACCCATTTATGTTTCTCTGTCATGTAAGAGCACTTGATTCATACATAACCTAATGTCTGGGATTCTAAACTTCTAAGAACGGGACTGGTTTCATGGGCACTTGGCTTAATGCTCTACTACTGCCATCTTGAAATAATAATTGTTGAAAAGGGGTCCTGTGTTTGCATTTTCCTTTTTAAAAATATCTTTATTGGAGTATAATTGCTTTACAATGTTGTGTTAGTTTCTGCTGTACAACAAAGTGAATCAGCTATATGTATACATCTATCCCCTTATCTCCTCCCTCTTGCGTCTCCCTCCCACCCTCCCTATCCCACCCCTCTAGGTGATCACAAAGCACCAAGCTGATCTCCCTGTGCTATGCAGCTGCTTCCCACTAGCTATCTATTTTACATTTGGTAGTGTATATATGTCAATGCTACTATCTCACTTTAACCCAGCTTCCCCTCCCCCTCCCCGCCTCGTTTCTCATGTCCCTTCTCTATGTCTGCGTCTTTATTCCTGCCCTGCCACTAGGTTCAACAGTCCTGTGTTTGCATTTTGCATGACACCCCCCCCCCACACACATATTATGTAGCTAGTCCTGTCTAAGAACATGAATTTCTATAGCAGTTAGAGTCAAGAGTTTCTTCAACTTAAATGTGAGGGAAAATGATTAGTATCCTTTAATTATGCTTCAACATAAGTTGTAAGATTTAGCAAATAAAACTACAGATGTCCAGTTAAATGAGAATTTCAAATAAACAACAAATAACTTTTTAGTGTAAGTGTGTCTTAAATATTGCAGGTATTTTGTCTGGCAGTTCTACTTCGACACAACGGTAACAAGCTCTTTAGGGATGATAATAAATATGTATCTTAAATATCTCCAGTGCAATTACAGGACATACTATAGAAATCATTTCAATCACCAGGATAATACATTAGGCTATTAAAAATCCTCTCTTGCATTTTGACTTTCTGGTCAGCATTGGTCTTGGTTGAAGATTCTAAAGCTTATCAATTCATCTTTTCTGATAAAATGCTCATATGGAACTAAAATTGTGATATTCCTTCAGCATGTCTTTTCTAGTCATGTTAGCTTTAGATTTTTGGACCACTTTTCCCAGGGCTGTTAAATTACCATTCATATTTGAGTAGATAAAAAAGGTAATTAATAAAACAGAAAGTAGAATGAGCAAGTATTTAAAAGTGCAGAGACTTTATAATTGCCAATAAAACTAGAGGTGAAAAATGTTGACTAGATGTTATACAATATTTTAGGATTAAAATCCCTGAAGTAGTAACATTTTGCTGAAATTTAAATTGTGTAAAAATAAAGGTGATAAATGAAGGGTGGTTTTAAAGAAATAATTTATAAATTAGTTTTATAGTTAGGAATTAGTAAGGTGAACTTGTACAAGTACAATTTCCTTAGTACAGAGGTAATGTATTAACTTTGATCTATTTAAGTATTAGGTTGGAGAGTGATATAAATCAATAATTTCAATAATCCTCATGGTTCCTCACTTGCATAGCAAGCAGAATATTCACAAAAATAATCCTGAGATAAAATTAGTAGAGATAGTCTATTCTAAAAATGAGCAGCAAACAGTAGGTTATCAGGATAGGCATAGGTATCTCACATTCTTTACGAATATTTTTTTAGAGATGAATAAACCAAACTCTTAATATGTTATATGATATTTTCTTTAAGTGGTACAATTTAAAATCATATGGTAACTCATACACTGATATTTCACATGCTTAATCTCCCATTTTAAAAAGAAATGAATAACCTTCAAAAAGAAATACAGTCCTCAATGGGAAATGCATTTTGTAATCAACCATACTGTATGAATTTAGTCTTTTTTATGATCCCTTAAAGATAAAAACTGAGAAATACTTTTTCCCGAACTATGACTGATTATTTTCAGTTCCGACAATTCAGAATTATTCTATGAACATGTCATTTTAATTTTAGTCTGAAAATTATGCATGTGGTTTTTCATAAAATAAAATCCAAAAGAGTTGTATTTATCTTCTTACAAAGTACAAAATAAGAGTACAAAATAAGAAAGTTTCTATATATTTCATGTTTTTAATGTGGTACACAATGAAAAGGCAGTTGTTTCCTTGAATTTTTAGTGAACATCCAAATGTGAATAATTTCCTTCATAAAAATATATCAGCTTCTCTTACTATAAAATGGATAGTGGGGCTTCCCTGGTGGTGCAGTGGTTGACAGTCTGCCTGCCGATGCAGGGGACACGGGTTCGTGCCCCGGTCTGGGAAGATCCCAGATGCCGCTGAGCGGCTGGGCCCGTGAGCCTTGGCCACTGAGCCTGTGCGAACGGAGCGTGTGCTCTGCAGAGGCCACAACAGTGAGACGGGCCCCCGTACCACAAAAAAAAAAAAAAAAAAAAAAAGGATAGTGTTTACCTACAAAGACAGGTGCTGGAGAAAAGAGAGCCTAGATTCTAACAGAGTTTTATAAGTTATTTCTGTGCGATTAAAGCTTGATAAACATTGGCTAATGTAATAGGGCTTTCCATTTCAGGTGTGGGCATTATGTAGATTCATCTTGATGGCCCTGCACGCATATTACTGCCATGTGGTGTTTTCACAATGATTACTTTATTATTTTATTATAACCAAATTTTACCTCATTGAAAATATTTTAATGATGCATAAATGATGTATCTGGTAGTGTGGGCAGTAGATACAAAGAAATTAGACTTCACATGGGTCCTGGAATGTGACTTTGCTCTTCCCATTAGGATTTAATTGGGATCTTTATGTTTAAACTTAACAAAAGTTCAGTGGGGTGATGGTGGGCAACCTTTAGGTGCACTACAAACTCATAATGGAGGTTGAAAATTTCAATATATGGAGAATTTAGTTAAATTTTCAAGTTTTGCTTCTCTCAAAAAGCAAATTTGGAGATCTTGTAGAGCTATAATAGAATGTTACTATGTTTAGAATTATGTATAGTCTTGTTTCTTAATAAAATGAGTATCGTTGAAACATGGACTTAGCCTGTACTACGTAGTCATTGTTATTCATGAAGGACTCAAATTAAGACATAAAGCTAGGTTGACTGAAACAATACCTTATCTGGGAGTCGGTATTCATTCAGCAGATATCTATTGTATGCCTACCATTGTGGCTGGTACTGTGTAAGTGCTGGGGATATAAACATGAGTAAGAAGTATTCCCTTCTTCAAGAACTCCATTGTTACAGTGGGTTACAGGCATTTGTAATTGTAAGGTAAAGAGAGTGGCAGAAATATGCTTATGGTATCTTGGGAGCATACTGGAGCTGCAGTTTTCCTAGTCTGGATCTGGCAGGAGTGGTCTGATGAGGCTTCTAAGATGAATTTATATCTTAAGTGAAACAAAGTATTAATATAAAAATAGGTTAAAAAGTAGAAGTATCTGGGAAAAGGACTTTAGGTAGAAGAAATTGCATGAGGAAAGAAGAAGGGAGAGAGAACATGGTATTGTGGGATATCATAAGCAATTTAGGTTGTTAAAACAAAATGTGAGGTAAGGATGGGAAGGCAGTAAGGCTAGAGAGGCAGACAGTGGTCAGATGAGGGTCAGAGACGCTTGCTCTTAGGTAACGTGGGAAGATCCATATCAATATTGTTTTATGCTTCTTTTTTTTCCCCTCCTGTGTGAGAATAACATTCTTTGAGAATCTCTGAAGACTCTTAGTCTAGCCATACACAATCTCCAAGGCTGGCCTAAATGTCTTTTAGGGCAAACCTTACCTTGTAATTAATTTTGCTGACAGATGGGAAAATTATCTTAAAGACCTGAGAATAATACTATCTATATAACTTTTTCAAAAAGTTTTTAATATTCTGAAAAGAAGATATTTACATTTTGCCACCCCCAGGAGAACTAATATGTGAGGAAGTGTGATAAAGCCTCCTTCTCATTTCTGGTTCATCGTGGGTTTTATGTTATCACAACTGATAAGACAAATTGTGACATTCACAATGTGTTACCATTGGACATAAAATGCTTTTTGCAAAAATCAGGGAAAGTAATCCAACAAATCCATCGAAAACATGCTACCAAGTAAAGCCAGGTAAATTGGATTTACAATGCCTTGCCTTGGGAGTGTATATTTCTCACATGCAGGATCTATAATCATTTGACATGATATTGGTAAATGTTCAGGGACAGCCATATCAGACTCTTAAGGAATTCATTCTCACTATGGAAATGGTCTTCAGTTATACTCATAATATAGAATACAGAATTCTTCAGTATGCTTTCCTAACATGGAATAGAAAATTAAACTCCTGACACATCTGTCATTTCTTATTTTCTGGAACTATCTTCGAAATTCTTGAGGAGAAATTAAAGTGATGGCTTCCTCCTGGATTCTTATAAGGCAGATCATTTAGAAACTGACTGAAATAATGTGCAATTCCCAGTGTTGAATTAAAATCTTACAAGGGAAATGTGTTCAAGATTTGATGCTCTTTACTAAATTGTGTCCTATAAAGAAATTTCAAAATATCTTGAAATTCTGGCGTAATATAATATAATGATAGGCACTGAAACAGAAAACTACTAGAGCTAATCAATGAATTTGCTAAAGTAGCAGGATACAAAATTAATGCACAGAAATCTCTGGCATTCCTATACACTAATGATGAAAAATCTGAAATTAAGAAAACACTCCCATTTACCATTGCAACAAAAATAATAAAATATCTAGGAATAAACCTACCTAAGGAGACAAAAGACCTATATGCAGAAAATTATAAGACACTGATGAAAGAAAATAAAGATGATACAAATAGATGGAGAGATATACTGTGTTCTTGGATTAGAAGAATCAACATTGTGAAAATGACTCTACTACCCAAAGCAATCTATAGATTCAATGCAAACCCTATCAAACTACCACTGACATTTTTCACAGAACTAGAACCAAAAATTTCACAATTTGTATGGAAACACAAAAGACCCCAAATAGCCAAAACAATCTTGAGAACGAAAAATGGAGCTGGAGGAATCAGGCTCCCTGACTTCAGACTATACTACAAAGCTACAGTAATCAAGACAGTATGGTACTGGCACAAAAACAGAAATATAGATCAATGGAACAGGATAGAAAACCCAGAGATAACCCCACACACCTATGGTCACCTTATCTTTGATAAAGGAGACAAGAATATACAGTGGAGAAAAGACAGCCTCTTCAATAAGTGGTGCTGGGAAAACTGGACAGGTACATGTAAAAGTATGAGATTAGAACACTCCCTAACACCATACACAAAAATAAGCTCAAAATGGATTAAAGATCTAAATGTAAGACCAGAAACTATCAAACTCTTAGAGGAAAACATAGAACACTCTATGACATAAAACACTGCAAGATCCTTTTTGCCCCACCTCCTAGAGAAATGGAAATAAAAACAAAAATAAACAAATGGGACCTAATGAAACTTCAAAGCTTTTGCACAGCAAAGGAAACAATAAACAAGACCAAAAGACAACCCTCAGAATGGGAGAAAGTATTCACAAATGAAGCAACTGACAAAGGATTAGTCTCCAAAATTTACAAGCAGCTCATGCAGCTCAATAAGAAAAAAACAAACAACCCAATCCAAAAATGGGCAGAAGACCTAAATAGACCTTTCTCCAAAGAAGATATACAGATTGCCGAGAAACACATGAAAGAATGCTCAACATCATTAATCATTAGAGAAATGCAAATCAAAACTACAATGAGATATCATCTCACACTGGTCAGAATGGCTATCATCAAAAAATCTAGAAACAATAAATGCTGGAGAGGGTGTGGAGAAAAGGGAACACTCTTGCACTGCTGGTGGGAATGTAAATTGTTACAGCCACTATGGAAAACAGTATGGAGGTTCCTTAGAAAACTACAAATAGAACTACCATACGACCCAGCAATCCCACTACTGGGCATATACCCTGAGAAAACCATAATTCAAAAAGAGTCATGTACCAAAATGTTCATTGCAACTCTATTTACAATAGCCAGGACATGGAAGCAACCTAAGTGTCCATCAACAGATGAATGGATAAAGAAGATGTGGCACATATATACAATGGAATATTACTCAGCCATAAAAAGAAACGAATTTGAGTTATTTGTAGTGAGGTGGATGGACCTAGAGTCTGTCATACAGAGTGAAGTAAGTCAGAAAGAGAAAAACAAATACCACACGCTAACACATATATATGAAATCTAAGGGAAAAAAAAAGTCATGAAGATCCTAGAGGTAAGATGGGAATAAAGACACAGACCTACTAGAGAATGGACTTGAGGATATGGGGAGGGGGAAGGTTAAGCTGTGACAAAGTGAGAGAGTGACATGGACATATATACACTACCAAACATAAAGTACATAGCTAGTGGGAAGCAGCCACATGGCACAGGGTGATCAGCTCGGTTCTTTGTGACCACCTAGAGGGGTGGGATAGGGAGGGTGGGAGGGAGAGAGATGCAAGAGGGAAGAGATATGGGAACATATGTATAACTGATTCACTTTGTTATAAAGCAGAAACTAACACACCATTGTAAAGCAATTATACTCCAATAAAGATGTTAAAAAAAATCTTAAAATTCTGGCATAATGTATTACAATGATAGGCACTGAAACAATAATCTTTTTAAAAAAATTTTATTTGTTTATTTATTTATTTTTGACTTTTGGGTCTTTGTTTCTGTGCGAGGGCTTTCTCTAGTTGTGGCAACGGGGGCCACTCTTCATCGCGGTGCATGGGCCTCTCACTATCGTGGCCTCTCTTGTTGCGGAGCACAGGCTCCAGACGCGCCTGCTCAGTAGTTGTGGCTTATGGGCCTAGTTGTTCCGCGGCATGTGGGATCCTCCCAGACCAGGGCTCGAACCCGTGTCCCCTGCATTGGCAGGCAGACTCTCAACCACTGCATCACCAGGGAAGCCCATGAAACAATAATCTTTTAACCCGTTGCTAATAATATGCTGTTTTTCTTCTATTTTAAGATTTAATTACATTTCTCCCCATTATATTTGGCACCATCTAAGGATTCTAAAATGCACTATGATCTTGAAATATAACTGCTCACTCAAGTCTGGTAGAGTCTGGCTTTAGATGGAGAGTGAACATTGAATAAGATACGCAAGTGATAATTTCAGAAACTTGCCTGCTAGGTATCATGTGAGCCCTTACAGACTTAGATTCTTTTTTCATTAAACCATGCCTGCCAAGCTCATCTCAATGAGAATCAAATGTGTGAGCACATGCTGGAAACCAGAAAGCCCTATGTAATGAAAAATATTTTTGTTTTAAAAAATAAAATTCCATATTTAATTAGTGTGTACAAGGACCACTTGCATTATGCTGTCATAATCAAAAAGTTTTTCTTGATCTACTGTCAGAGAAATCTGCTGTTAGAACTCTGTCTCTATTCCTTCTCTTTTGAAATGTATATGCATATGTATGTCTATGTCCCATCTAGATTTATATTTGTGTGTGTATATATATATATATATAAAACAGGGTATATATACTTGGAAAAATTTATAGAGAGTATATAGGAGAAAAACTTAGCAATGAAGCTTGAATCAGTGAGCACCAGGAATACAGTATCTTCTGGAAACATTCCTTAATTACTTTTAAATATGACTAGGCAAATGATATGTGTTAATATTTTTTAATAATTATTAAGTATAAGAATTTAAAAATAGGAATAAATTATATAATCATTCTTTCCTATTATTTTACTGATAAAATGTGAAAAGCATGTCAGGGTCACCAAGACTATAGCCAGGTTTTGATATTGACTAGGAAGACTCACAGGACTCAGAATACAGTCATACTCACAGCTAAGATTTATTACAGTGAAAGGATGCAAAGCACAGTCAGCAAAGGAAAAGGCACATGGGTGAAGTCTGAAGGGAATCAGACTCAAGCTTCTGGGAGTCCTCTCCCAGTGAAGTCTCAGAGAACATGCCTAATTCCTCCAGCAGCAAATTGTGACAACATGGCTACTGGGGAAGCTTGCTGGAGACTCATTGCCCAAGATTTTTTTTGGAGTCTCGTCATATAGTGATGTCTGCCTGGCATGTACCAAAATTTGAGAGTCTCAGAAGGAAAGCAGGTGTTCAGCATAAACCACATTGTTTGTGCAAACAGTTCTGGGGCTATTATCAATTTTGGTAATGGTGGGAACGTGCCTCAAATCCAAGTATCCATACTCCAGCCAATGGCCAAACTTTCAAGCAGGGCTTTTTAAGGATAGCAGTCTCAGGCCTGCTATTGACTCTTTTCTGCACAGAAACCAAATATATTAAACTATTCAGATTCTTGTGTGGGTATTGAAACCTTTTTTCCCCTTCTAGGGTATTAATATACTTTAGCAGTTGAATTTCCAAACTAATTGGGAACAGTCAAGTTCAAGGTTTCTTTAGGCCAACTAAACATCTGCTGTCTATAAATTTTCGATTACTGCAAAATAAATGAGGTTTAATTTTCATTGCAGTAGAGAATTGTACTTAAGATATTATTTCTATAAATGGTGAATCTCATTAATTTTGAGTAATTTTTTTTAACTTCCATTTCAGAAGATGAGGTTCTCTGAACTTATTTCCTAAACTTGGGAGAAAACACAAACTGAGGTATATACAGTCCTATGAAGTGACTATGCCCTCCTAAATTTGGAGGGTAAAGAAAGGGAAGAAATACATATGTTCATAATTTTAATCAATAGTCCTGATATTTGGTTATTGACACTTGATCTTCAACTACTCAACCTTCTTCAATTCATACCCAGAGTGATCATTTTAAAACATAAATCTGCTAATGTCATGCTTACCCTGAAACCCTTTGATGGTATTGATTACTCTGACTTTTCAGTCCTTCACATTTCTCTTGCTCCCTCTGTCCTATGTTAGTCCTTCTTGGAATTTTCTTCGCTTCCCTTTCTATCGAGTTCATTTCTACTCATTCTTCAGCTTTCAGCTCAGGTATCAATTCCTTAATCTTCCTCACTGTCTAGGATGTGTCTCGGTCCACACAATATAATAGACTTTTCTTCCCTGGAACTTGTCACAGTTGAAAATTGGCACTTCCTGAAATGGTTTTGACAAATATCTGTCTTTCCCAAGCTCCACTGTGTCCTTGGTGTGTAGCAGAATTCCAGACTTATAGTAAGTATTCAGTAAATGTTTGTTACATGAACACTTTGGAAAAGTGTCATATGTGTATGTTCTCAGATCATCAGAACTGAGGTAGGGCTCTAACTCCTGCATATGGAATTTTGGGTATTCAAAATGGTAACTTAAGCCATAGTTCAAAAAAGATTTAAAATAAAAACTGTGGCGTGTTTAATTCATTAATGTAGAGGGGTGTTGTGCTTAGCTTGCAGAGGGAAGATGGACACCCACCCCAAATGTGGTTTGTATGTTGAGACTAATGGTGCCACTCATGCACCAAGAGAGTATGAAAAGGCATATTGCTCATATAATGGAGTTTTCTGGGGGAGAACAGGACATGTTCCTAAGCAGGTCCAAAACTGTCATGAGAAAGCAGGGAAGAGAGACTGGCTTAGGCTTTTATTATGGTTAGGGGGTAGGGCTGGGGTGAGAGTTTCTATCTGCATGGTCCAGAGCTTGTGTGATTTGAATGTCCTGCTGGTGCCAAATCAGAGAGCATCTGGGGCTTTCTTATCAGCTTACCTAGCAGGGAAGAAGTGGAAATGGGGTGAGGTTGAAATAGGGGAGGCCACTTCCTCCTGCAGGTAGGATTTGCCAGGGGCCCGGGTTTGACTCTGCCCTGTAGCAAGGAGGCCTCAGTGGCCCTGCTGATTTTGCAGGGTGTGTTTACATGACCCAAGGCAGCTGAGTGTGGAGGATCTTGGACTCAGGCCCTGTGAGAGCTTATCTTTTCAGGAGAGCACAGAATACATCCAGAAAATGCCATTCTGATGGAATGTAACTGAGGAGGGCAGTTTCTTGCATCACAGTCCATGGGTAATTTATGTCCATTATGGGTGGTCCAGAGATTCCAGGAAACATGAGAGAAAGTTTCTGAAGTCTTTACAGTGAAGAAGTCTAGGGAAAGCAGGGGGCACTAGTAGAACCGCCTTTTGTATTGCATTTTGGACCGATTCTAGAGCTTTCTGTTGTAGGAGTTTCCATTTATGATGGGCTGAATTATAAGTAACAGCATAAATGGGCTTTAGTAAAATTTGTGAGGAATATGGTACCTCCTGCATCCAGAAAGACATAAAATACGCTGGGCTTATTTTAACACTGAGTGATGAGGGTTAACAACTGTTTCTTGGCAGTGTCAGGGATGGAGTGACTCTTGGCTTACCAAATAATTTTCAGGAATTTAACTGAGGTGGTGGGGTCTTGTACTATGTGTGGGGCAATGCCCATCCCATTTTTGTGAACTCATTTGTGAATGTTTGTATGTCTTGACTAAGGGTGTAAACTGAATCTCCTTGGAGGATGTCAGTGTGATGTAATACTTGCTCCTAGAGAAAGTTGGATGAAGTTTAGATCTTGCTGCAAAGATTGTGTGTCATGGCAGGGCTGTTGAATTACTCAACCATGGGGAGCCAGGTAAGGGTATATAGTGTCCCTTCAAAGGTGAAGGCAAACTGTAAACTGTGACTGAGAGGCTGTTGAAATAGGCACTGAAGAGAACATATTGACCAAATCTATAAAAGCAAAATATACACCAATGGCTGATTAGATGAAATCAATAATTTTAATAATATTAGGTATGGGGACCTTAATGGGTGAGACCACAACGTTAAGGTTACAGTAATCCACTGTGAAGTGCCATTCATTCTTCTAGGTTTAGAAAAAGGCCAAATTTGGCTGTTAATGGAGGAACAATGGCCATTATCACCCTTTTTCTAAATTGGTCTTATAACAGTCCTTGAAGGGGAAGGAGTCTATGGAGTCCCTTTCTATCAAGCCAATTGCAAGTGCCAAAGACTTAATTTAATTTTAATTTATTACTCTTTGGGTCAGAGTATCCATGACCACTATAAGGTATTATGGGCAATGGACATCATGGCTATGGGAAATTTAGGCAAGGCAATAGTTCTGGTGGTTAAGGTGAGGCGTAGATATTTACCTCTATTTTATATTTTGTAACTTTCCTATGACTATAGAAAGTACTTTGTTTAAATTTAGTAGGATCCCCTAGTTTAACTGTCATTTGAGTCCCCAAATTGACTGAGGCCATGAGAGTCTGGCAATTGGTTCATTTCGATATATGTTAAAGTTGATTCAGAACCTACATTGTAGAGGCATAAAAACCAATCAGTTCCCTTTTATTTTTTTGTTGTATAAATTCTTTTAGTAAAATTTGAATTTCTAATTAGTCAAAGTGTGTACCTCTGTTTCAGTTTTTTTGTTTCCGTCTCCTGTATCAGTTTTCAGTTTGTTTTTGTTGCCCTTGGGTAAACCTCAGTGGGAAGGAGGTCTTCTGTGTGCTGCTCATATTTATGTTTCTTCTTTCAGAAGCCTCAGGTCAGTATCTTAAAGATTAGGGTTCTCCTCCATGTCAATGGTTGCTTTATAGAGTTTAAGGAACCCAGGTTTATGTTGGCTTTGGATTAACCCCTTGGCTGTGTCATGGGGGGGCCATGGGTGTTTTTCTCTATAATCCTAAGGGTAAAGAGCTTGTTGTTGACAGAGGTATAGGCAGCAGCGTTAGCAAAGGCAGTTGATAGTGTCCTAGTTTCAGCCATCTACTTTTAGGAGTGTGACTTCAGCATGCCACATAGTAACTGCTTTTTCTCCACACAAGAGATCACCCAGTGGGCCTGCCTGTTGTACAGGATATTGGTCTTTCTCCTGAGCACTCTACAGAAAGGGCCAATTCTTCATTGAATCACATACCCTGAGCTTAGTGTCAGTGGCTGTATATGCTAGAATCAAGACACATGATTCACAGCTATGCCCAGGTCAAGACACATGATCCACAGCCACTTTAAGGAAGACCCCAATTCCATACTCCTGTCCTAAACGCCAAATAGTGAAACTTCTGATGTAGGTCAGTTGAATCCATAGCAGAAGCTTGAGAGAGGACCCAGCAAATGCAGCCCAAAAAGTAGCACAACTCAAAGTACAAGCTAGTCAGCAGGCAGCAGAGCTGGTTAGCAAGCCAAAGCAAGAGAAGAAAGACCCCTCCTCCCACCCCCGCCAGCGGTACTGTTTATCATCTAGACATGTTTGCTGTGTCAATTGTTATGATCACCCTGAAAAGGAGAGATGGATACCCCACCCAAAATTTACTTCAGATGTCAAGATGGTACCATACTTCCTCCAAAAAGGTATGAAAAGGCTTATCACTCAAATAAAGTGGCTATCTGGGGGGAGCAGATAGGTTCCTAAGCAGGTCCAAAAAGGGTTGAGAGAGCAGGGAAAGGAGACTGGGTTGGGGTTTTATTGTGGTTAGGAGTCAGGCTGGGATGAGAGATCCTGTGTGCATGGGTCAGGGCTTGAGTGTTTTGAACTTCCTGACGTCACCAAGAGAGGGAGCATCTGAGCTTCCTTATCAGTTTTCCCAGATTTGGGGCAGGAGGGGAGGGGGAAAGGGGAAAACTGGAAAAATGTCAGAAATCAAGCATGATAAATGGAATCAGACCCTGTATTACAATGGTGGGAAAGAGCTACATGTATAGAGTGGCCTATTTTGGTATTTGAGGTATATCTGTTTATAAGGAAATGTTGGGTGTCTCATTTTTATGTAAATGCTACTTTTACTTGTGTTAAAAACCATGCAGAGATAACCTTTCTTGCTCTTTTTTAATCCTCAAATTTTGTATTATCTGACATAGAAATTTAATAATACTGATTTACTAGGTCTATTATTAGTATTGCAGACTTTAATTACTATTCTATAAGTCCAGTTTAAAATCATGAATTCCATCTGAATATTATATGTTCTCATACAGAATTCATCTGGGAAATCAGTCAACTAGAATGGGCATAAGCAAATAAGCTTCTCATTTTGGATAATCATTATAATTTATGACTTATCTATTACCACAATATGTAAATAGTTCTTAAAAAGTTCAAATGTAAAACTCAACCAGTGGGCCCATTTAGTGAGAGTTCTCATAAGAGTGTTTCCTTTTGTGATTATGTGGATGAACTTGGTCAGCTCTGGCCTTGCAGTTTGAAGCTGTGGTTTGGCATCATTCTCCTAGAAGTTGCCTATTGGCATGGGTCTTGTACTATACCACATTTAATTAATTTTTTTATATTGTACAAATAGAATGTAAATTCAATGAAGGCAGGAATTCTTTTTTTTTTTTTTTTTGGTTCATTGCTATATCCTCAGTGCCTAGAGCAGTGCAATAATAGCTACTGAAAAAAATATTTGTAATTGAGTCCCTTGGCAAGTACTTTTTATCTCTTTGATAGTTAAAAACAATTGTAATTTTGATAATTATAAGCCTAATTTCAAGTTCAAAATCATGGTGTCCCTCAAACAAAGAGTACCGTGGTGACTTTTTTAAAACAAAAACTTATGGAAAGTACTTTTTTTCTTTCGTGATTCTTTAAATTTGAATATATTAAGACAGGTTAGAAGGAATCATAGGTAAAGCAATTTGTTAAGCATATAGAAGTGCCCATATTAATTATGTTTATTTGGCACATTTGGTTTTAAGAATATGGAAATTTTATATGAGCCCAAGGATAGGATGTATATTGTAGTCAGTCTTCAGGGGAACTAGATATATAAGATTCTTACTTTAGATTCTCTTTCTTTTTCAGGAAAGGACATGATCTTCTTTTCTTATGGTTTCTTAGTTTCCATTTTCTCATATCACTGGAAGTATTGTACTGTGGTTAAGAATAAGGAATATGGATTCAGATTGTCAGGGGTTGAATTCTGGATTTACACAAATATTTGACTTTGGACAAGTTACTTACCTTCTCTGTGACTCAGTTTCCTAATCTGTAAAATGTGGCTAAAAAGAGTCTCTATCTCATAGGGTTATTATAAAGACTAAATGAGATCAGGCATGTAAAGTATTTAGCATAGTTTTGGGCACATAGCATAAGCACACAATAAATCTGATCAATTACTAAATTTTAATGATAACTGAAATGTATGGTTATAGTAACATGTGCTTTCTTTTTACACTTCCATAGCCTCATTTTAAAACACAACTTATTCCTTCATTTAACTTACACAGTCTCTTAATTTTCCAATTCCAAATTTTCAAGAAAAAATGTGGTTGACCCAGATTACAATTTTGAGCCAGAACACAAGAGATTTTATGTAGCTCTCTGTCCTAGGTCAGCCCAGTCCAATCAGCTGTGATGGTGGGGAGTGGCTCACAAAGAACAAAATATAGCTGCTTAGACAGTAAGGGCTATGGACCTAAGGACCAACATCTGTAGTTTAGTAATATGCAATTATACAGATCTACAAATACTCATGTATATATACTGCTTGTTTATAAATAATTGCCTGGATCTACAATCAAATACTACATAATATCAATTAAACCATTCTGTTAACGAAAACTATCTTATGATCAGTCAATGATGTAAAATCTATTTATATAATTGGTTTACTTAAAGAATTGTATTTTTCCCACATTTGAGAATACTTAATCCATTTGATTTTTGAAGTATTTCAAAATTGAGATAATATTTATACTAGTAGAGGTTATTTGAAACTTAATTGGAAATATTTTTATTTTACAGAACTATTTCATTGACATCCAGATTTTAACAAATATATATAAAAAGCAAAATTGAAAGGGATTAAATGTGCTTTAAGATAAAAAGGCTGTGAATATATTAGATTTGCTTTGCCAAGTCAGGCTAATATTGTCTTTAACTCTTGGGTCTGTGATGAAATGCATTTCTAGGGCAGTTTTATTCTCTTTGCAGCTGAATATTTCCATGTATTTGTAGCTTAGTCTAACAGTCCTGAGTACCAGGACTATCTACTTTATATTGAATTAAAATTTTCTCAGGGCAAGTAAAGAATATCTTCTCTTGTACTTCTCTAGTTTTATTCATCTGGACAACAAATTATTGATTTTAATTATCCAATCCAGATATCTATATGTGAAAAAAAATCTAGAAGTCTTCTTTAACTGAGGATGTTATGAAAATGATGACAAAATTTGTCAAGAGCATCAAACTAATTTTCCTAATGAGATCAACACAATTGAATATGGAAGTAATGTGTTCCATAAGTAATCTCCAGTTCCTCCCCATTAAGGAGGAAGTTAGTGATAATCTTTAACCATTGACTGAAGAAAGCCTTTGTATTGCATCTAATTGCACCTTTCCTGGGCACCATGTAGTTTTTGTTCTGTAAAATCTCTCCTCTGCAAAGATCTCTCTTTCTTGCTCTTGTTAGGTTAGGCAGAAAGGAATTTAGTAAAAGGTCACTAGGTGGTTCATAAATCTTCTGGATGACTGGAGGACCAAGGGTGATGAGCATAGGCAAAAACCCAAAGAAAGAAATGATTCTGGACTCTGGTGTTTCTGGACACCTGCTACCACTGCCCACTCCCGTTATCCAATGCTGCTAAGCAATATTCTCCATCTGGCCTACAGCTTTGAATTACTTCCTCAAGATGAAGAAATTTTGGGTAGTCACTTCTGACTGTGCTTAGGTCATTGACCACATTCTGTACTAAAGGAGGCAGGGAAAAGAAATATTTTTCCTCTTTCCATTTCAGTAGGAAAAGGCTGGACCCTGATTCCCACCTATTTTGGGATTCCTCACAAAGTGAAGGGTTTTTCTTACTGGTCTGCCAAAGCTACAAATGTGAGCTGTACCATATTATGAAGCCTTAGTGTTTGCTTAGGCAACAGGCAAAGGCAGATACTTTCCTTGATTAAAGCATGGGATTTTTGTTTGTTTGTTTTTTAACATCTTTATTGGAGTATAATTGCTTTACAATGGTGTGTTACTTTCTGCTGTATAGCAAAGTGAATCAGCTATACATATACATACATCCCCATATCTCCTCCCTCTTGCATCTCCCTCCCTCCCACCCTCCCTATCCCACCTCTCTAGGTGGTCACAAAGCACCAAGCTGATCTCCTTGTGCTATGTGGCTGCTTCCCACTAGCTATCTATTTTACATTTGGTAGTGTATGTAAGTCCGTGCCACTCTCTCACTTCGTCCTAGCTTACCCTTCCCCCTCCCTGTGTCCACGGGGATGTCTGCATCTTTATTCCTGTCCTGTCTCTAGGTTCTTCATAACCATTTTTTTTTTTTTAGATTCCATATATATGTGTTAGCATACGGTATTTGTTTTTCTCTTTCTGACTTACTTCACTCTGTATGTCTTGTCAGGTCACTTTTGAAGGAAATTCTTTGTAACTGATTAACAGGGTGACACTACGTCAGCTTCACTGGCTATTTTGGTTATTAAGACCCCTGATCCTAACGGATAATATTAGGGAGGCATATTAGTTTAGAATCCCAGTTCTGAAAAGTGTAAATCTTATGCTAAAGTTTGTAGATAAGCATAAGTGAACAGAGTATCAGGCTTTTACTTGTAATACCCAATTTTTCTGTATGGGTGTGGTTAAGGCAAGCCTTGAAGTATGTCCCATTGAGTTATTTACAAGGACAGACTCATAGTTGGATTTGGACTGGTATATTATGTGGTAAGAAACTTGGCAAGTCAATTTGGCTAAATTCCTCTACTAATTTTTTCTACCCTGTCTTGGCTCATGGGATAGTTCAGATAAAGTGACTATCTACAAATTCTTTAAATTTATCTGAAATAAATGCAAATCCTTTGTGAGAAACAATAGTGTCTCATTATCCACATGTAAGAATGGACTGTCATCAATGTTCTAGACTTTTCCTTGGAGTTTGAACCCTGACTCTTGCAGCCAGTTGGCATTTCCTAATCCCCTTTTTCTCAGTGATCTCTATTGCAGCTGAGCTAGCCAAAGTCTGTTTTTAAAACAGGGAAAGGGAGAACTTCCCCGAACATGTTCATTGGAGAGGAAAGTGATACAAAAAATAAAAGTGCTAATCCTCAGGCATACTCAAGTTGTTCCTTTAAAAGTCCCTTATGTTGTGAGACAATTAAGACACAACTGAATCTACTGAACATATTTAAAGGTTATAGAGAGCCTAGAGATTGAGACAGAAATAAATTAGGTAACGTAAACAAAAAGAGAGATGTTTGCCCTGATCCAAACATTAAAATGCCAGATAGAAAGGCCATAACAAATACAGTATAATACGATACTCCTTTGTACTGAAAATGTTACTAGAAGAAACAAAAAATATTGTTTATTATTAAGAAATAGTTGTACATTTTTGAACTTGCTTTTCTACCTCTAAACACAGATGGAGTTCAATATATACACATACATTTTCTTCTAACTACCAGCTAGTTAATTATATGATTGATGTATGTAAGGGAAGAAAAGAAAATATTCCTCTGTCACTTTTCATATATTAATACTGAATGGAAGTTAAGGAAGACTCATGACATCACTGCTTCTTCTTTCCTACCTCCACTAAGTCCACTTATCAAAATGTAAAAGCTTTGTTATTATTTTCTAAAAGAGAGTGGACATGGGCTTCCCTGGTGGCGCAGTGGTTGAGAGTCCGCCTGCCAATGCAGGGGACACGGGTTCGTGCCCCGATCCGGGAAGATCCCACATGCTGTGGAGCGGCTGGGCCCGTGAGCCATGGCCACTGAGCCTGCGCATCCGAAGCCTGTGCTCTGTAACGGGAGAGGCCACAACAGTGAGAGGCCTGCATACCGCAAAAAAAAAAAGAGTGGATATGATTCATGATTCTTATATTCTTTTGAAATCATATTACTCCTATAATGACCTTATATTTTTCCACATTATCCATTATTCAATTAAAAAACATAGAGGTTCAAAATGTTAGTATATTGTCGACCTTGGTTTTTTGTTCATGTTCTTTTTTTTTTTTTTTTTTTTAATGGTGAATGAAGCATTTGGCATGAGTAGCTCTTATAAGTGATGGCTAAATACAGGTCAGCTTTCTAATGGCTTTTTTTGAACTTTATTTTTTGTTGTTGTGACATTTCAACTAATCATGAAATATCATAGATGAAATTAAACCAAACTAAATTTATATGGCATAAAATTTTATTTTGTCATGAGTCATATTAAAATGGCTTTTGATTTGATTAGACATTTTTTAAGTAATTTTGTTGACATTTATGTAGCACACGTTTGAAAACAGTTTTTTTAATGCCACTTAGTATATCATAATTTACTCAGATTGGATGTGGATACAATTTCTAAACATAAGCTTTGCAAAAGTGTGTGCAGTTTTATGTTGTAGGATTAGGTGATATATTGTTATTCATATATATATATTTCTGAAAAAATATTAAAGCAATTAATTTATTATAAAAAGCACTTAACAAAGAGCCTTGTCTACAGATAACTTTCAATAGATGTTTGTTCCCTTCTCTTTACTTCATTTCATAATCTTTAATTTGCTTTGGTTTACACTAGCAGGTAATTAATACAGTTTGAATACAGGAGTATTAATATTCTACTTGAAGAATATAAAGGATTTTTTCTATAAAATAATTATCTAAAGAAAAAAACCTTCAGATTGTCTACTAATTTAGTTATTATTAAAGAAAAGACCTTCCTCTAAAAGGTTAAGGTTGCTAACCAAGGTAATCTTGGTAAAACTTGCTGCAATCTTTTTAATAACCACAAAATAATAATACTGTATATTTCTATATTTCCTAAAATAATAGACATATTCTTATAAGAAATATTCTTTTGAAATATCCACTGCAACTAGGCTAAAGAATAAATTGAGGGAACATTTGACCTTATGTGAATTTATGGTTTATTCTGCTGGAAGCATTGGATTGTGATATGAGTTTGTGTTGGCAGTATCCCAAATTTCCTCCTTTTCTTTCCTCACTCTATGAAGTGTTGATTATACAAAGAAACCTTAACATCGCTAAATGAAATGAGTACCTGTTTACATTTTTGATTCCTTAAGTTTGTGCTTTACATTAGAATTTAAAAAGATTTGGCTGTGCAAGATAAGATGTGTGCTAATTATGCATGCAGTAAGGGGCTAGTCAGAGAAATCTGTCTTGCAAAGAAGCTGTGAAGAAGACAATGAGAATGGCTCTGGTTTTGCATGTGTTCTTATGAAATACTGCAGCAGGAAGATGAAAGTGGAAGGGACAGAGTTGCATGGATAAAAAGAAAGGGTGGTAAAACTTGTATCTGGGCCTTTGGATGGTGATAAATATGTTCCTACAAGAAGAGTTGGCTTAGAAGCCTTGGAAAAACTGCTTCCATTTCCGTCCTCCTTTGTACTTATCTCTACTTCAGAGTTTATGGTTAATTATTTTTACAAATCATTTCCCTCTTGCCCTCTTCACTCCAATTCAGTTGCTAAGTGACTGGAAGATAAAGTGACCTCTGAATTTATTCTTCTCATTATATTGTTAGATTTTTCCACATCACTTAAGGGATAGATTTGTTTGTTGTAAGTTCAACACCTCTCCAGCATTCAAGTTGACATTTCACCTAATTAATAGCCCCTATTGGCCTAGTTATTCTGGGGATGCATAATTAAGGCAATAATGCTACTTGTTCAGTGGAATTAATATTTCATTTTGCCTTTTAAATTAATTGCCCAAAGGTTTATTGCTTTTTCTGGCTATAGGCATATTATTATGCCTATTTGTGTTAAAATAAGCATATTTTTAAAGTCCATCCTTAGAAAAATTAAAAAGTTACTGTAATAGAAAATTTTGAGGATTTAAAAATAAACCCATATATATGTACAGTATTTTAATTTACTTAAAATGGAATTCCTTAAAGGCACTAATTTTGACCTTTTATCTTTGAATTGTTCACTTTTGTACTTGGAGTCCCCTCTATAGCACCTGACGCAGAATGGATACTGGATATAGACATACATTTTTCACTGACTTCATGTGATGGGAATTTGAATTTTCTTTTTAAAATGAAGTTAATATAAAAATGGTTATACATAAGTAATTCTGAGTAAAAATCAATATAAACACTATTTTTACTCTTTGGCACTTGTGGTCTGAATGTTTTTATTCTCTGTGATGTGAAATGTTAATGACTTATCTATCAAATTGTATACATGAAAACACACAGCACTTACTATATAAAAGGCACTATATACTCCATGCTTTACAAATATTATTAATGTGGAATCACTAAGGGAAAAAATAACATACTTTCCCTCAGGTAACTATTTAGAAAAAAAGACCACATGTAATTCACATGTGTACACACACAAACCTAGAAATGCTCGCAGGTGTGGAGCACGCAGATGTTAGGTTCTGAGTGTTCTGTGTATAGAATGATGGCTGTGGTGGTGGGAGATACATAGGGTTTCCTGCAGTAACTGAGGAGCTGAGTTTTATACCTCTTGATATTTAGATGGAAAAATGTCATGACAAATGTTGAAGAAAAAGATATAACCAGGCAAAAAAATAGTGGTTTAGATCCCTCACCTGGGCAAAATAACTTTTGTGATAGATAATGAGATTTGAACTGGTGGTGTCTGTTAAATCCACTAGAACCAATTCAAGAAATATTTTATTTGTTTTATAAACTATAAGGATGATTAAAAAATCCTGTTTCTCTATGTTAATGTAATTGTATACAGGCTATTTTAGAAAAATAAGTAAAACACGTGTGTCTAGGTGCAGGCCCCATATACATGAATTTTAGGAGAAATTAGAAGAGAAAAAAAATCAGTTCCTGGGAGGCCACTGATAATATATTTAACATGTTTGCTGGCCAAGATTTTGAGAAATCTAATCTGTGCTTACCATATAGCATTTGGGACATTTGGGACATTTGGATTATAGTCCTATTGCCTCGCTGATGAGATATGTGAATTTGGAATATTTCCTAACTATTTACCATTAGGCCTCAAGTTTCTCATCTGTGAAATGAAGTTGCTTAGATGCTTGCTATGTTTTCTTTCAGTTCAAAAGCTTTGCATCTGTTATTTTACCATATGCTGTAATAACATTTTTCCTTATTAAAAGATATAGTGTTCATTGTAAAAACTAGAAAATATGTAAAAGCACAAAATGATAAATATGGGCACAGTTCTATCTCTGTAAAACTATATTCATATCTATTCAGTTTTTAAAAGATTGGGGACATATTGTGGTATTTTAAAAGTGTTTTTCCACTTTACAGTATATTGTGAATGTTTATCCATCTTATAATTTACAAATGCTTAAATGGAATTGTTATATGCTTTTATGATAATTATTTTATTAATCCATTTTTATGGAGCATTTAGTTTTCCAATTATTTTACTATAAATAATGCTGTGGTGAACATTTTTATAGATTAATCTTTGTACAGATACTTGATTATATATCCTTAGCATAAGTTCTTAGGTATGGAATTATTTGTCTTAAATGCATTTTTAAGCCATTGAATACATTGTTGTCAAGCTACCCCCAATACTGAATGGATATTTATTTGCAACAGCTATTGATTCATTCAATAAATATTTATTTAGTGCTTATTTTACATTGTGTAAACATGAATGAAGTATTGAGAGAAATGGATGTCTGGGAAGAGGAGAACAGGTAGGTCTGTTTCTCTGCATTGAATATATTAATTATCAAAAAACTTCCACAATTTGATGAGTAAAATACTGTCTTATTTTTTATTTCTTTGCTCTTAAGATAAAACCCTTTAAAAAATACTTTGATAGCCATTTTGTATTGGGACTATTTTGTTGTACTGACTACCTTGCTTGGTGTCTGTGTCTCTCTTTGGTGAAGGAGGAAGGTGACCTCTAATGTTAATTAGTTCTCTTTCAACCGGTTGCCAATCATACTATGTTTTTGTCATCAAAATTAGAATTTTTCTTATCGAAATTAGAGCACTTTACTTCCCATTATATGTTGGTGATAAACTGACCTTTTTTTGTTTGTATGTTTCATTGTTCTCATTATATTTGTTCTATACTGTGTTTTAAATTGACTTATTTCTAAAGCACCGTTTTTTCTACCTTAATACTTTATTGTATGCCCATCAGTCTTCCTTCAGTCCAATTGCTCTTTTCTGAGGATTGTGACTCCTATCTCTAGTTGTTTTTAAGATTTTATCACTGTTTGGCTCTTCTACAGTTACTTGTAATATTTCTAGGCATGGATTTATTCTTATCTATCCTGCTAAGGACTTCATTATGTTTTTCAGCTTTTTAGGAGAATTAACGGTCATTATTACTTCAGATATTGCTCCTTGCCCTTTCTATTTATTTGCTTTGTTTCTTCTGGAACTCCAATTATATTTATTTTGGACCTTGTTAATGTATTGTATATGTCTCTCAATCTTTCATATTTTCCATCTCTTTATTATTCTATCATAAATTCCTGTGAATTCCCTTCCAGTTCATTAGCTCAACTGTTTCTATTTAACCTGTTTAACGTATTAGGCTTTTAATTTAAAAGCTACTTTTTCCACAACTTCTATTTAATTCATTTTCAGATCTATCCATTTTTCCTCTAATCATAGTGATAGCTTATTTTTTATGGCATTTATTCTTTAATTATTTTATTCATTCCTACGTATGGTCTTTCCAATTGTTTTTCGTCATGTCTAAAGTTCTTGTGGTGGTAATACTTCTTTTATAGTATCTGACAATGCTTACTTGTGGTGTTTGCTTTCCTTGTGATATTTATGGAAAATATGTGATTCATTTTTCAGTGTTTTTTTTTTTTCTTCATTTCTTGTACCTGGTAACTTCCAGTGGTGTGCTAGTAAATGTTTAATTATTAGTTCTCTGAGAAAAAGTGCTCGGGTTTGTAGCATATCCCCAGCACAGCCAATTTTAAACTACTGAAGTGGTGTCATCAAGCATGGAGGTGGGAAGCGATGTGCACCCTCAGGTTTTGTAAGCTGGTTGTAGGAGCCAACTTCAGAACACCACTGGCAATTTTCCTTTTATAATATAAATTCAGCTGTGTTAATTTTTGTTATAGTTTACCCAGTGCATGTAGAGTTTTGTGATATGAGTTTCCATTAGCTAACTCTTCCAGGACCAGAAGCAATGCTATATGTTCAAAAGTAAGAAAGCTTAAAAATGTTTGTATGTTATAATTCTTAGATTGGTGAATTTCACCATTTCTACATCTTTTATATATCCTATCTCTTAATACTCCACACTTTTTCTTATGCATTTGCCTCATTCCCCCATCTCTTACATTCTGGTCTCTATTGCTTTACTCCGGCTAAATAAGCTTATCAAAGGATTTCTGTGGAAGGAATCATCTTGTTACATAAACAATATTTTAAGAGATACTTAGCTTTTAGAGGTAGACAAGCACAGACTCCTTAGAAAGAGATAGCATATCTCCTGAAGCTAATGATGTACTCCTAGATATTTATGGGTAGAGTGTGCTAAATCAGAGGCAACCTTTTTCTGTAAATGGTGAGATAGTAAATATTTTAGACTTTGCAGGCCATACGGTCCCTCTCCCAACTACTCAACTCTGCCATTATAGTGTGAAAGCAGCCATAGATAATATGTAAACTAATAGATGGCTGTGTTCCAATAAACCTTTATTTATAAGAAGGTAATGAGTTGAATTTGGTGCATGGGCTACAGCTTACTGAGCCCTGCTCTAAATGGTAGTCCATTATTATTAAGATTTAATTTTATATATATATATATATATATTTTTTTTTTTTTTTTTTTTTTTGCGGTACACAGGCCTCTCACTGCTGTGGTCTCTCCCATTGTGGAGCACAGGCTCCGAACGCACAGGCTCAGCGGCCATGGCGCACGGGCCCAGCCGCTCCACGGCATGTGGGATCTTCCTGGACTGGGGCACGAACCCACGTCCCCTGAATCGGCAGGCGGACTCTCAACCACTGCGCCACTAGGGAAGCCCAGATTTAATAATATTTTAAAGTGAGCATATGCACAGTTGTTAATAGAAAGTTAAATTTAATTTCATTTTCTATATCAGCACTTGAAAAGATAATTACTAGTTTTTAGATATAATTACTTTTTTTTTTTGCACATGGTTAGGAGAACCATTTTGGGCATAGAAGAGACAGTGTTTTTTGTAATTAACAGTGACTTTGTATTTTAATATTGTATATGTGCTTGCAGGCTATTAAGAGAGTCATTTATACTAAATCTGATATGTGTTAAATACAAAAATTATTTATAGACAATGAGTTTGTGGTATACGAAATCAACTTGGAAACTGCTGGACCTTAGACTGTTTTTTGGAATCAGTAGTTCATTTGGTTTGCTTGTGTGTATATTGCATTTCAGTGACAAACTGTGGGAGCCTGGAGCTGCCCAGAACAATTTGATTTTTTCATCTGTGAAGATCCTCAAACCTCCTGTGGTTTAGTTGGCACATCTCACATGCAAAAGAATTTAAGTATTGATCTAAGCTATTAAAACACATCATAGTTACATTCTTTTATAGCAACTGCTGTGCACCAGTTCAACCTAATGAATTCTCAAGTGTATCTCATTTTTACAACATGGCCTACTGCTTTGCTCAGAGTAGCCATTAACTCCTATTGGCATGTAATGAGGAGAAACTCAGTAGAGTACATAGCAGGAAATGAACATATGAGGGTTTTCCCAAAAGACCAACCAGTAACTGAAAGCACTAAACTCCCCAAATTATCATCCCCTCCTTTTTCAAGCTACTTATAGGTCCCATATTGTACCAAAATGTTGTCACTAATTTCACCTTAGACTAATATCAAGATAGTGCCCTGGCCATTTGTGTTATTCCTATGCAATGGTGCCAAATGTTCTCTGCCAGGCTACTAGGAAATATAATTACCAAACTAGTTTTCTGTGATTCACTAGGATTATGATACTGAACATTCTCTTTCCTTTAATGTCCCTTTGAGGAACAAGAAGATTCTGCCTTGACATAGTAACTTAGTCATAGAGCTATATTTGGAATCTTTATAATGCAAACCAGGAAAGGTCAAGATGCTTGCTTTTCATAGCAAGATTATTCATTCATTAAAAATTAAAATACATTTTTCATTTCAGGTGGGGGGCTGGATGTTATTATTTCCCACATGCCCAGTTCAGCAGTACAGAACGAAAACTGCCCTGCATGGTAACATTTTTGTAGGTATCTTTGCTGGACTCTTTCATACTTTCATTACTGCAAACGTCTCATTCCTAAATTGTTCTCATCAAATTTATTGAAAATTCATAGGTCTCAATATGAAAAGATAATGAAAATAGTTAGATTTGTGGTAGAGAAGGAAAGAAGCTTTTTTCCTTTGATTTACTTTTTATTCAATAAACATTTACTCAACATTAGCTCTACACTAAGAATAACACTGGGCCCTAGGGTTGTGAACATCAATAAAACATAATCACTTTCCCCAAGAAATCAGTTTCCCCATACTACATTCCATAATGTAGTATGGAAGAGACATATGAACAAACAGTTACAATATTATAAGATACTCGTAATAAAAATATGAACAAAATGCTGTGAGAAGACTAAGGAAAGTCTGAAGAGTGGCTGGGAGAACATTTCTCCATTTAACACGTGCTTCAACATAGTGAAAAAGCAATGGAACCACATATTTTAAATGCTGGAAATGAGAATTTGGAAAATGGAAATAAAATAAAAATGCTGTTTATAATAACATGAAAACATAAATGCTTAAGAATAAACTTAAATGTATGAAAGGACTGTACACATAAAATATATGATTAAATATAAAATAATTTTCTTTGTAAATTCTTAATTTCTTAAAATAGAATGGCTTATGCAAAGAAAAAATCATGGCAATGTGTTGTAGAGTTTATAAAATATGTATAATTAAAATATATGACAACAATAGCTCAAAGGAAAATTGAAGCATACTATTGTAAGTTGCTTAAACTATATGTGTGAAGTAGGATAATATTATTTGAACCTAGTTTACTAAAAATAAATGCATATTGCAAACTCTAGAACAACCATTAAAAAAAGAAATATAACAATTTATTGCATAAAATAAAATAGGAAAAAAAAGATACACAGTTCTTCCAAAGAAAGCTCAGAAGGAAGAAAAATGGAATAAAGAATATAGGGATAGAGGAGCTTCAAGATGGCAGAAGAGTAAGACGTGGAGATCACCTTCCTCCCCACAAATACATCAGAAATACATCTACACGTGGAACAACTCCTACAGAACACCTACTGAACGCTGGCAGAAGACCTCAGACCTCACAAAAGGCAAGAAACTCCCAACGTACCTGGGTAGGGCAAAAGAAAAAACAGAGACAAAATAGGGATGGGACCTGCACCAGTGGGAGGGAGCTGTGAAGGAGGAAAGGTTTCCACACACTAGGAAGCCCCTTCACGGGCAGAGACTGCAGGTGGAGGAAGGGGGAAGCTTCGGAGCCACAGAGGAGACTGCAGCAACAGGGGTGTGGAGGGCAAAGCAGAGAGATTCCCGCACAGAGGATTGGTGCCGACCAGCACTCACCAGCCCGAGAGGCTTTTCTGCTCACCCACCGGGACGGATGGGCGCTGGGAGCTGAGGCTCAGGCTTCGGTCGGATCGGATCGCAGGGAGAGGACTGGCGGCATGACCACAGCCTGCAGAGGGTTAGTGCGCCACGGCTAGCTGGGAGGGAGTCCGGGTAAAAGTCTGGAGCTGCCGAAGAGGCTTTTTCTTGCCTCTTTGTTTCCTGGTGTGGGAGGAGACGGGATTAAGAGCGCCGCTTAAAGGAGCTCCAGAGAAGGGCGTGAGCCACGGCTATCAGCACGGAGCCCAGAGACGGGCATGATATGCTAAGGCTGCTGCTGCAGCCACCAAGAAGCCTGTGTGCAAGCACAGGTCACTCTCCACACCTCCCCTCCTGGGAGGCTGTGCAGCCCGCCACTGCCAGGGTCCCGTGATCCAGGGACAACTTACCTGGGAGAACGCATGGCATGCCTCAGGCTGCTGCAACGTCATGCTGGCCTCTGCCGCTGCAGGCTTGCCCCGAACTCCATACCCCTCCCTCCCCCCCGGCCTGAGTGAGCCAGAGCCCCTGAATTAAATGCTTCTTTAACCCCATCCTGTCTGAGCAAAGAACAGACACCCTCAGGCGACCTACACAAAGAGGCGGGTCCAAATCCAAAGCTGAACCCTGTGCAAATGAAGAAGAGAAAGGGAAATTTCTCCCAGCAGCCCCAGGAGCAGCAGATTAAATTTCCACAATCAACTTGAGGTACCTGCATCCCTGCATCTGTGGAATACCTGAATAGACAACGAATCATACCAAATTGAGGAGGTGGACTTTGGGAGCAATGATATTTTTTTCCCCCTTTTCTCTTTTTCTGAGTGTGTATGTGTAAGCTTCTGTATGATTTTGTCTGTATAGCTTTGATTTTACCATTTGTCCTAGGGTTCTGTCTGTCCATTTTGTTGTGTTTTGGTTTTTTATTACTTAAAAAATTTTTTTTCTTAATAATTATTTTTTATTTTAATAACTTTATTTTATTTTATCTTCTTCTTTCTTGCTTGCTTTCTTTTCTCCATTTTATTCTGAGCCATGTGGAGGACAGGCTCTTGGTGCTCCAGCCAGGCATCAGGTCTATGCCACTGAGATGGGAGAGCCAAGTTCAGGACACTGGTCCACAAGAGACCTCCCAGCTCCACGTAATATCAAACGGCGAAAATCTCCCAGAGATCTCCATCTCAATGCCAAGACCCAGCTAAACTCAACGACCAGCAAGCTACAGTGCACAACACCCTATGCCAAACAACTAGCAAGACAGGAACACAACTCCATCCATTAGCACAGAGGTTGCCCAAAATCATATGAAGGCCACAGACACCCCAAAACACACCATCAGATGTGGACCTGGTGGATTGGCAACTATATTGGCAACTATATGCCAATAAAATGGACAACCTGGAAGAAATGGACAAATTCTTAGAAATGCACAACCTTCTGAGACTGAACCAGGAAGAAATAGAAAATCTGAACAGACCAATCACACACACTGAAATTGAAACTGTGATTAAAAATCTTCCAACAAACGAAAGCCCAGGACCAGAGGGCTTCACAGGTGAATTCTATCAAACATTTAGAGAAGAGCTAACACCTATCCTTCTCAAATTCTTACAAAATGTAGCAGAGGGGGGGACACTCCCAAACTCATTCTACGAGGCCACCATCACTCTGATACCAAAACCAGACAAAGATGTCACAAAGAAAGAAAAGTGCAGGTCAGTATCACTGATGAACATAGATGCAAAAATCCTTAACAAAATACTAGCAAACAGAATCCAACAGCACATTAAAAGGATCATACACCATGATCAAGTGGGGTTTATTCCAGGAATGCAAGGATTCTTCAATATATGCAAATCAATCAACATGATACACCATATTAACAAATTGAAGGAGAAAAACCATCTGATCATCTCAATAGATGCAGAAAAAGCTTTTGACAAAATTCAATACCCATTTATTACAAAAACCCTCCAGAAAGTAGGCATAGAGAGAACTTACCTCAACATAATAAAGGCCATATATGACAAACCCACAGCCAACATCATCCTCAATGGTGAAAAACTGAAAGCATTTCCACTAAGATCAGGAATAAGACATGGTTGCCCACTCTCACCACTCTTAATCAACATAGTTTTGGAAGTTTTAGCCACAGCAATCAGAGAAGAACAAGAAATAAATGGAATCCAATTTGGAAAAGAAGAAGTAAAGCTGTCGCTGTTTACAGATGACATGATACTATAAATAAAGTATCCTAAAGATGTTACCAGAAAACTACTAGAACTAATCAATGAATCTGGTAAGGTATCAGGATACAAAATTAATGCACAGAAATCTCTTGCAATCCTATATACTAATGATGAAAACTCTGAAAGTGAAATTAAGAAAATCCTCGCATTTACCATTGCAATAAAAAGAATAAAATATCTAGGTATAAATCTACCTAAGGAGACAAAAGACTTGTATGCAGATAATTATAAGACACTGATGAAAGAAATTAAAGATACTATAAATATATGGAGAGATATACCATGTTCTTGGATTGGAAGAATCAACATTGTGAAAATAACTCTTCTACCCAAAGCATTCTACAGATTCAATGCAATCCCTATCAAACTACCACTGGCATTTCTCACAGAACTAGAACAAAAAATTTCACAATTTGTATGGAAACACAAAAGACCCTGAATAGCCATAGCAATCTTGAGAAAGAAAAATGGAGCTGGAGGAATCAGGCTCTCTGACTTCAGACTGTACTACAAAGCTACAGTAATCAAGACAGTATGGTACTAGCACAATAACAGAAATATAGATCAATGGAACAGGATAGAAAGCCCAGAGTTAACTCCACGCACATATGGTCACCTTATCTTTAATAAAGGAGACAAGAATATACAGTGGAGAAAAGACAGCCTCTTCAATAAGTGGTGCTGGGAAATCTGGACAGGTACATGTAAAAGAATGAAATTAGAACGCTCGTAACACCATACACAAAAATAAACTCAAAATGGATTAAAGACCTAAATGTAAGTCCAGACACCATCAAACTCTTAGAGGAAAGCACAGGCAGAACACTCTATGACATAAATCACTGCAAGATCCTTTTTGACCCACCGCCTAGAGAAATGGAAATAAAAACAAAAATAAACATATAGGACCTAATGAAACTTCAAAGCTTTTGCACCACAAAGGAAATCATAAACAAGACGAAAAGACAACCCTCAGAATGGGAGAAAATATTTGTAAATTAAACAACTGACAAAGCATTAATCTCCAAAACATACAAGCAACTCATGCAGCTCAATATCAAAAAACAAACAACCCAATCCAAAAATGGGCAGAAGACCTAAATAGACATTTCTCCAAAGAAGATATACAGATTGCCAAAAAACACATGAAAGAATGCTCAATATCATTAATCATTAGAGAAATGCAAATCAAAACTACAATGAGATATCATCTTACACCAGTCAGAATGGCCATCATCAAAAAACCTACAAACAATAAATGCTGGAAAGGGTGTGGAAAAAATGGAACCCTCTTGCACTGTTGGCGGAAATGTAAATTGATACAGCCACTATGGAGAACAGTATGGAGATTCCTTAAAAATCTAAAAATAGAACTACCATATGACCGAGCAATCCCACTACTGGGCATATACCCTGAGAAAACCATAATTTAAAAGTAATCATGTGCCAAAATGTTCATTGCAGCTCTATTTACAATAGCCAGGACATGGAAGCAACCTAAGTGTCCATCAACAGATGAATGGATAAAGAAGATGTGGCACATATATACAATGGAATATTACTCAGCCATAAAAAGAATGAAACTGAGTTTTTTGTAGTGAGGTGGGTGGACCTAGAGACTCATACAGAGTGAAGTAAGTCAGAAAAAAACACATACCATATGCTAACACACATATATGGAATCTAAAAAAGAAAAAAAAAAGAAAATGATCAGAAGAACCTAGGGGCAAGATGGGAATAAAGGTGCAGACCTACTAGAGAATGGAGTTGAGGATACGGGGAGGGGGAATGATAAGCTGGGACAAAGTGATAGAGTGGCATGGACATATATACACTACCAAACGTAAAATAGATAGCTAGTGGGAAGCAGCTGCATAGCACAGGGAGATCAGCTTGGTGCTTTGTGACCACCTAGAGGGGTGGGATAGGGATGGTGGGAGGGAGGGAGATGCAAGAGGGAAGAGATATGGGGACATATGTGTATGTATAACTGATTCACTTTGTTATAAAGCAGAAACTGACACACCATTGTAAAGCAATTATACTCTAATAAAGATGTTTAAAAAAAAAGAAGTTGAAAATATAACTACCATATGATCCAGAAATCCCATTTCTGGATATATATCCAAAGAAAATAAACCATTATCTCAGAGAGATATCTGTACTCCCATGTTCACTGCAGCATTATTCACAATAGCCAAGGTATAGAAATCAGAGAGTAGATAAGTGATTGCCACTGGCTTGGTGGGGGAGGAGAAATAGTGTAGGGAGATGTTGGTAATAGGGCACAGACTATCATTATAAGTTGAGTAAGATCCACAAGAGGATCTAACGTATAACATGGTGACTATAGTTCATAGCACTGTATTATATAATCAAAACTTCCTAGAGAGTAGAACTTAAATGTCTCACCAATAAAGGGGGCAGGGAATATGTGAGGTGATGGATGTGTGAATTAACTAGATGGGGGAAGTTCTTTCACAACGTATGCATACAAGTCATCTTATTAAACTTTTTTTAAATTTTTTTTTTTTTTTTTTGCGGTACACAGACCTCTCACTGTTGTGGCCTCTCCTGTTGCGGAGCACAGGCTCCGGACGCACAGGCTCCGTGGTCATGGCTCACGGGCCCAGCTGCTCCGCGGCATGTGGGATCTTCCCGGACTGGGGTACGAACCCGTGTCCCCTGAATCGGCAGGCAGACTCTCAACCGCTGCGCCACCAGGGAAGCCCCCATATTGAATACTTTAAATGTCTTAAGCAATTTATTTGTCAGTTATACTTCAATAAAGCTAAAAACAGAAAAAAAAAAGAATATAGGGATAAAATACAAAACTAATTGTATGATGGTAGACTTAAACTCAATAACATCCATAATTACTTTAAATGAAAATGGATCAGTGTACCTGGTAAAAGGCAGAGATTATCAACAAGTCATCACTTCTCTTCAATATTGTACTGGAGGCAGGACAATTAGGCAAGAAAAGTCAGATCGGAAAGGAAAAAGCGAAAACTGTCTTCACTTGCAGATGACATTTCTGTGTATAAAGAAAATCCTAAACCATCAACAAAATATTTACTAGATTTAATAAGTGAATTTAATAGGGTTCTAGATACAACATCACTTAAAAAAATCAACTTTATTTTTAGAAATAAGCATTTAGGAAATGGAAATGAAAACATGCCATTTACAATAGCATCAAAAAATATAAATGCTAAAGAATAAACTTAAAAACATATAAGGTCTATCTATATACTGTAAACTACAAAAGATTCCTGTGATAAATTAAAGAGAACTGAAGTAAATGGACAAATATACTATGATTGTGGATAAAACACCCAATATTAAGATATCTATTCTTTCCCAGGTGAGCTATAGTTCTGATGCAATCCCAATCAAAATTCTAGAACGCTTTTTTAAAATTTTGAAATGTTAGGCTGATTTTAAAATTAATGTGGAAATGCAGAGGCCTAGAATAGTCCCAAAAATAAAAGAGAAGAAAAATTTGGGGACTTACCTAATTTTAAGACTATTATAAAGCTATGCTTATCAAGACAGGATGGTATTAGGGTGAAGACAGACAACAGATAAATGGAATAGAATAGAATCCTGAAATAGACTTGCATTGGTACAATCAACTGATTTTTTAACCAAGGCAGCAAGGCAACTCAATATGGAAAGGAAAGTCTTTTCACTAAGAATGCTTGAACAACTGCGTATCATTAAGGAATAAAAGTGAACCTCAGCATATACATCACACCATGAATTAAAGTTAATTGGAGAGGTATCATAGACCTAAAAGTAAAATCAACAATGTAAAGCTTCATGAAGAAAATGTGGAAGAATATCCTCATGAACTTGGATTGGGAAAGATCCCTTGAGAAAATGAAGAAAGCACTAATAATAAAAGAAAAATAAATCATAAAATAAATTTCATAAGAATTAAATATTACTCACTAAAAGAAAACATCAATAAGCTGAGTATGCAAGCTACAGACTGAAAGAAAATATTCATAATACATGTAACTGACAGTAAACTTTAATCTGAAATAGAGAATTTCTGCAATTTGTATAAAAAGACAACTCACTTCTGCCACCCACAGTCCCACCAAATGGGCAAAGTATTATACTTGAAAAGTCACTCTACCGAGTAAGATAAATAAATGGCCAATAAACTCATGAGAAACATTCTCAACACTATTAGTCATCAGGGAAATAAAAAATAAAACCATAATGAAATACTACTAAACACTCACTAGAATGATTAAAATTTAGAAAACTGATAACACCAAATGTTGGCAAGGATGTGAAGCAACCGAATTTTTATGCATTGCTACAGGGGGTAGACAATGTGTCTGACAATTTTTAATAAGTTAAATATATTCCTATCCCACGATCCAACAATTCCTTCTTTAGGTATTTTTCCCAAAAGAAATGAAAACATATTTGTGCAAAAATACATGTATATAAATGTTCGTGCAGCATTATTGATATCCAAAAAATAGAAACACCTAAAATGTCTAAAAGCAGAATAGAGAATAGATAAACTGATACATTTTACTCAGCAGAAAAAAAGAACAACTACTGATACTTTTGCCAACATGGATGAATTCTAAAAGAAGCCCAACGAAAAAGAGTATATACTGTATTATTTCATTTATATAAGTTCTAGGACAAGAAAAACTAATCTATATAGAGAAAGAAGTTAGAACATTGTTGCATGGGGGGTGGGGACTATTGTCAAGAAAAGGGTACGGGGATTTTCAGACTTTACCTTTATCACAATGTGAGTTACATGGATATATGCATTTGTCAAAACTCATCAATCTGCACACTTTAGAACTGTTCATTTTGCTGTGTGTAAATTATACCTGGGCAAACTAAATTTTTAAAAAATTAAAAATAAGAAGTGGAGGTAAATATCTGGCAAAAATTATGCATGAATCTCATGGAAATGCAATAAAACAATCTCACAGATTGAAATTTGAGGAGTAAATTTTTTCTTTTGTTGTTTTGTTTTACTTTTTATTTATTTTATGACTGTATTTTAGTAACATTTTTTTCCTGTAGCAGATTTAGTTTCTCATATAACAAAAAGTCTAGAATTAGAAAAATCCAGAATTTCTTAATTCAGTAGTTTAATGGTATCATCAAGCACAGAGTTCTTTCTATTGTTCTGCTTTACACTGCTCAGCATTTCTTAAGATCATTTCCTATTAGTGGCTTTACAAGCGTTTTGGTTCCAGACATCCATGAAGAGATAACAATGTCTAGCAAGAGAATGAAGGACCTTGCTCCTTGTGTCACATGAACCTTTTTCTATTATAAAATATCACAGACATATCAAATAGCCTATATTTTATACCTGTAGGGTTTAAAGAATAATAATGAAATAATGTTGCATGACATCACTACTCAGCTCAAAGTAGTCATAACGAATACCATTGAAAACCCCTGCATGCCCCTATCTAGGGGTGTTCTTCCCCTCCCTAGGAGATAGCCAATCTCTTGAATTTTGCATTTTTTATTCTTTTGCTTTTCTTTATAGTTTTATCATAGTAAAAAGACATTCTTAAATAATATATTGTTTAGTTGTGTATATTTTGTAACTTTCATAAGTAAAGTTACCCATGACTTCTTTTCATTCATTTACCATGTTTATATTTGGCACGTTGATATTTGTTTCTTTATACAACCATTTCATTACCATATGGTATTCCACTAAATGAATGTACCATAGTTTATTTATTCATTGGTCTTTCTGTGATTATCTTTTTCCAGTATTAATTTTTATTATTTATTTTACTATTACAAAAGTATTCTAATGAACTGCCTTTTATATATATCTTGGTAGTAAAACACAAGAGTTTCTCTGGAAATATGTGTAGAAGTAGAATTGGTGGGTCTTAGGCTGTGCAGGAGTTTACTGTATAATGCTATTTTCCCCCTAAATTTGGTTGTTCCAACTGTCAAAATTATCAGCAGTGTATAAATATTCCCATCTGATCAACCGCTTTGCAAAAACTGAATATTATCATACTTTTCAGCTTTTATTAATATGATAGGTACAAAATAGTATCTCAATGTGGCTTTAAATTACACATATTTATGAGCCTTTTTATATTTCTTTTTTTAATAAAATGTATTCCATATTGTTTGCCCATTCTTCTGTTGGGTTCTTTATCTTTTTCCTCTTATATTTTAGGAGCTCTTTATAGATTCTGGATAAATCTTCCTCTGGTTATATGTGTTTCAAATATTTTTTCTAAATTTATGGACTACTTCTTTATCACATTTTTTCATAAACAGAAATGATTCATTTTAAATAGTCTATTTTATCAGTAGTTTCCTTTTTAACTTAGCATATTTACATATTATTTATGATGTATTCCTCAGACATTCAACTACATTTCCTTCTATATTATTTAAAGTTTGGCCTTTCCTGAAAATTTTAATACGTCTGGAATTGTGTTTTGTATGCAATATGAGGTAGGGGTTGTCAAGAACTTTGAAGAGTTTTAGCTGTTACCCTACCTGCAAGCTAACAAGGTAGCTTGCCACAGTTTCATGAATGCTGGCGGAAGATAAGCGATTCCTGGGTCAGATCAAAGTTCTTTACTACTCACGTTAATAACAGGAGCTAAAGTGTCAGAATTCATGCCAGTTTCTCAGGCTCATTTCCCACAGGACAACTCAAAGAAGGTCAGGTGACTACTGCACATACAGTGAGTGGTGCTATTGAAGAGGAACCCCAAGCTTAGGGAACCCAAATCTCTTATGGTGGGTGGTTAGCATGCCTGACCTTTGCCCCAGAGGGCCACCTTACCTATATTATACTGGAGAGCAATCAAACCTGCCTTATGCTCCAGAGGGAGATATGTTTGCTCTATAACCATGCTTGAGAAGATAGTCTGGAATAAAGGCAGCCAGTGCCTCTGCCTGTAAGACATGCAGAAATATGAGAAACCCATAGAGAATTGTCTCTAACAAGGACAATTCCTCCCTCCCCTTGCCCCAATATTTATGACCAATTGTCTCAGCTTGGTTTAATGCATAGTCTCTCCTTTCCCCAGATATCTTTAATATAGTCAGGTTTAAATGTCTATATTAACATAATTTAGCATAATCAGTTTCCATATATGTATGTGTCTGTTTCTGGGCTCTCTGTTCTATTAATCAGTAGTCTACCTCTGTATCCACCCTGCGTACCTTACTTACTACAACTTTATAATAAATCCTGATCTCTGGTAGAGCAACTCCCTCCCCATCCTCCACAAATACCCACCTTATTCTTCTTCAGAAATGTCTCACATAGTCTAGTCCTTTCATTCTTCCTTGTATTTAAAAAATCTACACAGGTTCCAATGTAAAATATTTTCTCTTGCAATTCAGACCTTCCTTCTGGGATTGTTTTGCTTGCTCCAGAATTTTGTTTGAAACTTTCTATAGTAAACTTTATGCAGGTGTCTCTGTTGTAACTTCCCACCATAGATAGCTTCCAAGCTTTGGTTCCTGTACTCTGCATGCTGCCCTTTAAAAGCTAAATTTCTGATCTTCAGACATCAGCAGATGTCTGAGGACGAGTGACAGTTTCAGCTCATTTATTTCTCTGCATGGATCCTTTCACATTGTTTTCAGCCTTTCAGAATTTTTCTTGCCTTTTTTTGGGCAGCTCAGCTATTCATTTTAAAAGGCATTTTGTCTATTTCACCTAACCTTTCTAGAAGTTTTGCACTGAAAGTGGTTTTCAAGATATCTAATCATTCATATTGCCAGAAACAGAAGTCTTGTGTCAATAGTGGTCTTAAAATTGTTTAATCTCACAGAATTGTATCTTGCACACAATACATATTCAACAAAGTGTGTTTAATTGAACTGAATAAGATTTTGGTTGGGTTTTTCTGATGCTGCCTCATCATTCCCAAATAACCTAGCACCTAATTTGGCATTTCCACTGTTAGATTATTATCCTCTCCTTAAAACTTTACAACATTAAAAAATATTTTAAACATACAGAAAGCAATATACTTGAAATCTTTGTACTTACCACCAAGATTAAATACATGTTAACGTAGTATCCTATTTTCTTTAATCTATGGTTATATGGTTAGATAACAAAGCAATGTATATTATTTTGTGTACTTTAAAATTTTACATTAATAATACAGTGATATTCATACTTTTTTGAAAGCTTATTTTTTTCCCCACTCAACATCATGTTTGAAATATTTTCCATGGTGATACCCTAAGCTTTGATTCAATTATTCCAAGTCCTGTCTGTAATTTTATTATAAATTAAATTTTATTTAATAGTCCCTTTATTCTACAACAAATATTCTTATTATATATATATCCTCTTGAGCACGTATTTGAGAATTTTTAAAAATTAGTTGCCTAGAACTGAAAGTGTTCTATAATAGGATGTACTTAACTTTAACACATTAGGTATATCCAGTTTCTTATATCTGGTCTTTATGATTGTGATGACATTGATCGTTATAGAAGATAGGACATTTTTAAACCTTATTTTATTATTTAATATTTACAATTTGTGAAAAGCACCTAGTACTGGTCTGGACAAGGATTATGCTGAATATATGTAGTGCCTGAAACCTTGTGTATAATTCAAATTATACTGAAGTTTATACTATTCAATAATGAATAATTAGGTGATTTGGAAATTCATGCCCCCATTTTTTTCTATAGGTATTTATGAGCCTCCATTTATTGTACTACTGCAGTGAACCAACCTTGGATGTGAAAATTGCCTTTTGTCAGGTGTGTGTTCCTTACAGGTAAAACAAGGTACAGTATATTCACTTGTATTTCCATTTTGCCATCCCATCTTGCAAATGTTCCACACTAAAGTTAATGTTTATGTAATGTTAAAAGTAGCTTAGGAAGTAGAAGCTGGTACCTAGATGCTTTTTTTTCCCCCCGGTTCATTTATGTTAGAATAGGAATGAAGATAATTCTTTTTAATGTTTATAAATATAGTACTTGATCACTGCATAAAGTGATTTCTTACTAGATTTAACATCATTAATATGTCTTTTTCAAATCCTTAAAATGTGGTTTTATTCATCAAACTAGCTAAAGTCTATGATATTATTTTTCATCCAAGAACTGATGAGCCCCAAGTAGAGTATCTCTAGTACTGAAATATAATAATATGTAGGTAGTGCTCAGTTTGTTTTCTGATGTTCAGTTCTAACCAGTAGTTGATAACAAAGATAAAACAACAATAATGACTAATAAAGGTATCTTTAACCTACAGTGAACACTAGTGGGAATATGTTGTGCATGGACCAGATAAGAGTCTGCACTCCTGTGTTCATACAAGTGATATTCTTAAGAAAGAGCCCAGCTGGGGCACCTGTACCTACTCTAAGTATGTTTAGGTAGTTCTAACTTAAGCCTGTTGTCATGGCATAATTAATAGTGCTCATTTTTACTCTCAGGAATTTTTATTTGGCCAGTAAATTTCATGGTAACTCTATTCATACCCCAAGCAGAGAGCACTTCTGTTTTTTTCTGTAATGATTTTCATTGCATGTTATCATCATGATGGGCTGTAAACAGAGAATGACATGCATCCCTTGAAACAGGTTTAAAGAAAAACTCTGCAGCTTCTATTATTTTAATACAATATTTTCTGATTCTAGAAGTAACTTGTACTGATTATAAAAAATTTATAAAAATACAAAGGGAAACAAAACATTGGTAAATCTATTCTCCCTGAGCGTAGTTAGAATTTCTATGGAAAAGTAAAATGTGTTACGTGCTATGAATGGGATTTACTGTCTGTTTCATCTCCCTGACCTGTAAATTCTTGCAGTGCCAAAAGCCTCAGACTTTCAGATAACTTCTCTTCTCTAACTAGAACTCTGGATCTGGACATCTTGGTTTAGAAATTCCAAATCTGCCACTGATTAGCCATTTACTTGTGAGCTTGGGCAAGTTAGTTAACCTTGCTGTGCTTCAGTTTATTTGTAAAAAGGGAAAAAAGTAATAGTACCTACCTTCTAGGTTTATGAGAATTAAGTGAGCTAATACTTGCATAGCACTGAGTACAGTGCTGGAATATATTTTTGTTAAATAGCTAACTAAATCTTAAATATATTTACATTCACTCTTCTGGTGCTCCCATTGAGTCCTAGTGTTTTAAATATTATCAGTATCTTGAATACTCCCCAGTTATATCTCCAACATAAACCTCTCCCCGAAACCAGACTCATAAACCCAATTGCTTGTTCTATATCTCAGCTCAGATGGCTAATAGGCATAGCAAATGATACATATACCAAACCAAACCCTTGATCTTTCCTCTAAAATTGCTCTGCTCTAATTCAGTAAATGCTAAATCCATCTTTCCAGTTGCTTAGAGCAAAATCTTCAGAATCATCTTTTGGACAATAATTTGCATCCAATCTGTCAGCAAATTCTGTTGGCGCTACTTTAAAAATATATCTGGAATCTCACTACTTCTCACCATTTTCTCCAGCACCATTCTGATCCAAACCTGGATTATTGTAAGAGCTTCCACTTTTGCTCACTCCCAAATGGTTTACTCTCAAAACATCAGCAAGAGTGATATTTGAAAAATATAAGTGAGATCATGTCACTCCCTGGTTAAAAACAAAAAAAAGCAAAGCAAAAAAACCTTCCAGTTAAGTGAGATGTCTTCCCATCTCACTTATGGTAAAAATTCTTAAAATAAATACACAAGCCTTTGCCATGTAGCCACCCAGACAACCCTCCTTCAAATGCTCTTCCTTTATTATCCACTTGGCTCACGCCTTCACCACCTTCAGGACTTAGCTCAAATATCATTTTTAAGGGAGTCTTTCCTGCCTATCCTATTTAAAATTGCCCCTTCCTAATCTACACTGCCTACCCCACACCGACTACCCAACTTCCCTGTCTTTCTATTTTTTTCCCTCCATAACACTTTTTGGTATCTGATACACTATATATGTAACTAGCACGTTGCTTCTCTCTCTCTGCTAGAATGCATTTTTCAGTTGGGCAGGGATTGTTTTTCAGTGGTGTGCTGTGAGCTCACATAGGCTCACAAGAGTTGATTGTGCACATCCCTTCTCAGCTTTAAGTTCAATGATGTCAAGTTGGTAGATTGAACTTTGTCATGATAGGAATATGTACATTGTGTAAATAAACAATTACTGCCGATAAGTTCTCTCCTCTCTCTCACCCCCAGCCATTTGTTGAACAATTAGCAGCACATGGTTGGGATTTTGTCTCTTTTGCACACTGCTGTACTGTAGCACTAAGAATAGTATCTGGCATAGTGTGGGCTCGCACCAAATATTTGCTTAATGAATGAATGATATATGTTTGGTTAATGCAATCAATTGCAACTGTGGTAGTGCCCTGGTGAAAAATGAGCAGACCTGAATTTCTGGTTAAAATATCTGGGCCTACCATTTGCAAGCTGTATGACTGTGAGCCATTTCCTAGCCATTTAGTGTCCATGATCCTAGCCATTTACCATTTACCATGGGCATTAGTACTTAAGAAACAAACCACAAACAAACAAAAAAGTTTATTTTTTACATATTTCAAGATTAAGTCTGAATTTCAAAAATTATCAATAAAAAAGCCTTAAAACTTCAGCTATTACTTTTAATCCAAAGATTTTTTTTGTAGGTTGAAGTTATTTTTAAATCAGCTCCCAAAATTTGGGTACAGATGCAGAATGTCTATTTCTAGGAAGAGTTCTTTTAAAGCAAAGGAATAAAGAGAAGTGAAGCATGAACTTTCTTAATGACTCTGATTTTTTTGCTTACTATGAGCTTTTGATATCTAGAAAATATACATGCATATTCTGTAACTTAAAAATATCATAGCAAGCAGAATATTTCTAGTTGTGACTTAGAGTGCTTTATTTACTTTCCGGGTAGAATTTTTTTTTTTTCGGTACTAGAACCTCTCACTGTTGTGGCCTCTCCCGTTGCGGAGCACAGGCTCCGGACGCGCAGGCTCAGCGGCCATGGCTCACGGGCCCAGCCAATCCGTGGGATCTTCCCGGACCGGGCCACGAACCCGTGTCCTCTGCATCGGCAGGCGGACTCCCAACCACTGCCCCACCAGGGAAGCCCAGGGTAGAATTTTTATTTGATGATAATGTTTATTTTTTTTCTTTCCTGTAGCTCTGAGACTCATTTAGTATTCTAGTAATTTAAATAAAATACTATATTTTTAGAGGCAGAATTATCTACTTGGGTTTACTTTCAAACTATGTGCTTTGGAAGCTTCTCATTTCATGAGATATCTCATGGATCATTGGTATGCAGTGGTGTTTAACACCATCTCCAGCAGAGTTAGGTTGCTCCCAACTTCTTGCCACACAGACAATACACAAAGACCTTTAAGTAACTTGTCAACAATTAGTGATCAAGTGTATCCAGAATTCAGGTCTCTTGAGTCTTAATCTGTGGCTTTAAAAAATTATATCATATTTATAATTTTTTCACTGTTATCAGTAAGAAATCACAGAAAATATAGAAAATAAAATTGCCCAGGTAGTTATTTATCAACAGTAAATATGTACATTATCTGTAGTAGTATTAACCTTTTTTTCTTAGTTGAATTATTTGAAGAACATGGGATTCATTGAGCTACTCCTATTAATTTCGTTGCTTTTTTCTTTAAAAAAGATCAAGCAGCTTTTGCAGGCAAGACGTTTCTTGTAATATTCTGGAGAGAAATTTGTCTTAGACGATGAAAAAATAATCTTTAGTTTGCACTTGTATGAATCCTTTACAAAAATATAGACTGACAGGGAACTGAAAGTGCAAAAGCTCTTGATCCTCCTGAGAAATAGGTAAGCCTTCGTCGCCTGCTTTTCTCAATTAAATAAAGAAGGGCAGAACTATTAAATTTCACTCTATGAATTTTTAAAAAAATCTGTGAAAAGTGCTATTTTTGGAACTCTGCTGTACTGAATAGTACAGGGCTTTATACACATGAAATATAAGAAATATATACACAGAGAGATAATGTGTGTTGGGAAACCTAATGCACGCCCACTGGTGTCTACCGTATTTACCACATCCTGATTTGTGTTACCATTGGTTGTACAGGTTTGTGTTTTCCCCACTCAATGGTGACTGCCTCTGGGGCAGGGCCAGGGCATCTTCATCCTTGTCTTCCAAGCCTGGAATTCTATCTTAATTCAGTAAATGTTCAATAAATGCTTTTGGGTAAAAGAGGGTAAATAAAAACTCAGAAAAACACTGTGTCCTGAGTGGAAATTTGCTTGCCTTTCAAAATCAAGTCAACTTCTCAACATCTTACCATCTTGTAAGTGTATATTAATATATTTAATTGCATTTTGGTTAATTTGCTAATCATAAATCAGTGTTAGTCTAATATTTCTCTAAAAAGTTATTAACTTATTGTCCTCTCTAAATGTTTACTGATGCATGAGTTGGTTATGAATCATTTAAAATGATTTCTTGATTTTCAGAAAGCCTGAGAGATAGAAGGTTCAAATCAGTGAATCAACAATTATGAGTCTAAGTAACACTAGAAATAAAGGGACTGAGCTCAGTGGGCTTCTTTCTGTTAGGACATAGAAACCCTTCATGCCTTCTTACATTGTCTATGCAATGAGACATCTACACATCGACTGATTATTTATTGATTCCATCATTCATTTATTCAACACATCTTTACTCAGTGCCTATAACATGTATCTGTAACTTGTAGAAATTAGGGGTACAGGGTGAGTATGGTTACTCTCCTCAAAGAACACACTGTCTAGTCTAAAGCACAGTAGAGAGTGGCTAGGCTTATAAACATAAGGAAAACATATTCTACTTTGAGTTGAAAACCTCAGTGGTAACTATGGGCTAAACAATAACGAGTGAGAAAAGAAAACACCCCAATACTTACCAAATGCTTACTATGTATGATGACTTCACTAAGATTTTATTTCATTTAATCTTTAGAGTGTCATTAATTACCAAGACAGAATTCAATTATGTTTTATTCTGGGATTGGAAATCTCAGCCACTATACTAGAAGGTCTTTCTCTAGTCCCATTATGAACTTTTTGAAATCTTCTATCAGTTATACAGTGTTCTGACTGAAGTGAGTAGCAACTAAATATAACTAAGAAAAAAATACTATGATTAAATGCAAAGAAGCTTAAGATTCTATTGGTCACCAATAGGAAAAAAAGAAGACTTTTAGATATATTCCAAAGGACAGTTGTGATATATAAGGTCTAAAATATTACTGGGGATATGACAGAAATAGCAGTCTCTTTGTAGAGCTCTTACTAACAAAATTGTTCTTCAGTGTTTTTTGAGGTCTTAGTGTTTTTTGGTATAGCACCTTGTTAGATATGATAGCCAAGACTGAGCATGTTGAATTTTTTCTAGTTAAAGCAATGCTTTTCTTATAATAGATATAAAATATTACTAGATGAGTTGACTTGTTAACTAAATGTTATTTTGCTACTCTAATGTCTGGATAACAAAAGCAATATGTGTGTATATGTAATAATTTTCCTAGCCACAGATGATGGCTCTTCTAAATAAATAAAAACTTAACTCTTCAGCAAATTACAAAAGAGTAAATTTAGTGTTACATTTGTGTCTTCTACCTTGGGCAGTTTTTTTCTTAAGATTTATTAAGTTATTCCAGTTAATAAATAGATTCAGTTATGTTACTAAATCTTATCTAACAAAAAATGTACAGGTCCTACTTAAGATTCGGTTCTGTAATGATGAACTTCTCTGTATTAGTTTATGAGTATGTGTTTGGTTTGCTTGAAGCACATAAAGTTCGGACTTGACTTCTTCTTGAATGATCTTGACCTGAATGTAAATGTAGCTTAATACTATGAGTTTAATTATGGTTGAGGTAGTAATCAGTTTAAGTGAAGTTATCGCTTATATCTGTCAAAATTGTTATGCTGTAAAATATCCCAGAATTATCTGTGGTTTTTCAGTGTATAGTTAATAATGCTGTGTCAGAAAAGCACCAAATTGTGGATTTCATTTTAATCTATATAAGTGTTCCTAAGAAATCAACTAATTCCTTAAATACACTGTTTTAATTTATTACACTTTGAATGTTAAGACTTTAGAAAATATATTAAATGATGATTTTGCTTTTCTGCACAGGCATTTTCTGAGGTTGTGGTGTGTGATAAGCAAAGGCTGAATTTTTCAGTAGTTTAAGAAAAATAATGTCCACTTTTGTTCTGAGTTCTAAAACCAGTACTAATCAGGAATGTGTCATTCAACTCTTCTATTGTTCACCTTCTCTAAAGGTGAATATTTATTTGGCTGTTTACTTGATACATCTCTAACTCATTCTAAAAAAAGGCAAGGTAGTTACAAAATGCATATTTAAGAGAAGAAAACCAATATGTTGAAGAATGTGTAATTACTAAAATTAGGTATAAATTAGATCTTTTTATAATTGTACAATGAGAGAACGATAATAATATCATATAGGATTTAAGAATAATATTCTTTATGGTATAAATGAAAATAAGACTTTAATGTTCCATATTTTTTTTAAATAATGCATATTTTAGTTCCACTTTGATTCAGAAATTTTTTTTTTAATGTCTTTACTGGAGTATAATTGCTTTACAATGTTGTGTTAGTTTCTGCTGTATAACAAAGTGAATCAGCTATATGTATACATATATCCCCATATCCACTCCCTCTTGTACCTCCCTCCCACCCTCCCATCCCACTCCTCTAGGTGGTCACAAAGCACCAAGCTGATCTCCCTGTGCTATGCAGCTGCTTCCCACTAGGTATCTATTTAACATTTGGTAGTGTATATATGATAATCCTACTCTTCACCTTGTCCCAGCTTACCCTTCCCCTACCCTGTGTCCACAAGTTCATTCTCTACGTCTGTGTCTATTCCTGCCCTGCCTGTAGGTTCATCAGAACCTTTTTTTTTTTTTTTAGATTCCATATATATGTGTTAGCATACGGTATTTGTTTTTCTCTTTCTGACTTACTTCACTCTGTATGACAGTCTCTAGGTCCATCCACCTCACTACAAATAACTCAGTTTCATTCCTTTTTATGGCTGAATAATATTCCATTGTATATATGTGCCATATCTTCTTTATCCATCATCTGTTGATGGACACGTAGGTTGCTTCCATGTCCTGTATATGGTAAATAAAGGTTCAGTGAACATTTTGGTACATGACACTTTTTGAATTATGGTTATCTCAGGGTATACGCCCAGCAGTGGGATTGCTGGGTCATATGGTAGTTCTATTTGTAGTTTTTTAAGGAATCTCCATACTGTTCTCCATAGTGGCTTTATCAATTTACATTCCTACCAACAATGCAAGAGGGTTCCCTTTTCTCCACACCCTCTCCAGGATTTATTATTTATAGATTTTTTGATGATGGCCATTCAGAGTGGTGTGAGGTGAAACCACACTGTGGTTTTGATTTGCATTTCTCTAATGATTAGTGATGCTCAGCATCTTTTCATATGTTTGTTGGCAATCTCTGTATCTTCTTTGGAAAAATGTCTATTGAGGTCTTCCACCCATTTTTGTATTGGGTTGTTTGTTTTTTTGATATTGAGCTGCATGAGCTGCTTGTAAATTTTGGAGATTAATCCTATGTTAGTTGCTTCATTTGCAAATATTTTCTCCCATACTGAGGGCTGTCTTTTCGTTTTGTTTATGGTTTCCTTTGCTGTGCAAAAGCTTTTAAGTTTCATTACGTCCCATTTGTTTATTTTTGTTTTTATTTCCATTTCTTAAGAGGTGGGTCAAAAAGGATTTTGCTGTGATTTATGTCATAGAGTGTTCTGCCTATGTTTTCCTCTAAGAGTTTGATAGTGTCTGGGCTTACATTGATGTCTTTAATCCATTTTGTGTTTATTTTTGTCTATGGAGTTAGGGAGTGTTCTAATTTCATTCTTTTATATGTAGCTGTCCAGTTTTCCCAGGACCACTTATTGAAGAGGCTGTCTTTTCTCCATTGTATATTCTTGCCTCCTTTTTCAAAAATAAGGTGACCATACGTGCATGGATTTTCTCTGGGATTTCTTTCCTGTTCCATTGATCTATATTTCTGTTTTTGTGCCAGTACCATACTGTCTTGATTACTGTAGCTTTGTAGTATACTCTGGAGTCAGGGAGCGTGATTCCTCCAGCTCCGTTTTCCTTTCTCAAGATTGCTTTGGCTATTTGGGGTCTTTTGTGTTTCCATACAAATTGTGAAAGTTTTTGTTCTAGTTCTGTGAAAAATGCCAGTGGGAGTTTGATAGGGATTGCACTGAATCTGTAGATTGCTTTGGGTAGTAGAGTATTTTCACAACGTGGATTCTTCCAATCAAAGATTGTGGTATATCTCTCCATCTGTTTGTATCATCTTTAATTTCTTTCATTCATCAGTGTCTTATAGTTTTCTGCATACAGGTCTTTTGTCTCCATAGGTAGGTTTATTCCTAGATATTTTATTCTTTTTGTTGCAATGATAAATGGGAGTGTTCCCTTAATTTCACTTCCAGATATTTCATCGTTCGTGTATAGGAATGCAATGGATTTCTGTACATTAATTTTGTATCCTGCTACTTTACCAAATTCATTGATTAGCTGTAGTAGTTTTCTGGTGGCATCTTTAGGATTCTCTATAAATAGTGTCATGTCATCTGCAAACAGTGACAGCTTCACTTCTTTTCTGATTTGGATTCCTTTTATTTCCTTTTCTTCTCTGATTGCTGTGGCTAAAACTTCCAAAACAATGTTGAAAAATAGTGGTGAGAGTGGGCAACCTTGCCTTCTTCCTGATCTTAGTAGAAATGGTTTCAGTTTTTCACCATTGAGGATGATGTTGGCTGTGGGTTTGTCATATATGGCCTTTATTATGTTGAGGTAAGTTCCCTCTGTGCCTACTTTCTGGAGGGTTTTTATCATAAATCGGTGTTGATTTTTGTCAGAAGCTTTTTCTGCATCGATTGAAATGATCATGTGGTTTTTATTCTTCAATTTGTTAATATGGTGTATCACATTGATTGATTTGAGTATTTTGAAGAATCCTTGCATCCCTGGGATAAACCCCACGTGATCATGGTGTGTGATCCTTTTAATGTGCTGTTGGATTCTGTTTGCTAGTATTTTGTTGAGGATTTTTGCATCTATGTTCATCAGTGATATTGGCCTCTAGTTTTCTTTCTTTGTGACATCTTTGTCTGGTTTTGGTATCAGGGTGATGGTGGCCTCATAGATTGAATTTGGGAGTGTTCTTCCCTCTGTTATATTTTGTAAGAGTTTGAGAAGGATAGGTGTTAGCTCTTCTCTAAATGTTTGATAGAATTTGTCTGTGAAGCCAGCTGGTCCTGGGCTTTCTTTTGTTGGAAGGTTTTTAATCACAGTTTCAATTTCAGTGCTTGTTATTGGCCTGTTTATATTTTCTATTTCTTCCTGGTTTCTGTCTCAGAAGGTTTTGCTTTTCTAAGAATTTGTCCATTTCTTTTAGGTTGTCCATTTTATTGGCATATAGTTGCTTGTAGTAATCTCTCATGATCCTTTGTATTTCTGCAGTGTCAGTTGTTTCTTCTCCTTTTTCATGTCTAATCTATTGATTTGACACTTCTCCCTTTTTTTCTTGATGAGTCTGGCTAATGGTTTATCAATTTTGTTTATCTTCTCAATGAACAAGCTTTTAGTTTTATTGACCTTTGCTACTATTTGCTTCATTTCTTTTTCATTTATTTCTGATCTGATTTTTATGATTTCTTTCCTTCTGCTAGCTTTGGGTTTTTTTTTTCTTCGTTCTCTAATTGTTTTAGGTGTAAAGTTAGGTTGTTTATTTGAAATTTTTCTTGTTTCTTGAGGTAAGATTGTATTGTTGTAAACTTCCCTCTTAGAGCTGCTTTTGCTGCATCCCATAGGTTTTGGCTTGTCGTGTTTTCATTGTCATTTGTTTCTACGCATTTTTTGATTTCCTCTTTGATTTCTTCAGTGATCTTTTGGTTATTTATTAACGTATTGTTTAGCCTCCATGTTTTTGTGTTTTTTACAGATTTTTTCCTGTAATTGATATCTAGTCTCATAGCTTTGTGGTCAGAAAAGATATTTGATATGATTTCAATTTTCTTAAATTTTGCAAGGTTTTATGTATGACCCAAGACATGATCTATCCTGGAGAATGTTCCACGAGCACTTGAGAAGAAAGTGTATTCTGTTGTTTTTGGATGGAATGTTCTATAAATATCAATTAAGTCTATCTGTTTTAATGTGTCTTTTAAAGCTTGTGTTTCCTTATTTATTTTCATTTTGGATGATCTGTCTTTGGTGATAGTGGGGTGTTAAAGTCCTTTACTGTGATTGTGTTACTGTCGATTTCCTCTTTTATGGCTGTTAGCATTTGCCTTGTATATTGAGGTGCTCCTATGTTGGGTGCATAAATATTTACAATTGTTATATCTTCTTCTTGGATTGATCCCTTGATCATTATGTAGTGTCCTTCTTTGTCCCTTGTAATAGTCTTTATTTTAAAGTGTATTTTATCTGATTTGAGAATTGCTACTCCAGCTTACTTTTGATTTCCATTTGCATGGAATATCTTTCCATCCCCTCACTTTCAGTCTGTGTGTGTCCCTAGGTATGAAGTGGGTTTCTTGTAGACTGCATTTATATGGGTCTTATTTTTGTATCCATTCACCCAGTCTGTGTCTTTTGGTGGGAGAATTTAATCCATTTACATTTAAGGTAATTATCAATATGTATGTTCCTGTTTCCATTTTCTTAATTCTTTTGGGTTTGTTATTGTAGTTCTTTTCCTTCGCTTGTGTTTCCTGCCTAGAGAAATACCTTTAGGATTTGTTGTAACGGTGGTTTGGTGGTGCTGAATTCTCTTAAGTTTTTTGTTTGTAAAGGTTTTAATTTCTCTGTCAAATCTAAATGAGATCCTTTCTGCTTAGAGTAATCTTGGTTGTAGGTTTTTCTCTTTTATCACTTTAAATATGTCCTGCCACTCCCTTCTGGCTTGTAGTGTTTCTGCGGAAAGATCAGCTGTTAACCTTATGGGGATTCCCTTGTATAGTATTTGTTGCTCTTCCCTTGCTGCTTTTAATATTTTTTCTTTGTATTTAAGTTTTGATAGTTTGATTAGTATGTTTCTTGGCATGTTTCTCCTTGAATTTATCCTTTATGGGACTCTCTGAGCTTCCTGCACTTGATTGACTATTTCTTTTTCTATGTTAGGGAAGTTTTCAACTATAATTTCTTCAAATATTTTGTCAGACCCTTTCTTTTTCTCTTCTTCTTCTGGGACCCCTATACTTCAAATGTTGGTGTGTTTAATGTTGCCCCAGAGGTCTCTGAGACTGTCCTCAATTCTTTTCATTATTTTTACTTTATTCTGCTCTGTGACAGTTATTTCCACTATTTTATCTTCCTGGTCACTTATCCATTCTTCTGCCAAGTTATTCTGCTATTGATCCCTTCTAAAGTATTTTTAATTTCATTTATTGTGTTGTTCATCATTGTTTTTTTGCTCTTTAGTTCTTCTAGATGCTTGTTAAATGTTTCTTGTATTTTCTCCATTCTATTTCCAAGATTCTGTATCATCTTTGCTATCATTACTCTGAATTCTTTTTCATGTAGACTGCCTATTTCTCTTCATTTGTTAGGTCTGGTGGGTTTTACCTTGCTCCTCCTCTGCTGCATATTTCTCTGTTTTCTCATTCTGTTTAACTTACTGTGTTTGGGGGCTCCATTTTGCAGGCTGCAGGTTCATACTTCCCATTGTTTTTGGTGTCTGACCCCAGTGGATGATGTTGGTTCAGTGGGTTATGTAGGCTTCCTGGTGGAGGGGACTGGTGCCTGTGTTCTTGTGGGTGGGGTGTATCTTGTCCTTCTAGTGTGCAGGGCTGCATCCGCTAGTGTGTTTTGCAGTGTCTGTGAACTTAGTATGACTTTAGGCAGCCTCTCTGCTAATAGGTGGTGTTGTGTTCCTGTCTTACTAGTTGTTTGACATGAGGCGTTGAGCACTGGAGCTTGCTGGCCATTAGATGGAGCTGGGTCTTAGTGTTGAGAAGAAGATCTCTGGGACAGCTCTTGCTGATTGATATTATGTGGGGCCGGGAAGTTTCTTGTGGTCCAATGTCCTGGGCTTGGCCTTCCCACCTCAAAGACTCAGGCCTGACCCCCAGCTCGAGCACCAAGATCCTGCCAGCCACATGGCTCAGAAGAAAAGCAAGAGAGAATAACAAAAAAACAAAAACAAAACCAACAGAACCCTAGTATAAATGGTAAAAGCAAACCTGTACAGACAAAATCACACAAAGAAGCATATACATACACACTAAGAAAAAAAGGAAAAAATATATATATTAAAAAAAAGGAAGAGAGCAATGAAACCAATAAGCAAATCCATCAATGATAAACACTAAATACTATACTCAGATAAAAATAAAACCAGAAACAAATTAGACGCAGAAGGCAAACCCCAAGTCTGCAGTTGCTCCCAAAGTCCACTGCCTCAATTTTGCAAACATTCATTGTCTATTCAGGTATTCTTCAGATTCAGGGTCTATCAAGTTGACTGTGGGTATTTAATCTGCTGCTCCTGAGGCTGCTGGGAGAAATATCCCTTTCTCTTCTTTGTTCACACAGCTCCTGGGGTTCAGCTTTGGTTTTGGCCCCACCCCTGCAAGTAGGTCTCCCTCAGGTGTCTGTTCCCTGCCCAGACAGGAGGGTCTTAAAGCAGCAGCTGATTAGGGCTCTCTTGCTCACTCAGGCTGGGGGTAGGGAGGAGTATGGTAGTCATAATTGGAATGTGGGGTGAGCCTGTGGCAGCAGAGGCCGGCATGACGTTGCAACAGCCTGAGGTGCACCGTGTGTTCTCTCAGGGAAGTTGTCCCTGGATCTTGTGACCCTGGCAGTGGTGTGCTGCATATGCTCCGGGGTGGTGTTGTTAGTGACCTGCTCTGGCACACAGGACTCTTGGTGGCAGCAGCCACAGAGTTAGCAGTTCATGTCAGTCTCTGGGGTCTGAACTGATAGCTGCGGCTCACGCCTGTCTTTGGAGCTTGTTTAGGCAGTGCTCTGCTTTCTGTGGGCACACTGGGAAGGAATCCCCTCTCCTCACACACACCAAAACAAAGGTCTCTTGCCTCTCCGGCAGGTCCAGACATTTTCCTGGACTCTTTCCCGGCTAGCTGAGGAGCACTAGCTTCCTTCACTCTGTCTTCATACAGACAACCCCAGTCCTCTCCCTGGGGTCTGACCTCCAAAGCCTGAGCCTTAGCTCCCAGCCCCAACCTGGCCCGGTGGGTGAGCAGACAAGCATCTCAGGCTGGTGAGTGCGGGTCGCCACCGATCTTCTGTGTGGGAATCTCTCTGCTTTGCCCTCTGCACCCCTGTTGCTGTGCTGTCCTCCATGGCTCCGAAACTTCCCCCCCACACACCCACCATCTCCGCCAGTGAAGGGGCTTCCTAATGTATGGAAACTTTTCCTCCTTCACAGCTCCCACCCAGAGGTATGGGTCCCACCCCTATTCTTTTGTCTCTGTTTTTTCTTTTGCCCTACCCAGGTACGTGGAGATTTTCTTGCCTTTTGGGAAGTCTGAGATCTTCTGCCAGCATTCAGTAGGTGTTCTGTAGGAGTTGTTCCACATGTAGATGTATTTTTGATGTATTCATAGGGAGGAAGGTGATATCCACGTCTTACTCCACCACCATCTTGAAAGTCCGATGTTCCATATTCTTAAATGTAGCATTTCAATTTTCCCTTCCAAAAAAACAAAAGCATGTTTTAGAGATAAGTCAGTGAAATCCAGCTAACTCACTTTAAACATTTTGATTCTTAAATGAATTTTTATTCTCCTTATGATGAAACAACCTTTTCCTCCTACCCTGAGAAAGTATTTTTTAAAAATTAACCGTTATTTAATTAACCTTGAAATTTTGTCCCATCTTGATTATATAATACCTCTTATTATTGCCTATTTTATGCTTCTTTTTTCTTTATTAAAGACAAATTGCAGATATGCAGATCAGAAGTGTACATAGAATTCAAGGTGATTAGCTTAGTAGTTAGATCATTGTGATAATGAAGCCGGCATTCTAACTTTGATCCTGTAAGGGACAATTTAATATTAAGCTCCATGAGGACAGGAGCTTTATCTTCTCAGTGCTTAGAACATTACTTGGCACATTGTAAGGCCAAAAAAAAAATTATTGAATGAAAAACATACTGCAATAGTGGATAGACCTCAAATCTCAGTAACTTATTAGAACAAAAGTTTATTTCCTGTTATACAAAGTCTAGAACAGGTTGGTAAGGACTCTCCTCTATCTGGTGACTTAGGAATTTTGTCTTCTGTCATCTTGTGACTCAGGAACTGCCATCTTGTGATGTCTAGTTAAGGCATCACAGTGTGGAAAGAGGTGGATTGTAGAGGCACACCTCTTAACTGCCTCTGCATTTAGATGATACCTGCCACTTCATGTAGTCCACTGGCCAGATACAGCAACTTGGCCCCAACAGAACTGCAAGGGAGCTGGGAAATATAGTAGAGCATGTGGGTACCCACAGAACAACTGTCTTCACCACAAATGAAAACACAGAAAAGTATTTTATTACCTGACCATTCTGAACCCTGTTGGTTATACATTGATTTTATAGCAGTATCATAGTGTCTTGGGATGGCACTATGGCCCAGGCCAACTTCTGGCTAAAAACATTCTAAAACTACTAATTAGCTATGTCTTTAAATGTTATCTAACTTCCCAATAAAAATGATAACTATAGTAGTAGTAATAGTAATAATAATAACAACAAACAACTTTTTTAAAAAATAAATTAATTTTATTTATTTATTTTTGGCTGCATTGGGTCTTCATTGTTGTGCACGAGCTTTCTCTAGTTGAGGTGAACGGGGGCTACTCTTTGTTGTGGTGCATGGGCTTCTCATTGCTGTGGCTTCTCTTGTTGGGGATCATGGGATCTAGGCACATGGGCTTCAGTAGTTGTGGCTCATGGGCTGTAGAATGCAGGCTCAGTAGTTGTGGCACACGGGCTTAGTTGCTCCACGGCATGTGGGATCTTCTCGGATCAGGGCTCGAACCCATGTCCCCTGCACTGCTAGGCAGATTCTTAACCACTGTGCCACCAGGGAAGCCCAACAACAAACAACTTGGTTGAGAGTTTCCTGTAAGCTTATACCATGCTAAGAGCTTTACATAGATTATCACGTTTAACTTTCCCACTAATCAAAAGAAGTAGATTACAGGCATACCTTGTTGCATTGTGCTTCACTTTATAGTACTTCACAGGTACTATTTTTTTTACAAATTGAAGTTTTGTGGCCACCCTGCATTGAGCAACTGTATTAGTGCCATTTTTCTAACAGCATTTGCTCACTTTGTGTCTCTGTGTCACATTTTGGTAATTCCCACAGTATTTCAAACTTCTAAATTATTATTATATTTTTTATTATATTCTGTGATTGGTGATATTTGATATTACTATTGTAATTATTTTGGGGGGCGCAATGAACTGGGCCCATTTAAAATGAGGACCTTAATTGATAAATGTTGTGTGTTCTGACTGCTCCACCAACAGGCTGTTCCCCTGTCTCTCTCCCTCTCCTTGTGCCTCCCTATTCCCTGAGACACAAAAATATTGAAATTAGGCCAATTAATAATCTTACAATGCCTTCTAAGTATTCAAGTGAAAGGAAGTGTTGTATGTCTCTCACTTTGAATTGAAAGCTAGAAATGATTAAGCTTAGTGAGGAAGGCATTGAAAGCTGATATAGGCCAAAAGCTAAGCCTCTTATGCCAAATAGTTAGCCAAGTTTTGAATACAAAGGAAAAGTTCTTGAAGGAAATTAAAATCACTACTCCAGTGAACACACAAATGATAAGAAAGTGAAACATCCTTATTGCTGATATGGAGAAAGTTTTAGTGGTCTAGATAGAAGATCAAACCAGTTACAACATTCTCTTAAGCCAAAACCCAATCCAGAGAAAGGCCTTAACTCCCTTCAAGGCTGAGAGAAATGAGGAAGCTACAGGAGAAAAGTTTGAAGCTAGCAGAGGTCGGTTCATGAGGTTTATGAAAAGAAGCTATCTTCTTAACATTAAAGTGCAAGATGAAGCAGCAAGTGCTGATGTAGAAGCTGCAGCAAGTTATCCAGAAGATCTAGCTAAGATAATTAGTGAAGGTGATGATACTGAACAACAGATTGTCAACATAGACGAAACAGCCGTCTATTAGAGGATGTCATTTAGGACTTTCATAGCTATAGAGGAGAAGTCAATGCCTGACTTCAAATCTTCAAAGGACAGGCTGACTCTCTTGTTAGGGGTTAATATACCTGGTAACTTTAAGTTGAAGCCAATGCTCATTTGCCACTGCAAAAGTTCTAGGGCCCTTAAGAATGATGCTAAATCTATACTACTTGTGCTCTAAAATGGAACAAGGCCTAGATGACAGCACATCTGTTTACACTATGGTTTACTGAATAATTTAATCCCACTGTTGAGACCTACTGTTCAGAAAAAAGATTCCTTTTGAAATATTACTGCTCATTGACAATGCACCTGGTCACCCAAGAGCTCTGATGGAGATGAAATTAATGTTGTTTTTGTGCCTGCTAACACAACATCCATTCTGTAGTCCATGGATCAAGAAATAATATCCAGTTTCAAGTCTTATTATTTAAGACATTTTGTAAGGACATAGCTGCCATAGACAGTGATTCCTCTGATGGATCTGGGCAAAGTAGATTGAAAACTTTTGGAAAGGATTCACCATTCTAGATGTCATTAAGAAAATTTGTGATTCAAGGGAAGAGGTCAAAATATCAATTTAACAGGAGTTTGGAAGAAGTTGATTTTAACCCTCATGGATAACTTTGAAGGGTTCAAGACTTCAGTTGAGGAAGTAACTGCAGATATGGTGGAAACAGCAAGAGAACTAGAATTAGAAGTGGATCTTGAAGATGTGATTGAATTGCTGCACTCTCATGATAAAACTTTAACAGATGAGGAGCTGCTTCTTACGGATGAACAAAGTAAGTAGTTTCTTGAGAAGGAAACTACTCCTGGTGATTATGTTGTGAAGATTGTTGAAATGGCAACAAAGGATTTAGAATATAACATAAACTTAGTTGATAAAGCAGCAGCAAGATTTGAGAGGATTGACTCCAAATTTGAAAGAAGTTTTACTGTGGGTAAAATGCCATCAAACTGCTTTGCATGCTACAGAAAAATCATTTGTAGAAGGAAGTCAATCAATGTGGCAAACTTTACTGTTATCTTAGTTTGAGAAGTTTCCACAGCCTCACCAACCTTCAGCAACCACCACCCTATCAGTCAGCAGCATCAACATTGAGGCAAGAGCTTCCACCAGCTAAAAGATTATGACTCGCTGAAGGCTCATTATGGTTAGCATTTTTCAACAATATAATATTTTAAAGTTAAGGTATATTTTTTTTATACTTAACAGACTACAGTATAGTGTAAGCCTAACTTTTATTTGCACTGGGAAATGAAAAAATTTGTGTGACTCACTTTATTGTGGTGATCTGGAACAAAACTCACAATTTCTCCAAGATATGCATGTACTGCCCTCATTCCATAAATAAGGACACTAGGGCTAAGATTGTAAAAAGCTTGCCCAAGGCCTCACAGTAAGGATTCTTAGATAAAAGCTGAATTTTTACCCTTTGCTGAAATCCTCACTCTAGGATTTCTCAAGTGCAAAATGAGAATACTAAGTCTTACATGAAATGATTTATTAGACACCCAGCACAGCATCTGGTCCTAATACTAGCTTGGTGCTTAGTAGGTATTCAAACAGTACTAGCTGTCTTCCTTTATATAAAAAGAACAGGCAGGCAGAAGCCATGCATGCCTGCTCTACTACTCTGCTCTGAGTAGCAGAGCAGAGTAGCAGTAGCATGGCATTATTTTTAACTTCCACATCCTTTGTTTACTTGGTTTGACCTGCATTTCCTCCAGTTTTTGCCACTCCAACTAGCCTTTACTCTGCTCTGCTCTACGCTACTCTGCTCTGATTACTCTTATGTGCTTTTTCACATAATTGAAAATTGTGATTAAACATAACGTAAGTCTTAGAGTTTTTACTGCATTACTGATTTATAATAAGCCATTGATTCCACAGAGTAACCATCTCTGGGCCAACCAACATAAAAGTGATTTAGATTCCACACTGTAATCCTCCTTGAAGAGTAACACTTCAAGAAGTTGAATGGGGAAAATATACTCAGGACAAAACAAAATCTAATCCTTAATGTCGTTAAGGATTATCTCAGATATCCCTCTTTAAAACTAATATGTAGATAATTTGATTCAGATTTTAAATGGATTGAATGCATGCCTTTCTGCCATAACAAACAGAGTAGCAAGCATTGTTTCTGCTGACTTTATATAACAATCTTGGAGGGGCAAGAGCAACTCAACATGCTGGCCATAACTGTAAGACTGAAGAGCTCAACATCATTTGTGTCAAAAGCAGAATCACCACTTTTGGCAGATACTTTTCAGTATCCAAACGACAAAATAATATCCAACAGATTGACCAGTTCATTTTCTGGAGATGCATTTTGTAGCGAATTCATCTTAGCTATCCTGTTGAGCTAGATCAATGTTACATCCATAGCATCTTCAACAGTGCCTGGCATATAGTAGGTGCTCTATAAACATTTAACAAATTCTAGGCAGCTCTGAAAATCCAGCTTTCCATCAACAACACAAGATTGTCTACTTCAGCCCTGAATTGTTTAGTGTTATGTTTAAACTCCAGTCTGAGACAATTGATAAATGAAAGAGGATGTGTTATTCACTCATGTCTCTCAAGCTCTATTCCTACAGCTCACCTTATAAGAAAACCACATCACTGTTCTAAGTTATTTTAGCTGAACTAGTGAATGGTTTAGTAAAAGAAGAACACATGTTTTGGAGTTGGACAAACTTTAATTCATATTAATTGATAGCACTAATCAATAGTTCCAAGACTTTGAGCCAATTAACAGCTCTGTATGCCACTTTCCTCATCTGCTGTTAGTGTTAAATATAGTATTTAACAGAATACAAAGTTCACCTTTACTAGGTAAGTGACTAATGCTAGTTCACCTTTCTTTCTCCCTTGTCTTATTGAGAGGTGATATCATGTGAAGCATATTTCTATGTCTTTGATGAAAAAATACTGTATCTACTGCCTGTTGTTTGATTCCAGGGTTATTATGTAAAGAACTACTGAATATTTTTTCCTGGGGTTGAGTGCTAGAGAAATTTTACCTTTCCTATGAACTACTGTATGGTATACTTTATGAAATTAATGAATCAAAACTTGCCACTCACTGTGGTCTTGTTGTTGTCATGTTTTTCCTTTGGTTTGCTGGAAGCATGACACTATTGTGCTCAAGACAGTAGATGTTCAAAACGTAAGTCTTCTGGTAAAACAGTCATCTCTTAGCCTGCTTTATTTGACATTTATTCTTAAAACTGGATTTAATGGTTTTATTGTTTCTATATCTTTTATGGTGAGCTGCACAAATCCTTTTTGAAACCACACAGAATATAAATAATAAATGAATGAAGGAATAAACTGACTTGGTTTCATAGGTGTTAAGTGCAGAACTAATCCAGGCTTGGTGCTCTTTTCAGCTGAAACTGAAAGTTTTATTCAAGAGAAACTAAGGAAGTGTAACATCTAAAAATTCTTAAACCTTAATGTTTCCTGTTCAGGAACTGACTAGAGTAACACAGGCCAGTCATGCACAAGTGAAAATGGGGAGGGAGTGAAATACAGGTTATTAAGTCTGAGAAAAATGCAATCAAAGCTTTGGACACCTGCAGGATAAGATCAGTAATGTGGGACACTTTTCTTTTCAAACTCCATAGCTATGGGCTAGCACCTGAACTGATGATAAGAATCATGACACAAGCCCTTTCTTATAGGTCTGTGTAATATGCTGTCTTTTCACAGAACAGATTGTATTCAAATTTCCTCTCTTCCTATCAAACTGCCAGCAGCAATAAAGTCTTCTTTGAATTTAGCTTAAAATTTTTTTTGGCAGATAGGGGGCAGGGAGGAAATGAGTTTGCTTTGAATTTTTTCAAAGAAAATTTTATTATGTCAATATAAGATAAATCATTGAGTCATTTAAATATAAGATTAATATTCAGTGGGGGAATAAGTTACTTTTAAAATTAATTTGAATCAATGGTAGAATAGACTATTCTAAACCTGTAGTTATTTTGAGCCATATTGATCTCCAAAAGTCACCACTGTGATGTTTTTCATTTTTAATATAACATTTCTGATTTATAATTAATTTAATCAACATCTTAATTTTTTCTCTGGAAAAACACTTTTCATTCTGACAAGCATTTATGAATACCTGTGAGTTTCATACATTCTTCTCAAATGTTTTAGTATAAATTTAATATAAATAGATGATGGAATGTTTATTTTCATGAGATAATTGAGAGAAAATTGACTGGACACTCTATTGTAATTGTGAGATAGGAAAACACATCCCGGGAAAATGACAGCTGGGCCTGCTTATAGAGGTGCTGATACCAAGGAAAGTCATCATGGCATTATTTTTAACTTCCACATCCTTTGTTTACTTGGTTTGACCTGCATTTCCTCCAGTTTTTGCCACTCCAACTAGCCTTTTTTGAATGGTGACATCTCTTACTGTTCTCTAAAATAGTGGTTCTCGAAGTGTGGAACTTGTTAGAAATACAAACTCTTGGTCTTATCTTAGTCCCACTGAATCAGAAACTTTTCAGTGGGACTCAAAAATCTATGTTTTACAAGCTCCTCAGGTAGTTCTGATCCATATTAAAACTTCAGAATCCCTGACTTAAACTATTGGCCAGTCATGCCTTCCCAGTACGAATTTCTGATTCTTCCTGTCTTGGGTTCAAATCATCAGTTCTGTGATCTGAATAGGAATATAACAAAACATATAACGGGTGAAAAATCTCTTCAGCATTGATAATATTTTTCCATAGTGTGCTTAATGACATATTTTCATAGGCTTATTTTTATTTATTTATTAAATTTATTTATTAAAAAAATTTTTTTTGTGATACATGGGCCTCTCACTGTTGTGGCCTCTCCCGTTGCGGAGCACAGGCTCCGGATGCACAGACTCAGCGGCCATGGCTCATGGGCCCAGCCGCTCCGCGGCATGTGGGATCTTCCCGGACCGGGGCACGAACCCGTGTCCCCTGCATCAGCAGGCGGACTCTCAACCACTGCGCCACCAGGGAAGCCCCATAGGCTTATTTTTAGAGAAAAGTTTATATTTGAACTTTATAGTCATGATAAGACTGCATGGAAATTGAGGAAGGAAATTGTGTGTGTGTGTGTGTGTGTGTGTGTGAATTCACAAATTTTACAATGATGATTTTTAATCTTATTGTGAGAAATTATATGCTTTCAAATGGATAAAAAAATCACTGAGTAGCTTTTATTTTAGAAAATGTGTCAGGGCATTAGGTATTTCATTTGAATAGCTTTTATTTGTTTCTTTTTGACTGGGAATACTTTTGTAGCTAAAATTTTGCTCTTAGTCTAAGCTCTATGATTGTTTTAACCATTTTACCAAACTACCACCAAGTCTGTATATAACTTCCCCATTACATGAAAAGGTATGCACTGGGAAAAATTACAGGGTACTTCTCAGGCGTGTGAACAATTGCTGTGATGAAATGATATACTCCATTATAGCACTTGGCCAGCTGGTGACTTGTCCTGAGTACCACGACTTCGTTAGTTCTTGAGTCTGGAGCAGCGGGTGTCTTTCAAATACTTGAATCTGAGATGTAGGGTAATCCTTTTCCTAACTAGGACTCTGGTTTCCAGTTTGTGTTTGTCATGAACAATGGAATTTGGCAATACGTAAAGACACCAAGTGTATGTTCCCTGATGCAGAAGCAGAAATATTATTTCTGCTTCATAATAAGTGTTTTAGTTTCCAAATATCTCAAGCAGAGCTGTGTGATCTGTTTCACAGACTTCAGACAGTCCTTCCACTCCAGTGTGTGATTCTCAATATGCATCAGAATACTTAGAAGCCTTATTAAAACAGAATGTTGGACCCCAGAGTTCCTGATTTAATAGGTGTGGGGTGGGAGTGAGCAGCCTCATTTCTAACAAGTCTACAGGTGATGCTGATACTGATGCTTCAGGGAGCACATTGTGAGAATGATTTTCTAATGCTGCCTTTCTCAAAGTCAGATCCTCAGATCCTCAAATCAGAATCACCTGGACTGCCTAGTAATCTCCAAATCCTCAGAACCTATGCTGAAGACCTGAATCCAAATCTCCAAGGTTTTATGTCAGTGATTTGTATTTTATCAAGCTCCCCAGGTAGTCCAAATGCGCACTCACATCTGAGAACCAGTTAGAGGGGAGGACTGGGCATATAGTTAGCCAGAGAAAACACAAATCAAGTCTCTTTCCAACATTACCAATTTTATACCATGACTTGGCATTCATGGTTGTTTTATACATAGTAGTTGGATGAATTAATGATAATGAATGAATGCAGGCAATTAGTTGCTACTCCCTGTTTGTTCCTAGCATCTTTTCTTTATTCTGCTATAAAATATATTTTCCATATTTTAACTACTTGCTTATTTTACTGCCTCCATCTAGATGGGGAACTTATCTTTTTCTTGTATCTCCAGTGCCAGAAGTCTAGAACATAAAGGTTATTACATATGATTACTACATACATGCAATGCAGTTGGAATAGCGACATTTCAGAGGTGAAGAGAATATGTGGGGAAAGGGAAATAGATTACTTAGGTTTGATGAGACTAGTGTGTGCTAAGAATTTTGTGGGTGGTCAGGAGCTAGAGTAGTACAGGATGTGAAGGGTCAGAACATGACAAATGGCAAGTTGGGCACTTTGTACCAAATTAACCTTGACAGATGAAATTCATTTGTTAGTCTAGCTCCAGTTGCTTTTTTACCTTTCCTTACCAAGGGAAAAAAATGACTTTAGTAGGGTTAGTTTACTGATACATTAAAAAGTCTAGCATAGAAATGGACTATGGTGTAGAGAACAGTTCCTGATAACTGTAGTTGAAATAAAGGATCGTTATAATGTTCTTGTTTCTGCTATTGTCCACACCCATTTTCTAAATTCTAAACCCTGTTTAGTCTCCATGAATGGGCTCACAATGCCCTGATTCTTAATAGTGTTGTTTAATTTCCTATTCTGTACTTCATAGACTGCCTCCTGGATTTCAGACCTCTCATGATTTTATTTGTGAATTACCTGAATTTTCAGTCTCCATCCAAACAACCTAGATTCCTAATTTATAGTCCACTCTGTTCTTTGAGGTCTGTGTGCATTTGTACCGGATTGTTGCTAGCATATGTCTCCCAGTCATAGGCTGGTGCCTGTCACGACTGTTCTGCTCTCAGGCCCATCTGGGGTCTTAAGGTTCTTGTACTAGATTCGTAGGTTTTGCCACCCTTGTCCACAAAGTCCCCATTTTATTCTCCTCATTACTAATGCTGTCTGTCTCTCATCCAAGAGCATACAGGGCAAATTAGTTTGTACTCCTATTTCAATTTTTTAATTAGAAATGAAATGCCAAAAATGTCTAAGGAAATGGCTTTATTACCAACTACAGGTCCAGAGCCTAAGGAGGTTTAAATCTTCTTTCAGATTATGTGAGAATTAGATTTTCGGAGGTCAGTATATATTAAAACTGTACAAAGATCTTTAGTTTAGATTTTGGGCTCAGAACATTAAAGCCAGTTTTGTTTTGTTTTTTACTAATTAAAGCTTTGACATACTCAAAAGATGTAAGTATGTAATTATTCATTGTGTGGGAATGTCCCACTCATTGCAGGACAACCAGCATTGGTCGATAAGCCACATCTTCTATTATTGTGGCACACCAAAACATGCCCACAGATCTCCCAAATGCCTGCTAAGGGTTAGTGTCACCTCTAAAGAAAACCACTGGTTTAGAGTATTCAATTTTCAAGTGCTGGAACTGGGAAGGAACCCACAGAGCATGTGAGTGCTCAAAACCTGAACAAAATCAGCAAGAAAGAGACGAGTGACTATTGGGTAAACATCCGCCAGTGTGTGCCACAAGGAAAAGGCTAGCTAGTATTCTGTAAGGTTCCTTCTCACTACAGAATCCAAACTATTTAATGTCATAAAAAGCAATATAAGATCATTTATGGGTAAATAATAATCATGGATAATGGATATTTACATTATATATATTCATAAATCATGATTCAAAATAGCAATTTCTTCAATTGCTAAATATAATTAATAGAACTTCTCTTAATGATAAACAAAAGATATAGCAATTGAGATACTTAAAATCTAAGCTGGCAATAAATAAAAAAGCTGTCATGTGGCAGTTTAGAACAGTGTTAGTGACTAAAATTTTTCAATGTTTAATGCAGTAGCATTTTTGGTATTATTGATAGCAAATGAAATCAACACTATTTAATTCAAATTTGCCTAATTAAAACTATGCATTATTTTATATCTCAGTTCTTTCTGAGAAAAAGATGTAGATACAGTCTTTCATTCTTCCTCATATGGCTGTTATAACAGATGATCAGGGATCACCTCTGAAGTACCTAACATAGTCTCTGGGGCCAGTATATGTTCAGTAGGTGTTTGCTGCATAAATAAATGGTTTTAATGAAACATTTCAGAAAAGACGATGCAGATCTAAGAATATTTTATCATAAATAGTTTTAATATTGAAAACAAATTTTTCTTTGCATTTTTTCTAAGATATTTTACTCCAGGTTATCTTACATGGACTAATATATATTTTTTTTTCTGTGTTAAATGCAGGTCTATATAATTATTACAGATGACAAAATATTAGTAATCATTGAAAGAACAGGCTTTTCTGTATCTCATTGTCATTCTGGTTTTTCTCTTGTCTCAAGTTTTTGTTGTTCTTTTTCACAGGGATTCGATAAACAAGTGGATGTGTCATATATTGCCAAACATTACAACATGAGCAAAAGCAAAGTTGACAACCAGTTCTACAGCGTGGAAGTGGGAGACTCAACCTTCACAGTTCTCAAGCGCTACCAGAATCTAAAGCCTATTGGCTCTGGGGCTCAGGGAATAGTTTGGTAAGTGTGATGGATTTAACTTCTATTTTTCGAAGGAACGTGCTGTATGTGTTGATTACATACACAGCACAAACACACAAACACAAATAAATAGCATGACTTGAGGAGGAAAAATCCATTCTACCAAAGAAAAATAAATTTATGAGCATTATTAGTAATTTACTACCCATTGGCTAACAATATGTACATCTTTGCTTGTGACTAGTTTTTCTAGTCACAAAAAAATACATTATGCAACAACCATAGAGAAACCAAGAAAACCAGAGGTTTTCTAGCTGTTGCTAAAGCATTTAAAAAATCTTATTTGTATGTTTTCACAGCAAGAAATGAGGGTATATGTGTTCAGATAACCAGCAAGTAAAATTCCCTACAGTCTGAAGAAGTATAAATGAGATCTCAAATGTTCCAGTGACTTTTAAAGTTCAATGTTTAAAATTCAGTTGCCTATTAGAAAAAGTGGCATTTAAAAAAAATGTTTGTTGAATATTTCCAAAATGGAAAGATCCTGGGCTCCTTAGTAACTACTCTTTTATGACATTTTGAGTGGCAAATTGAAATGATGACAAATCAGAATTTGACTTACCTGTTATAAAACTCTTGCAAAAGTGATGATAGATTGATAAGGATTTTTTTTTAGGTAGTTTTAACTTGCAGTTTAGCAACCAAATGTATTTAGTATGAACTTATTAGTATAATAATTTTCAGTTTGGTGGCTCACAACTATAAGTAAAAATTTAGGGCATGAACTATAAATATACACATATGTTTATTTATAAAGGATATTTACTTATAACAATATATTTGTTATGTGAATTACTGCTAAATTAATAATATCCATTTAAAAACAAAAACATCCCTTTTAAGAGATGAGATGAAGTTGAAATAAACATTATTTTAAAATAAATTTTGTTTTAAAACTCCCTTTTTCCACTCATTTGATTTTTCTTTTTTTTTTGGTGAAAGAAATCTAATGCGGTATAATTATTTTTCAAACCTTCATTTTATATTTCATAAGATGATTCTAAACTCTGGTTCACTTCATTTTTAAACTTTTTTTTTGTTTTTTTAAGACTATATTTTAGAGCAGTTTTAGGTTCACAGCAAATGGATAGGAAGGTACAGATATTTCCCATATATCCCCTGCCCACCCACATACATAGTCTCCCCCAGTATCAACTTCCCCCACAAGAATGGTACATTTATTACAACTGATGAACCTACACTCACACATCATAATCAACAGAACCCATAGTTTACATTAGGGTTCACTCTTGGTGTTTTACATTCTGTGTGTTTGGACAAATGTAAAGTGACATGTATCCATTATTATGGTATCATACAGAGTATTTCCACTGCCCTAAAAATCCTATATACTCCACCTATTCATCCTTCTCCCTACCCCAACCCCTGGCAACCATTGATCTTTTTACTGTTTCCATAGTTTGCCTTTTTCAGAATGCTGTATAGTTGGAATCAAACAGAATATAGTCTTTTCAGATTGGCTTCTTTCACTTAGTAATATGCATTTAAGTTCCCTTCATGTCTTTTCATGGATTAAAAGTTCGCTGAATAGTATTCCATTTTCTGGGTGTACCTTAGTTTATTTATCCATTCATCTACTTAGGACAGCTTGGTTGCTTCTGAGTTTTGACAATTGTAAGTAAAGCTGCTTTAAACATTTGTGTGCAGATTTCGTGTGGACATAAATTTTAACGATTCACTTCATATTGACAACTCATTTTAAGTTCACTCTCAGTGCTTAGTCAATGCAAATGGCAGAAGTGCCTGGTTGGTGCACTACTAAATCATTTACTAACACTTAAACCTCATTTATCAAATATACCAATGCTTTTATTGAAATTCACCTAGTAAATTTCAATCTCTCCTAATGTCAATCAGTAGTTGTTTTTGCAATTTGAAGATAGAACATTTTAATATTTTAAAATAATGGGCCAAGCCTTTTATTTTGTAGGTAAACAGCTAAGTAAATTTTTATTTTCAATGTTTATTTCTTTATTTATTATGGTGCAAGGATGCAGGTGAACCTCTTTGTGACACAAAATAATTTCAAGGTGTGGTAGGCAGAATAATGGTCCCTCAAAGATGCCCAGACCATAATCTCCAGAATTCTTGATATGTTATCTTATATGACAAAACTTTTGACATATAACTTTAAGATTAAAGGGCTTAAAATGGGGCAATTATCCTGGAATATCCAGGTGGGACCTATCTAATCATATGAGTTTTTAAAAGTGGAAAGAAAGACAGAAGAATGGGTCAGAGAGATGCAATGAGAGAGAAGGGATAGGAGATTCAAAACATGAGAGGGACTTGCCTTATTGTTGCTGGTTTTGAAGATAGAGGAAACGTGTCAGGAGACAAGGAATGGGGTGGCTTCTAGAAGCTGGGAATGGCCCTCAGCTGCCAATTAGCAAGAAAATGGAGACCACAGTCATACAACAATGAGGAATTGAAATTTGCCAGCAAATCCAAATGAACAAGGAAACATATTGTCCTCTAGCACCTCCAGAAAGGAACTCAGCCTGCTGATATCTTGACTTTAGCCCCGTGAGATTCATGTAAGACTTCTGACCTAAAGAACTGCAAGATAATAAATTTATGTTGTTTGAGCAGCTAAGCTTGTGGTGATTTGTTGTGGCATTAATACTAATACACATAGTATAGTAAAGATTCTACTATTAAGATGATTGCTATTCTTCAAAAAGCTGGCACACTGAACTATAGTGTTTTCAAAGGAAGGAGTTCAGGGTGCCTCTGTCAACCCTCCCCAAACTGTGAAATTCCCTTTTTCCTTCCAAGATGCATATCTTTTACCTTAGGTTACATGTGACCAATGCTAGGAGGATAAAGTGTGTTTGGGAGAGATCAATAATAATTATTAGTAAGGTTTAATTTATTTTCTAGATTACAAGATATGTTTATATTTTCTTTTGCATTCTACTGGATGGCTTGGATACCACTTGGAGAGTGGGAACCCTGTATAAGAGGTCACTGCATTCATGAAGAACTTTCAAAGAGAAATAGAAAATAAAACAAAACCAAAAATTCTTATGAAGGAGGAGAGATAGGAGATGGAGAAAACAGTGATTCCTAGCTACCTTTTTTAAATGGAAAATTGTAGAATATGAGAAAGTTTTTCTAAGATCCTCAGTTTGGATGCTCAAATATTCATTGGAATTGTTTCATTTTCTTTCAGATAAAACTGCCACAAAAATGAGAACTACTAATAAAAGGAAGTTTTATTTAATGCTTCAAAAATAGGCCCAAAGCAACATTTTGCTTAAGAAGTTAACAGATTGTCCCAGAAAGATTTGAAAATCTACTAGTACTAATAATTTTGTATGTTTTATAGGGCATATTGGGCTTCTATTTCTCCTTGTATAGGATGGATATCTCATACAAGGTCTTAGGTATAGTAACTGAAATAAACTCCAGTAAATAAAATGTCCTTGAGCAAAATTTTTACTCCAGGCTTACAATAAATTTATCAGCAAATTTGTCAGTAAAAGGACAACTGAATTCCAAAATGTTAGTCTTGGAGTTTCCTGGGATTATTATTAGTCTTTTAGTCAGTAGCTGAGGGAAATAAAACTAGCAAAGATGAAGTTGAAGGGGCAGAAATGGGATGGCTTGTTCCTCTACCTCATCTTCAGTCTTCCACTCTACCATGGGCACAGATGCCACAATTCCAGCACATTCCTTTCTGGACATGAATATAGTTGTCTATTCCTCAACCTAACTTTGAGTTATCTTTGTTTACTTATCATAACCTGGGTTTGTAATGTACTATTTTTCTTGAAGATCTATTTTTGTAGTAATTTGTCCTATCAACCTGCCTTATATTTAATTTCCTTCCTAGTACCTTTTGTCAATGGTGTGTTCATCCACTTCTCTCACACTGAACACGCATCCATCCCCCAGCATGCTTGTAAAATCCACACCTTTCCTCTATTCGTGAAAACTCAGATTTGCATATTTTGAACGTCCCACACAATCCTGAGTATAGTAATTGGGAGAAATGGAAACTCAGTATCTGGGGCCCAGAAGGAGGTGGAGGGCAGACAATGTGAAACAGATGATTTATTTATTTTACTTTATTTTCTTTAGAGCAGGAATAAGACATGGAGGAACCAAATCCAAAAGAGATGATCATTAGCAATTCTTTTATTTTGGCATATATTACTATAAAATTCTGTGTGTGTGTATTAGAAGGATTTTTAGTTTTCAGGTATAATTGTTGATATATTGGTACTTATGTCACAGAATCCCCATTCTCCTAACTTGTTTGGAATGGATTCTCATTTCTCCTGCTCCAGTTACCTTAAACTTGTTATTGGTTTCTTACACTTTGTTTCCTCTCTTTGGATGGCTTCACTGCTTACTTTTTATCAGGAAAACAAATAGGCAATACTAAAATATCTTCAAAAAGAATTCACCATTATCATGCTATTTTTTCATTCACTATGGATGATAGACCAACTATATCAGTATTAAGAATCATTAAATAAAATCTAATATGAAATCTTTTGGAATAAGTAAAAAATTTATTTCTACCATGGAGGAAAAAATGAATATTATCCATTGAAACAAAAAGAAACAATGATTATTCTCCTTCTCCAAGTGAACAAAGAAGTCCTCTATAGTTTCCTAGGTGGGGAATTGTAAAGTGATCTATAAAATGTGTTCTTTTTTGTTTGTGTTTTTTTTTTTTGTTGTTGTTGTTATACTTTAAGACTTTATTAAAGAATACATAAGAGAGAAACGTATTTAACATTTTGAACTAATACCCTTAATCAGGTACACTTAATATTTGACCAAACCCGTTTGTATTTTATTTCATTTAGAAAAGTTTATATTTTATTAAAACTTATTTGAGTTGCAGAATGACTTTCATCAATAATGTAGTCTTTTATCAGCCTTTAGAAACAATTTTTTTTACATCTTTATTGGAGTATAATTGGTTTACAATGGTGTGTTAGTTTCTGCTTTATAACAAAGTAAATCAGTTATACATATACATATGTTCCCATATCTCTTCCCTCTTGTGTCTCCCTCCCTCCCACCCTCACTATCCCACCCCTCTAGGTGGTCACAAAGCACCGAGTTGATCTCCCTAAGCTGTGCGGCTGCTTTCCACTAGCTATCTATTTTACGTTTGGTAGTGTATATATGTCCATGCCACTCTCTCACTTTCTCACAGCTTACCCTTCCCCCTCCCAATATCCTCAAGTCCATTCTCTAGTAGGTCTGTGTCTTTATTCCTGTCTTACCCCAAGGTTCTTCATGACATGTTTTTTTTTTAGATTCCATATATATGTGTTAGCATACGGTATTTGTCTTTCTCTTTCTGACTTACTTCACTCTGTATGACAGACTCTAGGTCCATCCACCTCACTACAAATAACTCAATTTCGTTTCTTTTTATGGCTGAGTAATATTCCATTGTATATATGGGCCACATCTTCTTTATCTATTCATCTGATGATGGACACTTAGGCTGTTTCCATCTTCTGGCTATTGTAAATACAGCTGCAATGAACGTTTTGGTACATGACTATTTTTGAATTATGGTTTTCTCAGGGTATATGCCCAGTAGTGGGATTGCTGGGTCATATGGTAGTTCTATTTGTAGTTTTTTAAGGAACCTCCTACTGTTCTCCATAGTGACTGTACCAATTCACATTCCCACCAGCAGTGCAAGAGTGTTCCCTTTCCTCCACACCCTCTCCAGCATTTATTGTTTCTAGATTTTTTTGATGATGGCCATTCTGACCAGTGTGAGATGATATCTCATTGTAGTTTTGATTTGCATTTCTCTAATGATTAATGATGTTGAGCATTCATTCATGTGTTTGTTGGCACTCTGTATATCTTTGGAGAAATGTCTATTTAGGTCTTCTGCCCATTTTTGGATTGGGTTGTTTGTTTTTTTGTTATTGAGCTAAATGAGCTGCTTATAAATTTTGGAGATTAATCCTTTATTAGTTGTTTCATTTGCAAATATTTTCTCCCATTCCGAGGGTTGTCTTTTGGTCTTGTTTATTGTTTCCTTTGCTGTGCAAAAGCTTTGAAGTTTCATTAGGTCCCATTTGTTTATTTTTGTTTTTATTTCCATTTCTCTAGGATGTGGGTCAAAAAGGATCTTGCTGTGATTTATGTCATAGAGTGTTCTGCCTATGTTTTCCTCTAAGAGTTTGATAGTTTCTGGCCTTACATAAAATGTGTTTTTAACAACAGTAGTCAGGAGCCAGATGAACAAATCATTTCAGAGCATTTTTCTCATCATCAGAAGAGGATCTCATTAGCATTGTTTCTACTACAAGCTCCAGAACAAAAAGAATGTAGGAAGAAATCAACAGCAGGGAGTTCATTATCTTCTCTTACTTCTGTCCGGCTGCTGCTTGCCAAGCCAAGAAACATTTCTATTTTCTCAGTTCTTTCTCCAAAGATGATTTAAACTGACAGTGAAAGTGGCGGCAAATTTCAACGACCAAGTTTAGCAGAGAAAACTTGCAAAGTTTGGTCTCCCCCTTAACTGAAAAGAGCTGATTGCACAGTTTTAAACGACAGGACGTAAAACCATATTCCTTCTTTCTTGGGCTTGTTCCCTTTGTCATCTACATGTAATTAACTTGTAAGCAGTCCCAATCCAATTTTGCAAGGTGATCTTTTACAAGATATTTATGTCAAAGATGTAAGCTAAATACTGAAAAAGCATAGATTTATAGTGGCTTATAGTAAAAAATCTGTACCTGGAAAATTAAATATTTAGAAACAAATGCTATATACTGTATATTAACTAAATTTTCCTAAAATTCCAGTTAGAGCAGGATGATATAGAAGTAGAAATAATTGTAGTCATAAGATGCCCTGGAAATAATGCAGTGGATTAATCTATCTTAAATTATATATATATTCCTATATGTATATACAGAATGAATGTATAACAAATACATAATTTATAATATATTACATATGTATATATAATTTATATACATACTAACCCAATGGATTAGTTTATCTTAATTGAATTTATATGCTATATATTTTACACACATGTATTTTATGTATATAGGATATAAATTATTTTGTTTTTCACAAAAATTAAAAAAATCATTTCTGGTGAATGTCCTTCAACCAGCGGTCTGTAGCAACAAGCTCCTATGCAGATAAACAATCTAAGATTTAAATTGCCAGTCATGTTCAGCAGAACCTTGGGTGTTCACATATTCTTATTCCATCACCCTCCTTTGATAAGTGGATATTGGTGAGTATGGTGAGCCTGCCTAGCAATGTCCTATCAGCCCAGTCGAGTTAAGTGTTAGATAGACTGAAGAGAAGTCTTGAGTTCCTGTACCTGTGGCTTTTTTTTTTTTTCTATTTAATATGGGTGTGATCTACCTTGAAGGAGGACAGGGATAGAAAACATTCTATAAGAAACATTGTGATCCAGGAAACTTAGTCACAGCATTGTATCTAGTGGGCCCTTCCTTGGTTCAGCATCTGAAACTGCAGCTATATTATCTTTGTACATATGTATACATATGTGTTTGAATCTTGTTTACTCCCAAATAGGATTTAAAGTTATGGAAAAAGATAGATGTGACTTAGTATCTACCTAACATAAGGGATTTGAAGGAAGATGGTAACCCTATCCCTTGGAGTAGAGTCTCCTTAAGGGTAATGATATGTGATAAGGCTAAGTTGTTGACTGAAGGGGTAGAAAGAAAGGGGTTTTCTTTGTGGTTTGTTTTGCTTTTGTTTTTTAAAATGTGGAACATAGTTTGAATCTTTGCCTTCCTATTTCCACATAGTACTAGTAAGTAGAAATACTCTGGGTAAGCCAGAGCGCTCATCAAAAACCAAACCAAACACGACAATCCAACAGAATCAAGAGCCAACCCCCCAAAATCTCTGAATTTGTTCAAATGCTCAAAATAATTACTGATAATAGTGCCAAGTCAAGAGACATTAGTAGAACAATCACCATTTGAAGAAGTGGAATCTTCTTCAAATAATAATAGCTTCTATATGCTTTAAAAAATGGTTTATGGAAAGTCCCCCCTTTTTAATGTGCTCATTTTCATTAAGAAAAAAAGACATTATTGACTCACTGATGCTTTTAGCCCCTTTTCTTATCTTGGTGATGAATTGGAGCTATTCTATCTAGACTCTGATTTAATCACCCTTGAAATAATGGCACACATTTACAAAATGACTGGCAAAGGTTGGGAGATATCTGTAGATATACACCAAAACAAAAGAGTTTGAGCCTTGGACATGTTAGGGTATATGATGGAAAGATAGTCAATATCTATTTATTGCTGATTAAGATTGAGAGGGAAATTAATTAAGTAAATTATCTGAATTCTGTAAAATATTTACACATTTAAATATTGATTCAATTACAGATACTTTAAGATACCTTATATTATCGTGTTCAGTCGTTATAGATATACTTACACCTTAGAACAATTAAATTTCCCATTGTGCTTTATCAATGATAGTATTTAACATTCAGTCTTTCAGAACCTTGGTTTACTCATCTGTAAAATGGAGATATCAGGGGCTTCCCTGGTGGTGCAATGGTTGGGAGTCCGCCTGCCGATGCAGGGGACACGGGTTCGTGACCCCATCTGGGAAGACCCCACATGCCGCAGAGCGGCTGGGCCCGTGAGCCATGGCCGCTGAGCCTGCGCATCCGGAGCCTGTGCTCCGCAACGGGAGAGGCCACAGCAGTGAGAGGCCTGTATACCGCAAAAAAAAAAAAAAAAAAAAAAAAAATGGAGATATCAGTATCTTGCAGTACTCAAAAAGTATAAAACAAACTAGATATATGAAATTGCCTTATAAATCTGGTATTGTCATGAATTTTAGTAGATTCAAGGAAGGTAGACTTAATGTTACTCTTTTATATCAATGGAAAATTGCAAAAGGTCAACATGTGTAACCCAAGAAGATGGCTGATTGTAACAGTTGCTTAATCTTCAGACTGTGCATATTGTTTGCATATTGTAGTTGAGAATATGAGTTTTAAAAAATGACTTAATGATTGAGTCAAGAAAAGAAGCATGATTGAGTCAAGAAAAGAAGCATCTGAACATTTTCATTCCTATCTTTCAATCTGAGTTTCAGTTAACCTAGGATATTTACAATATTTATACAAGTTTTAAATATTAGTTTTTAAATTTGCAATATGGCTACACACACGCAGCTAACCATCTTCAAGCACAGAATTTGGATAGAAGAGTTTTATGGTAATGAGGTTGATGGTACAAAGAGAGATGGTGAAATCATCCAGAGGGTGATCAGACTTCCTAAATAACACAAGAGACCTGATCAGTGGGTCCTGAATGATGATTTTGTTTCTGAAACTTCCATGATCCTGTGGTGCATTTCTCTTCTTAGAGTTCCAAATGAGCCATTACGCTAAATGATGCAGATTTACTAACACGTTTCCATTTAGCCTCTGACCAGGGGCCATGATTACCATCTGATCCACATCTGGAATATCAGCACATTTTGTATCCTTGTTATTTTCCATTAATTTTATAATTTAGACGCTTTATTACAAACTTATTTTTTAATTAAAAAATTTTCAATTATGGTTTACTACAGGATATTGAATATAGTTCCCTGTGTGTATATGTTTTTAATTGCAACCTTCTTGATATAAGGAGCGTTGAGCTTTAAATATTGCCTTTTGTATTGGTAGGACAGTTGAGTCTGTAATGGTCCAGTGTAGTAGGACAGAATAAGACACTGTATTCTCCTTCCATATTTCACTGTTATTCTTGGCCCTGTTGCATAGCACAAGCCCCAAATATTTACTTACTGTATTGCTTGATTGGTGATTAAGACTTGTAAGTATCACCTTTTATCCTTCACAGAGAAAATGTGGCTCTGAGTAACATGGGCAAGGTTTAGTAGCAGTATGTTTACAGGGAAAAAAATTATAAATTCCATACTTCTCTTTGTTAACCATAAAGTATGTATGTGTTCATCGGTGCAATAACTGATGCTGAAGGGGTTGGTCGTATATAATATTAAAAACTATATTTGGTTTTACAGTGTATTATGGACATTTATTCTGAATTCTGTCTTTCTTTCATAAATTTGTAATCAATTTATATCATTGTAGTTAAAATTGATAGCAAGAGTTTGTAGCCCAGAAGCATTTTTGTTGGCAGAAGGGAAAAATAGTCATTTAAATTCCATAGATAATTATTCACTTATAGATGACTGAGTCTTCTCTATAAATCAGTTATTGATATAAATGCTAATGTCCTTATCAGCAGAAATAATTAGTAAATCAATTCTATTTTTTCAGTTTCTACTTCAATCCCAAAGATAAAAAGTTTGTGACACTAATTCTTATTTCTTGTAGGACCTGTCTTCTAGGGCAGCGGTCCCCAACCTTTTTGGCACCAGGGACCGGTTTCCTGGAAGACAGTTTTTCCACAGACGGGGTCAGGGTGGGGTCATCGAGGGAGAGGGCGTGGTTCCGGAATTAATGCCAGCGACGGGGAGCAGCAGATGACACTTCGCTCGCTCGCCGGCCGCTCACCTCTTGCTGTGCAGCCCAGTTCCTAACAGGCTTCGGACTGGTACTGGGACCCCTGTTCAAGGGCATCAATAGGTATTTTTATTGCAAAAATAAAATTAGTTTATGCTTCATGAACTCTTTTGCCAGATGCATACATTCTGATTGTTAGGATTAAAGTGCATTCATGGTTATAATTTTTTAAAGAAACCTGAAACTCAAATATAAATACCTAAAGGCTTAATCCTGCACTATCCTGCATTTTGGGAAAGACAGCATTCCTCACAGAAAGGAAGCAATGTCTTCAGTTAAATTAAATTATGCTAAATAACAGATGGCAATTGCTGCTCCTCGGATTCCAGAAATCATTCTCATTTACTACTCTGAGACCTGTCCATTCTATCTGTAGATTAAGATAATTTAAAAAAAAGAAACAAAAGGAGAGCAGGTAGGTGTTATAAATAATGTAACTAAAAATATTGAGGCTTCGAGGAGCTTTTTATGAGGCTCAGAGGAAAGGTACTTGGCCCCTCTCTTCTATGGAGTCATGCTTCTGGCCTGTTACAGCATTATGTTCTGTTTATAGAGTCTGAGCTGTCTTGCTAATCATGAATTTGAACATAGAAGCTGAGGACAAAGGAAGACATCTTTTAGAAGTTCGAGTGACAGCCCTATCATCCTCTGGTTCTGCTGTCTATTCCTGGATTTGTTAAATTTATTTAAAATATTTGACCTTGTCAAGTGAATTTCACTTTACATGTCCAATGTTCTGAATCCAGCATTGAACCATTGCATTTAAGCTTTTTTGTATGATGGGGTTGTCAATCACCAACAGAGAGGGAATTTAGCCACTTCGTTTAACATGGGGTTTCTTTTCTTTAAAGACATGTACTTAAGAGACCTCTTAGCTGTGCTTTTCTTCATCTATATTCACCTTTATTTTTTATCGTTAAAAATGTTTTCCACAGAAGATTTTAATATATCTATTCATAAAGTCAAGATTTTACTTCCAATCCAGGGACATACAATGCCAAATATATTTAAAATTTTTTTCTTTGGGCTCATCTAGAACCGGAAAATATGGCTGGGGAAGGTGTGCCCTGCCCCAGGACACATGGATGGGGGAGTGTGTAGGGGCTGATACCCAGGCTGCCCTTCATCTGCACAGCAGCGTGCCCGGGTCAGGGTGTTCCCTTTATCCTGAGGAGCTACGTTTTCCTAATTCACACATCACACCTGTACTGCTATTGAATGAATGAACTTTAGATTTCAGGTGACTGAGGAGAGACACTCAATTTATCTAGCAAAAATACTAGTTGGAGAGTAACTAGTATGCAGTGGAAATCTAGTAAGTTTAGGATGTTAAATAATTCACTGGCATGGGAATGTAAGAAATTGGAAGGGAATAGGGAGCAGAGGAAAATTAAAAGCCAAATTGTCACACGTTAACGCTGTTCCTTCTCTCACCTCCTTTCTGTCCCTGTATCTCCTTAAAGACGTCAGTCTTTCAAGGCATCCCTGTTCTCTGAGTCTGTCATTCTCCTGCTGGATTAACATATTTCCTATTTAGCCTGAAACCATGAAAATAATTTCACAGTCTCAGAGGCTGTCTATTTTCTTACCACTCTGTCTTCTGTAGCTCTCTGTTTTTTCCAAACCCTCATCCAGGGCAGCCCAACTGGCTGTTATCTCTGCTCCTGCTGGAGCCTGAGCCCAGCTGGAGAAATCACCTAATTATGCTGACTTCCTCCATTATAAGTTTATGAGCTTCATCCTCAGCCGGGCCCTTGTTGCTGCTTAGCAATCCTTTTACTTATGTGTCTCATCAGCCCCCTACCTCATTTCCCATGATAGCTGTTACAATCCTTTTATAACCTTAATTGCAAGCACCCAGTTCCACTTCACCCACCCTATTCTTTGTGGAAGGCTTGCTTCCTAATTCCTGGAGAAAACAGGTGGCCTCAGTCAGGCATGTGAGCTCTCAATTTCCCCTTCCACCTCCTAACTCTGCAGTCTTCCCTGCCCGGTTAGCTCCTCCATGAGGGGCTCTGGAGGCAGGCACCCACCAGTGTTCTTAATTCCATCCCCTGCCCCTGGGGTCTGTCAGTGGTTCTCTGTCTCACTTCAACTGTCTCTTCTCCAGTAGCTTCTTCTGCCCTGATGGTAGAAGATCTTCCACCCAATTCTTATGTAAAAAAAGTTATTTTGCATGTGCTTGCCCCTCAAGTTTGCCCCTCTTTGACTCTCTTTCCTTCATCATCAAACTTCTGGATAAAGTAGTCTGAATTTAGTGCTTCTGCATACTATTTAAATTCTCATTTCACAGACAGTTCCAGTTCTATTACCATCATCCCTCTGATGGAGTAGGTTGCTATGGAGAAGGCTATCATTAACCCCTAAATGGCTAATAATTGACTGACTTCTTTTTCAGCCACCACTTATTTACTTCTCTATAACGTTTGGGAATATTAAGTATTCATTGACTTCTTCTCGAATGTCATCTTCCTTTGATTTTCAAGCTAGGAATTTTCAAAATCTGCCCTTTGTTTGGAATTGGATGAACTGGCCAGCACATGAAGGGCAGCATAACATAGTGGTTAAGAATGCAGACTCTGGAGCCAGACTGCCAGGTTGGGATCTTGGCTTACTCTTACCTGTGAGTGTCCTCAGTTACTTCATCTGAAGATGGGGCTAATAGAAATATGTATGTATAGAATTGTTGTTAAAACAAACTAAATTAGTTAATACAGTGCTTGGCTTTAGTAAGTAGCCAATACATGTTAGTTTTCATTAGTGTTAGCTGGCCTGGGTCATGGCCATTTTCTGAGATTGGCTAGATAGAGAACAGTCTTTGATAGTTCAATACTCAGCAAGATAATAAAAGAATTCAAAGCTCCTGAAGGCAAGATTGGAATCAGGAGCCAGAGCAAAAATGAGCTAGAAAGGTGAGTACTAATTCTAACTCCTAACGAGAGGGAGATTCTAAATGAGAGATGGAGGCAAACGCCAAGAACCAGTAGAGAACTAGATCAAAGTGGGAGAAATTTGGGAACAATGGAATGAAACTAGGACAAGTGTCATGAATATTATTGGCTGGTGGGTGAGTGGTAGTGATGTTAAACTGGGTTGAAGCCAGCTGTTTCCTGGTTCCTTCCTACTTCTATAACCAAGAATTATCTGTCTCTTTTATTGGTCATCTTTCTCTACTCTTCAAATATTTGTATGCTTTAAATGTTCTTCTGCCTTTGGCTTTTCATTTCCCTTCACAGTTCAATGCCTAATGTCTTCCATGTTTATATCATTCTGGCTACACCTTATCTCTTTTTTTTTTATTGACATAATGGATATTTCAATGATCCACTTCAAATATACATTTTTATTGAGGTATAATTGCCATATAGCAGCATATTAGTTTCAAGTATACAGCATAGTGATTCTATATTTGTGTATATTGAGAAATGATCATCACAGTAAGTCTAGTTAACATCTGTCACCATACACAGTTACAAAAAATTTTTTTCTCACGAGGTGAACTTTAAGATCTACTCTCTTAACAACTTTCAAATATGCAATACAGGATTATTAACTATGGTTACAAATGTAGGTCATCTATACAGCGATCTGAGGAGCCAGGCTGATGAAGGCTCTGCCATATTCACCTTGCGACATCTAAGGTCTCCAAACAGCAGAAGGGGGTAAAAGCATGGAGGAACTCTTATTGGACAGACCCAGAAGTGGTGTGCTTTCCTCTGTTTACAGTCCACTGGCCAGAGCTGTTACATGGCCACCCCTAACTGTTGAAGAGGCTAGAAATGTCATCTAGTCGAGTGCCCAAGAAGAGGAAGGGGACTAGGATTTGTAGTCCCTATTTTAAATGTCTATCATCACCCCTCTGAATCCAATGTCAATACCTCTCTGATATGCTTCCACATCACCCTGTATTTGCTTTATCAATCATCATTACGCTATTTTTTATATTGTTTCTTTATAGTATCTCATTTCCCACTAGACTGTAAGCTCTTACAGGCAGAGACTGTCAAGCTTGCTCCCAATTGTGTCTCTAAAGCTTAGCACAGTGCTGGCTTAGAGCAGGCACTTAATAAGTATTTTCTGCTGTTAAACTTCCTGTTTTCTCTTCTTCATCTCCTTTTCACTCCCCAGCTCACTGGAGTCCGCTTCTGTTCACCCTGCTCTGGGGGAACTGCTTTCACTAAGTTCCCAGTAACCAATTCCAAAGACAGCAAGCACTCTTGGATCTCTGTCTTCTTCGGTTTGGCATTTGCCACTTCATTTTGGTACTCTCCTCTTGAAAGTTTACCTCTGAGATTTTCAACTCTACCTTCTCAAATCTTATGTGGACTCCTTTTCCCTAAAATTGGCTTGCATGGGGGGCTCTTAAGTGTTAAGAGCCTGCGACCTTACAAATAAAGGAAAGAGTATATTTTTAAAATCAGGAAAATCCATGTACCCCATCAGAGAGGAAATGCTGGATGCTGGAGGTTGGGTGTGTGGAGAGGAAGAATGAGAGAGAGAGAGAGGTCTAGAGAAGCAAGAGAAGAGGATAGAGACAGAGATGTAGAAACAGAAATAGTGAGGGAGAAATGGGTGACAGATGCACAAAAGGAAGAGGAAGAGTGGAGACGGAGAGACATAGGGACACAAAGAGGCCGTTGAGAGACACCCAGAGAAGGACAGAGACAGAGAGACTGAAGATACCAGAAAGTGAAAACATATTTGTTAGAGAACAATTTCTGAGGAAGCAGGAAGATACTAATGGGATTAGCTTTAAACAGAGGCAGTAATTCTTCATGAAAGAGCAAAATTGAGAAAAATGCTTTTTCTTTCTTTTGTTTACAGAGAACTGTGTTTGATATATTGTGTAACATTTCTTCACTAACGTTGCTTTACTCTCAAATAGAGGTAGAGATTTGAATAGACAAAGAAGTCTTTTGACCATGCAGCTACATAAGAAAAGGCAATTGAAAGGAAAAGTAGGACAAAAGAGAATACCATTAGTCACAGAGCAATTCTTATAAAATTGACACTTCACTGTTTCTTTGCACTTTGAGGAGGATGAAACTTATTGGTTGAAGTGCCTTATTATTAATACCTTCTGTTTTGGTAAATATGGTAATAGGTAGGGAATAGAAACATAGACGCAGCTACCATGTCCATAGCAGACAACTTATCTAATGATGTTCATAGATCTCTGCTTCTTTTATAGATCATTATAAGTTTTTAACATCTATATTACTTGCTTTGTCCTGAAAGCAAACATGAAGTTTCTAGATCAGAGGTAGAATATTATTACTTTCAACAACAACTGCATCAGTTACCTATGTCCCCTTCTCCCCTTTCAGGGCTATACTATAAAAGCCAAATGTTATCCTGTACATGAAAAGGGGTTTTTATACTACCGAGAAGAAGAAATTATGAACCTCAGAGTTTGTATAGGAAATGCTACACAGCTGCAGTCTCCTCCTTCTGAGAGGGAGGGAGGGAAGGAGGGGGAGAGAGAGAAAGATCTAATATCCCCAGTAGCAACAAATCTTCTCCAGGAACAGAAAGGAAAGGTCCCTATTTTACAGTCCATTGGAATGTAAAAGGATGGCTCTGGGTTTCACTTGCTTTGAAATATAAACACATTTTCTCTGGAAGTCTCTGTTTATTCACTCTTTAATTTCCAGGATTTGTGCTTTAACCAGGTTCCAATTTTCTTTGCTCAGAAAGCCCTAATAATGCAGAAACATTAAAATACCTCTATGAAGTATGTACTATTATTTACATTGATAATATGAAAGTCCAGCTTTATAAAGAAATAACGTTTCTGGAATCAAATAACTTTGTAAAATGGCTATTTAAAAATAAGTGTTTTGCCGTTAAAAAGATGCTTGTTTTTAAAAATCCTCATTTAACTAAAATGCAAGATATTTTACTACTTTAACTAAATTAATTTATAAGTGCACATGATGTGGCTATATATATAAACTTATTGTTTTGTGTGCATAAATAAAAATAACCCCTTTAAACATACCGGAAGAAAAGAGACCAGTGACTTGGTCCCTCTTTACAAGTATATTGCTAACTCCTGTCATATGAACTCAAAAATATTTATTAGTTAATTTAGTTTGGGACACAATAATAGCACAAACAATGCGGTTGAGATTCAAAGTTATTTTCATCCAATTTAACATGTTTAGCACCTGGTAACTATTTTTCTTGGTTATCAAAAAGCATGTCAGAGGAGCTTAAACTTTTGCCAATATAAGAATTTTTAAAATATGAAATATACCTTTGGGAATTGGAAGAATGTGCATTAATAAGATTGAAAGGGTAAGCAATTCTTTACTTTTGTTTCCATGTCTGTTTCCTCGTAGTGCGATGATTTGCCTCAACGTCAGGACCCTCATGTATTTCATTGAATTCACTTATTTATTTATCACCTATTATGTTCCAGGCACCATGCTAGATGCTGGACCTACTGTCATAAGGAAAAGTGGATGTTTCCAAATTGTTGTCTAGTACATAGGATCCAGTTCTATATATCTGTGTTAGATAGGATATACCTAAAGATACTCTAACAAAGATATACAAAGTATAGTGGCTTAAACATTGCTTTCTTCCATAAAATTCTGAGCTGCTAAATGGTTCCAGGGGGTAGGGCAATTCTGTTTCACAAGGTGATCCTGAGATCATGATGAATCTTAACAATGTTGTTCTTGCCCACATGGCCAAAGCCACTAGGATCTCATTCCAGTTTGTGGGAAGAGATGAAAAGCAAGTGGAAAGCAAGTGAAATTATGTTTCACTCTGTTCCCATCCATCATCCTAATCACAAGTTACATCTGGCTGCAAGGGAAGCTAGAAAGTATATTTTTGCTGAATACCATGTGCTTATCTAAAGTAGGGAGGTTCTTATAACTATGAGAAGAAGTGGATGGATTTTAGAACATTACTCTCTGAAATAGTCAGTCTTCAGTTTCTGGATCTGATGACTGATATCCAGTTCCTCTTCTTATTCATCTGACTTTGACTTGTGGGCCCTGCTTCAAATCAGTGTGGGTTTTAGTTCTTGATCCCTCTAAGCTATGTTCTAGCCAGCTGTATTATATGGATTAGGGCCAACTGATTCTCAGGAATGCCACAGTGTAACATAAATTACATGATAAACAAATGGATTAGTATCCTGCTAATCTGATGCAATCACCCTGTCTCCTTCACCCTGTTTTCCTAAAATCTTCCACACTCTTTGGAACACAAGAGGCACTGAATGAATAATGAACAAATAAATGGCATGTAGTATAGTAGTGGCTCAACTTATGGTCCTATTTTTTCTTATTTTGTTTTTGTTCAACTCTGTGAATCACATTACTGGGGACAGGAAGAGAACCAGGCATAGGGCTTTGAATGTTTAGGGTAAGAGTTATTGCTTGCATTTTTTATCTTCTGTTTTATATTAAGTATCCAAGATATTTGAGGACAATCATATACTTAAAACATGTGAAATTATAGAAAAGAAACATATCATCTAACTGCCTATTTTACAGATAGAAAACTGGGGCCTAGATAGAGAAATGTTTGCCACTTGTCATATGTTATTCATATTAGGGCCTTTTGACTTTCAATTCCTTGCTCTTTTTAATATCACATCGATCCATTGATTCTGAACTTTTAAGTGCCTGATAACTGGCAGGCACACAAAGGCTCATACTCTGAGTCTCATACTCAAATCAGCTGCCTCTAAACCAAGTGCACCTTCTTTGTCCTTAGTAGTTCTCAAAGTGTGGTCCCTTGGCCTGCAATATCAGCATCCAACCTCCTGGGAACTTGTTTGGAATGCAAATTCTTGTGTTTCACCCCAGACCCAGGAACTCAGAAACTCTAAGGCCCCAGCCCAGCAAAGTGAGTTTTAACAAGCCCTTCAGGTGATTCTGATGCTCACTCAAGTTTCAGAGCCACTATCCTGCTTTGACAGGACAGCACACAGCATATATTAAGACATTATATGGTATAGACAACCAACACCAAAGCTACCAATTATTGAGTGCCTATGATATGCCGTTCTCTGTATAGATACTCTATGTATCTAGTCTCATTTAATCGTCACAATAGACTGGCAAAATTGTTAATATCATCAGTATGTCATAACTGAGGAACGAAGGCTTAGTGAGGTTAAGTTGCCCCCTAACTCACATACCCAAAATCAGACAGTGGAAGGGACAAGGTTGGGGGTTTTTTTCCACATAATTTTATTTTTTTGGACAATTTTTTTTCTTTTTTTAAAAATTATTTATTTATTTATTTTTGGCTGCTTTGGGTTTTTGTTGCTGCACATGGGCTTTCTCTAGTTGTGGTGAGCTCTTATTGTCTAACTCCAATGACCATGTGTCTTCTAAAGCACTGTTTTAAAATATATATATATATACGAATAACTTACTCATTGAGTGTTATGGAAAATAAGAATATTTGATATTTGAAACACAAAGTTTTCAGGACCATGAACTGCTTTCAAGTTTCCTCTAGTTATAATGTGTTCTCTAAGATGATGCTTCGAATTTTAACAACCTTCTTTTGGTATTGCTGGTATATGCAAAATAATATTTTGACACAAAAACTTGTCAGCTTAAGTAATTTGTCTCCTCTGTTTTTGCTGTTTGTAGAACTTGGTGAGTGGTCTGGTAGAGACAGGTGTGGAACCTTCACAGTTGATGTTTCTCCCAGAAGGCACTGCTTGAGAATTGCCTCATGACCCTTAAGAAATGGGCTTCATCCTGAGTATGTCCGAGAGTCTACATGGCCAGAAATATCCTAGTTTCTCCAAATGAAGGGAGACTTGACTCTGAAATAAATTAAATACTCTTTATCCTGTAGTTCATCATTCCCAAATGACTGGGGGACCAGTTGACCTGTCTCTTCTCAAACAGTTATTGATACCCAGAGATACCTGAGTGTGTAGAGTATAGATGGTGAAACCTTAATACACTTTCTTACTTGACCTTTTACTTTTGGAGAGAGTGAGTCCTGAATAAACATCGCCCCTTAATAATTTGCCTAAAGTGAGTGGCTCTGGTTAGTGCTAAGAGGAAACTCTGGAGACTGTTTTTGTAGAGAAGTAGGATTTTTCCAGAGAAGCAGGATATATGTATATCTGCTATACCTATATATACATGTGTGTATATATATATATTAGAGTGTGTCTGAAATTTTGTAACTAATTCAATTCTTTTAACATTGTGTAGGCAAAAACCTATATTTTGGGTCTGGTTATATTCATTACATGTTTACTTTGCATTTTTTGTAAACTTTTGGTGATGAACATTTAAAAAAATCATTCCCCTCAGTATTATATATTTCTTTAGCATCACAATTTGAGTTAATTTTATCACCCACCTGAAGTTCCCTTTTTTTTGAATGGCAGTTTGTAGATTAAAAAAACAAACTTAAAAAAACAAACACCAGGGCTTCCCTGGTGGTGTAGTGGTTGAGAGTCCGCCTGCCGATGCAGGGGACACGGGTTCATGCCCCGGTCCGGGAAGATCCCACATGCCGCGGAGCGGCTGGGCCCGTGAGCCATGGCCGCTGAGCCTGCGCGTCTGGAGCCTGTGCTCCGCAACGGGAGAGGCCACAGCAATGAGAGGCCCGCGTACCGCAAAACAAAACAAACAAAAAAAATACCAAAGGGATCTGGATTTAAAATCTGTTTGGGTTTGCACAATGCCATTACCATGTATATTACCTGAGTGACATAGGTAGGTTACTTACAATCTCTGATCCTCATTTTCAATGTCAGTAAGGGAGCATAAAAAATGCCCAGCACAGTCTTTGGATGTATAGTAGATATTTAATTCCTGTAATTCCCTCCTTCACTATGGCAAAAAATTAGGACAAACAAAATGGATTTCCTCCAAAAAACTAAAGGAACTAGCAATATTTTCATTTTTTTTCTCCCAGAAAAATAAAAATCCTACAGACAGTTTTGAGGAAACAATGCTATTCAATGAAATAACTATAAAAATAATAACACATATGTCATTTATTATGTTAATTGATCTTTGTGGTTGGAATCTTTAACATTTTTGTTAACTGAAATGGAAGGAGAAAAAAAACTTCCAGTAGTATATTTTAGGATTGACCTATCCTTGGGCTCCAAAAGGGCAGGATTGGATACAGAGTCTCTGGAAGCAACTGAATTGCTAAATTTGGGCAGTTTGTATTGCTATTTGGGTCCATCTATTGATGCTTCAAAATAGTGACTTAATTGGGAATCCTAAAACAAAGGAGCAAAGGAGATAATCTAGCTAAATTATCTGAGTCATCAAAAGGATGAAATTCGTATTACTTTCTTGGTAGTTTGCTTGTAATCCCTTCATAATTGTTTTGTTTTTTCCCATGGGACAATTAAAATCGAGATGGTTAGCTTCCCTTTGTCCTTGTTCCGTGTGACGAATTCCAATTGATTTAGACTGAAGTAAAAACTCGTTGACGAGCAAGGAGACCTGGATCACTAAATTCACTGCTAAAACTTTCTCACTGGGATTCCCTGGTAGCGCAGTGGTTGAGAGTCCGCCTGCAAATGCAAGGGACACGGGTTCGTGCCCTGGTCCAGAAGGATCTCACATGCCGCGGAGCAGCTGGGCCCGTGAGCCATGGCCGTTGAGCCTGCGCGTCCGGAGCCTGTGCTCCGCAACGGGAGAGGCCACAGCAGGGAGAGGCCCGTGTACCGCAAAAAACAAACAAAAAATGTTTTGACTTGAGTCTGTCTTGTTCAACTGAGGCTGCTGTAACAAAATACCATAAACTGAGTGGCTTATAAACAACAGAAATTTATTTCTCATAGTTCTGGAGGCTAGAAGTCCAAGATCAGATTGTCTGAATTGGTCAGGGTTCAGTGTCTTGTGAAAGCCTGTTTCCTAGTTCATAGATGGCTGTCTCCTCACCGTGTTATCACATGGTGAGAGAGGAAGCAAGCTCCCTCAGGACTCTTGTAAGGACACTAACCCCATTTATGAGGGCTCTATCCTCGTGATCTCATCTAATCCTCATTACCTCCCAAAGATCCCACTTCTTAATACCATCATGTTAGGGGGTAGGGTTTCAACATTAATTTGGGAGAGGGTACATAAACATTCAGTCCATAGCAGGTCTGTGGTGGATACACACTGAGGTAACCCCCAATGAGTCAAACCCTTGTATAGCCCTCTCCTTTTGGGTGCAGATGGAACCTGTGTCTTACTTCTAGTCAGTAAGTATGGAACAGGTGATTGGAAGGATAATCGCTTCCTTGATTAGGTTATAAGACTCCATCTTATGAGACTGAGTGAGAGATTCTGCTGCTGGCTTTGAAGGAGTGAGCCCATGTGGTAAGTGGGCCATGAGCTGATGACCTGGAGGTGGCCTTCAAAAGCTGATAGGAGCCTCGGGCTGATGGCTAGCAAGAAAATACAGCCCTCCATCTTACAACCACAAGGGACTGAATTCTCCTAACAACTATGTAAACTCAGAAGAGAATCTTGAGCTCCAGAAAGTTTCTTTAGCTTGCAGACACCTTGACTGCACCTTGATTGTGAGACTCTGAGCAAAGGATCCAGCGAGGCTATGCATGCATTGACTCCGGACCCACAAAAACCCTGAGATAATAAATGTTTGTTATTTTAAACCGTTAAGTTTGGGATAATTTGTTATGCAGCCTGGAAAACTAATGCAAGGTCATCTCATTTGCCCTCTCAGGCTTCTTCAGTTAATCCTCATAAGTAGATGAGATTCTTGGAAGGATGGTGCCTTGGAAATGTGTCAAACATACCTACATTCCCATGTCTGGAAGATTTTAGACAAGTTTATGTCTAATGGCTATTGAGTCATTAACTTGTTAGCACTAGAAGTAGGTTTTGCATTGTTAAACTTTGCTGAAATCAAGGAATTCAACACCTATTTTACTTAAATATACACCTTATGAGTTAAGGGGGGGGGGGTGGTGGTCACTCCTTAACACAGAGCATGATGAAACACAAATAAGCCTTCTCAGACAGAGTTTTCCAAAGAATACTGTGTACCTGGTTTTGTCCTTCCTCTAACTACCAGGAGGTTTGCTCAGTGAAGATATTGAGGTAACAGTATCTGTACAGTTTGTTGGGGAGTACTCTGATGATTGTATAGAATTAAATGAGAATGACTGAATCCATGCTGTGAAAAAATAAAAAGATAAATACTTCAGAATATAATTAAGTGACAACTCATAATGAATACACAATGAGGTTTTGACCAAACATTCTGTTTCTCCTCATCAATGGAATTATCATAGACTTTAACATTCAACATACATAGATTTCAGCCTAGCCTCTGCCATTTATTAGCGATATGACCTAAAGCCCCCAGAGCTTTTCTCCTTATTTGCAAGATGAGTATAATAATACCTACATCATAGGATTATGTGAGGTTTTGTAAGGATTAAATTTTATAATATAAGTAAAATACAACATGCAGTGTGTGACACATATTAGATGCTCAACAAATTCTGGTTCTGTCTCTTCCTCCCTAGGCCCCAAACAACACACACACATGCACACACACTCACAAATATGTGTGCATACCCACACCCACAAACACCTAAAAGAACTGGTGAAAATTCTTTGGTCTGGACTAAAGATTATTTTCTATTCTGGTCTGGTCTTGATATTTCTTTTTGTCTTACTAAATGTGAGTTATGCTTGTCTTTTTTATTGCGTCAATATTATATCAAAAGATTATTTTCTTTAGGGTTATCCTATTACATTGCTCAAAGTGCATTCTAAAAAGTCTAATCTGTATTGGCAAATTCTACAGAGCTTTGTTTTGTTTATATTGAACACAGGATCCTCCCTCCCCCTTACCCCCAACAAAGATATGGACCTCATGATGTAATTTCCTCAGTTCAGGGATTGATTTCTCCTTTGTCACTACATCTGAGGTGTTTACTGTACCTTTTAGTATCTTGTTCAGTGGTCCAGTATCTCATATTCACCATGGAATTATAATTTTTTGTAAGATACTCGTATCATTTTTTTTAAACAATATCCATTTTGTAAGATAGTTTCATGATTCCTTCACATAAATCTTGGTCATTAACCATGCTGAGTTAGACTTGTATGTTATAGTACAGCTGAACTCTAGAACATAGGAGAGTCTTGTAGAACCTGGGTCTCAAATAAGCTATATGGCTTTGGGTAAGTCAGTAGTCTTCCTTAGGCCTCAATTTCCTCTTGTATAACTAAAATTAGCATATTGGTTCAATGATTAGAAGTCTTTCTAGCTAAAAATTCAGAGTCTTGATATGTAGCTCATTTGCTATTTATGGAAATATGCACAATATGCTTTTTCTTCTCTTTTGAAAATTACTGCTGACAAGCACAGTGCTTTCAGCACTTAACAAAGTATTTATTGCACATCTGTTAGGAAGCATGGCTTGGGAGCCTGGGAAGTAATTACCAAGTCTCAAGTCTCTGCAGCCAATAGTTTGTGTGTCTGTGTGGGTTTGTATGTGAGTGTATACCTGTCTGCACACAAGCATACCCACATGTATGTTTAAATTGCAGCCAGTTGCAAACTGAATTTATACATACATTTTTTTCATTTGAATGATGAGGAGAATATATAATGTGTACTGCCAAAGGTAATACTTCTTCCATTTTCCTGGCTTCTGTTTCTTTGGAAAATCTGAAACACCTGAATATTATTATCAGTTTACAGATCAAATAGAAGTAATAGACTGGAAAAAGTGTGTGTGTGTGTGTGTGTGTGTGTGTGTGTGTGTGTGGTGGCAGTGGGATAGAGGGAATGGAGTGGACTGATGTTTTGCAAGATTGAATTATTAATTACTGTTAACTAAGGTTTAAGTTTGAGTTACCTCAAACTTTAAAATTTATCTGACAATAGACCTTTTCCTTTCAGTGGAATGAATATATGACTCTGCATCTAGATAAATTAGTGGTCTATGAATTCACAATTATACTTGACAATATACATAGGAAGAGGATGGTTATTGAATCTAGAGCTAGAGACACTTAATTTGGAGAGAGGTTGACTTTTCAGGGAGATGGAAGATATCTTCAAATATCTGAAGACACCTGTGTCGATAAATGAGTAAACTTACTTAATTTGGCTCCAGAGGACATACATAGGATTAATAGGAGTTGGATTTGGTTTGATTTAAGAGAGAACTTTATCAGAGTCAGAGCTATTCATCAACGAGTTGTCTTCCCTGTGAAGCTGTGAGCAATTGATTACTGAAAGTTTTTAAGC